>NW_026607486.1:23493070-24191684 GCF_021117445.2 Syzygium oleosum
CGAGAGTCGGAGAGGAGACATTTTCACAATAGATAATTCCAAACTATCAAATTTTTAGACAAATATGATCATCTTTCGAACGAAAATATTCTAGTACGTAAAACATTTTCTAAAAAAGTTTGAGATGTCTTTTGTTTAAATTGATAATTTATTTAGCGGATGTTGCTAATAACCCTTTCTCATGAAACAAAAATCACTGTCTTCTTATATTATGAGTTTGGAATTTTATAGATGACTTGAGAGGCACTAAATTAACATATGATTAGCGCACATCATTTTCACAACAGTATATATTATGAAACTCACTTCACTTATTTCATGTCAAAAAATTAATAATCCAGGCGCCTTATCATGTTTAGATACATAATATATTTACAGTTATGTATTTTTTTTGTTTGCACTGATAGTGTTTACGTGAACCCAAATATGCTAATTCTATATCGACATCAAGTTGGATTATCACATAGCGCAATGAAGTAGTATACTGTCGAGTTAACGAATGTCATATACATAAAAAAAATATTCCACGATCTTGAACTTGCCTGATCGCCCTTGTATTGCTTTCATCAAAATTATTTGCAGGTCAGGCGGTCTTGGTAGGAGATGAAATCTGGATAGCTCGTCATAAATATCATGATTCTGAATATGTTCTTGATTTAATAGTAGAGAGAAAGAAGGTTGAGGATTTGCGTTCTTCCATCAGAGATAATCGCTATAAGGATCAGAAATTCAAGGTACTAGTACCTACAGTCACAGTTATTTAAATCATCAAGTAACTGTGTAAATCCTTGTGTAAATCACCTGCAGAGTTTGTCATTTCTTATTTTGTTTTGATGGTCTTTTACAAAATTTTACCCTATGCAGCCTGAAGTTAGACCTCGTATTTCTTTTTTTATCTTGATTTGGTGTCTTAGCAGTGCAGGCAAAGCATTCTTTCATGTTTTGACATGTAGAGGTAGTTAGGACAAAAAGATGCTGTCTGTTACTGGATCCATAGGAGAAAAACTTTTGCTATTGATATTAGTAATTTAGTATCAATAGTTTGTAACAACTATAAAGAATTTTTCACCAAAGTTGATCAGCTAATGTGATTAAAATAAGCAGGAGAGCAAAGCTTAGTAAGAGAACTTATGGTTCCCGCAGAATTTACTTGATATCCAGTATAGGTGTGACCTATCATGTTTTTGTTCTGTTGGAGTAAACTGATGAAATCCTAACTTCAGAATCAGATGAGAATCCCATTAGCGTGCACTGTGTAATAGCTTTTTGATGCGATCATCGATGGTTAAGCTGACACTGGGTATTACAAATGTTTTAGAGGTGTGGGCTTAAGAAGCTGATTTACCTCGTGGAAGGTGATCCAAATCAGCGTGAAGCTTCCGAAAGCATCAAGACAGCGTAAGTATCTCGTCCGAGGTACCATATCTTGATTCTTTCTAGCCATTCTGTATTTGATTAATGAAATTATGGAATGTTAAAACAATGAAGGCTATCATCATTAAGCTGGCTACGGGGAGAGGGAGAGAGGGAGGGAGGGAGGGACAGAGACGGAAGGAGGAGGGGACTCGGTGGGTAGAGACTAGAAAGTGGGAAGAAGAGAAGAGAATGCTTGATGAAGAAGACAAGGATAGACTAAGGAATGTTGCTTAGTCTCTCAGATCTTAACACAGTCAGGAGGCAAATTGGCAGAATACAGGGCTGTATTGTTATGTTGGTGGCTATGCTTAACTGCGAAGATTCGATTGCCTCAAATGATGCACACAAATTGTTAAATGCTCTGTCCAGCAATACACAGAATGCACTTCATATGGCTGAAGCTGAATATTTCAAGCCACTCGTGCAGTTCCCGAAAGAAGGTATTGTCTCCATCAAGTTTCCTTTCTACATATTTTGAGTGGTTGCAAAATCTCGAATTATTGCAGTAGCAGCCGAGCCTGTCTTAACTTTCACGGTAAGATAAGTGAACTTTCTAGGAGTCACTGGGAGTCATTGCTAATGCTTTGGCGCTTTCAAGCCATGTCCCAAGAAGAAAATTATCATCACACGCAAGCAGCAAATCGATATCCTTTATAAGTTGGAGAAATTTTTTGCTGTGAAAATGCAGAGCTTTAGCATCCTTCTGCTGAAAAGCAGTCACAGCATCCACATATACCTTATTTGCTAGCTTTGATAGTACTTGCCGTGTTAAGTCGACCAAGTCATACCTGTTAACATGGTACACTCCATGAGAAAATCATTCTAACCTAGTTTATGGAAGAAGAATGACCAATAATTGTTTCGGCAATGATTAATTGAATCATGATAAGCATTAAATCATTAAGTGTGAAAATTAATTTACCACAATGGACACAAAGAAAGGTAGAAACATTAGATTAGAAGACTCATAGTGGACTTGCCCGTCAATCATATGATTCCCATTAAAACAACTGAGAATAAGATAAATGAACTTTCTAAATTAGCATGACCCTGCTAAAAGCAAAAATCAAATCCAATCAGCTCTGCCTTTCTTTTTTAAGCTCAAAGACATATATTTGCAATGAAGTTCTTCATGTTAAATCTACCTAGTAAAAAGGCAATCGTGATTTCCTGGGTACTTCCGCTGGGTCATCCACTCTTTTAATGTAGAAAGGTGAGAAAATTTTAAAAAGCAAAGCTTAACAAGGTCTGAGATTCTACCTAAATGGTAGACTTTCCTTGAGATGATTCCCAGCGTCAAGGAAAAGCTCCAAAGCATCAACCACGTAATGAGTAGAATACCACAAATGTGCCTGAGGAAAGTCAGAGCCCATCACTTGAAACAAAAATCTTCTAGCAGGGGGCAGATTAATGGGCAATAGCATTTTCTCTTGCTTTCCAAAGCTAGATGCCGAGATTGTTGATGGATCCCAGTCCGGAAACTTGACTATGAAATCTGTATTATGGTCCTGAAGGAAAGAAACAGTGGTTTTTGCCAGAAATTGATCTTAGAGACAAAAATGCTCATTAATCTGTAAAAAATGCTGCTAGGCAATACAAAAAACCATGTCAAAATCATAAAGTAGGAAACATCAGAAGCCCTAGTTGCAGATAAAAGCTCACATCAGAAGATGCTAGTGCAACCCAGTTCAGTTTCAAAGTGACCAATCATATTCATCTTTGAGTAGCCACTCAAAGAGCATCTTGTGCATTGCAAGGAACATTCAGAAAAGCATAAGACTTTCTTTATAGCTAGCATACATCAGATACATCATATCTTTGACGTTGAGAAATATTGTCAAACAAATTTCTTGACTATCCTCTTCTAGGAAGTAAAACAAAATAATATGCAGCCCGAGTGATGAAGCATTTCAAAAGCAAAATCTCGAAAACCGAAGAAGGCAAATACTGTACATGATGATTGATAGAAGTTTTAGGAGACATACAGCAATTCCATCTGTACAATTGTAGATAGTGTGATAAAGTATTTCCCAAGCTGCCTCAACTTGATGGACCGTCTTACCATAGCGTCTTCGAGAGTAAGCCTTCAGCCACTCCTGAAAAAGAAATGAAGTCAGAGTTGGCACATAGCCAAGCTATCCAACTTCTCAGGCCTCTAGGCACTCGGCCCGCATAGCCTTGCAATCGATCCTAAAAGCTCTTCTAAGGAAGACAAAAATCAAAATTTCCATCCTTCTTCAGATGAGTATCTTCTGGCAGACATGTCAGCATGAAAAGCATAAGTTGGAGGCAACCAAAAAACAAGGCGTTTGCAGAAGACTTCCTTTCTTGAGGTAATAAGTTTAGCAACTAAAGACACTATTATAGAAAGTAGAAGATGTGGAGATGTTCCTTCTTTCAAGAAAAAGACGATATGTCATTCTACTTCAGAAAACAAACAAGAAGCAAAGATAGAAAGCCATAGTTACCACAACAAGAATTTTTTCACTCTGAAATGCCATTTCCGACATCAACTCATAAACAACGGGATTTTGTTCAATGCCCTCCATACACATGCCAACACCTACCTGGAAGGAATAGATTATAAGTGAGTCTGCTTTAGGAAGAATGAAGTTGTCATCAGAGCAATAACATTTCAAGTAGCTGATATTATTAGTTTATATATAGCTTCTCCTTCAAGCATCTACATACATACATACATATGTACGTACGTATGTATATATGAAAGTTGAACACCACATAGGAGGCAAATACTGGTATGACATACCATAGTTGAATTATCACTGATGCGAGCGTCAACTGGGCCTGATGATATGGCATCCAATACGCCATACATTTCAATATTTCCACCAAAATTACGTAAAAGACACCTGATACACATCAACGATTGAGGATCTGAATTGATAATTGTTACTCAATTTTCAGAAGAGAAGGAAAAAGTCATGGATAAGTGGTAAGTTTCCTATCCAGTCTTGAATGCTCAAGCAGAAGTTTACCAGACATATGGATTAATTAACTATGAGAGCTAATTACCAGACATAAGGAGTACCATAGAACTGAGCAGAAGTTTCCCATATTGGTTTGACATCAGCAAATAGGTCAAGAACTATAATTTTACCAACTGGAACAGAATGCAGAAGTGCCTGCACATATCACAAATTTCATTGTTATCATATCAGTCGCTACCTGTGTGCAGCGAAAGCACAGCGAGCAAGACTGACAGAATTCGAGCACCAAAAGGTTAACGAATATTCAGGTTCAATTCCGATTTATCCAATGCTGAACCAAACCCAACTTACAACGGTAAATGTTGATCAATTGGACATCACATACTTTGAAGAATTCCGGCTGCTTCTGTATTTCCCAGAACATGGTCTTTTATTCACATGTCATCTAAGTGTAGGTAACTGTCTTTCATGGCAGTGTAGACACTAGGTGCTTGAAGCGTTTTAAAATTAACATTTCACTCCTAAAATCAAGCAAAAAAGGATACTTTCTCAAATAATTATTTAGAAAGGCACATTCACACGTTCATTATTGTACCAAGGGCATTACATTGTAGACTAAGTATCCAGATAAACCAATCCCCAAAAATTTCATTATGTATGAAAAAAAAAAGAGAGATGTTTATGAGATGACCCAAACTCTTTGGCTTCATTTAGCAACAGATCTATGAAGTAACTAATCAATCATACATTTCCTTCAACAGCCATTTCTGTTAACAACCAAGCAAAGCTAAAAGGACTAACTTTATGTTTTCACACACATTGTCTTGACAAACAAAGCCAACACAAATAGAACACAACTCCGCAAATGTTATAGGGCACTGCATCAGCTATTCTTTCTTTCTTTTTACTGATTATTATTAGGCAACAAAGAAATAGTAGATAAGATTCAACATAAACATATATCCAGGAAGAATATTAAAATAAGTACACAAACACTATTGATCATAATAGAGCACAAGGTCAATGCTCATGCGCTTACAGTTGTTCCATTTACCAATAAGACTAATCTAGTCATGCAGTCTGAAAGTAGAGGAAACACATGATGTACTTCAGGGACAAACATACCTTCTTTTGAGGTGGTTTCCAAAAGGCAGAGTCTGAATAAAAGAGCCAACCCTGCACACATTAGAATTTCAGTATAGTACCACATGAATATTAGAGTCTCAGAAAAGTTTGTTTACATATAACAAGATTAGACCTAAAGAAGAACTTGTAAAAGAACCGAAGCTTGCAAGAAAAAGACATGCAATCAGAGGTCTTGGAGAGTTTTAAAGTTCATTTGACCCAAGTGAATGCCTTTTCAAAATTTGGAGTTTACCTCTGTCGTCGACTGTAAATTATCTCTATTTGTTTCATGGTGCCACAGGAAATAATCATCAGTTTTGGCAAAAATTTATGTACATCTTAAGAATTTGTCCTGAGAGAACCATCAGTCAAACCAATAATAGCTTAGCTATGTTAACATCACTTTCAAGGGAAAGTGCAATTGGACATCTAAATACCGAAGGATGGATCAGGTGAGAGATTGAGGACCATACTTGCATTAACCACACTGCTCTTTGTCTCCCTGTGACATAGCTCTATAGACTGCAGCACCAAGCATTGAGATGTATGTTGGATCATTTGAAGGCGGGGAGTTCTCATTAAATGTATCACTACATAAAGAACAATGCAATGTTACCAGACACCTTCCGGAAAAAAGAATATTTTCAATAGAAACTACAGGGTATCCACTGCTGCATGTTTCCAAAGCATCCTCATGTGAATATCGGAGGTTCTAATAAACAATCATCACCAGAATGCACCTAGCAGACAGCATATTATGCCATTAAGAAGTCAATCTAAAGCCTGTCATCATAGTCAGTGCTACAAGCCTAAGATACTATACATCCTCAGCATTACTCAAGTATCCTAGACTCATCCAAACAAGGCACAACAGGGAAAAGAAAGAAAGAAAAGTTGCATTTTTATGTACCTATGCAACTAGAAATGGGAACAAATTCACTTTGACAACGTACACAAATACTTCTTTTTTTTATTTTTTATTTTTTTGATAACCCAGGGAACCCCCGCACGGCCGACAGCCGGGGAGTAAACCCTGGGGGCGACACGTGCTAGCCACCACACACGTGCCACCGGTTAAGTCACCCTGTGGCGCCCGGGATTCGAACACTCAACCTTTTGCGAGAGGAAGAGTGCGCGCTCCAGCAGCGCCACCCAGGCGGGTGGTAAATGTTCAATAAAAGCCAAAGGTGAGACATTACCAGTTATAGATGTCTGTCACATCCCCATACTCTGTGGTGAAAAATAATAGAGGTCAGAACACCACATGCATCTTTGGCGAGAAATTACTAATGCAGACTAGACTGGATATAGTCATGAACAACACAATGATCCGGCATGCCAGTGAAATTGTTGAAAAGATATCAGATTCGTCAAGTGGTTCCCCTCTTTAAAGCAAAACTCAACAGTTGACACAACATAATCTAACTAAAAAGCCCAAGATACAGAGAAAGAGTTCCTCTTTAAGGAATGCATCACCTAGACACAGAAGAGAAACTGCAAAATTAGTTTCTTTTAAAGAAAATTTTATAGACAAAATACATTGAAAGGTAAAATGAGCCACACTTAATTTTATAAAACAACATACTTCCCCTACACATTCGTCTAGCATGAGAAACGATATGAAATGCTTAAATCAAGATTGAGTAGTCAAATCAGCTGACAATAAACTAAAAAGAGTGAATATAGCCCTGGCTGAAAAACTTTTTGCAATGAAGAATCCGAGAATATAAAAAAATAAACATAAGTACAGGTGACCAGTTCCCTATGTCTCTATTTCACACCCTATACTAAGGGATGGGCTTTATGGCTTACTATGTAATCCCCCAGCCTCCATGTGTAATTCTATGCAATCAGAGGCACAAAGTAGCCATTACTTGTAAAATGTTTCCAAGTTGTCACCACAATATGATCATCAGAGTATAGGATGAGAAACAACACATAAAAATTGCACGAGGCTAATGCTGCAAACAAAAACAAGAACTTTCGAACTGCACCTTTGATTTGTCTGCTGACAAAAGCCTCCCCAATTTCAACAAATAAAGGATCAAAAGGATCAAGAAGGTAGGTACAGCACCACTTTGGATTACCATCAACAGTATTCCTATATAAGCAAAACTATAATAAGCAAAAGGCCTGTTAACATGTGCAGATGCAAGCGCAAGGTTTGTTGTTTCTTCAAGATAGTTTAAATTGGCAAAAAAAAAAAATTCAAAAATGCCATATGTAGCATCTTCACAAAAACTATATCTAAATGAAGAACTTACCTAGCCCAAGTGGGAAGCCAAAAGGGACGCATGGGAGGACCATAATACAGCGAAAAGGTCACCAAACTCAGTAATTGAGAAATGACAAACAGAAAAATAGACATACCAGTCCCCAAGTCTAGTTATATTAGCTGAAGGATGTATCTTCTTCAATGCTTCCGGAACATTCCCAGAGAAGGATGGAAGAACTGAAAGAACACCAATACATATCATGAGTCTCATGACCAGCATGACCAGCATGATCAGACAGACAGACAATAGACATTAACTAAAAGTCCCTTTGCAGGCAATTTTCGGTCTTTTCCCTGCTCCAACTCTATCATAGATAATCCCACTGAGAGGATACCTGAATTATCAGGAATCCTAAACTGAAAAGAATTCTTCCATACCTGGAACCATGCCTAGCTCTGACATCCGAGACAATATCTGTTTCTGCAAGTTTAGCTGTTGATCCAACCAGTTCTGTGATAATGGGCCACCCCACCTATGAAGAAATAACTATTACACCTTAGAAGCCAAATGCTTGTGATAACGAAAAAAAGCCTTCAAAGTTAGAACAAAATGCATTATATTGCACATCAAGGCGGAGCAATGAGTTAGCTAGCAGAATCATAGTATTAAACGTAGTCTAAAGCACCATTTAATATAAAATACTCCTAAATTTATTCAACTAGCTACCCTATTCTTTTCCATTATCATCATCCAAGAAAGAGAGAAGATCCAGAAATTACAACTCCTCTACCTACCCATGCAAGTTTCCCATGCGAGCCCATGCAAGAAACGCAGGTCCACCAAAAAAGTCATTTAGTTCATCCTTGCTGATATTGAAATCCTACAAAAAAGAGGACAAATCAGCAAGATAAGTGGTCAGGCATGGCTATAACTGGACAAAAGCTGAAACAAACAACTTACTAAACCTCAGATCGCAATTGCAAACACGAAAGGTTAATTAATTGAAGATCCAGACTATTGCACCAACTCAATTACATATTCATAAGTCAATACCTCAAATATGTATTGGAAATTGGGTATAAACAGGCATCTGCTAAATTTCAAATATGCACTCCTCAAGCAACAGCAACAAACAAACAAATTACATCAGTTTGCCATAAAGAAACAGGAGAAACATTTCAAGACCATCTTATGGAAACTTATTTTATTATTTTCTTTTTGGATGATGAATGTCAGATAGGTAATGGAAATAGTCATCAGATCACTCGATCATGTGTTGGTAAATTCATCTATTTATTTATCAATCAGTATGAGTCCTCACGGCAAAATCAACAGTAAGAACTGCTTTTCATTGGTCACCAATTTCATACAGGATCATTTGAAATGTTACCATGAAAACTTTTTGGCCAAATGGCTTCTTGTCCAGTAAAGGCCAATGGTAGGTTAACTCCTTGCAAAGCCATCCAGTCTATCTCTTTTTCCCATCTACTCCAATTCCACCAGACATAAGAATCTACGTTGAATAATGCGACATCAAGTCATTAGCTCCTTGAAGCAGAAAAACTATCAAAAACTTTTTTGCTTCACTTATCTCAAAAATAACGAACTAGCTACTAGACTTGCCATTAGTAATACCATCAAAGCCTCGATGTCCCATGGTGAAGAATACTTACAACTTGATGTAACAACATTTTGGTAATAGTTCCATGGGACGGGTCGCTGAATCATCACACCCTTGTGCGTCAGCCTAGGCATGGATCCTGTCTTAGGAACAGAAGCTACCTGTATGCCACCAGTCTTGTCCCCAGGAAACATGAGCATCACACCAATACTTCAAGTACCAATGGAAGCCAGATGCTAATTCAACTGCCGTGGTACCTTTAATCCTGCAGTGCAATAGACAAATAAAAAGAGCTTCAACAATGCACAACTCACAAACTAACAACAAGGCACGATGCTCCACTTGACAAGAACAATAACTACATACATTATCTCAGGCCCATCATTCTCCTCGTAATTTTCAATCAAAAAGCAGTTCGTTCCACCACAAACATCCTGATAGGCAAAGCTGAAAGAAAGTGAGCACAAACCACTGACAGTTACACTCATGTGACTCTCATGTGTCAGGAAGACAATGAGTAAAAAAGTTTGCAAAGGGACAGTTTCTTAACCTGATCATTTGCTATGTCATTCAGGTTAGGGGTGAGCGGTTCCCGGTCCGGTTCCAATGGAACCGACCACGTACTTTTAAATTAGGTTTTCTATTTTAAATAAATAAATGTATTTATTTTTCTATTTTCAAATGGAACCAATCACGTTTCAATGGAACCAATTCCATTTTCCAATTGAACCAATGGAACCAATCCTTAAAAAAATTGGTAAAGGCAAGAGGGATAGATTAGGCTTTCTTTGTTTCTTCAAAAAATTTAAAAAGTAAATATATATATTTATCGGTCCGGTCCGGTTCTCACCCTAGAACCGGGAACCGGACCGCCCGGAAACCGGTTCACTTTTAGGAACCGGGAACCGGACCGATACTCTCGAGAACCGGACCAAACCGGCCGGTTCGGTCCGGTCCGGACCGGTTTCGGTTCGGGCGGTCCATCATGCTCACCCCTAATTCAGGTGAGCACAAATCATGCATCTTCACTGTTCAACTAATTGTTACTGCTAATAGATAGCTTATGAAAGCAATTACAGGCTACAGAAGCTACAGAAATATTCTTAAGCTGAAAAATCTAAAGACAGTTCATTGCCAACATCGTAAGTCGATTTTATGGAGACCATCAATACACTAGAGTGAATTGTGCTCCGAGGCAAACGTGGGAATTTTGACGCCATCACTGAAGGGAACAAATTCACTTCATCAACACATCATAAAACGCCCTATTGTCAAGACACCATAAATTGGGTCCGGCTAACTTACTATTTTCTTAAAGCTATTACTTCCGCTGAATTGGAAATGAGAAAAGTGCTTTGTAAGGGTCACCAAAAGACTGAACTTTTTCACATTTCCTCAGTTCATTAGCTGTGGCTTGACAGTAACTCAAGAGAGTACAGGCTCAGCTTCTACTTCGTTCCTGAGGACGTGAAGCAATAAATTGGATAAGCATCGTGCGTAATGAAAAAGATGAGACCTTGGGTACGATCTTGAATTGGAAGCTCCGTGAATGGAAAGGAAGCAATCTCTTAAGAACGCCTTCGGCCGCCGTTTCTTGAACCGATGGGGATGCCCTTTTGGACTCCAGTCGGGCGAGCAGAGAGTCAAGGACATCCGGCGACGACGCTGATGAAGTTGTTGTTATCACACTGAGGAGCAATATCAGCGCCGAAATCTTCATGTTGGAGTCGGACATGGTTAAAGAACAGAAACGAATTGGGTTTCTCAAGTGTTTCTGTATAGAGAGAGAACTGTTCTGACAAGAAAGAGAGGACAGAGCATCATCGGATCATCACCATCCGGTCGTCCTCTGAGAAGGGAGTTTGACTGGAGATTCCCCGTTGTCTGTTCTTATTTCTTTTTTTTCTTTTTTTACTAGTTTTATATTGGCCAGTTGGGTTACTTCATCAGACATCGTTGCCACGCCTAAATCCTTGGAACCCTCGTTTTCACTTCCTGTACTGTCTCAGAATCTGCCTTACTTCTCGATTTATCTACGGACTCCCAGTATCATCGATCGGTTAAAGCTTCGATTTTTATCAGAGGTTAGAAGAGACAAGATTAAATTGGTTGTTGTTGTGGGAAAGATGGAGGTGGAAGCAGAGCAGAGAGAGATGTTAACACTGTGATGAGCCAGTTGGTGGGATCCAGAAGGAACAACCTTAGGTCCTCCCATGTACCTTCCTCAGAACTTTGGCCCTCAGCAACTTCAACAACAAATGGTCAATAAGCTCCTCCTCTATTTGTCAACAACGTAAGATTTGAATTTGATCTTCAAGTTTGCATGTGTTGATGTACTGTTTAAGTTAACGCAAATGTACATATGAGCTCAGACCTAGATTTTCCAGTGGGACTAGACCTATTTCTCACTAAAAACGGGTTTTTTCTCTTGTGTGAAGACGAAACACTAAATTCCCAATTTATAGATTGTTGTTTTATTGGCAACGCCCTCTAGTAGTTGGTACTTCATTCTTTTGAAAGATTTCCTGTTGATGAATTTACAAATTTTCTTTCTTGTTCACTGAACTTCATTGATGGCCGAGATAGTTTTCCATTTTCTCCCTCTTTCTCTGATGGATTGCATACTCTTGGGGTCATGAGGAGGAGAAATTGCCGTCTACTTTTCACATGGCAGACCAGGTGCTCGTTGTGCCTCTTGAATCTTACTTGCAGAAAAACTAAGGTCATTAAAGAAGCAAAGTCGTCATACTTTTAAGGAGTTTCCTCAGGTCTCTAACTGCATATTTGTTATTCATTTTTAATTTGGGTTCATATTGCAGTTCCTGTGGAGAAGGTCTTGTCCAACGTCTATCAGCCACAGGCCATTTTCCTAATTCGTCCTGTAACCAGCTGTTCAGCAACAAATTAGCAATAAACTGAGGTAGAAAATTAATTTTTCTTATCACCGTCTGTAATTGCTTCTTAGCCATCGGTGCGGTTAATCCTAAAATGACTTTAACTTTATTCTTATCAATCTCAATTGTAATATTTCTGACTAGTTCGTTTAAAAATAATATAATTAGAAGTATATTATGTCTTCATGAGTCGTGTCATTTGCAATATTTCTTCTTTGCTAATTCTTCTATTCGGAATAATTTGGCCCTCCGTTAATTTTATAAAGATCCTTCGGAAGTGAATCAAATATTTCATCTTCTTGGTCACGTCGAACGAAAAAATCTGGATGTCTTTGTTCTTAGCATAAAAGCTTATTTTACTATGGTAGGCCTTAAAACTTGACAGACGCAAGGTTTGTCTAGATTCATTTTAGCCACGGCTATTTCTGCTTCTTTTTCATGACCCGATTCCGCATTGGAATTCAAATCATAATCATCGACCAAAGCCACACTCGGCTTGCAATCCTTATATGGCTTCTTGTGTTTTTTCTTTCAGAAGATTTTTGTTCTTAGACACCCTCAATGTCTACTGGAATAAATCATTAAATGGATGGCCTTCGAATCATTCCCTCAAGGCAAATTTTAAACCACTGAAAGCCAATGCAGTAAACTCCCTTTCTATGAGCGAAGTGAGACATTGATTTCTCGATTTTTTTAAGTTGAGTTATGTATTGGTCTACCGACTTGTTATTGTTCAATCGCAGCCAAATTTGCGATAGTTACCTCGGGGTCCGATCTATAAAATTGAGCATGAAATTGTCCTTCCATTTCATCCCAATTATGAGTCAAATTGATTGGTAATTGGTATACCAAGTAAATGCAGTTTTTTACAAAGATAGCTTGAACAATCTTAGTTTCAGATGATCCTCATTATTTGCCTCACTGCATTGAGCCACAGGCCGACTAATGTGTTCCACTATCGATTGCTCGTTTCACCAGTGAACACTAAAAAATCAAGCATTTTACAACCTCTCGGATATGAAAAGGCATCGACCCAAACTGAGTATGGTTTCTATCATGGGCACGACAACTCCTCCACCATCTCCCATGCGCTGCATTACCACTGCAGTTTGTTTGGCTATCTGTTGAAGTACTTGGGCATCTTGCCTTTGAAGTGCCTAACCATCTTGCCTCTAGGCGAAGGTGGTGATCTAGCCTGGTTGTCGATTGGAAAGTCAAGCCTATAGGGTATATATCCCTGATTAGGTGGGATTGCCAAATTGCCCGATCGTTTCTCTATTCCTACTCATCTATTTGATAAACTGCCCAAATTATATTTGTATTCACTCACTTGAATTTAAAAGTATATTTTGAATATCTGAGCCAACATATATGAAACTAGATGTATAGCTAACATGTCACATATACTTTAAGTATATTGTTATCGCGTGTACGGATAATCAATTGAAATTCAACTACTTAGCATGCACAGGGCACAACACAAGATATTTTTCATCATCTGCAATAGCGGCATAAATCATTTCCAATACGGATGCTTCTCTACGGCGCACTTAAAAGCGACAACATATCCTTATGCATCGTTATTATATTTATTGCCGACCTTGATTAGACTTACGCCAGCTCTATCCTTCACCCAACAACATCAATGACGATCGCCGCGGACTCCATGCCAAATCTTCAAATCAGGGATCGAATGCACATCGCATCAGACCCTCATGTCGACCCGTTGCTAACAGAGACCATGTGATTTTTTCACACATGATGATGACACAGCTGCCCAAATCTTCTTTTCCTTCAATGTAATAGAAGGACGGAAGAGTACGAAGGCTCACTAAATTTCTTCTGTTTTTTTTTTTTGAAAAATGACACAAACAATCTCTAAATTTTGGTTTAATATGCAATGTAGTCCATGAACTTTTAATTTGTTTAATATGGTCCCTGAACTTTAACCCAATATGCAATATAATTCCTGAACTTTTAATTTATTCAATGTTCTTTCGTTAATTCAAATTCAAGGACAAAATTGAATATTTTCATATAGTTTAAGGATCACATTGAACATATACCAAAGTTCATGGATAACATTGAATATTAAGCTAATGTTTAAGGACTACATTGAATAAATTAAAAGTTGAGAGATTATATTGCATGTTGAGTTAAAGTTTAATGACTGTTTTTGTCATTATCTCTCTCTATTTTTTTTTTTTTTTTGTTGCTTTGGGAGGTAAACGACATGTAAGGAAGGGACCCATCCTTACCGTTGGTTTTTTGGGGGCGGAGCAGCAAGCCATCGTCACATCGTCATCTATCAAAAGGATTACAGAGGCATGGAGGAAGGGCATGCCTTACTTTTTACCCACGAGATACAAATTAGAGGAATTAATAAGTTTCTGCTTAGTGGAAAATGCTTAATATCCTATTAAAAAATTGGACGCGAATAATACAAAATAGTTCTTGTTAGAAATATATTGTATAATCTCTCATATCATAATCTCGTTATTCTATTATGAGTTTCTCTCCGGATCATAATCTTGTTATTCCGATTGATTGTAATATTATGTTACTATAGATATCCATTTTGTAAAAGCATATAAATGGGCTCATTTATAGTTTAATGAAATACACAGAAAAATATCATTGATGATGAAAATATATATCATTGACTCATTTTTGTTAAATAATAAAAAATAATAAAATTTTAAAAAAGTAGATATGATTTTCAAATTATTGATATTTGTTGTTCCTTATGTGTTTAAAATTCGAAAGAGTCAATACCACGAAAAATCCTAAACTGGTACATATGTGATAAATTTACCTAACACTAATATTTTGACCACAAAAAATTTCAAACCGATACACTCATGACAAATTTACCAAAAACTAATTTTTTTACCATCAAAAACTCCAAAATGGTATATTTGTGACAAATTTACCCTCCGTTAAATTGGATTAATATCACGAAAAATCACAAACTGTTACACCTATGACAAACGAAAGGTAAAACCCTAAATTAGTACACCCGTCACTGTCACGTGTCATCCAACTCAAAAATTTAATGGTAAAATTTAACGAAAACTATCGGAGGATAAATTTGTCACCGGTTAAGAATTTTTTGTGATAAAAAAATTAGTTTGGGATAAATTTTCACGGGTATATCGGTTTGGGGCTTTTTTGTAGTATCAATCCTATTCGAAATTTCCAGCACATAAGGAGCAATGAATCTGCTACATTAACTAGGTATATTAATGCTTGGATTGATTACGTAAAAAAATCCAATAAAAAATCTCATTGAAAAGGTAAATTATCTTGAGATTATCTCTCTGACCCTGCATTTAGGAGGACACTAATCTCTCGGTGGACCCTCGAATCCGCACGGGCAAAGATTACGCCGACCCTGCCATAAAACTTCCCCGCAAATTTCCAAATCTGCCCCCCATCGAAATGACCGAACTGCCCTCCACTGCCCTCCACTGCCATGATTAAAATCCCCGCCTGTTTCATTTCCCGTCGAACCAAAGTACGTAACGCATCTCTCTCTCATTCTCCTTCATGGATCCTCCGTCTCGCTCCTCCGTGATCATCGTCGGCGCCGGCGTCTCCGGTACGCACGAAACCACCTGTCCCCCGCCACGACCGCGGCGTGTCTGCACTTGGGTTGTTGTATATATCTGTTGCGACTAGTTCTGATGATGTTTCGTGTACGTGGCCTCGTGGGACGTCTCTTCAGGTATTGCCGCGGCCAGGGTTCTGGCCGAGAACGGCGTGGAGGACATCGTCATACTGGAGGCGACGGACCGAATCGGGGGCAGGATGCGCAAGGAAGCGTTCGGAGGCGTGTCGGTGGAGCTCGGCGCCGGCTGGATCGTCGGCGTGGGAGGTAAGGTGCCGAATCCCGTTTGGGAGCTTGCCGCCAAGTCTTCCCTCCGGACGTGCCTCTCCGACTTCAGTCATGCTCGCTACAACATCTACGATCGCAGGTCTGATCCTCTCCCTTCCTTTCGAGTTTTTTCTGTTGTCAGCAATAATGTCACATTCCAGCCGGAGAGCCGGTGAGCTTGTCTTTGCTCTCCGCACTTGCGGGCGTTCTTCGAGCGTGAATCTAAGCAAAAAGCGAAGATAATTAGTTCAGCAATACCTTTTCACCATCCACAAGCGGAGTTCGGTTTCGATGCTGACGCAGTTTGTTCGTTCGTTTCAGTGGGAAGGTGTTCCCGAGGGAAGTCGGCGCCGACTCGTACAGAAAGGCGGTGGACTCGGCTACTGAGAAGTCGGGAAACCAGCAGGAAACAGATGGCGATGGCGACTTCACCGGAGCGACAGAGCCTCCTTCGTAAATTCCCTCTCCCGCGTAACTTTCGTGCCCTTGAGGCGTTGTTTTTCCGCCGTGCGTGATCTCATTCTCTTTCTTCTCGCGCATGTTTAGGACGGCGAAGACGCCATTAGAGCTCGCCATCGACTTCGTGCTTCACGACTACGAGATGCCCGGTTAGTCGGCTTTTTTTAGTGCAGTTGAAACTTCAGATTTGGCAGCAAAAAAGGTTGTATGCATTGCCGACAAGTTTTTACCATTTCGTTTTTCTTCTTGGGCAGAGGCCCAGCCTATACCGACTTACCTTGACTATGGGGAAGGAGAATACTTTGTGGCGGACGAGAGGGGATATGAGGAATTGGTACACAAAATGGCGCAAGATTTTCTTGTTACGTCCGAGGGCAAGATTTTGGACAGCCGTCTTCAGCTCAATAAGGTAATTAAACAACATGTCTCTTTTATCCTTTTTGTTTTTGTCTTTGTTGCTTATTTATGAGATGATGCCTACTTCTTTTCTTTTCTTTTTTTTTGTTTTTTTTGTTTTCTCATCGTCCAATTATCGGAGACGGAAACAAAATGGCGGAGAATGGTTTATCCTGTTAATAAAAGGGAAGGAAAACGTTCATTAACTATTTTTTATGTAACATCAACAATCTTAAACTATGTCTAAAGGTTCCGTTACATGATTTTTCAGCCAAAATAATATCGTTTTTATTTTACTTATTTTTTAACGGTTCTCATTGACTTACAAATTTGAGGTTTTTAATATCATGGAAAAATTTTAAGATAAATGTATTACATCTGAGATAGTTTAAGATATTTGGTGATTTCACCCATATACAAAAAAAAAAGGAGAAAAGCCCAACTTTTGTTTTGTGTGGATGTACTGTTTTCTCACTTGGCTGTTAAGAGATTTGATTGGCCCATCGTTGGAGTTTGTCAATAACCAAAGGTTTTTTTTTATGCCATATTATATACATTTTGCATACTATAGTCCCAGGTCTACCTCATTAAGCATAGGACTATTTTTCTTATCCTACCGGGATCCTTATAACATCCATACTCACCGCTATGCGACATAATTACCTGTACTCAAAACAGCAGGTCGAGTGCATGGATCTCATGTGAGATTCATATGATCCAATGGATTGTATGCGCTGGACCTTAATGCACTGAGTGTAGATAATAATTTTCCCATTGCTATCATGTCCACGTGATTCTAGTCTGAGAAGTAAAGCAACCTTTTTGCGTCTATGCCATGTTATCAACATTTCATTTTGAAAAAGAAGACTGTATACCACTCATTAAGCAATGGCTTGGGCCAACTGGCTCCTGTTTATTATCGTATACAGTGAATTTGATGACCTCTTATAGAAGTAAATAATTGGGGACGTCAAATCTGCTCAAATAGAAGAACATGAACATATGAAGTGTTGTCATTTTCTCCATTTAATGTGGTGTTTCCTTGCCTATTCAAATTCATACGCACCAAGAATGAAGAAAATCGATGACTAGTGCCCTATAGGTGGAAATTAGTAGGGACAATTTAATTTTTTCTATAACGTCAGATTGTGGATGAACGAATCTCGCTAGGGTAATGAATCTTTTCGTCTGACCACTGCACATTTTTTCTCATTCAGTTATGTCGATAAACTTCTTCCATCTTTATTGGATGCCAATACCATTGTATCTGATTCTTGGGCCTTCAATTTGATTATTAACTTTTGCCTGTTCTATTCACGCGTGGATTTGGGGCAGGTTGTCCGGGAAATACAACACTCGAGAACCGGAGTTACTATTACTACGGAGGATGGTTGCGTCTATGATGCCAATTACGCGATTTTGTCCGTTAGCATTGGGGTTCTCAAGAGTGACCTGATCTCGTTCCGGCCATCCATGCCCGTACACATCTCCCTTCATTCTTATTTCTTTGACTATCTTTTCTGTTTCCCTAATTGAAATGTCCATAGAGTGCACCGATATCACGTGAATAATATGCAAAATTAGTACAATCGGAATTATTGGGCCTTACAATTAATATGTGGTGAAAGTTCCTAACAGGATTCTAATAACTATTGGGAAACACTTCTGCGCAAAGTGCTGTTTTTGATTGATTGAATGAATCTGTGAACACACTCAAAAAGATCACTTGCTTATACTGTCGTCCTAGTGTCATTGACTCCCAATAGAACGTTTTCCTCGTGGAAGAATTCAGGACTGACGAATCCTGGGATGTTATCCCGCGCCAAAAAACTTGCTGTTCTTTAGGATGAAACATAAAAGTTACAAGTATGCGTGTCCATTTGAAAATTTACTTCTTTGATGATGAGGCCTAGAGGATTAAGCAACAATTATGATTGCGGCTTCTCTTTAGTTGGTGGTCCCCAAAAGAAGCTGAGTGATGTTTGATCGATTGCCCATTTTACTTGGTTCGATGAAGTGTTGCACTGATTTGTGAAATAATGCCCAACAGAGATGGAAGATGGAGGCGATAGAGAAGCTCGACGCGACGGTGTACACGAAAATCTACCTAAAGTTTCCGGAAAAGTTCTGGCCTTGTGGACCCGGGAAAGAGTTCTTCATGTATGCACACGAACGGAGAGGTTATTACACATTTTGGCAGGTTTGTGAACAAAACTTTTGCAGCCAGCTATTGGTTTTTCTTTCTTCTTCTTCTTCTTCCAGTTTTCTTGGTCCTAAAAGTTACTCTCTCTGGGGAATTGAGTGCTTATTGATGTCATCCTCTAGGGGTCTTAGAAAGTGTAAAAAACTGTTTGCTCAATATTATGAGGTGAACATGTTTGGTCTTGTTAATAAGTAGTATACTGGACTATTTCCTTAGCTGCACTCTGGAATTACGTTACAAATGCAGCCAATTTGTTTAATTATGAGGTATTGATACTAAGTACGGCATTCAGTTTTCAAACCCATAAGATAGTAATTTCTCCATTACTTCCATTGGGAAAACGATGTAAATTGTATCTGCCACATATGGCCTTCGATACTGTATGCTTTGATGTGAAATCTCGAGCAATGTTTTTAATCGACTGCATAATGCTTCGAGGGAAACTCATCTGATAAAGATGATTGTTTTGTTCATCTCTGGACATGTCATCAGCACATGGAGGATGCATACCCTGGTTCCAATATTCTGGTTGTGACATTGACTAATGGAGAATCAAAGCGTGTGGAGAGTCAATCTGACGAAGTAACACTGAAAGAGGCTATGGAGGTGCTTAGGGACATGTTTGGGCCCAATATACCTAACGCCACTGATATACTCGTGCCCCGCTGGTCGAATGACAAGTTCCAGCGTTGCAGCTACAGCAAGTACCCCGTCATATCTAATCATCAGGTCGTTCAAAGCATTAAGGTAGGTGCTTATCTTACTTCAAATATTACGAATCCCGGTAGTTCCTGTTTTCGTGTTTACATGTTGATCAGTGTAATTCTTACTTCTGGATATCCAAGCTTAGACAAGTTGTTATTTATGGCTTGACAAAAGATGTAGGTCTTTCTGAATCATTCCCTTTAGGGGTTAATTTCTATGTGAAATCTCTAGCGGCTTTAGATTCTCTTACCTTTACGATGTCCTAAGAGAAGCAACTGGACTAAGTTTTTTTTTTCTTTTTGTTGTTCCGAGACAACGATGAATTTGGTAGCTCTAGCGCTTCTTTCCTGAATTAGCTTTTAACTGTACGTGTAACTGAAACCGGTTTTTTTTATATGTTCTCAGGCCCCGGTAGGACGCATCTTTTTCACTGGTGAACACACAAGCGAAAGATTCAGCGGTTATGTACATGGTGGATACCTCGCAGGTAGTATATGAATTTCCTCCCAGAATCGAGTTTCCTCCCAGAATCGAGTGAATATCTTGATAGAGATAATTAAGACGTGGCTCGTGACACGTTCTCTCTAATGATGATACAGGCATAGACACAAGTAAGGCTTTGTTGGAGGAGATGAGGAAGGAGAAGGAAAGGAAAAGCGAGTTGGTAGACCCATGAGATTAGAAGACTCTCAAGTGGACTTGCCCATCAATCATATGATTCCCATTCAAATAATTGACAATAACATTTATGAACTTTCTAAATCAGCATGACCCTGCTAAAGAGAAAAATTAAATCCAATCAGCTCTGCCTTTCTTTCTTAAGCTCATTTACATATATTTGCAATGCAGTTCTTCAAATTCAATCTACCTAGCAAAAAGACAATCGTGATTTTCCTAGGTCTTCTACCGGGTCATCCGCTCTTATGTAGAAAGGTGAGAAAATTTTAAAGAGCAAAGCTTAACGATGTCCGAGATTATACCTAAACGGTAGACTTTCCTTGGGACGATTCCCAGCATCAACCACGTCATGAGTAGAATACCACAAATGTGCCTGAGGAAAGTCAGAGACCGTCACTTGAATTAAAGTTCTACTATCAAGGGATGGATCAAAGGGTAATAGCATTTCTCTTGCTTTCTAAAGCTAGATGCCGAGATTGTTGAGGGATTCCAGTCCGGAAACTTTACTATGAAATCTGTATTATGGTCCTGAAGGAAAGAAACAATGGTTTTTGCCAGAAATTAATCTTAGAGACAAAATTGCTCATTAATCTGGATAAATTGCTACTAGGCAGTAGAAAATACCATGTCAAAATCTTAAAGTCGGAAATATTTGAAGCACTAGTTGCGGATGAAAGCTCACATCAGAAGATGCTAGTGCAATTCAGTTCAGTTTCCAAGTAACCAATCTTATTCATCTCTGAGTAGCCACTCAAAGAGCATCTCTTGCATTGTAAGGAACATTCCGAATAGCATAAGATTTCTTTATTGCTAGCATGTATCAGATACATCATATCTTGGACGTTGAGAAATATTGTCGACCAAATTTCTTGACTATCCTCTTCCAGGTAGTAAAACAAAATAATGCCTTTGACCTTTTCTCTATTTGTTTTACAAGTCTTATAATTGACAAGGAAATTAAAAAATGCCATGTGTAGCATCTTAACAAAAACTACATCTAGATGAAGAACTTATCGAACCCAAGCAGGAAGACAAAAGGGATGCATGGGAGGACAATATAAGAGTGAAAAGGTCATCAAAGTCAACACTTAAGAAATTACAAACAGAGAAAGAGCCATACCAGTCCCGAGTCTAGTTATATTAGCTGAAGAATGTATCTTCTTCAATGCTTCTGGAACATTCCCAGAGAAGGATGGAAGAACTGAAAGTACAACAATACATATCAGGAGTCTCATGACCAGCATGATCAGACAGATAGACAATAGACATTAACTAAAAGGTCCCTTTGATGGCAATTTTCTGTCTTTTCCCTGCTACAACTCTATCGTAGATAATCTCACTGAAAGGATACCTGGATTATCAAGAATTCTAAACTGGAAAAGAGTTGACCTCCAGGACAATATCTGTTACTGCAAGTTACCTGTTGATCCAACAAGTTCTGTGATAATGGGTCACCCCACCTATGATGAAAAAATTATTACACCTTAGAAGCAAAATGCTTGTGATGATGAAAAGAAAGCCTTCAAAGCAAGAACAAAATGCATTATATTGCACATCAAGGCAGAGCAATGAGTTAGCTAGCAGAATCATGTTATTAAACATAGTGTAAAGAACCATCTAATATAAAATACTCCTAAATTTGTTCAACTAGTTACCCTATTCTTTTCCTGTTATTATCATCGAAAAAAAAGAGAAGATGCAGAAATCACATCTCCTCTACCTACCCAAGCAAATTTCCCATGCCAGCCAATGCAAGAAACACAGGTCCGCCAAAAAAATCATCTAGTCCTTCCTTGCTACTACAATAAATAGGACAAATCAGCTAGATAAGCCTATCATTATCAGGCATGGCTATAACGGACAAAATCTGAAACAATAACCTGACTCAACCTCAGAACACAGTAGGAAACACGAATTTTAATTAATTGAAGATCCAGACAATAGCACCAACTCAATTACCTATTCATAAGCCGATAACTTTCTAGACTAGGTATTGGGAAATTGGGTACAAAAAGGCATCTGCTAAATTTCAAATGTGTACTCATCAATCAATAGCAATAGACAAACAAATGACATGAATTTGCTATAAAGAAACACGAGAAACATTTCAAGACCATCTTATGGCAACTTCGTTTAATATGTTCTTTTTGGATGATGAATGTCAGACTGGTAATGGAAATAGCCATCAGATCACTCGGTCATGTGCTAGTAAATTCATCTATTTATTTACCAATCAGTATGAGTTGTTACGGCGAAATCAACACTAAGAACTGCTTTTACTTTGTCACCAATTTTATACAGGATCATGTGAAATGTCACCATGAAAACTTTTTGCCAAATGGCTTCTTGTCCAGTAAAGGCCAATGGTAGGTGAACTCCTTGCAAAGCGATCCAGGATCTCTTTTTCCCATCTACTCCAATTCCACCAGATAGAAGACTCTACGATGAATCGCATAACATCAAGTCATTAGCTCCTTGAAGAACAAACACTGTCCAATAGATAGTATGTCCAAATGCAAGAGGGACCCTAGGTGCTTTTGCCTCACTTATCTCAACCATGACGAACTAGCTACCTGACTTGCTAGTAATATCGCCAAAGCCTCAATGTCCCATGGTGAAGAAAACTTACAACTTGATGTAACGACATTTTGATAATAGCTCCATGGGACGGGTCACTAAATCATCACACCCTTGCCCTTCAGCCTAGGCAGGGATCCTGCCTTAGGAACAGAAGCCACCTGTATGCTACCAGTCTTGTCCCAGGAAACATAAGCATCGCATCAATACTTCAAGTACCAATGCAAGCCAGATGCTAATTCAACTGCTGTGGTACCTTTGATCCTGCAGTGAAATAGACAAAAGAGCTTCAACAATGCAGAACTCACTAACGAAGACTGGGTAATACTCCTTCACGCGATTAAAAATGAAAGGCACGCTGCTCCACTTGACAAAAACAATGACTACATACATTATCTCAGGCCCATCATTCTCCCCGTAATTTTCAATCAAAAAGCAGTTCTTTCCACCACAAACATCCTGATAGGCAAGCCGAAAGAAAGTGAGCGCAAACCACTGACAGTTACACTCATATGACTATCATGTGTCAGAAAGACATTTGAGTAAAAAAGTTTGCAAAGCGACAGTTTCTTAACCTGATCATATGCTATGTTCTTAAGGTGAGCACAAAGCATGCATCTTCACTGTTCAGCTAATGGTTACTGCTAATAGATACCCTAAGAAAGATATTACTTGAACCACTTTTTTTGGCTACAGTAGCTAGAGATATGTACTTAAACTGGAAAAGCTAAAGACAGTTCAATGCCAACATCGCAAGTAAGTAACTTTTACCGAGACCATCGATACACTAGAGCGAGTTGAACTCTGAGGGATACATAGGAATTTTGACGGCATCACTGAAGGGAAAAAATCCATTTCATCGACACCTAAAAGAACGTCCAAGAAACTATAAATTGGGTCCGGCTAGCTTACCATTTACTTAAAGATTTAACTTTCACTAAATTGGAAATGAGAAAAGCGCAGTGACTTGATAAGGGTCACCAAAAGGCTAGACATTTTCACATTTCCTCAGTTCATTGCTGCGGCTTGACGATGAATGGAGAGAGCAGACCCCCAGCTTCTACTTTCGTTCCAGAGGACTTGAGGCAACAAAATGGATATGCATCGTGAGTAATGAAAAAAGGAGACCTTGGGTACGATCTTGAGTTGGAAGCTGTGTGAATGGAAAGGAAGCATTCTTTGAAGAACGCCTTCAGCAGCCGTTTCTCGAACCGATGGGGATGCCCTATTGGACTCCGGTCGGCTGATGAAGTTACTGTTATGACGCTGAGCAGCAACATCAGCGCTAAAATCCTTATGTTGTACTCGGACATAGTTCAAGAACAGAAAATGAACTGGGTTTCTCAAGTGTTTCTTTATAAAAAGAGGAGAAGAACTATTCCGACAAGAAAGAGGGGTTAGAGCTGGGGGTGTCAAAAGTACCGCTCGACCCGATCCGAATCGACTTGATGCAAATAGGGAATTTTCATATTGAGTCGAGTTGGCCTTGACTTATTTGGATAACGGTAAAAATAAGGCTTAAACTTATTTTGGATTTACCCGACCCACCCGAAACAAGCCCACCCGAAACAAACAAGAGCCATTTGTCCTTCTTGTTCCAAGCGCGCCGGAAACCCTATCATCTTCTTCCAAAGCTCCGGATCGGCAACTGGCGATCGAGTAGCGCGACGCGAAGGCAACGGGTGGCGACGATCGGTGTCTTCGCCGCCAGCGCCACCCTGATTGCGGCTGGCATCACCAAGTCGGCGAAGTAGGGTTCGTGACCAGAAGTTCTCAGTTCAACGAAGGCGAATCTGCGAGGGAGGGAGCGAAGGAAGAAGAGAGAGGTCAGTCGAATCGAACGTGTGCCTTGAGATTGTGATTGTACTCGCCGTTGTGTGTCAATCTATAAGTCCCATGTTCAGATCGCTCTCTAGAACCCTACTTCGCCGCGCCCTGTTCTTGCCCACCACCACTCTCGGATCGATCTCCACCGCCACCACCTTGGGTCTACCTTCTTTCGCGGTCTCTTATCTGGTGAATTCATGTGGGTTGTCTCCGGAATCGGCATTGTTCGTTTCCAAACGCGTCGCCTTCGAAACCTCGGAGAGACCCAACGAAAGTCGATGCTTATAGCAGCTGGATTAACAATTACCGTATTTCCAAGTGGAGCGGAGCATTTTGCCTTCTGTACGCTCTGTTTTCCATATGCAGTACATCAACAGGATATTGTTCAGTACGCTCTGTTTTCCATGTTCTGATCCCCTGATTTATCTAAATGCGAATTAACAATTCCCGTATTTCCAAGTGGAGCGGAGCATTTTGCCTTCTGTTAATATGGTATATATTGAATGAATTAATGAGGTAGATTACTCTTACAATTGATTCAGGAATGTTTAGCTAACGTGTGATCTTTTACTTAAGTGCATTTTCAACTACTAGTGGAGCTGCATTTGAAGCTTGGCAAACTGCTAGGAGAATTGCTGCAGAGGAAGGTTTAAAATCAGAGAGAGAGAGTCCAGTTCAGTCACTGGGTCAAATTTTGGCAGAAGACAACATGGTCGGAGGAGAGGTTGCTGGGGCTCTGGTGGGCGGTCATCTGCATCGGCCTCGCCTGAATCTCAGACCCTCAATTCCTTCAGTGGATGTGATTCCCTCTTCGAGTCACCAGTTTCATCGAGGCAGGTTTCCCCTGATCTGGATTATACTTGTAGAAGCGCAAACAGGAAGTTATGGAGGTTTGAGAATGGAGGGGTAGATGCGTCTCTGAAGGATGGTTTGTTAGCTCAGTTAGCTCAGTGGATGGGTAGATGGTTTGTCATCATCTACTTCTGTACTTCTTTGTTTGAACAGGCGAACAAGACAACCCAAGTTCTGTTTTTGGGGTATCCTTCTTAAGAGAAGATGTAGGTGGTCAAGCAAAAAATCTAAAACACGAACCCGACCCGAACCCGACCTGAACACGACCCGACCCGATCGCGCAGCTATATCATGTTCGGGTCTTGTTTCGGGTCGGGCCAAGCAAACATATGCATTGTTTTAGGTCGGGTCGGGTATCATGAAAACCCGACCCGACCCGTTGACACCCCTAGTTAGAGCATCATCGTATCATCACCCCCCATCGTGGTCGGCCTCTGAGGAGGGAGTTTGACTGGTGCTTCCTCGTCTTCTATTCATATTTCTTTAGCTTTTCTTCTCTCTTGTTTTACACAAGGCTTATATATTTTGCCAGTTGGGTTACTTCATAAGACATCGTCCCCACCATAGCACGGTGAACCAATACGCACCGCATCAGGCGGTCATCAAAAGCCCGCCTAAAACCCTAGAACCCCCCCAACTTCACTTCCTTCGCTATCACAAACGTACTTCTCAATTCATCTGCGCACTCCCGGTATCGTCGTATCAATTAAAGCTTCGATTTTTATCAGAGATTCGAAGAGAGAAGATTGAATTTTTATTGTTGTCGTGGGAAAGATGGAGGTGGAAGCAGAGCAGCGAAATGTAAACAACGTGATGTGCCAACTGGTGGATCCGGAAGGAACAACCTTGGGTCCTCCCATGTACCTTCCTCAGAACGTTGGCCCTCAGCAACTTCAACAGATGGTCAATAAGCTCCTCAATAACGTAAGATTTGAATTTGATCTTCCAGTTTGCTTGTGTTGATGCACTGTTGCAATTGTATACGTGGGCATAGACCTAGAATTTTACTTTGTTTTACTCCTTATGGGAACATGTTTTTAACTGAAAACGTGTCCTTTCCTCTTGTGTGAAGTGAAACACTGACTTCCCAACTTATAGATTGTTGTTTTATTGCCAACGCCCTCTAGTCGTCAATGCTTAACTTTTTTCTGAAAAATTTCCTGTTGATTGATTTACATATTTTCGTTCTTGTTTACTAAATTTTATCCATGGCCAAGGTAGGTTTTCAATTTTCTCCCTTTTTCTCTAATGGATTTTCTCCTTTTGGGATAACCAGGAGGAGAAATTGCCGTATACTTTTTATATATCGGACCAGGAGCTCGTTGTCCCTCTTGAATCTTACTTACAGAAAAACAGAGGTCAGTAAAGAAGCAAAGGCGTCATATTTTTAAGGAGCTTCCTCGGGTCTCTAACTGCATATCTGTCATTCATTTTTAATTTGGGTTGACATTGCAGTTTCGGTGGAGAAGGTCTTGGCCATAGTCTATCAGCCACAAGCCATTTTCCGAATTCGTCCTGTAAATCGCTGTTCAGCAACAATTGCTGGTATGAGGCTGACTTTCTTATTCATCAGCTCTGGTAACTGCTGGACACTATCCATCTTTCATAGTATACTTGATTCAGTTAGGCTGATCTTAGGCATATCATAACATACTATCGGTTTTTTTTATTTTTGGTGGAGGGGGTGGGGTGGGGTGCCATTGTATCAAGGAGAGCAATGTTGTTAGAAGGATGTTGATTATGGAGAGTATAGTTTCAATCCTTATGGAGTGCTGGAGGACCTTTGCTTGACATGTTGTAATTAATTTGCTCTTAATAAGCAATGCCTATATTATGCCTAATAGTCTGATATGTACAGATTGAACGCCCTTTTAAAGGTTCATTTTTCTGTCATTGCAGGTCACTCAGAAGCTGTTCTTTCTGTAGCCTTTAGTCCTGACGGGAAGCAACTGGCTAGTGGTTCAGGAGATACCACAGTCCGATTGTGGGACCTAAATACTCAGACCCCTATGTTTACATGCAAAGGTTGAATATCTGAATCTCTTATTTCCTTATGTCCTTCAAGTTTCTAATTGTATGCTCCCTTCCCCATCATGGGGGCATCTAAATATACGCATGCCTACTTGCTGTATAGTTGCTTTCTATTTGCTTAGCTGGAGAACCATTGGGTTTTTTGTTTTTATTTTTTATTTTTTTTGGGGCGGGGGGGGGGGGGGGGGGGGTGGGGGAAGGTGCGATAGGTTGAATTTTCCTAGAGGCATAAGCTGAACATTGCACCAATGGAGTGGATTGTGGGTGGAAAAATGTTAGTAAGCAGTTTGTTGCAGTGGTAAATTACTTGGTTTCCTTTTTATCTGTTCTTTTAATGAACAGTTCTTCTTGCTCAGGGCACAAGAATTGGGTCCTCTGTATTGCATGGTCACCTGATAATAAGCATCTTGTAAGTGGAAGCAAGTCTGGGGAACTCCAATGCTGGGATCCATTGACCGGGCAGCCATCAGGCAATCCACTTGTTGTATGATCCTTATTGAATTATAAGACTAGAAAGTATCTTATTCAGTTGATTGTAATTTGCTGCTTTTACGACTTTATTTAACTTGGAGCTAAATCTATTTTATGGAAAGTTGTTCAGACTAAATAGTTTTTGACATTTGGTGTTACACTTATATGTTTGAGAATCCTTCCTGCAAGGATTCCATGGAACTCCATTTCCTATTAATATTTCTTGGTTTATAACTCTCCATATTGATGATGAAATGGTGGATAAAAGCACAAATATGCTGCTTCTAATTTTATACTTGTGGCAAAATAAGTGGGAGCAGTGTTGGCGTTAATTTGGATGATATCCATAAGTTTAGCATAGTAAGTACAGTTTATTGTGTAGCTTCGCATCTGTGGGAAGAGATAAATGGTGTACCATTTTTGTTGAGGAAGCTTTCTAACATCCTTTACCATTTTTGACATTAATTTGTGAGGTTTTGAAGTGTCGAACTGGTTGTTGTGGCTTATGCATAACAAGAATAGTCTCTGTGCCACTAAGACATTGAATCTGCTTTATGTCAGGGCCACAAGAAATGGATCACCGGTATATCTTGGGAACCAGTCCATCTGAGTTCACCGAGCCGTCGCTCTGTGAGTTCTAGTAAAGATGGTGATGCACGCATATGGGACGTAACACTAAGGAAATGTGTAATTTGTCTGAGCGGTCACACTCTAGCTGTTACATGCGTAAAGTGGGGAGGAGATGGTGTAATATATACTGGGTATGTGACTTCCTTAATTTTGGCAATTGTCTGTGAAACTGCCTTTTACTTAATGGTTTTAAATTTTTGTCATTAACTCTCTTTCCCAATCCTGAATAGCTGTTCCACTGACAAATTGGGACACAAGAGAGGCAACTTAACCCTGAGATAAATATTTAATCAGTTTGTGATGTAATAATGTCCATATGATAGTGCCGTGCTACATGAACAACAACAAAAATAACATGAAGAAGTTTTCTTGACTAAATCATACTTCTAATGGGCCTAAGATTACGTGGTGACTTGTAAATTCTTCTTCCAAGCAAATAAGTATCTTGGACTTTGCCAAACTGCTGCTGCTTCTACTACTTGTTACCTGATGAAGTAATTGTTTTAAATTTTTTGCAGCTCCCAGGACTGTACAATCAAAGTCTGGGAAACTTCCCAGGGGAAGCTGATAAGGGAATTGAAGGTAACATCTTTTATAAAGTTTATTATACAGATTGCAGGGTCATTGCGTGCCTGTTTTATTCTTCTCCACAAAAGCTTTAGATTTATTCGTGCCTTTGGAGTAGCACGATTTGCTTGATCTCTTTGGTGCGAGGAGGCAGTTTGGCACCTAGTGACCTACCCAATACTAATTGGGCATATTGTCTAGCCCAGCAATTGGTGATATCATGTCCTCGAACTTCTTGATTGTTTAGTTCTCAGGAGATATTGACGTTAAGAATGGAAATACCACCATTTTTTGATGTCGCTGAGATATGAACTGCTTATTTAGTTTGGAGTTTAGTTTTTATGGCTCACATGGTTGTCTTTTCTTGGTTTCTACTGCCAAAAAAGCTGTTATTCCAAGTCCGCATTCTTAATTTAAGTTGCTGCTAGATTCCTCTGTTCTTTTCTTTATTATCATTCTTATATATAAAATGTTCGTTGTAGGGTCATGGACACTGGGTTAACTCCCTTGCTCTGAGCACTGAGTATGTTCTTCGGACTGGAGCTTTCGATCCCACTGGAAAACATTATTCATCTTCTGAAGAAATGAAGCAAGTAGGTAACTTTTATTATTTTGAATCATCTTCATATCACGAGGCAAGAAATTACACCTTTATTTCTCTTTGCACATTTTGCTTATACAACCTAGTATGCACCAGTTATATCTATCTGAACATTATTTGCTTACAACCTAGTATGCACATTTTGCTCAGTGTCTTTTTGCTCTGTGCATCTTCTCTCCCCTTGTGGTGATTCTCTCCCTTCGGGTCTATGCACATTTTTAGTTCTACTTTCTGGTAACTGTTATATGAACTTCTGTATTTTGTTGATAAACATAGGTTGCACTAGAAAGATACAAGAAAATGAAAGGCAATGCTCCTGAAAGATTGGTCTCTGGATCTGATGATTTTACCATGTTTTTGTGGGAACCTTCTGCCAGCAAGCACCCAAAAATGCGAATGACCGGTCATCAACAGGTGTGTGTGTGTGTGTGTGTGTGTGTGTGTGTGTGAGAGAGAGAGAGAGAGAGAGAGAGAGAGAGAGAGATTTCACAGCTGCCTGCTTTTTCCTTTGTGATTGGATTCCCTAAGTCTTAATTGTATTTAGAAGGCTGTCTTCCATGATATACTATCAATTGGCATGATGATGTGATTGGATTCCCTAAGTCTTAACTGTATTTAGAAGATTGTCTTCCATGATGTACTATCAATTGGCATGATGATGCTAAATAAGGACGTTCTCCACATTGTGGTCCTGGTGGCACTGGTTCAATAGATGAGACATCCTCTCCATATTTTCTTGAGGCTAGTATGTTAGATCCTCGTTGAACTGTCTTAAGTGTAAAATTTGACATATTAAAATGCGGGAAATTATGCTTTTTGTTTGCAGCTCGTGAATCATGTCTATTTTTCACCTGATGGACAATGGGTTGCTAGTGCTTCGTTTGATAAATCTGTGAAGTTGTGGAATGGTATTACTGGGAAGTTTGTTGCTGCATTCAGGGGACATGTCGGGCCTGTATATCAGATAAGGTTTGAGATATTTTCAAACGTTGCTCGTCTTATCCATTCAAGAATGATCTCTAATCATGATTTACATAATGCACAGTTGGTCTGCAGATAGTAGACTTCTTTTGAGTGGGAGCAAAGACTCTACTCTGAAGGTTAGTTGCACAAAGCATGTAGCTTTTGAAGGGTTTCCATAAAGTAGTTAGAAATATATTTAGTATCCAAATAAACTTGCGTCATGTGCTGGCATTTAAGAAAATTAAGTGTGGTCACTTAGTATTGTAACAGGAGAGCTTGTAATATTATCTGTGAAAATAATATCAATGTGTTATGGAGGAAATCATTTTATTTATGATGCATGCAATTAGGTTTTTTTCTTACTTGGTTTTTGCACTTGTTATGGTGCAACTTGTTTTCATTGAGATCTCAATGGCCTATTTAAAGTTATTTTTTGAACCATGTGTTGGTTCCTGCTCAAGTCATTGATCACTCCTATCGTGGTCAACTTTTGGACCATGTTAGGGTTACTTCTTTTGTGAGATATGGTGATGTATTGTAAACCAGAGTACGATCTTTATAAGATTAGAAATGATCTATAGTATGTACGGAAGTTTGAGTGTTGTACTCTTACTTGTTTTGGTTCTGTTTGAACTATTTGTAAAAGTCGATAGCATGTGGAGTCTACTCCTTTTATTGGTTATGATTATTATGAATTTTTGCCTGATTTGAATGCTTAAATGTTCGCTCGATGTTTGGCTTACTTTTAGATCTGGGATATTCGCACAAAGAAGTTGAAACAAGATCTTCCAGGTCATGCGGATGAGGTTTGCTCACTTAACATTGTCATCATATAACTTTTAAGTTTGTATGTCTATCATGGACTACTTATTTTAGTACGTGTTCTCATGAGAAGGTTTTTGCGGTCGATTGGAGTCCGGATGGTGAGAAAGTAGCTTCTGGCGGCAAAGATAAGGTGTTGAAGCTATGGATGGGGTAATGCATATGGAGTTATACAAAGGCTTATCAGACGCTTTACATATGCAAATGAAATGAGATGGCAGTTCAAATGCTTTCATGAGAACTGAAGAATTGATTGTTTGGTAACCCATAAAACGGCCGAAGACACAAAGTGCACGCTCAATTATCAGGTACCGCAAGTTTGGATGCAATTTGTTCATGTAAAGCTCTCTGGCATCAGGATGGCAGTCGCAGCCAGCACGCATTGTCTACTTATGATCCAGCTTATATTCTCAAGGTTTTGTTAAGCTAAGAAACACTGTTTAATGTTTTGTTAATTCAGAGTATCATGAGTCACAACTATTTTGGTCATATAAGTTGTAGGCAGAATCAATCTTTGATATTCATATCCAAGTTATAGCGAGCCCTTCAATTTTCCTATTTGCTTTACACATAATGGCAGTCAAGTACGTTGGCCAGAAAGGAGCCTTCTTGGATTAACAGCTAGCTCGAGTCATTAACTCAAATTATCTCACAAGCTTTCAACATTGCTTACAAAGTCTAAAAGATTATTTCTGATGTACTATATGATGAGTCTTTTCAGCAGGCAAATCACACAAAGAAAGTAAAAATTAATCACTTAAAGATTAGCTGGGAAAACTGGCAAAGTCATCTGTGAAAGTGGATAATGATACATTATTCAGAATAATTGCATAGTTTAGGAGCTAACAAGCTGAGGACAGACCACAGGTCCACAATCATTATCAGCAAGCTTGTGATATGCTGCTTTAAGCAACGGCCTAGACAGCGATGAATCCCTTCTCCTTGAGGCATTTGACGGTCTCTCTTAGACTCACCTCCAATGGAGTGAAGTTGACACCCAGAGCTTCTGCCTTCTTTCTTGATATCTCATACTTCGACGAGAAAGGCTTCTCATCTTCGCATCTGCACCGTTAGGGAACAACCGTGATCTCTTGGATGTGCAGTAGTTTGACAGAAGATAAGTTGAGAATTAAGGAAGAATGATAACTTACTTCTCAGGGAGGTGAAATGTGGGGTAGAGATTGCGTAAAATCTGTAGAGCATCATGACAGTGTACAACTTCTCCTACTATGCAATATCTTCCGCCAGCTGAAGGATTTTCAAAAGCTAGAATATGTGCGAGTGCCACGTCTCTGACATCGACAAATCTATAGCATGTATTTGGAAATGTTTGAGCTCCTGCAGGATAAGCCTCAATTACACCCATGCAAACGTCAAGACAACTTTATACTGGACGCTTCTGCCAGTAGTTGAAAACTATGTCTAATGTGGAGATCTACCATAAATGATTGTAATACTGTGCCTGTGCAGCCAATTAAGCAGACCCTTCATATCATAAGCCAGATTCAGTAAAAAGAATGCAAGGGCCTCAGGACCTCATGTTGCCAAATTCAGTTTACTAGCAAAGAAGGATAGCTATTCCACGGACTTATGCAGAAAGACACCTTGAGACACATGTGGCCATAACTCATAAGTATGATTGAGGAGGGCATACAACTTCACTGAGATTGTCTTCAATCGGAAAGACAGTTCTATAGTTACTGCTTGAGATTGTCTTGTGGCTAATGAGAACAAAGTATGCACAAATGTTTGACGAAGTCACTCTGTAATAAAATGGCAAAGATCTAATAACAAATATAATTTATTGCTAGATGATAGTGATACCATTAACGAAGTTCAGTATTGCTGCCACAGTGAGATTAACAGTGGGCTGCAAGAAAGGGCCAATCACAAATCCTGGGTTTATCGTGACAAGGTCAATTCCATTCTCTTTGGCGAATTCCCAAGCTGCCTTCTCTGCTAAGGTTTTTGAAAGCATATACCAAAGCTGAAGATAGATAAACCAAAGTTAGATTGTTAGAATCTTTAGCCTCGTTCAACTCATATAATAACCATTGACATGACATGGACTTCATTCGATGTCATCCAAGGCATTCGGAGATTACCAATTAAAGGAAACGAAAGATAAGTAATTCTCCTCCAGGAATCGAAGTATATAGAAACTGTTATATTCGTTAAGCATATGTAGCATCTACCATGGTGCCAGAAAAAATTGCAAGAGTAACACAAACAACCGTCAGTGATAAGACTGGCACTCCTTGGTTCGGGCATCTGTAAAAAGTGTCTATTGAAAGCTATGTGGTTTAAGAGAGAAATCTTCCCTGATGTCCCAACTCCTCTCAGAATCGGCATTTTACCAGTTTCACCGGGTAACAGGAACTCTGAATGTAACTCAACAGAAAAATTTCACAAGTGAAAGAAATGGACAGCGATATTGTCAGGAAATGTTGATACAGGAACCTTGGATTTCTCGCAAAATTCTGGATCTGAATACCAAGTCTCATCAATGACAATGGCCGAAGTCAGAGGTTTTGCACTGAATGCAACTGCAGCCATAGAGGACGTCACAACCACTCTCTTGATAGAAGAGGCTTTGGCGCACGATCTTAGAACATTAAGGGTGCCTTTTAGGGCAGGATCAATTATTTCAGCCTGAGTTATGCAATAGAAGAAATCATTTAGAAAAATTCTCATAAAAAGTATCAGAAAAACGAAACTAAACTCATCGTGGCAGAAGAAACGCAAACCCCCTTCCACACGGAATGGAATCGTTTGTCCATGATCTATCTACTTATTAAGGAAAGCAAGGACAATGTTGGAATTTAAACACATAACAAATCATGAAAGATGATTGGCATGGCAAGATTGAAGCACCTTGGGGTCAGCAGCTGAGAGCAAAACAGGGGATGCAGTGTGAAAAACACATTCGCATCCATCGACTACGGAGTCAAAAGACCCTTCTTCCAGCAATTCCGCTTTGACTAAATGCAGCCTCTCCTTAGCCCCCTCGAGTGCCAGAAGGTGTCCTGTCTTCTTTGGGTCGGCTGTTGCACACGCACAAGAATAAGAAATCTCTGTTCAACTGATTAAAATTCAAAAACTTGCAAGCATCCTCACTGACACATTAGTAGCATCTATAGTCAGAAAGGCATAAGTGGAACAAGAAGAGTTTCGACGATTCACTTATGAAAACCGACACAAGAATTATAGTAAATCAAGAATGCAGAATCTAAACGATGGTTTAAACGTGCCGCTCCTACAACAAAGTCGAACAGGATGCAAAAAGATTTGAACTTTCTTGGGCAGATATATAGATTAGAGGGCAATCTACAACACAACACTAACGAAGCTACCAAAATTCTTCTTTCTCTCAGAGAAAAGCAATAACATGATGGTTTCACACTAACAAAAGGGTTTCGACACAACTTCATGGGAGTTATCAAATTTCAACAGTTCTTTCTTTTTGTTCCTTCCAACAGCTCGACAATGCCCAAGAAGGCTAAAAGAGCAGAGAGTAAAGAAAGGGAACCTTTTTTTTACATGGGTCTCGGACGGTGGCTCGAACAATGTAGCCACGGTGGAGCAAGAGCTTGATCAGCCAAGAAGCTATGTAGCCCGACCCTCCGGTCACGCCCACTACCTTCTCCGCACTGCTCATCTTCTCTGGTTCTTGGCACCAGAACCAGTGGAGTTCGCACGCACTGGTCTCGTCTCCGTGTGCTTCGGTGAGAGAGTGAACAAATAATGGAGACTCGGAGGTGGAGCAGATAGACTTATAAAAACCAAATATTGGTCACGATCCAAACCCATTTTTGTCGCTTTTGGCTGACGACAGATGGCTTCTTGCAACTCGTAAGCCATTACGCATGCGACATTACCGTACCGATCGAGTCGACTTCCTTTCTGAATGATAATTTACACTTCCGTTTGTACTTTTCTTTGAAAAGTTCAGATTTTTCCATTTCTTTGAGCCCAAAGGTTCGTATTGCTTTCCAATATCCTGGGGGGCGTGCCCTCAAGTTCACGAGGAACTCTTGCAACTCCTCATAAGCAGCTTTATTTTAAGCTTTGAGATGTCAATTTGGAATTTTCTTTTATATTTTCAGTCAACAGAAAAAAAAATCAAGTGGTTGTACTTATCTAATTCTTGATTTGGGATAAATCATATTTGAATCCTTAATTTATGCTTCTCTTATTTTGTAATCGGATCCTTAAACTTTTTCTCGAATGTATTAAGCTCTTTAACTCGCTCGATTTTTCCATAAAATCCTTCCAATGTCAGCACACTCAATTATCCCGATATTATTATTGAATATAAACAAAATTCGCGTACAATCACCACGCCACCGCGGTCATTGGCCCGCTTCTAGACATATTACTTCACCCTAACTCAAGAGAACTTTTACCGCTGCAGATGAGCTAAGACAATAGAACTCAAAGGATAGACATTCAGCGTTGCATCATCTTTCAAGTTTAGAGATGCAAAGCTCTATTCAACAAGTGTACGAGACACCATACATGGCCCAACGACGGTAACTAGAAGAAAAATACAATACATTATATGCAACCTTTCGAGTATGACTATGTGGTCAGCGTCGTCGATCGAGAAAAGCTCAAACAGAGAGGCTCCGCCTTCGCCCTTGAGGTTCCCGACGGTGTCGCTTAGGCCAACCTCCAATGGAAAAGCTCAAAATGAGAGGAAACCTTTCTCCTTGAGACTTTCGGCAGTGTCTCTTAGGCTAACTTCCAGAGGTGTGAAATTCACGGCCAAACCTTCTACTTTTTCCCTTGATATCCTATGAGCCGGCACAGCAGGCTTGTCGTCTTCACATCTGTGTTCAAAATGCATGATTCGTGCAGCATCGGCTAACGTTAGTGTATATGCTCGACAAAAGACCACTTCTCGATTTGCTCATAAGAAAAAAAAGTTACGATTTAATCTACGGACTTAAACAAAAATAGGACCTTACATTTCTGGGAGGTGCAATGTGGGATAAAGATGGCGCAAGATCTTCGAGGCATCGTGACGGTGCATTATTCCTCCAACTACACAGTATCTGCCGCTAGCTGAAGGGTTTTCAAGAGCTTGAATATGTGCTTGTGCAACGTCTCGGACATCAACAAATCCGTAGGACGCATTGGGAAATTCTTCAATTCCTACATCAAACATGCCTCGATTATTCCCACTGCAGACACCATTTTTTAAAGGAAAATCAATTTCCTCGTGCAACTGTGTTTCTTCTTGCGCATGGAAATGGATTACATGTGATTATGCAATTATGACGTTGAATGAATCCTCCACTGGTCAATTTCAGAACCTAAAGAGATGCCAAATGCTGACATGATGTGTGGAAGAATGAACCACTTCATGGAATATAGTACATGTGACCTAGAAACCATTAAGTAATACCATTGAGAAAGTTCAATATCAATTCCACTGAGAGATTGGCAGTAGGCTGCAAAAGAGGGCCAATCACATGTCCTGGGTTCATCATGACCAGGTCGATCCTCTTCTCTTTTGCAAATTCCCAAGCAGCCTTCTCCGCCAAGGTTTTGGAGAGCACATACCAAAACTGAAAATAGCATAGCAGAGCCACAACAATGCGATGAACGAGATCATGAACAACGGACCAAGCAAAAGAGGCTAACAATATCAAGAAAAGTATCTTACCTTTGATTGCTCACAGAAAACCGGATCAGAGAACCATGTTTCATCAACTACCACATCAGAGGTCAGAGGTTTTCCATTGTACACTACTGAAGCCATGGAGGAGGTCACGACCACTCGCTTGATAGAAAGGACTTTTGCACATGATTTGAGAACATTTAAGGTGCCTCTGACTGCTGGATCCACTTTTTCAGCCTGCAATATGAAGGAGATCATCAGTACGATTTCACCGAATCGCCCAAGAAGCATCTGCAGTGCAACGTGAAATGAACTGAAATATGCAGACACCTGGGGATCGGAAGCTGAGAAAACCACAGGTGATGCTGTATGAAAAACAGCTCTGCACCCATCGACTATCGAGTCAAAGGATCTGTCTTCGAGCAATTCTGCTTTAAACAAATGGAGTCTCTCCTTGGCCCCTTCAAGTGCCAGAAGATGTTGCGTCTTCCGTGGATCACCTGCTTATGTGCACGTATACGAATGCAGAATTAGATTTGATAGATCACAATCTAAGTCCCTTCTGATAGAATGACATCAGATTATTGAATCATGACACATGCTTTGTACTTGATCTGGACTGGAGGTGCAATATATCCTTTACTATATAAACCAGGATTAAGAAGTAACGGATTCAAATATGGCAAGGGTTTAACTCTTTAGGTAGTGAACTCCGGAACATGTTATATCGCCAGCGGCTCCAAAAGCACACAGACAAAAAAGTATATGCACTGACGCACTTCCAAGTACATACATGCATATGAGAGTGAACCCAAAAGGTAAGAGATGATTACAAAAGCGCACTTCCTGATAAAAGCGGAATTTGGTTCGAAGTCCTTGCATCAGAATGATTAAACTAAAACCAAAAAATTGTCAAGAACAAAACTCGAAGATAAAACTATGAACTTAATTACTGGTGTCGCGCACAGTCGCTTAGACTCTATAGCCACTCTGAAGCAACAACTTGATGAGCCAGGATGCTACGTAACCGGCCCCTCCAGTTACACAAACCACCTTCTCCGTTGTGCTCATTTTCCCTCTCTTCCCTGCTATCCTTGGAGCTGAATCTTCTTCTCCTGTGCCTTCAGATGGTATATACCGATTGCAATCTACATATATATAAGGTAAAAAATCATCTAGGATTGCTTTTAGATAATATTCAACTTGAATCACATGTCTGACAGACTTAAATCCTTCAATCAGAGAAGATAGATGGAGAAATTTTGAATGAACACCTACTCTTGACCACAAGTGTTGGGCACTGGCCAAACTATTTGATCACTTGTGTCATGCCTGACTCAAAGCCAACTTACTTTTCTGAATTGGCTACGGCTCAAAGAAATGTCTTGGGATGCCACGGCTCCAGGAAATATTCATTTCGATATAGCCCATGTAACTTTCCATTAATTGCGTGTAAACTATTGTGGGTCGGAGTCGCATATTCAAACTAAAGACTGAAATTACCTCTTCATGAGACTTAAGGGGTATTTACTAGATTTCCAAATAGTCGAGCTCCGTGCCTGTCACGCCTCGAACCCCATCGGGCACGCGACATCCTTTACTGGTCGATTTATGCGACATCCTAAGAATTATCGCCGACCTCAATACAATCATCAGAGATTTAATGCACGGCGGAAACCACAATCAACCCGGACAATATAAACGGGGAAAGTCAGGGAGAATATACATATTTTCATTATCAAACTTATAAAACCTTTACAGTTTACGGCCACCACATACACTTGCACACCGTATTTAAAACCATCGATATACAAAAGATTGATGACCTGACATTCTGACCTAAAAAATGGTACTCTCCAAAATCTATCATTCTGAACCCCTAATGCTAGCCCCTACGCCCCTTACTCGGCGTCCATTCTGAGTCTGACTCATCCCCATCTGAATCTGATCTTCCCTGATCGGCTTGCTCCTCCGAAGACTCCGTCTCCACCTCAATCTCAATCGGGTGATTGATGTCGCCCGACTCAGCTGGAACTTCATTCTGATTCTCCTCAGCTAGAAAATCAAAGAAATTGTACGCAGGCACGAAATTGGGATCCATATATTGCTCAAAAGGGAGTATATATTCCGGGTCTCCTACAGGCTCTTCCGACTCCTCAGACTCATCATTAGGCTCTACCTCGGGTTCTATTTCGGGCTCCGTTTCCTCTGGTTCTTCCTCGGGGATCGGTTCTAAATCTATGTCCATTGGTTCAGCTTCAGCTTGCGATGCTTCGGGCTCGGGTTTATGCTCAGCCTCCGAAGATTCTTGTGCGGCGGGTGCGGGATGCATCCCAGATTGCGCTAAGCTAACCTCTGTACTGGTCAATTCTCCATCTATCAGGGGTATGGCAGCCGGATCCCAATCCCCAACGAGATCAAACGGAACATCAAAACCCCTAACGGGCCCGAACTCATCTCCATCTACATCTCGGAAGAACCAGGGGGTATAAACATGTGGTTCCCATAACGGTAGTCCTACCTCTACAAAAAAGGTCGAAGTATGCTTAATCCAGGTCATGCCATCACCCATGGGAAATTCTGCAACTTCATTCTCGGTGTGCACTGGTACCCCAAAATGTTCTGGTGGCGGTGGCGGACGATTCATGGCTTAGGTCGGGGTTCTGAAAATATTGGTTAAGACAATCATGAGATCACATCTCAGTAAGTACACCCCTAAACCCCACCTAGGCTATCGCGTTCCTCCAGATAATTACACAAACACAGTCACACGAATCAAATCATCACATAGCAGGCATATCACATACAATCACAATCGTGTACAAATCTCATGACATGCACTCATTCCGTTCTCATTATCTCGTTTCCACATGCCTCGCCTGTGACCCGCGTTATAGTACACGCCTCAGGTACACTGCGACATCTTTCTACAACACTTCCGGGCCCGCGTAAACGTACACGCCTCAGGCCATGTTTCTTGCCCGCGTTGAAGTACACGCCTTAGGCTCAACATCTACCACCTACTGCGCAACCCGCGTTGAAGTATACGCCTCAGGCTGGCAGTCTTCCGGTAATACCGGGCATCGTCCCGCGTAAACATACACGCCTCAGGACGGCACAAATTCTACGAACTCATGTTATACCACATCCACTTTTTATTTATGCACATACTTAACAAGCATTTACCACACTCAACTGGCCAACCACACGTGGCCCGTGCACGCATCAATTCACACGCAAACATGCTCACTAAGCATTTGACATGGCCAACTTTAATAAATTTCTCGAATTCAATCCTAGGCCCGCTAATTGATTCTACTCGCAATCCATACAAATCCGCACCCCAACTAAACCCGATTTCAACCAAATTACCTGTCGATACCCAATATCCTAAGTCGGGTTTAGGCGCAACTTACCGAGTTCTAGACTCACGCGGCTAGAACGGAAAGCGGCGGCACTTAATCGGGAACGGCGGCGCGGCTTGGCGGTGAGAACGGCGACGGCGGGGGCGCGGCTTGCCTTGGCCGAGACCCACGGCCACACGGGGAGAGAGAGGGAGAGAGAGAACGACGGGTGAGGGTTGGTGGTGGTGCGGCGGCGTGGACGGCGCGGCATGGCGGCGGTCCGGCGGGCGCACGGACGGCGGCGATCGGCGAGGGGAGGGGCGGTCGGCCGGAGGGGAAGTGCTCACGGGGGGGGGGGGGAATTTTCGGTGGGGAGAGAGAGAAAGGTTGGTCTTGACTCAAATAGTGCAAATTAGACCAAAATGGCAAATTACCATCATACCCTTGTCTAATCCTTTCATCCGACGGTCCAGATTCGATCATATCCTGAAACCGACGGCCGAGATCGAATCTTACCAAAAATATCCAAGGGTAATCTTGTAATTTTTCAAAAAGTCCAAGGGAAAAATTGTTTTTTCCAAATTTGAGGGCAAAATGACCAAAATGCTCTTTGCCCATAAAACTAACACTTTATTAATTCCCAAGGGTAAAATGATCACTTTCTCCGTTTCTCGTCGAAATCGAACTTTCCTGAAAAATCCGAAGAAATCCAGAGTTGTACGTTCCAATTACAACGTCGTCCAAAAGCCCTGCCCTGACTTTCCAAATTTTCTGATGCTCCGTTTGGTCTCTAATCAATATTCAAATTATATATATAATGTAACTCTAGCGTTTCTCAGACTAACGGGTGGCTTTTGGGAAATTCGCCTGTACGACCCATGACTGATACTAAATCGAGTCACGTGCAATTTATTTAGACCGTAACAACTTCGGTTGTCATTAAAATCGCGAGGATCAATTACTAGATCCGAGGGGTACGATCGTTCGGTATAGGTTCAGGATAATTCATCGAGTCATTTCGTGGTTCGGCGGAATCACCCGCGATCCATTACTATGACAGTGGCGAACTGACCCCTAGCTATCCTTGGATCGGCCAACAGTGGTTCAAAATATCACCTCGACGATTTCATGGTCGAAAGTCAATTCACGATCGAATTTTCTTTAGTCGTACGAATTTAGATCCCTCACTTGTCACGCCCCGTACCCCACGAAGCGTGAGCATCCCACCTTCGGTCGATAAATTGCGACGTCCCAGGAATCGTCGCCGACCCACGCCCATACAGAGATCAAGCACAAGCGGAAATATAAAATAAACAAACCCAGACAATTACAATATGAGCCAAGGATAGCCATCCAATAAACAACGATCAACGCAGAAAATATGTACATACTTATATTACTATTTTAAAACTCTTTTTACAGTATTCACGACAACCAAAAAGGAAACACCAACAGCTGGGAATAACCCAAACAGCCACTTCTCCGTTCTGCTCCATCCCCACCGGGGTGCATGCTCGACGACTGCTGGATAAAAGGCGGTATTCCAAAAAGAGGTGGTGACCTCGGCATCCTACTGCTGGGGGTCTGAAAATGTTTCGGTTTACACAACCGTGAGACGAATCTCAGTGAGTTCAACTCCTAAATCTAGGCTAGGCTAGCATGCAATCTCCTGACCGGAAACAAACATTTAAAATCATAACACAACCATAATCATAAAATTCTCTGACCCTGCAGGTTAGACAGTTCAATATGTAATAATCACGGGACATACGTGGCACACATTATCACACGTACGCCAATCACATGCTCATACACTGAGTCTCACACACTCGCATGCTATTCAATGCATGTTTATGCATGCAAATGTCATTGACATGTCATGCACATTTCTTTGGCCCACTGGCCCACACTGGCACACTTGCCCAATTAATTATTATTACGACTCGAGTCATCAATTTTTCATGGCCCGGTGCGTCTAGCCTGCTTCAAAGTGCATGAGGCGCAGCAACCGATCTGGCCCAGTGTCTCTAGCCTGCTTCAAAGTGCATGAGGCGCAACACTGTTCTCCTTGCGAACCAGAGCCTGCTTCAAAGTGCATGAGGATGGTCGCTTTCCGGACGTACCGGGCATCGTCCTGCTTCAAAGTGCATGAGGACGGTATCGACCCGAAGGTCCTTAGGTGATCACACAGCTCATTATTATCTGAACCCGGCGTATAACGCTTCAGGGTATTTTAGGTGATCACATGCTCGTGGCAGACACGCATTCTCGCACAATTTCATCACATGCCTCACTCTTGGCATACGCAATGCGTGTCCATGTTATGCAATGCAATGCACTACGAGCACCAATATAATTCAGACACTTAATGTCACAACACGTGCTTAATTGGCCCAATTAATACCGTGTGGCCTAACGTGCGATTCACAAGTTAGTAATTCATTGCAAACCAAACAATGGCCAATCACACTCCACAAAATTAGCCACACCACATACGACATAACAGTACGAAATCAACCACAATTGACGTACAATCAGTCAACCCGGGTACACCCGGCACTTTCACCAACGAGCTCCTAAATTGATCATTAAACCCCATTTTCCTCCCCAATAGTTCTCATTAAACTACTAAATTTACCCGATAATAAATTCTACTAATCGGTCCTCAACCCAGTCTCAAATACACACTGCTATTATCTAAGCCAGCCCAAAATGCACCGATAATACCTAAACCAGTCCAGGAAAAATGCACTATCAGTCCTAATCCGGGTTTAGGAATTTTACTCACCTAATACAAAGTCACGACGTCGGGGAACGGCGGCCGATCACTGGTGAACAGTGAAACCGGCGGCGGAATTCCCGGCGGACGGCGGCGCGGTGCACGGACGGCGTGAACAGTGACCCCGTACGGCCGTGTGAACAGTACCCCCGTACGGACACTGTACGGACAGGCTGGGGACGGTGGCCGGTGAGGTGCCAGTGACAGCCGCGGCGTCCGTACGGGTCCGGAGTGAACAGTGATCCGTACGGCGTGAACAGTACCCCCCCCCCCCGTACGGACACTGTACGAACGGTGCTCGGCGGCGACGTATGGACGTGCTGGACGGCCGGGTGTCGACAGAACGGCGATCGGAGCTCCGGCGAAGCTCCGGCGGCACTGTTTGTAAAACAGAAAAAATGAGAAAAGAGGGAAACAGGAGAGAGAGAGAGAGAGAGCTGTTTCTGGAGTATAACCAGGGCTGTGGTGGCTGCTCTTGGGTGAAACTAGCTGCTGGTGGTGCTGGCTCGGCGGGGACAGCTCCGGCTGGTACTGTTCCGGCGTGAACAGTACCAGGACGTGCAGAAACGGAAACGGCAGAAATGAAACGGGAAAAGAAGAAGAAGTCTGCGAGAGAAATGGCCGAATGGTCTGCTGGAGAGAGAGAGGGTCTAGTCAAATGGGTCAAAGATGGTCTTAGTGGAGTCCAAGTGTCATTATCTAAGCCCATTTGACAATTTTACCCTTGATCCAATGGCTAGGATTTGCCCTAATCCAATAATTTAGGGGTGAAATGGTCTTTTGTCCCCAACCATGGTTGACTAGACCTGGTTTAACCTTAACTCACCTTGGTTAATCCCAAAATTAAATCCAATTTTCGGAATTAATCAAAAATGGCTTAGGGGCATTTTCGTAATTTTTCGATCCCGAATCGAAATTCCAATTTTCGCACATACGCGTTCCATATATGCGTGGCCAACATGATATGGCGTCGGAATCGCGAAATTCATCGCACAAGCCCTCGAAAATCCACGACAAAGTTTCGGGAATAAAATAATATTATTTTTTTCCAATTTTTGTTGAAATTCCAATTTTTGGCCAAAACGACTCCTGGTATGCGTGGCCACCCAAAAATGGCGTCGGCCACGAAAAATAACCTCATTTGGCCTCGAAAAGCGACGCTGACATCCCGGGGGCAAAATCGTAATTTTTCACCCCCGGACCGAAATTCCAAATTTTACTCGTACTAACTCCACATGTGAGTGGCCAGCGTAATATGACGTCAGATTCCCAAAAATAGTCTCTTAAGCCTTTGAAAATCGATACCGAAATCCGGGCCTAATTCCGTAAACAAAACCCGCTAAATTTTCAATTTCAGAGTCTCTCACTAACGGGCGGCAGCTTAGAGATTATGCGTATCGACCTAGGGCTACCCGTATCGTAATGGTCTCGATCATTGAGAGAATGAGAAATTATCACTAGCCCCAGAGGCTACGATCGTTCGGTTTAGGTTCAGGACTGATTGGCCACGTGCACTTTTCGGTCATGCAGATTCACCTGCGATCCGAGTGTACAATGTTGGCCATGGCCAAACCAAATCCGTTACCTTCCTAAGATCGGCCCACATCGGTTCAAAATATTCCCTCAGCATCTCTCGCGATCGGTATCCGTTTCACGATAGGGTCCCCGGTCCACGTACCGCTTTCTAGTTAGCCATGCCCCATTGGTTAGTATCCCGAGAGTGTTCAGCTCTGGGCGAGACTTACTAAAATGAAATGCGAATTAATATCCGTTTTATTGATCCCGGACTTACATCGAAATTCGGGCTGTTACATCACTAGCCTTTCCTTAACGGTTAGTATCCCAGGAATGATCAGTTCCGGGTGAGAACTAACTACGAGTACATTAATAAAATAATTCATTTCATAAATCCCAAGTGAGCGAAATTACGGAATGTCACAGTGCCCGTGCCTGGATTATCAATATTAATGCATATCGTAATAAGTCTATCTAATATTTGTTTAGTATTTTATCCATCATGGCCAAGGATGTGTAAAGTACTTTATTACTCGAATCTATCCTTCAGTTGTAACGTAACTGAGGGTGACTTCCGTTAGAAAATTTATCTTTTCCTTAGTGGTGTATTTCTGAAAGAATTGGTAACTACTGTAATAAAAAAGCCGAACTCTACTTTTCGTTCCTGTACTTACACAATTCTTTGAATCAAGTCCATGTACGTTTACTTTGTCTTATCACGTCCTTATACTTATCCAATTTTTTTAATCAAGTCCCACCGACACCAAATTTGAGAAAATCTAGCTGGCGCGGCCATTGGACAATGCCATTGTGTGACATGGATAAAATTTTGTCCATGTTACACCACATCTATATTGGCTAAATTTTATCCATGTCACACTACGACGTTATCTACGTTGGCTAAATCTTTCCAAACATGTTCATAGTAGGCATCTACATGTTCATCTCAGCTGCATTATGCTTTGGTGCCGTTCGAGGGGTCGTGTGACACCATGGAATTCTGCCCTTGCTCTTCGATTAGAAAGATGGATGCGGAAACTTTGAACGGCCACCCTATTCCACCACTTGTTCTTCAATTAGATTTGGCAACTCGCCCGTCAATTCGTTAGTAACTTAGAAACAGTATAATGATTTTACCACACTCACATCCAATAGTAAATTTTGGGGAAAAGTATTAGAAAAGTCCTAAACCTTTTGCATTGGTGCTAATTTAATCCTAAATCTTGTTTTGGTGCCAATTGAGTCATAAACCTTTTGTTTTTGTGCCAATTTAGTCATTCTGGCTAATTTTGGCCGGATTTTGCTGACGTTGATAACTTTTAATAATATTTTAATATTTTTTGAATTTTTATTTCTTTATTTATTTTTCTTTTCCTCCCCTCCCTCTTCCTTCAGCCGGTCGTCGGACCGGCAACTGGCCAAGGGCCAGAAGACCTTGCCGGCCTCTGGCGAGCCACGTCGGCCACTGGAGAGGCTCGCCCTCGCCAGCGACGACGAAGGGGAACCTTGCCATGGCTGAGCGAGGGTTGACCTCGCCAGATCCGGTGAGGTCGTGCCTTGCCCAGGCGCCGGCAAGGCTCGCCCGGCCCTCGCCAGAGACCGCGAGGGTGAAGGTCGCGGCCTCTAGTGAGGGCCGGGCGAGCCTCGACCTTGCCAGATCCGACGAGATCGGGCCTCGCCCAACCACCGGTGAGGCTTGCCTGGCCCTCGCCAGAGGTCGCGAGGGCGAAGGCCGCGACCTCGCGGCCTCTAGCGAAGGCCAGGCGAGGCCCGACCTCGCCGGATCTGGCGAGGTCAAGCCTCGCTCAGCCATGGCAAGGCTCGCCTTTGCCATCGCTGCGGCGTGGCTCGCCTGCCTCTGGCCGGTCGCCAGTCCGGCGACCGGCTGAAGGAAGAGGGAGGCGAGGAAAAGAAAAAAAGAAATTAAAATTCAAAAAAATATTAAAATATTACTAAAAGTTATCCATGTTAGCTCTTGTGGCCGACTGGTGGGCGTCCACGTCAGCAAAATCTGACCGAAATTAGCCGGAAGGACTAAATTGGAGCAAAAACAAAAGGTTTAGGAATAAATTATCACAAAAAAAGGGTTTAAAACTAAATTGGCACCGATATCAATGGTATAGGCCTTTTTTGATACTTTTCCCATAAATTTTGAAATAACGAATTTATCATTTTCAAATCTCGCATCCAATAGTAAAATTACAAAATTGCTAATAACGGGAAATCTTAGATTGATCATAAATCAAGTCAAGGTTCTACAGTACACATAATATACGCAAAAGGCTCCGACATTTTTATCAAACATCTTTGAGAGTTGTGACCGACTCGTCTCTTGGCCGAGTTGGAAGTTCAAATTACTATTCTCCATGTTAGATTTGGATTCCATTAGTAGTTAAAAGTTGTTAAATTTTATAAAATTATTTTACAGCTCCCTAAACTTTACAGTGTTCTCCGTCAGTCAAGGTTCGCAGCATTTTTCATCGTTACTAATTTTCTTTGAGATGACCATCTTTTCATTCTATTGCCGTTCTTTTTTTGTTCTTTGCCAAAGTTTCTGTTGCGAAAATTCAAATTGGCATTAGTATAAAAATCACAAACAATACAGAATCGCAAATAAACGAAATTGCAATAACGAAGTTGGAATCGATACAAATGAATACCGAGGCTTGTGTTTGACACAGTTTCCTTAAAACAGATTCGTTCCCTTCAGGACGCGTCCGAGGTTTCGTGAACGTCTGTCTCCCAGGATACAACGGTTGACTGCTAAGAAGTAATCAGGACTTCAAAGCTTCCGGCGAACTTGAACAAATTGCGGAACTGAACACTACCGAAAAACAGTGCAAATGCAGAGAGAGTGTAAAACCAGAGGAAGAATGATTTCGATAAAAAAGGAACAGAGGGGAGAGCAATTCGGGAATAATAACGGCCGGCCGATTAAATCTGCCGTTATAAAATCAATACGAATAACGGACACGTTATGAAATTCGTAACTGTTTGAGTTGAAAGGAAAAATAAATCAGAAGGCAAAATTAGGCTCGTCACGAGGCCCACTTTTCGGTCATGCAATCGTGTACGCGAGATGTGCGCTCGCGCCCGTCGGATTTGCACCCCCCCTGCGCCTGCGCGCGAGGCAGAGAGTTTGTGCTATGATAGTTACCACTTCAAATAAGTGTAACTGTATATAAAGTACTCCATGGCCTTCTTTTTTTTCCGATGTGGGACTAGTGTTTTTCCACATCCCACTTCCAACTCAAGGGTGTTTTTTGAGCATCAATTTCTCATTCATTCACCCATCAATTTATCCCATATTTCCAATAGTTTCAATATAATTGATAGTTCCGGGCTAGTAAAATGTTATGGGTAAGCATAACATATAAGAGAAACGAACATATGTGTTCGAATTATATGCACCATACAATTTCGATTCTGCAGATCACCAAATGCCGTCGCCGTTCGTCTTGGTAGCCATGTCATTCTGAAAGGTGGGCTCACAGGGCAACAGTTTGGCATCAGGACATTGCATTTCCTCTTGTACAGATGATTGGAAATTGAGCATTGTCCTTTCAAGTCGCTCGATCTTTTGGTTTTAAATCCTTTGCACTGAATTCAATCTACATAAATCAACGGTAGAATGACAATGTTCCTTTCTTGTGAAGTTGAAATAAAGCGAGGACTCACCATGGAGGTGCAATGTTGGATAAAGCTTGTGCAAGGTCTTCAAACCGTCGTGAGCGTATAGGAGTTATCCTACTATGCAGTACCCGGCACTAGTTGAAGGGTGTTCAAGAGCTCGAATATGCGCATGTGCAACATCTCCGACATCGACAGATCCTCAACACATATTAGGAAATGTAACAGCTCCTGCATCGTATAAGCCTTGATTAAAATGAAAAGTAAAGAATTAAAAAAAAGGTGGTGGGGGTTGGGGAAATTTGACAGGAGGAGGAGGAGACTAACACACACCCAACTTCTAATTTTCTCCCGTTTGGCTCATCACGTTCGTCAGGATCGGGTTTCAGGCAACTGTCCATCTGAACGAGAACGTTGACAATTAGGTCCGCAGAACAAAAATGTTAAACATCGTAATGAATGGTGGACGACTACAGATGGAGGGGGGAGTCTCACCAGGTGGCGTTTGATTTTGGTGCAGTTGAATCCGAGAGGAAGTCGGATTCGGACTCTGAAGGAGTCAAAACTAACAGGCGAGGCTTATGGACATTAGTGAAAATGACTCGGACGACCCACATGCTATGCACCACACATCGTGCGTCATCATCAGTCATTGTTAGAGATCATAGATTTTTATTTTGTTTTTTGTTTTCTCAGTCCCAATCAAATGTAAAGTTTGTATATTTATTCAAAGGTGGAAGGGCTCAAAATATCAGTCCTGATTTGTTTGTTGTCTTCTCGATTTTATGCATTAGAAGTTGATCTGCCTTAAACATGAACATCAAATTTTGTTTTGGTCAGAAGGAAATTCTTCAAATCTGAAAAATAAATCAACTTGGTATAGCATGTAGAGACTCTCTCGTTCCGCAAGAACGGATTTGTCATAATATTATAGCACAATCAGCGCCCAATCACCGAAACTCGCATAATTTTTAAAGCCAGAAGAAGAGCTATTCCCAGAAGCCCAAAAGGGATAGGGATGGAAAGTATCAATATATGGACTATTCCGAGAGGGCCAATCACATGTCAGTGCCTTTAAAAATTAAATTTGACCATCGTGCACTACGTAAGAAACTAAAGTGCAGCTTTACTGTGATCGATTATGGTGGAGCACCAACAGGAAATTAGTGTGGAGATTAGTGGTCCTATTATTAGTCATTCATCATTTGACCCGTAGTAGGAGTAGATTAATGAAAAGCCTTTCAAACAGAACATGGGAATGATCGACATCTCACCTTCCCAGCGATTCTTTTGGCTTATTGTCGAACCATGAATGGTTCTTAGGATTCCCCATCATCCATGTTAGAGGTTGCCTTTTCTGTCTCAGAACAAACACAGGGCATAGCTTCACCTCAACTCACATACAAAACGTCAGGTTGTTAGAAGTAGTCGGACATGAAGCTAGAAATAGAAATCACTGGCAAAAGCAGAAAATTGCTTCAACAAACAACGTTCATCATCAACTTTCAAGTTTAGAGTCTGCAAACTTACACTGAGCAAGTGACTATAAGACATCATGCATCCTTCGATGGAGTCTAATAAGAGGGAAGCATTAAATTTTACTGGAAGCTTATTATGACTATAAGTTCATGGAAACTGTATATATGCTGGTGAAGTATAGGGTTTTCCTTGTCGCTTGTCAGGAAGCTCAGACACAGACGAAGCCTTTCTCCTTGAGGCTTTCCACAGTGTCTCTTAGGCTGACCTCCAAAGGAATGAACTTCATGTTGTCGGCTATGTTCGCATACTAGAAATTGAAATCAAATGTCAAGGAAACTAACCTGAAGGCAGTGCAAACAAAAAAGCAAAATGTTGATCCGAGCCCAACGAAATAACGTCGTGTCCTTAAGACGAATTTGGCCCCTCAATCAGTACCCGAGGATATTGGACAATCGTCTCCCAGGATAGAACGGATCTTGTTCCTCCGAAGCGGCACGTATCCGGAGGACTCCTTCTAACGCAATTTTGCAGAACAATCGCACAAAATGATGAAGTGAAAAATATCTAGAGTGCGTCGGGAAAATGTCTCACGGGAATATATATATAAAATGCCACGAAGAGTCACTTTCCGAACTAACTGTTTTGTCATATCTTAGTGGCGAAAATGAAGAGTTACGAGGGTTTGTGAACAGCAGCGAAGGTTCACTTGAACCGGTTAGGTTCGTGAACAGTCGCGAAGGGCTTCGGTTTTCGTTCGGGCGAACCGAACCTTACGAACAGACATGTTTGTTTGTCCAAAAATAAATAAATAAATAATTTCTAAACAATGTGTCTGTTCGGAAAAAATAAAAACCGAACTCGGAAACGAGCCGAGCAAGCCGGACGGGCGGCGCACGCGCGTGGGGTGACCGACCTAGCTTGGCGTAGGTCCTCTCTCTTCCACAAAAGTGGGGTACCCCTTGGGGCCCAAATCCATTTGTGAGGCTCAACTATTTGAACCCATCTCCCATCTCTCTTTTATTCAATGTGGGACACTTTCAGCCACACACTTTTCATTCAATTCTATGGGATTTAGATGCCAAAATCCCAACACTGCACACCCAGACCTTCAATCTGTTGCCTTGACACCCGAGGAGCCAACTCGAATGGTTCGTCATTTTCACATCTGCGTTAACAATGAATCATGCACCATTACTAATCATTTTCACTTCTTCTAGGGATGCTCATAAAATGTACCTCTCTCTTTAGACATTGAAGAAGTATGGGGGCTTACTTTTCAGGGATGTGCAGTGTAGGATAAAAGTTGTGCAGGATCTTCAAAACGCCATGACAATGTATAGGTTCTCCGTCCATACAATATCTGCCGCTAGCTGAAGGATTTTCAAGAGCTAGAATATGTGCATGTGCCACATCTCTGACATCAACAAATTTGTAAGAGATATTGGGAAATGTTCGAGCTCCTGCATTGTATAAGCCTCAAATTATTCTCTTTGTAGTCACAACACAACAGCAAAGTGCACTTTGCTAGGAAAATGAGTTTCCATGTGCAGTTGGGTCTCTATCTCACAGAGAAAATGTGGTGAAAAGTCCTTAATCATTCGCATACAAATGAACCGTCAATATCAGACAACAGATGAGAACCACAATGCTGACACAAGGATAATTGTACGTGTTGAAAGATATTTCCATTCATGGAAAACAACATGGTAGACATGTCAAGCAATAAATTTTAAGTAATACCATTGACGAGGTTCAGTATCGTCTCCACAGAGAGATTGACAGTAGGCTGCAAGAGAGGGCCAATCACTTGTCCAGGGTTTATCGCAACCAGGTCCATTCTATTCTCTCTTGCAAAATCCCAAGCTGCCTTCTCCGCTAAGGTTTTAGATAGCACATACCAAAGCTGAAAATAATTAAACCAAAGTTAGGCGATGAGTGAGCTCACACCACTGATGGGTGTGATTGACATCAACATGACACTGAATTTGCTCTGCCTTGTTTGACATTTCGAAGTCAATGGATGAGAAGGACTAGAGAAGTAATTCTTCAAAAGGCGTCCATCCCTTAAAGTTAATGGTCATATAGAGGTATTCTGTGTGGCGAAGCACCCAACTAGTATAAACATTGGTCAAAAATGGGCAAACAAACGGACATGCTTGAAGGTTGAGGAATTAATCAGATAGGTCGATGAAAAACCATTAAGGCAAGGAAGACAATGTGTCTTGACTGCTGGGCCAACAATATTAAGCCAGGACTGAACATGTTCAGCCTCAGTATACGATTAAATTAACATGAATTATGCTCCAATACCAGTCAAAATCAAATCTATTGAAAATTTTTCATTGGAAAAATTCATCCAGTTGATGGGGCATCACAGACCAAGCAAAAGAGATCCGACTGTCATAAGCCAGCTTACTTACACACCTTTGATTCCTTACAGAATGCCGGATCTGAGAACCATGTCTCATCAACTACCACATCAGAGGTCAGAGGCTTCCCATTGCAGACAACCGCAGCCATGGAGGAAGTCAAAACCACTCTCTTGATAGAAGGGACCTTTGCACATGATCTGAGAACATTTAGGGTACCTTTAACTGCAGGATCGACTATTTCAGCCTGCAATGTGTAAGGAATGGAATCTGATTAGAACGGTTTTGTCTTATCATCCAAGAAATGTTAGATCATGTGCCATCTGATGAACTGCACCAAAAGACCAGGGAAAAAGAACTGGAATTTGAAAAATGTGACACTTCACATTTAACAAATACAGAAAATCATGACGGACAACTGCAATATACCGATACCTCAGGCTTGGAAGCTGAGAGAAAAACCGGTGATGCTGTATGAAAAACAGCTTCACACCCGTCAACTATTGAGTCAAAAGACCCTTCTTCCTGCAATTCTCCTTTGAATATATGTAGTCTCTCCTTAGCCCCTTCAAGTTCCAGAAGGTGCTGTGTCTTCTTTGGATCATCTGTTTATGCGTTCCAGAAAGGTGAACTTGATTTAATAGATTAAAACTCTGGGAGCCTTCAGTCACATAACAAGAAATGTTGTCAATAGATAAGAAGACCACAAATATAAATTTATAATGTACGCTATGCATTGGATCTTACTATAGAGGTAGCATATGATTGTGTATTAAACCAAACTTGAATAGTTAAGCCAATGGAATCAGATATTACAAGAGCTTCATATCTTTAGCTAGTGACTCTGGATGCCATTGTACCGTATGTACCCTGAAGCATAAGTTATATATACAGGCATGCACACACACTTACAAACAATTACACATGTATATATGAGTTAATTGCAAAGGTAAGATATATTATAAGAGAATAGTTTTCATCATAACTGAGTAACAGATTTTAGTAGAACTTCCGTATTTTCTAGAATGTTTCAAGCTTCAACTAAGAAAGAGTAAACCATTCTACTACTAAAATGGACAAACCAAAGATTAAAAATCCAATTTGTGAACAATGCAGCGCGAACAAGATAAAAACTTACTGGGATTGCGTACAGTTGCTTTGACCGTATATCCACGCTGAAGCAACAACTTGACAAGCCAGGAGGCAATGTAACCGGCCGCTCCGGTTACACACACCACCTTCTCTGCTGCACTCATCTCTGCTCCTCTCTTCTCCTTGGAACTGGGGATGAGAGGGTTACTGAGTGCAATACATTTGTAAGTGGGAATTCTCTTTTATTACGTTCAGGAGATATTCAACCTCTGCACTTTGTCAAGATCATTTATTTGACCGGCTTGTGTGAGGCATTGACTTTCACTCGTTGATTAAATTTGTTTCTAGAAAAATTTGAATGGGACAGTGGCCACCTACTCTTTCTTGACCAACTCAAGGCAAGTCTCTTTCATGGAGTGGCTTTTTTTTTTGGTAAGGTAAGTAGTATATTGACTTTTCTAAACGCAATTTACAAGGAAAGAGATCGAACACAAAAACCTCGAACCTGAGGAGACAAAAGGGGTGTCTCGATAGGTTAAAGGTGTGTCGACTCAACAAAGCAACAAAAGATCACCAAAAGGCAAGGACAATAGATGCGTCCAACCGGGGAAGGATCGAAAAGACCTACAAGGAGATCTCTCAGAGTTGGTCAAAAATGGAAGAGGAGAGACCCCAGTTTGCTTGGATTCTTCTATTGCGGGAGGAGTCTTGAACATGCTTGAAGGTAGCGCCCCAATCCCTTATCACCTTAGTGAGGTGGTTTCGAATGGCCGGTACAAAGAGTGACCGGTTTCTGAAGAGAATATGATTCCGCTCGGTCCATATGGTATAGCACAAAGTAGCAAAGGAGAAACGAGCTAATCTTTCATGGAGTGGCTTTTATCTCTATAACAACGGAAAAGATGAGCGGTACGATTGTTTATAAAGAAAAAGTGAGCTATGAGAAGAGAGCTAAGACGAAAGAAATGTCTTCTGCTGCTTATAAGAAATTCAGTTCACTCGGATTACAACTTTTCTTTAAGGTCTAGCAAAAATTTAAAGTAACTAGGAAGCCCCTCGCTACTCCAGCAAAAACTAGGAGAAAACTTAAGATCCCTTACAAAGCATTGTATACGTTGTAATAGTAACGCGGTTCAATGTGAAATCACCGGACAAATAAATGAAAACGAGAAATTTACATGGTTTGGTTCAATTGTTAGTATCTACTTCATGGAGAGATAGCCACCATCATATAATCCACCAATCAATTGAAAAATTGGAGAGCTATAACACTCACATGCTCGAATGTTTTCCAATCCTAATTTTGTTGGAACCAAAAGGATATAGAAACTTTGAAGGTTTTGGCAAGAAGAGCACACAAATATGCAAAAGGAGAGAGAACTATGTTCAAAATGCCTTTCGCATTGGCTTACACGGAAGACACACCTTTCTTACAAGCTGAACAATACAAGCTTTTTCTCTCTAAGCTTAACTCTACAAGCTTATCTTTTCTCTCTCTACACGAAAATCTACTTAGCGTACGCATATATATTAGAGCTACACCACAATTACTGCCAAAGAAGAATCAAACTTTGACTAGGTGTTTGCTTCACAGTAATCTACACACTAAGAGGAGTCCAACTTTGAGTCAGGTCATTCAATGAAGTCGGTTTAAGAAGCAAATTCCAATTGGAACACTTCTTGTCTTCAAGATGCAAGCTGGACATTTTCCTGTCAAAACTTTAATACCACTACTCCAACGTGGAAATATTACCGACTTCAACACTGAAGCATTTCCCATGTTCTACGATACAGGCTCTTGAGAACTGTACCAAAATCAATTCTATTATTTCTAACAAATTTACACCCAAAACCACTATATTTAGTCTCACGTAATTGCTCGATAAAACAAATCATTGACAATTACCTCACAGTTTGAACACGATTTCAATTGGATGTAAGTTTCTCTTTGATGTTGTTCGTGGGCGACAAATAAGAGTCCCTCTTTCGCGGCTTGAAAGGAGTAACTAAATAGAACCCACAAGTACTGCTCTGAACAGCAACAACCAATATATATGGATATGAACACCTTTATTGTGCGGCTAACAAAGAGACGTACACTACACGCTCTTCAGAGGAGTCTGATGATATTCAGTCAAACAGGTCAAACTTGAATATATATATATATACACACACTCCAACATAAAACAATCCCTCGATTTATTACGTGATTTGTGTGTTGGGTCAGATTTTGTACGCGAACTCAAATTTGAGATATAATTTAAAAGTAACAAAGAGAAAAATAGTGGGATCCCTGAAGAGTATACAGGCAAAAAAAAACCATGAATCATGCACACTTCATATATGGCGAGTAACTTTGTGTACCATGCGGCCATAGGAGCCGATCTATGATTTATGTTCTTCAAGTATCCGAATCTTTTTGGATGTGTGAAATTTCTCCATATCTCAAATGTGTCATTTGGCTTGGAATATTAATATATGAAAATCTCTTTAGTTTGTTTCTCTTCCTCTTTCCCTGGTTGTCTCATGAAACCCGAACTAAGTATATTGCTTTTGTTGTGAATCCAACCACACCATGCTGATTGCTTTTCCAAGCGGTAAATCTGCTATTGGATTTTTGGTTGGTAATATTCTATTTCATTGGTAATTTACAAATAGCTACATCCCTCTTGTAAAATTTAAAGTTTTATGGTAATCTTCTATCAGGTTTGTGGATGGTAGAAATATTATGTTATGGCGATGATTTACAAATAGTTCCGCCAACTTGAAAATCTAAAAATAAGTGGTAATCTACTGTAGGGTTTGGGAAAGACATGCGGTGAAATGGGATAGCTCGTGGAAGTTGAGCACTTATGCCTCAGCAATTTCCCCACCGAGAGAGGTGATGGAAATTTAAGAAGTTCAACATCTCTTCCTTTGATCCAGGGAAACATCCTTCAGTTTTTCTTTGACTTTAGGATATGCGTATGAAACTTACCTTGTTTACGACCACCGCACTATAGCCATTTTATTCGGCTCGCGATAATGTTGTCATTATTGAGAGGCTACAAGCCTGCGAAGAGACTTGAGAAGATCTCCCTGCTCGCTGTTTTCTAGAACGAGGGAGGAAAGGTGTATGCTGTGGCGCCGGTTGCTCAATTGGATTGGCATTTGGCACTCGGATAGCAGGCCAGAACACCTTCCTGTTTACTGGAATTGACTGCATCGGTTGTACCTTTGCTACACGTAGACTTTTGGTTATTAGACCCATTGTCTTTATTGCCATTTTCGCTTTTATCCCTTTGACACACAAGGCTTGAGTTTCACTACCATGCAAATGTGAACTTCTTGGATTGCCGCTGGATTTCAAGCTACTCAATACAGATAACAGTCAAACATTCGTCTGACAATGACAATAGCTGCATCCGCAAGCTTCAGGTGGCATCGTAGAAATTCTGGAGAAATTTGAAAACTTCAGATCGCCCCGAAGGAAACTCCGATATAAGTGTGTTGCGGCAGAAAATGCCCATCTAATCGACTTTGGCATAGTTTTCATTCTTTTAGTCGCCTGTTGTAGCATCAGTCCTTGAAGAAACCCTTCTCTTTCAAGCTCTCCACAGTGTCCTTAAAACTCACCTCCAAAGGAGTGAAGCTGATGCCCAGACTTCTGGCTTTCTCATTTGATATGTTATAGGTTGGCACGGAAGGCTCTTCATCTTCACATCTGCTTTTAGCAAAGCCAAATGTGAGTCGTCTTGTTCTAGTCTTTTGCACAAAATACAGAAAACATGAAATGTTTTGAGACTATCATTTGGTATTATGCGCAAAGACTTCCTGACATTACTCCTTAAATTTTTATACTTGATGCTACAAAAATTTGAGAGTGCTGAAATTAGATTTTTTGATGTCATTCAAATCATGAGGGATAGGGGTCAATGATGAGGAAGATGGCCAGGAATTTTTTAGCAGACGAGTTTAGTACACTATAAGAATATTATAACCGGACATCTAATGAGCGAATCTTACTTCCCAGGAAGGTGTAGAGCAGGATATAGCTCTCGCAAGATCTTCAAAGCATCGTGAGAATGCACGACTTTGTGAACAAGACAATATCTGCGGTTAGCGGAAGGAGATTCGAAAGCTTGAATGTGTGCATGTGCAACGTCTCTTACATCAACAAACCTGTAGCTAGTGTCACGCCCCGTACCCAACGAAGCGCTAACATCCCTACCTTGGCCGGTTATGGTGCAACGCTCCCAGGAAGCGTCGCCGACCCAAACTATATCAGAAAACAGACACAAGCGGAAACCACGTATGTATATATATATACACACACACCCGTACAGATAAATACATGAGACCACAGATAAAACATCATACAAATAGGAATGTACATTTCATTATCCACTGAAAAACCCCTTTTTACAATGTACTTTATACAGATCAAAAGATTTAAATGCAGACAACAACTTCTAGCAGCCACCAGATCAAAAAGGTACTATGATTGAGGAAAGGTGGGGTCAACTACAGGGAAGATCGCAGGCAAAAAAAAGTACTAGCTTCCTTATAAAGAGTTAGGACCTAAGCTAGGGCTCCCAATCCGGATCCGACGATTCTGAGGACTCTCCTGCTGGTTCCTCTTGAGGCTCGGACTCTTTGGAATCCATATCCGTTGCTGCTGCCTCTTCATCTTCAGTATCCGGTTCAAGCTCTGGGTCAAGATAAAGCCCTAACTCATCATCGGGTCCTATCTCTACATCCGATCCTACCTCTGCTACTTTCCCATCGTCTTCATCAGAATCTAGATCCATGTCCTCCAGTTCGTCTTCTTCCTCGGCAGCTTGGTCTAGGTCTTCAGCTATCACCTGTGGCTCTCCATCCATAGGCTCATCAACGCCATCTACATCGTAGACATCCTGAGGATTGATCACCTCGCCATCCGCATGTATGGGTTCCATCCATCCATCCTGACCAACTGGCGCATCAAAAGTCCTAAGGGGTTGCCCTAGGTTTCCGTCGGCATCCCTCAAGCACCAAGCCACATACTCCTGAGTCTGATGAAAATATTCACCCACGTTTACAAACACCATGGATCGGTATCTTACATACGATTCTCCATTTCCTGCGGGGTATGTACTTGTATACTGATGTATCTGTATAGGTATTCCAAAAAGCGGTGGATTCGGCATCCTTACGGCTGGGGGTCTGAAAAGGTGGGTTATTACAACCGTGAGACGAATCTCAATGAGAATAACCCCTAAACCTAGGCTAGGCTAGCATGCATTCTCCTGACAGGCAAAACAACATAGTACGCAAACAATGACTTGGCCCTCGGCCCAAATAGAACATAAAAATTACCCTGCAGGTTAGGCAATTCATTTAAATTCCCAAGGCACATGCGCGAATACAATGGTCCCACGTGCACCACACGCATACTCATGCTCACAGTATTCATCTCACATGTCGGGTCATGTACTCTATGCATGCAATGTCAATGTCATGCCATGCTTCCATTTCGGTTCACTCTACACACTGTCTCAATTATTAATAATTATTACGATTCGAGTCAACACAATTCCCGGCCCGGTGTGGCTAGCCTGCTTCAAAGTGCATGAGGCGCAACACCGATCTGGCCCAGTGTCTCTTGCCTGCTTCAAAGTGCATGAGGCGCAACACTGATCTCCTCACGAACCAGAGCCCGCGTAAAACGCATCAGGATGGTCGTCTTCCGGACGAACCGGGCATCGTCCTGCTTCAAAGTGCATGAGGACGGCACACCCCGCGTAACACGCATCAGGGCGAAATGTGATCACACATACACACATCTAGTTATTATATGAACCCCGCGTAACACGCATCAGGGTATTTTAGGTTATCATATGCTCATGACAGGCACGCAGCCTCACACAATTTCATCACAAGCCTCATTCTCGGCATTCATAACGCGTGCCATGAAATGCAACATGAGCATCCACACAACATAGGAACAGGCACACAGTTCAATCAAAGTCATTCCACAGTGCCTAATTCACAAGCCACGTGCTTACTTGGCCTATTAATACCGTGCGACCCAAATTCACAATGTGTAATTCCATAACCCACTCAAGCCATCAAATGGCCGATCACACTCCGCACGAGTCGGCCACACGAGCACACGACATGGCATTATTCAATTCCCCAATAAATAGGCACAACAATCAACAAGTCAGTCAGTCCGGGCATACCCGGCAGTCCAGTCACCTAATCCTCGACTAGTCCGCGCCACCCCAATAAATCACTAATATTATTCTTGTCACCATTACCATTGTTCGACTCACTAATTTCTCCCAATGTACACCGATAATCCTCAACCCAGTCCAAAAAATGCACTATCAGTCCTAATCCGGGTTTAGAAATTATACTCACGTAATTCTAGACCACGGCGACGAGGAACGGCGGCCGATCACCGATGAACAGTGGAACCGGCGGCGGCGTTCCCGGCGGACACCGTACGGACATCCGTACGGTCACTGTACGGACCATACGGACACTATACAGACAGCGACGTATGGCGACGTACGAACGGGCTGGAGGTCACGGCGGCAGCAGCTCGGCCGATTGAGCTCCGGCGCGACGGCGGCTTGCTCCGTCGGTCCTTTGGCCGGACGGAAAGAGAGAGAGAGAGAGAGAAAACGGGGACGAGGGAGAGAGAGAACGGACGGGATGAGGTTGCTGGTGGGGTCGGGGACACGTGGACGGCGCCGCCGACCAGCAGCTCCGGCGAACGGCGGCAGCAAGGCGGCGGTCCGGCGAGATCCACGAACGGCCAAGAGAGAGAGAGAGAACGGAGGAGGAGGGCTGATCGGTGGGGGAGGCTGGCCGAGTGAGGGGAGGAGGAGAGAGAGAGAGAGAGTCAATCCGGTCAAATAGGGTGGGCCAAGGGCGCCACATGTCGCCGATCCAACGGTTTTGACCAAAATGCCCTTAATCCAACGGTCTCAGTTGATCCTATCCAAATAATTGAGGGGAAAAAAGGTAAATAGGGCCAATAATGCAGCTGAAGACCCTTAATAATTATCCCAATAATTTCGCAAAAATTCGGACCCGAAAATAGCCCGGGGGCAAAATTGTCATTTTTTCGGTCCGGGGGCGAAATTCCAATTTTTGGCTAAATCAACCCTAAATGAGTGTGGCCAACGTAATATGTCGTCGGAATCGCGAAAATAGCCTCTTAAGCCCTTGAAAATCGACTGCCGAGTTCTGGGAATAAAATAATATTATTTTTCACTTCCGAGCCAAAATTCCAATTTTTGACCGAAACAACTCTAAATGCGCGTGGCCACTCTAAAATGACATCGGCCGCGAAAAATAACCTCAGACGGCCTCAGAATCAACGTCGGGGTCTCGAGGTGCAAAATCGTAATTTTTTGACTTCCGAGTCGAAATTCAATTTTTTGACCGTACTATCCCCAAACGTGCGTGGCCAGCATAATATGACGTCAAAATCGTAAAAATAGCCTCTCAAGCCCTCGAAGATCGACACAGAAGTCCGGGTCCAATTTCGTGACCAAAGCCCGCTAAATTTTCAATTTCAGAGTCTCTCACTAACGGGCAGCTGTTTAGGGGTTACGCGTATCGACCTAGGGTTATCCGAACCATGACGGTCTCGATCATTGAGAAGATGAGAAATTATCACTAGTCCCAGAGGTCGCGATCATTCGGTTCCAGTTCAGGACTGGTTGGCCACGTGCACTTTCGATCGTGCAGAATCACCTGCGATCCGATTGTACATCGTTGGCCTTCGCCAAACCAAATCCATCACTTTTCCTGATATCGGCCCACGTTGGCCCAAAATATTCCCTCGTCATTTCTCGTGATCGGTGTCCGATTCACGATCGGGTCCCTGGTCCACGTACCATTTTCCCAGTTAGCCATACCCCACTGGTTAGTATCCCTAGAGTGATCAGCTCTGGACGAGACTTACCAAAATGAAATGCGAAATAATGTCGATTTTATTGATCCCGGAATTACATCGAAATTCGGGCTGTTACAACTCTTCCCCCCTTACAAAAATTTCGTCCTCGAAATTTGCAATCTATCCTTATCTACTCAAACAACTGGGGGTGCTGACGTCTCATAGCTTCTTCGCTTTCCCAAGTGGCACCTTCCATTCCGTGATGCTCCTAAACAACTTTGACCATTGGGATCGTCTTATTCCTTAACACACGGTCCTTCTAATCTTCGATCCTGACTGGCATTTCCACGTACGACACTTTGTCGTCCACGTCTATTTCCTCATATCTTAGGACGTGAGTCGGATCTGGTTCATACTTTCTCAACATCGACACGTGGAAGACATTGTGCACTTGGGACAGATTAGGAGGCAAGGCAAGTCGATAAGCCATATCACCAATCTTTTCCAATATCTCAAATGGCTCGACGTACCTTGGACTGAGTTTTCCTTTCTTGCCGAATCGGGATAATCCTTTCATTGGCGACACCTTGAGAAATACATGATCTCCCACCTGAAACTCTAAGGGTCGTCGTCTCCGATGGGCGTAACTCTCTTGGCGATTTTGCGCTGTTCTCAGTCTATCTCAGATGATCTCGACAGCTTCCACCGTCTGCTGTACTAACTCTGGGCCTGTTATACTTCGCTCACCAACTTCGTCCCAACATAATGGCGTTCTACAAGCTCTGCCGTATAAGGCTTCGAACGGCGCCATTTGAATACTCTGTTGGTAGCTGTTATTATAAGCAAATTCCACTAAATGCAACTGCTCTTCCCATTTGCCTTGGAAGTCCAATACACAGGCTCTCAGCATATCCTCAAGAGTCTGAATCGTTCTTTCCGACTGACCATCTGTCTGCGGATGATAGGCCATACTGAATTGCAACTTGGTGCCTAAGGCCACTTGCAGACTTTTCCAGAAATTGGCTGTGAACCTTGGATCACGATCCGATGTGATCGTCACTGGCACTCCATGAAGACGTACTATTTGCCGCACATATAACTCTGCGTACCTTTCCAATTCAAAATCTTTTCGCACTGCCAGGAAGTGCGCTGACTTTGTCAATCGATCTACTATCACCCATATCGAGTCATGCCTTTTTTGGCTTCGCGGCAATCCCGTCACGAAATCCATCGTGATGTGCTCCCATTTCCACTCTGGGATCTCTAATGGTCTCGGCAATCCTCCAGGATTACAGTGCTGTGCCTTCACTTGTTGGCACGTCAAACACTCAGCCACATGCTTAGCCACATCAGCCTTCATTCCATTCCACCAATAATGTTGCCGCAAATTCTGATACATTTTCGTGCTACCTGGGTGGATACTATAATTGCTCCTGTGAGCTTCTGATAAAATTTCTTCCTTGAGCTCTACGTCATCAGGCACACACATTCTTCCCCGGAACTTCAAGATTCCATTTTCACTCACTTGGAAATCTGACTTCCTCTTAGCGGCATCCAATTCGACAATTTTTTGGATCTCCTGGTCCGTAGACTGCAGTTCCTTGATTCTAATTTGAATCTCCGGTTCGATCCTCAACGCAGCTAACAGACATCTGGCTCACTTCGAACTTGAACTCTGAATCTCTGAGCCTTTCCAATAATGTCCACTCCTTGACCATTAGGTTCATCATACTAGACTTGCGACTTAAGGCATCAGCGACTCGATTCGCCTTACCCTAGTGATACAAAATGTCACAATCATAGTCCTTTAAAAGCTCCATCTATCGGCGCTGCCTCATATTCAACTCTTTCTGCGAGAATAGGTACTTAAAGCTCTGATGATCGGTATAAATCTGGAATTTCTCTCCACACAAATAATGCCTCCAGATTTTGAGAGCGAATACGATCGCGGCTAATTCCAAATCATGCGACGGATAATTCATCTCATGGGGCCTCAACTGGCGTGACGCATATGCTACCACTTTTCCATGCTGCATCAGGACACAGCCAAGTCCTCTCAATGATGCATCGCTATAGACTTCAAATCCTCCTGGTCCAGATGGAATGGTCAACACGGGAGCTGTTGTTAACCTGTGCTTCAACTCTTGGAAGCTTCTCTCACATTTGTCATCCCATACGAACTTAGATTCCTTCTTCAACAATCGCGTCAATGGCATGGCTATCGACGAGAATCCTTCTACAAAACGTCGATAATAGCCAGCCAATCCCAAGAAGCTTCGAATTTCTGTTACTGAGGTCGAACTAGGCCACTTCATTACTGCCTCAATCTTAGCAGGGTCAACAGAAATCTCGTCTCCGGAAACTATATGTCCAAGAAACGCCACTATGTTTAACTAAAACTTGCATTTGCTGAACTTGGCGAACAGCTTGTGTTCTCTTAAAGTCCATAGCACTTCTGCCAAGTGTACTTCATGCTCTTCAGGGCTCTTAGAGTACACTAGAATATCATCAATGAAGACTATCACAAACTGGTCCAGGGATTCTTTGAACACCCGATTCATTAAATCCATGAAAGCAGCTGAGGCGTTCGTTAGTCCAAAGGGCATAACCGAAAACTCATAATGCCCGTATCTGGTCCTAAAAGCAGTCTTAGGAATATCCTCGTTCCTGATCCTCAGCTGATGATACCCGGTCCTCAAATCTATCTTGGAAAATACTGAGGCTCCTTGTAGCTGATCGAACAAATCATCAATCCTCGGCAGTGGATACTTATTCTTTACTGTCACTTGGTTCAGCTGCCGGTAGTCTATGCACAGCCTCAGAGTTCCATCCTTCTTTCTTACAAACAGGACTGGCGCTCCCCATGGAGACGCACTAAGGCGAATGAAACCCTTATCCAATAATTCCTGTATTTGTACTTTCAGCTCCTTCAATTCTGATAAGGACATTCGATATGGCGCATTCGAAATCGGCTCTGTCCCATGGGCCAATTCGATCACGAACTCCACCTCTCGCTCAGGCGATAAACCCGGCAATTCCTGAGGAAACACCTCGGGGAAATCGCATACTACGGGTATATCCTCCAACTTAGGTTCCGCCTTTGTCGGATCCACAACATTTACCATATATCCTTCACATCCATCATCCAACAACTTGCTCACCTCAAGCGAGGAAATCCAAGGGATCGAGGTTCCTCCTCGATTTCCCTGAAATACAAAACTAGGACATCCATCCGGATTAAATTGGATCGTCCTATCGCTGCAATCCAATACAGCTTTCTGTCGGACTAACCAGTCCATTCCAATGATCACATCAAAATCGAACATGGCCAATACTGCCAAGTCGATACTCTCTTCTCTATCCCCAATCACAATCTTACAGTTGGGACATCCAAAAGAGACTAGCATTTTATCATTCACAGGCGTAGACACGCAAAGCACATTCTCAAGCAACACTGGTTCTATACCAATCAACTTAACAAACTGCTCGGAAATAAAGGAATGGATCGCCTCCGGATCAAACAATGCATAAGCAGCATGATCACATAAGGAAATCGTACATGTGACCACGCCCGGCGTATTCTCAGCTTCCTTGCGCGCCATGGCATAAACCCGTCCTTGAGCTGGCAGTCGCCATTGATTAGCCGGTAGGGGCGGTCTGGCTTGATTTCCAATGCGCGATGGCGGTAATCTGGGTGGTCCTGAGGGCTGCATCTGCGGGCAACTGAGAATCTGATGCTCCATACTCCCGCACTTAAAACATGCCCCATATCTACTCAATAGGGGGCTCGATTTCCAAAGATTCCGCCTGGCCGGTGGGACAAACCGCCTATTCCCAGTCATAGGTCTCTTTCTCAAACGGCGATTATCTCTATTTTGGGCAAACTGCGATCCCGAAGTGGCTGTCCTTTCGTGCTGATCCCGCTCCATAATCTGAGCCCGCCTATGCATCTCCCCATAATTTTTTATATCATGAGACAAAATCAGGCTCCGAAGATCCGGCTTCAATCCATCCCGGAATCTTCGAGCTCTATCCCGTGGGTTTTCTACCATAGTTGGCGCGAACTTTGCCAACCTTGCAAACTCTGCTTCATACTGGTCCACAGTCATCTGACCCTGACGCAAACGCATAAATTCCATTAGTTTCTTTTCCTGAGCATTTTCCGAGAAGTACTTTTCATAGAAATTCTCAATAAATACCGCCCAAGTCGGGGCCGTCCCTTCCGGAAATACTCTGCCTTCCATGGCATTCCACCAGTCATTGGCACCATCTTAAAGTTGATAAACCGCCAACGCTACTTGCTCTTCATTGGTGCACCCCAGAACCTTAAATGTTTTCTCTAGCTCTTCCACCCACCTTGGCGCAGTCTCGGGGTCACCGCGACCATGAAACTTAGGCGGCTTCAACTTTATAAATTGTTCTACTAAATGGGGCATCTGCCTAACCCCTGCTGGTTGAGCCTGTCCTTGATGGGCCTGATTCCCTTCATTACCAGCAATCGGAGCGGCCTCAGCAGCCTGCGCATAAGCTGCAGCCCTTTCTTGCGCTTGCAATCCCATAACTCGCCCTATCTCCCGTAGGGTATTCATCAAATCGTCAAATCTTGGATCTTTAGCCTCACGGGCTCCCTCACTAGCCTGGGCTTGGGGCTCCTTTCCCCTTCTCCTGCTTGGGGTTTGAATAATGTCCTCTAGTCGGCGATCTTGGGCCTCTTGGCCTTCTGAACTAGGCTGACCCTAGGGTTCCTTACCCTTTCTTCTACTCATCCTCACAACTCAGCTATTCCACTACCTGCTATGATTCCATTAAGGAATTAAAGACTTAAACCAATATATCCCAGTCTAAGTCCTAGGCAGGTATCAAAACAACCATCAAACAACCAGCATGCGGCCTAACAAGAGCCAATCAACACATCACCCAAGGAGTTCGCATACTCACCTCGAGTCCTGTCGCATCTGTACTTTACGGGTCATACCAGTAAGCACTCAATCAAACACAACTGTCAGGAGATGCATGTAGCACACAAGGTCACCCTACTGGCTATCCATGGTCTCATCGTTCCTTATCACTCCAAACTTCGACCAAATTGGACCTAGCTGACCTTGCTCTGATACCAATTCAAACGGGGATGTCACGCCCCGTACCCAAAGAAAGCGCTAACATCCCTACCTTCGCCGGTTATGGTGCAACGTTCCAGGAAGCGTCGCCGACCCAAACTATATCAGAGAACAAACACAAGTGGAAACCACGTATATAAATATATATATACACCCGTACAGATAAATACATGATACCACAGATAAAACATCATACAAACAGGAATGTACATTTCATTACCCACTGAAAAACCCCCTTTTACAATGTACTTTATACAGATCAAAAGATTTAAACGAAGACAACAACTTCTAGAAGCCACCAGATCAAAAAGATACTATGGCTGAGGAAAGGTGGGGTCAACTACAGGGAAGATCGCAGGCAAAAAAAGTACTAGCTTCCCTATAAAGAGTTGGGACCTAAGCTAGGGCTCCCAATCCGGATCCGATGATTCTGAGGACTCCTCTGCTGGTTCCTCTTGAGGCTCGAACTCTTCGGAATCCATATCCGTTGCTGCTGCCTCTTCGTCTTCAGTATCCGGTTCAAGCTCTGGGTCAAGATAAAGCCCTAACTCATCATCGGGTCCTATCTCTACATCCGATCCTACCTCTGCTACTTCCCCATCGTCTTCGTCAGAATCTAGATCCATGTCCTCCAGTTCGTCTTCTTCCTCGGCAGCTTGGTCTAGGTCTTCAGCTATCACCTGTGGCTCTCCATCCATAGGCTCATCAACGCCATCTACATCGTAGACATCCTGAGGATTGATCACCTCGCCATCCGCATGTATGGGTTCCATCCATCCATCCTGACCAACTGGCGCATCAAAAGTCCTAAGGGGTTGCCCTAGGTTTCCGTCGGCATCCCTCAAGCACCAAGCCACATACTCCTGAGTCTGATGAAAATATTCACTCACGTTTACAAACACCATGGATCGGTATCTTACATACGATTCCCCATTTCCTGCGGGGTATGTACTTGTATACTGATGTATCTGTATAGGTATTCCAAAAAGCGGTGGATTCGGCATCCTTACGGCTGGGGGTCTGAAAAGGTGGGTTATTACAACCGTGAGACGAATCTCAATGAGTATAACCCCTAAACCTAGGCTAGGCTAGCATGCATTCTCCTGACAGGCAAAACAACATAGTACGCAAACAATGACTTGGCCCTCGGCCCAAATAGAACATAAAAATTACCCTGCAGGTTAGGCAGTTCATTTAAATTCCCAAGGCACATGCGCGAATACAATGGTCCCACGTGCACCACACGCATACTCATGCTCACAGTATTCATCTCACATGTCGGGTCATGTACTCTATGCATGCAATGTCAATGTCATGCCATGCTTCCATTTCGGTTCACTCTACACACTGTCTCAATTATTAATAATTATTACGACTCGAGTCAACACAATTCCCGGCCCGGTGTGGCTAGCCTGCTTCAAAGTGCATGAGGCGCAATACCGATCTGGCCCAGTGTCTCTTGCCTGCTTCAAAGTGCATGAGGCGCAACACTGATCTCCTCACGAACCAGAGCCCGCGTAAAACGCATCAGAATGGTCGTCTTCCGGACGAACCGGGCATCGTCCTGCTTCAAAGTGCATGAGGACGGCACACCCCGCGTAACACGCATCAGGGCGAAATGTGATCACACATACACACATCCAGTTATTATCCGAACCCCGCGTAACACGCATCAGGGTATTTTAGGTGATCATATGCTCATGACAGGCACGCAGCCTCACACAATTTCATCACAAGCCTCATTCTCGGCATTCATAACACGTGCCATGAAATGCAACATGAGCATCCACACAACATAGGAATAGGCACACAGTTCAATCAAAGTCATTCCACAGTGCCTAATTCACAAGCCACGTGCTTACTTGGCCTATTAATACCGTGCGGCCCAAATTCACAATGTGTAATTCCATAACCCACTCAAGCCATCAAATGGCCGATCACACTCCGCACGAGTCGGCCACACGAGCACACGACATGGCATTATTCAATTCCCCAATAAATGGGCACAACAATCAACAAGTCAGTCAGTCCGGGCATACCCGGCAGTCCAATCACCTAATTCTCGACTAGTCCGCGCCACCCCAATAAATCACTAATATTATTCTTGTCACCATTACCATTGTTCGACTCACTAATTTCTCCCAATGTACACCGATAATCCTCAACCCAGTCCAAAAAATGCACTATCAGTCGTAATCCGGATTTAGGAATTATACTCACGTAATTCTAGACCACGGTGACGAGGAACGGCGGCCGATCACCGATGAACAGTGGAACCGGCGGCGGCGTTCCCGGCGGACACCGTACGGACGGCGTACGAACATCCGTACGGTCACTGTACGGGCCGTACGGATACTGTACGGGGACAGCGACGTATGGCGACGTACGGACGGGCTGGAGGTCACGGCGGCAGCAGCTCGGCCGATTGAGCTCCGGCGCGACGGCGGCTTGCTCCGGCGGTCCTTTGGCCGAACGGAAAGAGAGAGAGAGAGAGAGAAAACGGGGACGAGTGAGAGAGAGAACAGACAGGATGAGGTTGCTGGTGGGGTCGGGGACACGTGGACGGCGCCGCCGACCAGCAGCTCCGGCGAACGGCGGCAGCAAGGCGGCGGTCCGGCGAGATCCACGAACGGCCAAGAGAGAGAGAGAGAACGGAGGAGGAGGGCTGATCGGTGGGGGAGGCTGGCCGAGTGAGGGGAGGAGGAGAGAGAGAGAGAGAGTCAATCCGGTCAAATAGGGTGGGCCAAGGGCGCTACGTGTCGCCGATCCAATGGTTTTGACCAAAATGCCCTTAATCCAACGGTCTCAGTTGATCCTATCCAAATAATTGAGGGGCAAAAAGGTAAATAGGGCCAATAATGCAGCTGAAGACCCTTAATAATTATCCCAATAATTTCTCAAAAATTCGGACCCGAAAATAGCCCGGAGGCAAAATGGTCATTTTTCCGGTCTCGGGGCGAAATTCCAATTTTTGGCTAAATCAACCCTAAATGAGTGTGGCCAACGTAATATGGCGTCGGAATCGCGAAAATAGCCTCTTAAGCCCTTGAAAATCGACTGCCGAGTTCTGGGAATAAAATAATATTATTTTTCACTTCCGAGCCAAAATTTCAATTTTTGACCAAAACAACTCTAAATGCGCGTGGCCACCCTAAAATGACATCGGCCGCGAAAAATAACCTCAGACGGCCTCAGAATCAACGTCGGGGTCCCAAGGGGCAAAATCGTAATTTTTGACTTCTGGGTCGAAATTCCATTTTTTGACCGTACTATCCCCAAACGTGCGTGGCCAGCATAATATGACGTCAAATCGTAAAAATAGCCTCTCAAGCCCTCGAAGATCGACACAGAAGTCCGGGTCCAATTTCGTGACCAAAGCTCACTAAATTTCCAATTTCAGAGTCTCTCACTAACGGGCAGCTGTTTAGGGGTTACGCGTATCGACCTAGGGTTATCCGAACCATGACGGTCTCGATCATTGAGAAGATGAGAAATTATCACTAGTCCCGGAGGTCGAAATCATTCGGTTCCAGTTCAGGACTGGTTGGCCACGTGCACTTTCGATCGTGCAGAATCACCTGCGATCCGATTGTACATCGTTGGCCTTCGCCAAACCAAATCCATCACTTTTCCTGATATCGGCCCACGTTGGCCCAAAATATTCCCTCGTCATTTCTCGTGATCGGTGCCCGATTCACGATCGGGTCCCTGGTCCACGTACCGTTTTCCCAGTTAGCCATACCCCACTGGTTAGTATCCCTAGAGTGATCAGCTCTGGGCGAGACTTACCAAAATGAAATGCGAAATAATGTCGATTTTATTGATCTCAGAATTACATCGAAATTCGGGCTGTTACAGCAAGTGTCAGGAAAAGTTTGAGTTCCTGCTCCAATTATCTCGGCATCAAATGGGAACAACTTCACTTCTAAGTCTCCTAGTGTCATAAAGATGGTTCCAATAAATTTGTGTATTTCATTGAATCAAGTTCCATCACATCTATTGCCGTTTGTATCAGTTTAATAAGTTCCATCACACATCATAAAATGAATCAACATATATTTCCTCTTGACATTTGCTTGTTAAGTTGTGGACAAATTATTAGGGACAAATCGTGTAAAAAGTATCATTTAATGGGAACAACTTTACTTGTAAGAATCCTAATCTCATCAGAATAAACAATGTAATAAATTTGTCAGTTACTTGAGCCTACCATTGATGTGGTTGAGAAACATTTCTGCGCTGAGATTAAGCGAAGACTGTAGTAGGGGACCAATGACAAACCCAGGATGCATCGTGACCAAATCGATCCCCTTCTCTCTTGCAAATTTCCACGCTGCCTCTTCTGCTAAGGTTTTCGAAACTGGATACCAAAGCTGAAACAGAAAAGCAAGAAGTGCACAATGAAACAAATTTGAGTAGTTGATGCATGCTAGCTCCTCTGTGATGGTTTAAAGTTACTAGGAAGAACTTGTAACAGATCCAAGGTTTATATCTGAGTAAAATTTTTTTATGCAGTTCATCCAAGTATAAACAAAAGTGAAAATGTTCTGCATTTCTGACATTTTCTAAGAATTATTTGATTATACAAGAAAGGTGAAAAACAGCATGTTCTGATGACTTAGTTGAATTTAGAATATCATGTATAATTACCTTTGATTTCTCACAGAAGACCGGATCAGAAAACCAAGTCTCATCTACTGTCACATCGGAAGCTTTCCATTGAATGCAACTGAAACTATAGAAGATGTTATCACTACTCTCTTGATTGTTGGGACTTTGGCACAAGAAGAAAGAACATTAATTGTTCCCTTCACTGCAGGATCTATCAGCTCCTTCTGAGACATGGAAAGACAAGTATGAACTACTGAACTTATTGAAGTCGAGCATATACAGAGATGGAGAAACCGCGATATGGATAAATGCATTGTGCTAAAGACTTAGATGTGTTGCCCTGGCAGAAACCTTCTCTGTTCTTTTTTGCCCTTGATTTCATGCTAACTGTTTGAAATTGGCTCCTACTTTGTCCTCTATACCTAGACTGTCACAACTCCTGCATTTAATTGCTATGGCCACAACAATACACAATACACAAAACCACTGCTTTGGCAACACAATTTGTAAGCTCTGTTTCCAAAGAAACAAAGGAAAAAAGAACATTTGAGAGACCATGACACAAGCCTTTGAGAGAGCAAAAGAACCTTGGGATCTTTTGGGCTGAGAAGCACAGGTGATGCAGTGTGGAAGACACCATCACAACCATCAACAACAGATTCAAAAGATCTTTTTTCCAGTAAGTCTGCCTTGTAAAGATGAAGTCTCTCCTTGGCTCCATCTAGAGCAAGCAGATGCCCAGTCTTCTTTGCATCACCTGGTACATGTACTATTAGAACAACTTGTAATGATTTGGAATGATGAAGCCACAAACGATGTCATGTGCGAATGTAATCAAGGGTCTTGAACTGACTCGGGTCACCAACAGTCACTTTGACAGTGTAACCACTTTGGAGCAGGAGTTTCACCAACCATGATGCTATATACCCGGATGCTCCTGTCACACACACCACCTTCATATCTCTCTCTCTCTCTCTGATCTATGGCACTGGTCTGTGACCTCTCTAGGAAAGCTTCACAGAATGGTGCACTTAAAGCAGACTTTCTTGGCAGTTGGATTGTTATGTAGATGCACCAGAGAAGCTAACAAACTCATTGCTTCCGTCGTTTCCAGATGACTAGTCTTGGCCACACCTGGAGCATCTTTTGCTCTTGGAGCATCTTTTGATGAAGAAAGCCGTCCGAGGTAATTTATAATGTCTGGTTCTGGACATTAGTTGTTGGAACTATAGGCGCATTTTCAAGCGGTTCTACATCTGGCCTCGTCCGTTAAGGCCCTCAAACCACAAAGCCCAAGAAGGGCTACATGAATAAGAACACAACAAGCAGATTTTTAGGGTTCCGTGCATGAAAATGCAGAACATTATTCCGTGCCAGAAATTCATGTGAAGCTTTGTTAAATTTCAAACCTATTAGTAACTCACCTCTGACTGGCCACTTATTTAACCTGTAACATGTTAATATATTACCGACAGTTTTATGAAAGTACAATAGTAATTTAGCATTTAGTAAGTTAGTAACAATGGATTACTTCGTATATGTCAGCGATCGTAATTAAGCCTTTAGTAAGTTAGTAACCAATGGAAGAACTTTACAATGAACAAAGGGAACTTACGATCGCTGAGGCAGTTCACAAACGGAACTTATGAACTTCATAGGAAAGTTACGTGTAATACAACGCACAATATGACATCAGAACTCACGAGAAAATAAGGAAAATTATTATCGGTGTTGAGAAAAATTATAAACAACGAAAGAAAGTTACGATCCCAAGAGCACAGAACTTACCAAAACGTTAGGGAATTTACTATCATCATGAGAGAAAATTAGGTAGTAAAAAGGAAATTATTGTTTTATATCTTTGCGTTGTTGTACAGGCAAACCTAAATTACTAGATATACAATAGTTAATACAACGAAAAACTCCAAACCGGTACACCTGTGATAAATTTACCGCAAACTAATATTTTTACCACAAAAAATCTCAAACCGGTACACATGCGACGAATTGGTCCTTCGTTGGTTTTCATTAAATTTTACAGTCAAATTGCTAAGTTGGATGACACGTGGCAGTTGGCGGATGTACCGGTTTTGGGTTTTTCATGATATTAATCCAATTTAACGGAAATTAACAGATAGTAAATTTGTCATAGGTGTACGATTTCGGAGTTTTTTATGGTAAAAAAATTAGTTTGGGGTAAATTTGTCACCGATGTACCAATCTGGGGTTTTTCGTGATATTAACCCTATACTAAAAGCTTCCACGTTATCCCTGCTTATTTTATTAAAGTTTCTTTGTCTCATTTTACTTAATTCTTGATCCACTAATTAAGCCCTCTAGATCAAATAAATATAATTCATAAGATGTCCGTTTTTGTTTAGTTTAGAATTAACTACATTACTTGACCCCGTGCTTTGCGCGGGCATGTCTTTACGGATATCTTTCCAGAAGAATAGCATAATTTGAGGATGCCTGAGATTCGGGCATGAAAGGCTCTTTTATGTTTCCTAAGCATGTAAAACATAATTGAAAAGGTAATTTTTAGAGTACAATAATGGAAGCTATTTTTTAAATAAATTCATTCAGAAACCTAAATATAACTAATACAATGCAAATGCGTTATGTTGTAAGTAAGTCACAGTAACAAAGACAAAATGTATTATGAAAATTAAAGCTCGTGATGTCCTAATCCATACTTTTGGAATATTAAATTAAGTGGATTTCTTTATTTACTGTCATTACTTATGCAATAAATTGATTTATTTGAATGGAATAAAAGTAATAGTTTGAATCAACAATAGTTTCTCCATTAAGGACATGTGTAGTTATTTGTTCTACTTTTTTTTATTCTTTATTGAGCGTTTTCTTTATTTTTAGTTTTAGAACTTTTTATTGAATTTATCTTATTGTTATCTTGATTAAAGATATCTTTCTTGATTAAAAATTAAATCATTTAAATTCAAATTATATAATATATTGAAGAATATATATAAGAAACTAATTAACAATATGTTACATGTCAAGAAGTATATAAATGCTTTCTCTAATTTAGCAAAATTTTCAAGTTTAAACTTAGTAAGAGATCAAATCTAGATTTACTCTGTCTTTAACTATTTATCCATCTCTTGAATTTTAAAATTAATAAGGAAAGAAGTTTACAGATGAGAGATGAATAAACTAAAAGCTTATTGGTATGGTCCACGTTGCAAATTGTGCCATGTGTCTTGCAAAGTGAAGTGCCACATGGAAAATACTAGAAGAAATATTCTCTAAGCTCTAGCTTTGACTATATATAATAGATATGTCGGTCGAAAAAAAAATTCAAGTTATTTCAGCTGTGTCTGATTTTTCGATTTTCAAATTTAAAGAAACAAAATATTTTAAATTGATTTTACTATCATGGTTTAATTTTAAAATAAAATTAATCTATAAAAATGTATTTCAAGATTTTTTTCTAAATTAATCAAATTTAAAGTCGTAAGACCGAAGTTGGTAAATGACAAATCAATAAGTTGAAGTTTATATCTAAATGGCATGGCAAAAAACTACCACGTGTTTTGCGTGGATATATGTTCGCGAACACATCTTCACGTGTCTGTACACAAATAAGAAATAACATTCTAATCTATGATTTCGATCATATACAGTGTATGTCAAATTATATTAATTTGAACAGATAAAGTACAAAATCCGACTACAATATAAAAAAGTAAAAATCCTCCGATTCTTTCTTTCTCTCTGACTGATTCAAGGCTTGGTCTCGTAAATTACCCTTCCGATCTTTTCATTTCTGCAGTAATGTTACTTATTGTATGGTAAATGATAGATAAAGTTCGTAACTTACCTTTGAGTTTGTAAGATGCCTTCACGTTTCGTAAGTTGACCTTTTCATTTTCGCAGTTAAATGCCAATTGTATCATAATTGATACTAAAGTTCATAAATCACCTTTTGCACTCGCAAAATAGCTTTTATTTTCGTATACCACCTTTGGTTCACGACCTTTCATGAATGCAGAAAATTTTCTGAAAATGCCGTGGCTTGTCTTTTCTTGGATCGTAAATTTTCTTTAGCTATCATAAGTTGTGGCAACCTGATTTTAGTACCAAACCATGTATGTTGGATCATACCCAACCTGCTTTTTGGATCGTAACCTTCCATGCTTATTGAAATTGGACCAAAGAAGGTTTGAAGCAACTGAAGTGCCAACCATTTTAGGTTTTTACCCTCGACTTCATTCCTTTCCATGGTTAAAAAGAAGAACAAAAAAGAAAGAAGGTTCATCAAATCTCCTTCATTTCTTAGCCTTTCTTTTGAAGACATGTTATTCTTAGCCAATTGTCCACACGCCTAATACGAGCACTTAGTTGACTCCTGTCCATGCTCAACGGGTCAAGCAAGGAAACATTCTCCCTTCCTCAAGTCCATCGTATCCTTCATTTTTTTCTTCATTTACATGAGTTATAGTCATCTCTTCATAAAGGCCTTTTGGCCAAATCCTTCCGTGTATCAATGAAGGATGTGATGGACTTGAGGAAGGGAGAATCTTTCCTTGCTTGACCCGTTGAGCATGGACAGGAGTCAACTAAGTGCTCGTATTAGGCGTGTGGACAATTTATATATCCATGCGCAAGAATATTGCAAATTAGTTTCAGACTCCCACCATTCTCTAAATCCCGTTATTTTCTTTTCCTCGACTTAAACCTACAAAAAGATAAATGTAATTCCCCCTATTCTATTCAAGTCTACAAGTATTCATGTTTGGCATCAGTTAAGATACTGGGTTCAAGATGCACTTTTTTTCTTACAGGAAGTGTGATCAAGAAGATATTTTTTTGGGAAAATAAAAAATAAGGGTCTGAAATAAACATTGTTTTGAATAAGAGTCTAAAATGCCATCGTTGTCTCAAATAAAGGCCTTTAGTAGCCATATTAGTCTCAAAGAAGGTCTTGACCTAACCGGCCGAAGGGCATTTCTATCCTTTTGTTTTTTGAATTTTTTTCTTTCTTTTTTCTTTTCCTTCTCTTTTCCTTTTCTTTTTCTTTTCCACTCTTCCCTCCGCCGGCCATCGCCAATGGCTAGCGGAGGTCGCCATACTTAGGCGAGGGTCGCCCTCGCTTGTGCGGGCAAGGGAAGCCCTCACCGGCGTTAGGCAAATGTCACCCTCGCCTGTGTTGGAGAGAGTGAGGGCTGCCCTCACTAGATCTAGCGAGGGTCGCCCTCACCTGAGGCCGGAGGTCGCTAGCCATCAATGAGGCGTGGCAATGGCCAGCGGAGGGAAGAGGAAAAATGAAAAAAGAAAAGGAAAAGAAAAGGAAAGTAAAAAAAATCAAAAAAAATTAAAAAATATATTTATTTTTTTATTAACTAAAATACCCCTACTGGAATAGTCACATGTTGGCCAGCCGGTCAAAAGTCCTTATTTGAGACGATTTGGCCACTTCAAGCTCTTATTTGAGACAATTTGGATACCTTAAGCCGTTATTTGAAAGAAGGTTAATTTTAGGCTTTTATTTGAAAAAATAAGGGTACTTCATGTACTTATTTGAAAATTTTCCCATTTTTGTTGTTGTTAGTAAAAAAGAAGAGCAATTTCAAAAGCTGACTTGATGCGGTGCTTGAGAAACGAGATCAACGTATGAGATGGCACAAAATAATAAAAGATCTGATATTGATGCAGGAATGGGATGACCGGGTCATGTGAATGAATCCATGAATGCCGTCTCTTTGACTCCAAAACCTAACAATGAATTTAATACAATAGATGACGTTAGTTTTTCAAATCATTGAACCTTTTTAAACTCCATGCCTGAATATTTTACCCGCAAAGAATCAATCAATCCACATCTCTTTCACTTTCTTAGGACATCTCATGACGCTGATCCCCCTTGTCTTGTTGAGGAATACTTGAAACAAACTAGTCCCAGGTTATTAGTCCTTGTGCTGCAACCTACAGTTTTACATCTTCTGATCAAGATGAAGAGAGATTCATCCCTTCGTATTATACTAGTCTCTATCTCCATTTTAGCATGGCTATCGCCTTGTGATGGCAATATCCCTGCTGGGAATTGCTCAGAGTCTGACAGAGAAGCTCTAATTGAGTTCAAAAATGGCCTTCAAGATCCTGATAATCACCTATCCTCGTGGCAAGGTAGCAATTGTTGCCGGTGGCGAGGAATAGTCTGCGATGAGAGGACCGGAGGGGTAATAAGCATTGATCTTCACGGCTCATATGGACCAAACTCTGGTGCCTACGGTTATTGGAAACTGAGTGGAGAAATTAGCCCTTCATTAGCGCAACTCAAGTCTTTGAGATACTTGGACTTGAGCTCAAATAAATTTGATGGCATTCCACTTCCTGAATTTGTCGGTTCTTTGGAGAACCTGTGGTACCTGAACCTGTCACATGCCGGGTTTAGTGGTGCAATTCCTCCAAATCTAGGAAATTCTTCAAATTTGCAGTATCTTGATCTTTCTTCTGACTTTTCTGGCTTAAGTGCTAATAATCTCGGGTGGATCTCTGGTCTTGGTTCTCTGAAATATCTTGCACTTGATGGAGTGGACCTTTCAATGGTCAGTTCCGAATGGATCAATGTATTAAACGGGTTCCCGTCGTTGTCTGGGTTGCATCTGTCCAATTGTGGCCTATCTGGTTTGATATCATCACCTGGTTTGGTGAACTTCACTTCACTGGCTGTTCTGGATCTCAGTTTCAACATCTTCGATTCAAAGTTCCCTCAATGGCTCGTGAATGTAAGCAGCCTTGTTAGTGTTGACATGAGTTACAGTGGTCTATATGGAAGGATCCCTCTTGGACTAGGCGAGCTACCACATTTGCAAATCCTAATTTTATCTGGAAACAATAATCTCTCGGCCAGTTGCACTCAGTTGTTCCAAGGATCATGGAAAAGGATAGAAGTTGTGGATTTGGCTGCTAACAAAATACACGGGAGACTTCCCACTTCCCTTGGGAAAATGACCACTCTCACTAATTTTGACCTTTCTGACAATCTGATCAGGGGAGGAATACCGAGCGCCATTGGTTCACTTTGCAGTTTAGTTAATTTTGATTTATCCATCAATAACTTGACAGGTAGCTTGCCGCAAATCTTCCAGAGGGGATCTGAAACTTGTGATTCCCAGAGTTCCCTGCCTAATTTGAGGTACTTGACATTGAGCAACAATCGGCTAAGTGGTTATCTGCCAAGTTGGTTGGGCCAACTTAAGAACCTTGAGGAACTTACCCTCGACTATAACTTTCTTGAAGGGCCGATTCCTTCTTCTCTTGGGACTCTGAAGAACCTCACCAGTCTGGGCCTTCGTGGGAACCAATTGAACGGGACTCTTCCCGTTGAACTGGGACAGCTTTCTGAGTTGGACGGTTTCGATGTGTCTTTCAATCATTTGTCGGGTTTACTATCCTAAGAACACTTTGCAAGTCTACGCAAAATGAAGATCTTAGATCTCTCGTCCAACTCTTTCACTTTAAATGTCAGTGCCGATTGGATGGCCCCGTTCCAAGCCCGGAATCTTGGCATGGGATCGTGCCAGATTGGTCCGTCTTTCCCTGCCTGGCTTAGATATCAAAATGAGATCATGTATCTTGGTTTTTCAAATGCCAGCATTTCGGGCCTGTGCCAAGCTGGTTTTGGGATATTTCTTCCAATCTCTCTCTCCTAAACATGTCTCTAAATCAGTTGCAGGGCCAATTACCTAATCCATTGCCAATAGCTCCTTTTGCAGATGTTGATCTCAGCTCTAACCTTTTTCAGGGACCGTTCCCTCTTCCCATTTCTGAGGTTGAATTATTAGACCTCTCTAACAACCAATTTGCAGGTGGCATTCCGCAAAATTTAAGCAAATACATGCCAAATTTGATCTTCCTCTCCCTTTCGTCTAACGAAATAACAGGTCGGCTCCCAGAATCTATAGGAGAAATGCAATTGCTTGAGGTGATCGACTTGGCAAACAACAATTTGAATGGAAGCATTCTTGCAAGAATAGGGAACTGCTTGTTCCTAAAGGTACTAGACCTGCAAAATAATTCTCTATCGGGGTTGATACCTGCATCTTTGGGCCAATTACAACAGCTTCAGTCACTGCACCTGAGCAACAATAAGCTTTCAGGAGACCTTCCATCTTCATTCAAGAACCTGTCGAGCTTAGAAACACTAGATCTTGGCAACAACCAAATAAATGGCACCATACTTGCATGGATGGCAGAGGGTTTCATCAAGTTGAGAATTTTAAGTTTGAGGTCCAATGCATTTTCTGGAGAAATTCCTCACGAGCTCTCAAGTTTAAGTTCAGTGCAAATGTTGGATCTTGCAGAAAACAACTTGACAGGTAACATTCCTACAAGCTTTGGATATCTTAAAGCAATGGTGGAAGGGCAAGCTAGAAACGAGTACCTATTTTACGGGAAGTACAGAGGCATGTACTATGATGAAAACTTCGTAGTGACCACGAAAAGCCAGCCCCAGCTGTACACCAAGACTCTTTCCCTTGTCACTAGCATAGACATCTCCGGAAATAATTTAGATGGAGAACTTCCAGAAGAGATGACAAAACTGGCTGGATTGCTCGTTCTGAACTTATCAAGGAACAGCATTGGTGGTCAGATTCCTGAAAGCATTTCAGGCATGAGCCAACTGGCATCGCTTGATCTTTCAAGCAACAGGCTTTCTGGTGCAATCCCTCAAAGCATGTCGTCGCTGTCGTTTTTGAGTTATCTGAACTTATCTGATAATAACTTCTCGGGCAAGATTCCTTACACACGACAGATGACAACATTCGGCCCTTCTTCATACTTTGGAAACCCGGGACTTTGCGGTGCTCCCCTTAATGTCACGTGTCCAGCCGATGAACCTGACAAACAAGGGACAACCAAGGATGGTGGCGATGATGATGAGTTCATCGATAAGTGGTTTTACTTGAGCGTTGGCCTTGGATTTGCTGCCGGTATCTTAGTTCCGGCTGTTGTCTTGCACATCAAGAATTCTTGGGCGGAGGCATACTTTGATATTATAGATAGAATTGCCGAAAGGTGGTTTGCCCGATGGAAACAGGAGGGCGAAGCTGCGGAGAAATAGGCGACGAGGCCGGAGGTAAATGGCTTTTGATCCTTGTTCTGGAAAACTTGAACCCCTTGATCAGGCCAAGCATGCACTTTCAGGGTCATGCCAAGAAATAATGCACTCGACATGTGCTGTGCCATTTTACTATATTTCTTTGTCTGTCTATAGAACTGCATCCGAAGCCATAAAGCTAGGTGTATATGTAATGTATCGCGGACGGGAACTTTGTGTGTTTCCTGTGCTTAAATATGTAAACCTAGCACGGGATTGGTAAAGCTCTGATATGATTGATATATGTCAAATATCGTTCGCAACAAAAAGTGTCAACTTGCTTATTCAGTCACACATTAATAACTTACTAACAAGTTTTGACGAGTATTGAGCTTCATTTTTACATAATAAATAGTCAACTATTTAAATAATATGCAAATATTTATTTCTAGAGCTTATCAAGACCTCGGAATTACTTTTATACGAAATTATCAACTTTGATTTGACTGATATATTAGCATCCAGGGAGAAAATATTGCGTGAGTGAGATATTCCACGTCAGCAATGCATAACACCACTGAATGAATGACATGTGACAAGCGATCCCCACAAATCAGATTTATTAAAAAATCTAATATGAGTGAATGACCCTTCCATCTTTCATCCTCCGGTCAGAGGGGCCACCCGGTCAGACCTCCAATTTTCAAAATAAAGTTCTCTCGCGCCCGAACCTTTCTCTCTCCTCCCGGATAATGAAGCGCTCGCGCCACCCCAAAACACTCTCTCTCTCTCTCTCTCCTCCCGGATCTACTCTCAGAACTTGCGCTCCGTCCGACACCGCCTCCGACTCCGAGGCCGAGGCCGACGCCTCGACTCTACGCGCTCGCGCTCCCAACCTCTCTCTCCTCCCAGGCGCGACGCCTCCGACGCCGACGCCTTCTGCACTCTGAGAACTCGCGCTCCCTCCGACGCCGCCTCTGACGCCGAGGACGAAGACCCACGGCCCTAGCCCTAGCTGACGCCGACGTCGACGACGAAGCCGGACGCCCTAGCCGCCGCCCTAGGCCTAGCCGACGCCGACGCCCTCCGCCTCGACTAGCTCTGCACCTCTCGACGTGGACGCCGATGCCGACGCGGTCGCCCTAGCCCTAGTCGACGCCTCCGTGTCCGCCTCGACGCCTTGCAGTTGTCACCGCCGTCCGACGAAGCTGTACCACGCCCCGCTCCGCCCTAGCTTCGAGAGAGGTACAGATTTGAACTGATTCAGCGTTTTATTCCCGTGTGCGGACTGTGGATGCTGTTCAAAATGACCTGTTTGAAAGGCATTTTGAATTGTGTTGGCATTGAGTATTCCTTTAAAGGGTGGCATTTTATTCGACTTTCAATAAAACGTTTCTCTCTGCGTCTGCTGACCAATTGTGATTGTTATGACTACTGTTGCTATTGCTGCTGTATTCCGTCTGCCTAATTTCTAGCATGCTATTGTTATCTGCATAAAAAAAGTAAAGGAGGAAGCAGAGGTAAGGAGCTTAGTTGGGTGTTTCTGATGTAGTTACTTTGATTTTTTAGGAGATTGCTTCTCGTCTGGGACTTCTTCCAGGTTCAGTGAGGCATTTTGGCATAAATGCCGATGTTAATAGCGTATTGTCTATGGCGGACATTGTTCTTTACGGTTCTGCACTTTTATTATAAGTTACCGTTTAGGCTCCTCAAATTGCTTGAGCCATCCTCTTTACTTCGCAGCTCTTCATAATATGATTGACAGAGCAATTAGTATAGTCACTCTAGTGAAGAATTTGATTTCCAATTAACATTTGTGACAGACAAAGAGCGAGATTTTTCTGACCAGCTGCTTCCTGCATATTATCAAGTAGCCTTTGACGGGGCGCTTTATTTGCTGATGTTAATTGCGAGCCTAACAAAATGTCTAGATATTTGGGGCATATATTTGCACAAATGTGGCATGAGACTTGATACTTGTTGTAATTCGTTTTGCACATTTCATCTTATATTTTGTTGTGAAATCGTGTTGGACTGTTCTCTATTGAACAACTGCTTCAAATTCCTATCTCAGCATTTGTTTTGAGAATGGTATGCCCAGTTATGACTGTTATTCATGCAGGTTTGAAGTCATGAGTATGAAAAAGACTCTGAAAGAGGAGGGAGATGGCACAACAAGAGATAATGTGGTTTGGACAAGTGAAATGGACGATGTGTTGATAGATGGGTTGTTGGTGGAACAAAGAAAAGGCAACCGTCACAATAGCCTATTTAACGGCAAGGCTCACCACAATACCGTGAAAACCTCGAGGAACTCCTTTGGTCCATCTATTCAGAAATCTAGAATACAGAATAGAAAGAAGACAATGAAGAAGTATTTTGCCAGAGTGTAGTAATACATTTCATGATCGACTTTACTTGGAATGCCATCACGTAGATGTCTGATGCTCCAGATAAATTTAACGTTTATGGGGAGTTTCAGAACAAGGAGCTGTATCAGAAGATGTTTGCCGATGAGGAGAAGCGGGCCAAGTTCTTGCGGTGGAGGGTCCAGTTCTTGGAGAGGAGCATCCGGAAGCTCGATTTCAATCCGGGTGGCACTTGCACCATTTTTCAGGTGAGCGATCTCAAGAATTCCCCGGGACCGGGGAAGCGCGAGCCCCGGATCGCCAACAAGCAGGCTCTCCAGATGCTTCAGGACAACTATCCCGAGTTTGTGGCCAAGCAGGTATGTTCACGTTGATTTCCTGGTTGATGAGTTATGTTCGGCTGTCCTGTTGTTTGAATTGACGATTTTTGTGGGTTATGATGGGGTTTTTGGTTAGGTGTTTATCAATGTTCCCTGGTGGTATTTGGCGTTCTATGCAATGATCAGCCCTTTTTTGACGCATAGGACCAAGAGCAAGTATGTGTTTGCAAGCCCCTCGAGAACCACGGAGACGCTTTTCAAGTAAATAGATCCAAATGCGTTTCGGTGCATTAAGTTCTAATCATTTAGAAGAAAATCTCGCAATAGGTGGCAACTACTATCACCTTCTTTACTGGACCTGAAATTTGGTAAGAAAAAAGAAATTCTCAGCTAAATTTCCAAATCGACTAAAGGATAAGGTCAAGCATATTATCATTAAATGGAAAAGATAATTTCCTTTTCTTACCTCTTTACTCATCAACTCATTCAGCAACTTGAATGGATATCTCAGTATATAAAGGTGCTACTACTCATTTCAACACCTTGCTACACTAGCTCAAAACTCATTACGTGAGAGAGAGGTTAAGAACAGGTGGGGTGTATATGGCCATGGAGGTAACAGCATCCAAGAGAATGGGGTCGATGATGTTCGTGGCGGTTCTGATACTGTCGTCTTCCATCGTAGCCGACGCACGCGTATCTTGGAAATGTGCGTTGAAGTGTGCATTTTTCTGTGTCTATGATCCCGATTCATTGCAATGCAGTGCGGACTGCATCAATCGTTGCTTAACAGGGCCCCCTATGTCTGCGGCACTAGAGCATTGCGATGTTGGTTGTTTCTTGTCTACTTGCATGGACTATCATGCGGGTAATAATCTTCGCATCGAGAACGTAGCTTCTTATCAAATTCATAAAACCAAGAAAGTTATTGTATAATCTTGTTTCTTTATCAATGTTTCGTTATATTTTAATTACGAGAGATAGCGGCGTACTAAATTATTTCGTTTCTTGGACTTCGATATATGCTCTTGTTAAAAAAAAATCAACTTCAATCATGATATAAGTAACATTTTTAATTTCTTGTTTCTTATTGGAACTCATGCAGACACCAAGAAAGTTGAAGTGGACGTGAAAAAAGTCAGAGCTTGTGCGGATTCATGCTCTCAGGGTTACCAGAAGATCTATTCATTGCACTAAAGTTTTGGACTTTCATCTGAACAAAGGCAATTGATTGAGTTATGTAATAACTTTGTGGTTTCATTCCACAACTAATAAATAATAGGGTTAATACCACAAAAAATTCTAAACTGGTACACTTGTAACACATTTACCCCAAACTATTTTTTTTACCATAAAAAACCCCAAACTGGTACACCTGTGACAATTTTACCCCGAGCTATTTTTTTAACCATAAAAAACACCAAATTAGTACATCTGTGACAATTTTACTCTGAACTTACCACAAAAAACTCCAAACTGATACATATGTGACAATTTTACCCTGAATTAAAATTTTAATATTATTTTTTTATTTTTTCGAATTTTTATTTATTTTTTTCTTTTTTTTTCTTTATCTTCAACCTCTGGCCGGTCCGGCGGCCGGCCAGAGGCGGAAGCCGCGAGGGCCGCCCTCGCGGCGTCGAGCGAGGGCCGTCCTCACCAAATCCGGCGAGGGCGACCCTCGCCAGACGGCGAGGGCCGCCTCGCCTACGCCGAGCGAGGGCCGCCTCGCCGGCATCGGCGAGGGCCGTCCTCGCCAAATCCGGCGAGGGCCGCCCTCGCGCGCGCCGGCGAGGGCCGCCCTCGTCGAATCTAGTGAGGGTGACCCGCCTGCGTCGGGCAAGGGTTGCCTTCGCCGGCGTCTGGCGAGGGCGTCCTCGCCCGCCCCGGCGAGGGCGACCCTCGCCCGACTATGGCGAGGGCGAGGCAACCCTCGCCCGGGCGGGCGAGGACGGCCCTCGCCTGAGTCGGGTGAGGGCCGCCCTCGCTAGATCCGGCGAGGGTCGCCCTTGCCAAGTCGAGCGAGGGCGGCCCTCGCCAGCGGCTGCCGAGGGCGGCTCTCGCCGACTTCGCTACGGCTGTCGCCGGGACCGGCGACCGCCGAGGTTGAAGTGAAGAAAAAAAAAGAAAAGAAAAATTCAAAAAAAAAAAAATAATATTAAAAATTAGTTGGGGTAAAATTGTCACATGTGTACCAGTTTGGGGTTTTTTGTGGTATGTTCGGGGTAAAATTGTCACAGGCGTACCAGTTTGGATTTTTTATGGTCAAAAAAATAGTTTGAGATAAATGTGTCACAAGTGTACCAGTTTATGATTTTTCATGGTATTAACCCTAAATAATATTACTTTATTTATTATCTGCTTGAGTGAAGTGCATTTTTATGAATTTTTAGTTGTGATAAGTTGAGTCTGTTCTCTATTATCCTGATTTAGATTAGGAGATATAATTACAAAAACCAAGTGGGACTCCGACTTCGATCCGATTATCGAACATAACGAAAACCGTGGCTTTAATAATTCCAGCTTGGCCTTGCTCATAGACGAACTCCTGGGGATTCGTATAGGATGGGTCGCATAGGATTTGAACCCCTCCTGACAGATTTCCTTGATGTGGAGGGTAAAAATAGAGAGAGAAAAAAACATAGAGCAATAAGTATAAGAGGGACGAAATCTTCATATATCGGTCATAGAATTAGCTTAAAATTTGGAGAAATGACGAGAAATTTCAGAAGTTTCGAGAGAATTGGACGAAATCTGGAGACGTTATGGTTGGAGCGGTGTGAGGAAGACAAAAATGAGAGCAAAGCAAAAGAAGTCCGGAATATTTTTCAAATGGACAAGTTTCTCCTTTTCCTTCGAGTCCTCGAAATGGACGGAACAGGTGTTTTTGTCCCTTAAATTCAATTGTTCCTCAATTGAATGCAACTTTTATCTATCATTCACCTGACGTTTAAATTATCTGGCAAAAACCCTTGAGGTTATATCATTGCTGGCCAACATACTTTATGTGACATTCCGCAATTTCGCTCACTTGGGATTTATGAAATGAATTATTTTATTAATGTACTCGTAGTTAGTTCTCACCCGGAACTCATCATTCCTGGGATACTAACCGTTAGGGAAAGGCTAGTGAGGGATCTAAATTCGTACGACTAAAGAAAATTCAATCGTGAATTGACTTTCGACCATGAAATCGTCGAGGTGATATTTTGAACCATTGTTGGCCGATCCAAGGATAGTTAGGGGTCAGTTCGCCACTGTCATAGTAATGGATCGCAGGTGATTCCGCCGGACCACGAAATGACTTGATGAATTATCCTGAACCTATACCGAACGATCGTACCCCTCGGATCTAGTAATTGATCCTCGCGATTTTAATGACAACCGAAGTCGTTACGGTCTGAATAAATTGCACGTGACTCGATTTAGTATCAGTCACGGGTCGTACAGGCAAATTTCCCAAAAGCCACCCGTTAGTCTGAGAAACGCTCGAGTTACGTTATATATATAATTTGAATATTGATTAGAGACCAACCGAGCATCAGAAAATTTAGAAAGTCACGGCAGGGCTTTTGGACGACGTTGTAATTGGAACGTACAACTCTGGATTTCTTCGGATTTTCAGAAAAGTTCGATTTCGACGAGAAACAGAGAAAGTGACCATTTTACCCTTGGGAATTAATAAAGGGTTAGTTTTATGGGCAAAGGGCATTTTGGTCATTTTGCCCTCAAATTTGGAAAAGACAATTTTGCCCTTGGACTTTTTGAGAAATTACAAGATTACCCTTGGATATTTTTGGTAAGATTCGATCTCGGCCGTCGGTTTCAAGATAGGATCGAATCTGGACCGTCGGATGAAAGGATTAGACAAGGGTATGATGATAATTTGCCATTTTGGTCTAATTTGCACTATTTGAGTCAAGACCAACCTTTCTCTCTCCCCACCGAAAATTCCCCCCCCCCCCCCCCACCGTGAGCTCTTCCCCTCCGGCCGACCGCCCCTCCCCTCGCCGATCGCTGCCGTCCGTGCGCCCGCCGGACCGCCGCCGCACCACCACCAGCCCTCACCCGCCGTTCTCTCTCTCCCTCTCTCTCCCCGTGTGGCCGTGGGTCTCGGCCAAAGCAAGCCGCGCCCCCGCCGTCGCCGTTCTCGCCGCCAAGCCGCGCCGCCGTTCCCGATTAAGTGCTGCCGCTTTTCGTTCTAGCCGTGTGAGTCTAGAACTCGGTAAGTCGCGCCCTAAACCCGACTTAGGATATTGGGTATCGACGGGTAATTTGGTTGAAATCGGGTTTAGTTGGGGTGCGGATTTGTATGGATTACGAGTAGAATCAATTAGCGGGCCTAGGATTGAATTAGGGAAATTTTTAATGGAGAATTTGAGAACAACAGTGGGTTGTGAGTGGCTGAACAGTGGGCTGTGATGGGCCGATCGGGACGCAAAGTGGATTTTTAGAACCGGCAATTAATTGTGAGAAAGTGCCGTGAAGGGCCGGAATTGATTTGACGCCATTTGGTTGGAGGAAAATGGCAAATTGTGTGTTTAATGCGTGTTTGAACTATGACTAGGTTGTGGTGATAAAATTGAGTGCGTGGTTGCGTGATTAAATGATTGAAATATGTTTGTCGAGTGCACGCTTGGGCTAGACTGATTAAATTATTAAAGTTGGCCATGTCAAATGCTTAGTGAGCATGTTTGCGTGTGAATTGATGCGTGCACGGGTCACGTGTGGTTGGCCAGTTGAGTGTGGTAAATGCTTGTTAAGCATGTGCATAAATAAAAAGTGGATGTGGTATAACTTGAGTTCGTAGAATTTGTGCCGTCCTGAGGCGTGTATGTTTACGCGGGACGATGCCCGGTATTACCGGAAGACTGCCAGCCTGAGGCGTGTACTTCAACGCGGGTTGCGCAGTAGGTGGTACATGTTGAGCCTGAGGCGTGTACTTCAACGCGGACAAGAAACATGGCCCGAGGCGTGTCCGTTTACGCGAGCCCGGAAGTGTTGTAGAAAGAGGTCGCAGTGTACCTGAGGCGTATACTGTAACGCAGGTCACTGGCGAGGCATGTGGAAACGAGATAATGAGAACGGAATGAGTGCATGTCATGAGATTTGTACACGATTGTGATTGTATGTGATATGCCTGCTATGTGATGATTTGATTTGTGTGATTGTGTTTGTGTAATTATCTGGAGGTACGTGATAGCCTAGGTGGGGTTTAGGGGTGTACTTACTTAGATGTGATCTCATGGTTGTCTCAACCAATATTTCAGAACCCCGACCTGAGCCATGAATCCTCCGCCACCGCCACCAGAACGTTTTGGGGTACCTGTGCACACCGAGAATGAAGTTACAGAATTTCCCATGGGTGATGGCATGACCTGGATTAAGCATACTTCGACCGTTTTTGTAGAGGTAGGACTACCGTTATGGGAACCCCATGTTTATACCGCCTGGTTCTTCCGGGATGTAGATGGAGATGAGTTCGGGCCCGTTAGGGGTTTTGATGTTCCGTTTGATCTCGTTGGGGATTGGGATCCGGCTGCCATACCCCCGATAGATGGAGAATTGACCAGTACAGAGGTTAGCTTAGCGCAATCTGGGATGCATCCCGCACCCGCCGCACAAGGATCTTCGGAGGCTGAGCATGAACCCGAGCCCGAAGCATCGCAAGCTGAAGCTGAACCAATGGACATAGATTTAGAACCGATCCCCGAGGAAGAACCAGAGGAAGCGGAGCCCGAAATAGAACCCGAGGTAGAGCCTAATGATGAGTCTGAGGAGTCGGAAGAGCCTGTAGGAGACCCGGAATATATACTCCCTTTTGAGCAATATATGGATCCCAATTTCATGCCTGCGTACAATTTCTTTGATTTTCTAGCTGAGGAGAATCAGAATGAAGTTCCAACTGAGTCGGGCGACATCAATCACCCGATTGAGATTGAGGCGAAGACGGAGTCTTCAGAGGAGCAAGCCGATCAGGGAAGTTCAGATTCAGATGGGGATGAGTCAGACTCAGAATGGATGCCGAGTAAGGGGCGTAGGGGCTAGTAAAGGATGTCGCATGCCCGATGAGGTTCGGCGATGTCCGTCGACCTCAAGCAAGGGCCGCCCTTGGCCTTGCCGGATCGGGCGAGGGCGAGGGTTGCCCTCGCCAGATCTAGCGAGGAACGCCCTCGCCAGCCCAGGCGAGGGCGACCCTTGCCTGACGCCAGCAAGGTCGAGGGTGGTCCTCACTGCAACCCTTGCCCGCCCAGATCCGACGAGGGCCGGCCTTGGCCTCGTCAGCCCAAGCGAGGTTTGCCCTCACCAGCGTCGGGCGAGGGTCGCCCTCGCCTGGGCTGGCGAGAGCCACCCTCGCCCTCGCTAGATCCGGCGAGGGCAACCCTCGCCCTCGCCAGATCCGGCGAGGCCAAGAGCAGCCCTCGTCGGATCTGGCCAAGGCGAGGGCGACTCTCTCTCGCCTAGGCGAGGGCGACGCTCGCTCGACGCCCACGAGACCGGCCTTCGCTCGATGCCGGTGAAGGCGGCCCTCGCCTGAGGCTGGCGGATGTCGCCGACGATAGCCACAAGTGGGAAGAGAGAAAAAGAAAAAAGGAAAAAGAAAAAAAAGAAAGGAAAAGAAAAGAAAAAGACAAAATTGCCCATATTCCGGCGTCGGAAATATCTCACGCTCGCCGGCCGGCGAGCTGGGGTCCTTATTTGAGACTGGTTTGGGCACTTTAGGTCCTTAATTGAGACATTGTCCACTTGAGCTCCATTTTTGATAAAAGAGACCCACTTTTTATCCTTAATTAAAATTTTCCCCTTTTTCCCCCATGTAAAATACTTTCGAGCCAATAGATTATTTCCACATCATAATATTCATTTAAGATTCCGTTTGTTTCACGAAAAATTAATGATTTAGAAAACATTTTCCTAAAAATAATCACTTGTATCGTTTGAAATAATTAGTAAATGAAATCTTTTTTTCATTATCGATAATCATTTATTTCTAAATATTTTCATGAACGGTTGAAATATTTTTTTATTCATTTTTATAAGTGATATAAGTGATCATTGTTAGGAAAATGTTTTCAAAATCATTTATTTTTCACAAAACAAACGCACCCAAGAGAAGAATAATTTTGTTGAGAATATTGGTATATACATACCATAATTGTTAGGACCATCAAATGTAGTTTTTTTTCATTCTGTTCTTATCTAGATGGTGAATCAGTGCCTCATTTTAACTTTGGCTATTACAAAAAAACAAAATTTGACTGTAGACATTTCATAACAGCATTAACTATTTATTTTCATATTGTTATTAGGCAATAACAAAGTAAAATGTTTTATGTACACATCGACTTTTAAGATTAAATTATGAAAGGTAAATGTTTATGAATAAAGTTAAATGTATATAGGTATACTCAAATAAATAGAATTTCCTACGAATACATAAAAAAACGAACTAATGTGGAAAAGTAAATTGAAAGTTTTTTTGCATCATAAGGAAATTAATAGTTTATCAAGAATTCAATCAGGAAACAATAATGTGTTTATCGGATTAATTTTTTTTTACCTTAGTTTGACAGAATGAACTAATTTGATAAGACCCAAACCAATTTGAGAAAGAAAACCTAATTTTTGCAAAAGCAGAAGTATATTTATGGTCGTGCCTTTGGAAAAAATTATATATGAAACATAATTGATGTCAACGGGGCTATGGCAAACGAAAAATATGAACAACGACCGCTTCTAAATGTGTCGTACTAACAAAAGTTTGATTAAAAAACGATAAAAACGATCGGTATTAATTGTATCATTTGCCAATAAGATAATGGTACTCCAATAATTTATTCTAAATTTGATTTAAATTGCTAATATTTTCAAAGGATTGTCAACAAATAAAAATCAAAGAAAAGTAAAATAAACTCAGAGAAGATACATTGACAAATTGATTTGGAAATATAAAGAACAAAAGTACAATTATTTGCATAAAAGAGAAGTTAACAAAATTACAAAAATAAGTTTTTCTTGAGTTAAATTCAGAAAAGGATAAAAAAAAAAGTAAAAAAAAGGGGAAAAATCATATAAATTCTTATACGTTGGAAGAAAGAAATGCAAACATTTGCGGTGCCTCAAAATTGCAAACCAACACCACCGGACTCTTCATGCCTGTTCCTTCGATCAGTTTGGATCAAGAAGTGTTGCAGGGACGCAGCCCCTTTATCCTCAAGGTAGATAGAAATTCAATCTGTTTCACTTTTAAAAACAATCCGAATGCTCATACATACTCTCTCCACTCATTTATATCGATGAAGACAACAATCATGCAAGAAGTAAATATGCTAGGCATCGCTCTGCAAGGAGAAGTTGACAGTCGCATTATCCTTTCGTAGGACTTTTGAACCAGTACGCCGATTGCTTCAGGTATCGCTTCAATCCATTCCCGTAATCCACGAATATGAGGCCGTATCGGGTTGTATAACCCTCCGCCCACTCGAAGTCGTCTAGGAAACTCCGCACAAAGCATCCTTTCACATTCACTCCTTCCCTGTCAATGACGAATTCGTGTATATATTGCTTTTTATCAAAATATCATCATTGTTACCACCGATGCATACCCATTATCGATATTGAACTACTTACTCAATAGCCTTGGAGAGATTTGAGAGATGCTGCTGAAAGTTACTAATTATTCTCAATCTATCTATCAGTGCATCTTCAGGCGGCAACGATTTGTTATTTGCAACTGCCGTTCCTGTGGTTGCACAAAACAGGTATTAAAGAAAAATTACAAGGAGACCCCTCAACCCAAGCAAAGTTACTGTCACTGACATTGATACATGTATTACCATTCTCCGTCACATAAATGGTCGGATCCTCGTAGTTTTTCTTCACGTGGAGCATCAACTCTCTGATACCCTTTGGGTATATGTACGGCCACTCGGCAGCGGTCTGCAATTTTGTTTAGTTAATTTCTATATCAGCATTATTCTTAGCATGCGATTAACGCATGAACATTGCATAGATTCTTTAAGGTGCTTGTGGTAGACACATTACCGGTTGGCCAATCGGAATGCCATCTTTCTCAGCTGGTAGCAACACAGATAACAAACAAAGTTAATTAGGCAATCAATGAAGAAGAGCGCATGGGAGTAAATAACTTGTCCGAGGTATTATTGGATGAATTGATTGGGCAGTGGTAGTGCATGCTTACCGGTCAAATTACAATGGCAATCGGTGGTGTAACTTAAGATTGAGAGTGGTGAAAGGGGTTGCGAATTCATCTACGTATCTTGCTGTGTAGTAATTTACCCCCATGTAGTCATGAGAGCCTTTTAGCGCCTCTGACTGTGCTTCTGTGATTTTGGGTAACCGTTCACCAACATATCTCCTCATCGATTTTTGGTAGTCACCATAGGTAATAGGATGAGCAAACCTTACGTCATCGGCACACAATGCACTTACTCATGTGACATATAAAATTTCTGAGGAAGGGCAAAAATGACTCTTTCGTCGAGGTAAAATTGCTATTATGTGAAAATGCATATTTAGAACCTTACTATGTTTTGTAGTCAGGATAAAATTCAGGACAGGATATTCTATCCTGTGTTTGGTACCTACCCAAGATAGGATAAAGTCGGATATAGGAAGAATATAGCCTGGATAAAATTATTCCTTGAAGAAGGTAGGATAAAGGTAGATAGGATTTCTAATATCCATAATATGAATGTTACTTTTCTTGAATAACAAACTTGTTAAATTAATAAAATTTAAATAATATTCGAATATAAATAATATTTGAATTCTTATATAAAAAATTCAAAATAAAAAAATAACAACAATTTCCTTTTTATTTATTTATATATTCAAAATTCTTTCTATCTTATGATATAAATTCCATATATAAAAATAAATATTTAGTATTTATATTTATTACATGTTTTAGGTATATTATTATAGTTTAATATTCAATAAAATTTTATTAGAGAATGATGGAAAGGGGAAAGAAGATAAAAAAGAAAAGAAATAAAAAAGATAGGGAAAAATAATAAATAAAATAAGCAATTAAATGACGTAGACAAGAGTGTCGTAAGAGATTCTTACCATCTCCATTTGTGCAATTTGTAGGTTATTTTTCAATGATATGTCGTTCATAGCAAATAGTGGACATGATAATATTGAAACATCCGGTTTTAATTTCACAATTTACCAAACAATGTAGAGGATATAGCAAATTTCTTGGATTTCATATCATATCTTATTCAATCCTATCATAGCTAGAAAATCCAGATGACCAAACGCAATATATGAGTACTAGGGGGAATAAATTTTTACGTACCTTCTGATAAATTAAATACTTACCATCCAAACTGAAAGTCAAGAGCTCTAGAGGCTGCCTTCCTACTGATGTTCGTCGAATGCCTTGGGGTCATCCAGAAACTTGCAATTACCATGCCTATTTTCCCATTTTGAGCGGCCTGATTGTGCATAATATACGAGGCAATTACCATGCATATTCAACTCAATAGTTTGCCAAAAGAAGGGGAAATCACCGAGATAGGTGTATATATACCTGATACTTGTCCCTGTACAGTTTCGTTGCTGACGAGATCAAATTTGACAAGTACCCACATTTAGAAGAAAATCTCGCAATAGGTGGCAACTAATATCACCTTCTTTACTGGACCTGAAATTTGGTAAGAAAAAAGAAATTCTCAGCTAAATTTCCAAATCGACTAAAGGATAAGGTCAAGCATATTATCATTAAATGGAAAAGATAATTTCCTTTTCTTACCTCTTTACTCATCAACTCATTCAGCAACTTGAATGGATATCTCAGTATATAAAGGTGCTACTCATTTCAACACCTCACTACACTAGCTCAAAACTCATTACGTGAGAGAGAGGTTAATAACAGGTGGGGTGTATATGGCCATGGAGGTAACAGCATCCAAGAGAATGGGGTCAATGATGTTCGTGGCGGTTCTGATACTGTCGTCTTCCATCGTAGCCGACGCACGCATATCTGCGAAATGTGCATTGAAGTGTGCATTTTTCTGTATCTTTGACCCCGATTCATTGCAATGCAGTGCGGACTGCATCAATCGTTGCTTAACAGGGCCCCCTACGTCTGCGGCACTAGAGCATTGCGATGTCGGTTGTTTCTTGTCTACTTGCATGGACTATCATGCGGGTAATAATCTTCGCATCGAGAACGTAACTTCTTATCAAATTCATAAAACCAAGAAAGTTATTGTATAATCTTGTTTCTTTATCAATGTTTCGTTGTTATATTTTAATTACGAGAGCTAGCTGCGTACTAAATTATTTCGTTTCTTGGACTTCGATATATGCTCTTGTTAAAAAAAAATGAACTTCAATCCTGATATAAGTAACATTTTTAATTTCTTGTTTCTTATTGGAACTCATGCAGACACCAAGAAAGTTGAAGTGGACGTGAAGAAAGTCAGAGCTTGTGCGGATTCATGCTCTCAGGGTTGCCAGAAGATCTATTCATTGCACTAAAGTTTTGGACTTTCATCTGAACAAAGGCAATTGATTGAGTTATGTAATAACTTTGTGGTTTCATTCCACAACTAATAAATAATATTGCTTTATTTATTATCTGCTTGAGTGAAGTACATTTTTATGAATTTTTAGTTGTGATAAGTTGAGTCTGTTCTCTATTATCCTGATTTAGATTAGGAGATATAATTACAAAAACCAAGTGGGACTCCGACTTCGATCCGATTATCGAACATAACGAAAACCGTGGCTTTAATAATTCCAGCTTGGCCTTGCTCATAGACGAACTCCTGGGGATTCGTATAGGATGGGTCGCATAGGATTTGAACCCCTCCGGACAGATTTCCTTGATGTGGAGGGTAAAAATAGAGAGAGAAAAAAACATAGAGCAATAAGTATAAGAGGGACGAAATCTTCATATATCGGTCATAGAATTAGCTTAAAATTTGGAGAAATGACGAGAAATTTCAGAAGTTCTGAGAGAATTGGACGAAATCTGGAGACGTTATGGTTGGAGCGGCTGTGAGGAAGACAAAAATGAGAGCAGCAAAAGAAGTCCGGAATATTTTTCAAATGGACAGGTTTCTCCTTTTCCTTCGAGTCCTCGAAATGGACGGAACAGGTGTTTTTGTCCCTTAAATTCAATTGTTCCTCAATTGAATGCAACTTTTATCTATCATTCACCTGACGTTTGAATCATCTGGCAAAAACCCTTGAGGTTATATCATTGCTGGCCAACATACTTTATAGCGTGGTATTGTTGACACCTAAATTTTGGTTACTCAATTTACTCCATTCATTACATTAAAAAAAAAAAAGGAATCAAGTTTGACTCGTAAACAAAAATATTAATATTGTGTTGAATTTAGGCATTCTAAAGCATGTGCGCATTGAATAATTTCATTGACCCGGTGGTGGATTGCGTAGCTGAATTCCACGTCTGCCCTGCATTGGTCATCTAAGTTGGGAAAGTAAAAGGAATTTCAGCAAAGTCCAAGATGGGAAATTTAGCTCGTGGAAAGATTCTGGGGCGAAGCAAAAAGGAAAACATGGGCTAAATATATATGATTCTTGGCAAGGAAGGTGGGCACGTGATTGGGGCAATCGTCTCCGGAAGGCAAAGATAATATGCACCGTTAAGGACGAAAATCGATGAGAAAAATCTGGCCGTAATTGAAGACAATATTCTCGACAAGAATCCGGAAAGAGGAAGCAGATTCGGGCAATATTCAGCCATACTCTCGTCCAAGAAAGAGGCACAGCGAACGGCACGAATATCGGAGAAAGGGAGAGCTCAATCGGGCACACATCAAGCTTCTTGGAAAGAAATCAAGAAGAAATGGCTTAATATGGAAAAGGATATACGCGCACATTGAAGGGGATTTAAATTCCAACTCATTTCCGTGTATATTCGGAGAAAGGGATGTAAGTGTTTTTTTATGCGGGCTAGATTAATTGAGATTAAAATTTACTGTTTTACGGGTTGGTTTGATAAGGTAAGATACAAAAAATTTTAATTAGTTTAATGTGGGGTTGGCTGGTATGGATCTGTGACAAGAGGGTTTGTGACTGAAAATTGCAAAAATAACCTCAAATAAGGAGCCGTTGCATAATGCAATTCGTGAGCGGCAGTCTCTTTGAGCTAGTGATACACAGGGCAATAAAGGAGAAGCACTTGAGTTGTTGCTATTCATGTAAGATCAAATCAATTCTATGTAAATCAAACCCTAATATTTGCATAAACATCATACCCAAAATCTTAGAGCAAGATGGTTTTCACAATATCATAATAGATGAGACGCATACCTTGATCTATGATGATTTCTTGTGAATGAATCAATTGTAGATGAGCCCCAAAGGGGCTTTCAAATCCATTCCACTAAAGTTTGTACATTTTTATGTTTGTCAATTTTTAGTTGTTTGTGGGAATAATTGCCAAACACCCAAAATTTTCCCCAAGGGGCTTTGGGCCCTAAAGGGGCTTTCAAAATACTGAACCAAACGTACCCGTAATTCATTTACATGTGCAAGAAGAAACCCAGTTGCACTAGGAAAGTGATTTTCCTTTAAGAAAATGGTGTCTGCAGCGGGAATAATCAAAGGCACGTATGATGTAGGAACCGAAGAATTTCCCAATGCGTCCTACGGATTTGTTGATGTCCGAGACGTTGGACAAGCACACATTTAAGCTCTTGAAAATCGTTTAGCTAGCGGCAGATATTGTGTAGTTGGACGAGCAATGCACCGTCGCGACGCCTCAAAGATCTTGCACCATCTTTATCCCACATTGCACCTCCCAGAAAAGTAAGTTCCCATTTTTGTTCCAGTCCATAGATTAAAAGGTAACTTTTTCTCTTATGAGCAACTCGAGAAGTGGTCTTAAGTCGAGCATATACCCTAACGTTCGCCAATGCTGCATGAATCATGCATTTTTAACACAGATGTGAAGACGACAAACCTGCTGTGTCGGCTTCATAGGATATCAAGGGAAAAAGTAGAAGGTTTGCCGTGAATTTCTCATTTCTTGGAAGTTAGCCTAAGAGATGTTGGGATTTTGGAACCAAAATCCCATAGAATTGAATGAGAAGTGTGTGGGTGAAAGTGTCCCACATAGGGTAGAAGAGAGATGGGAGATGGGTTCAAATAGTTGAGCCTCACAAATGGGTTTGGGCCCCAAGGGGTACCCCACTTTTGTGGAAGAGAGAGGACCTACGTCAAGCTAGGTCGGTCCAGCCGCCGCCGCCGTCCGTCCGGCCGGCTCGGCTCGGTTCGGTTCCGGGTCCACTCTCTATCGGTTTTTATTTTTTTCGAACAGACACGTTGTTTAGAATTTATTTATTTATTTATTTTTTGGACAAATAAACATGTCTGTTCGTGAGGTTCGGTTCGCCCGAACAGAAAACCGAAGCCCTTCTCGCGACTGTTCATGAACCGAACCGGTTCAAGTGAACCTTCGCTACTATTCACGAAAACTCGCGACTCTTCATTTTTCGTCACTTGAATAAGACCTAACAGTTTAGTTCGGAATAGACATCACTTCGTGGCATTCATTTTTCCCGACGCACTCTACGCATATTCACTTCATCATTTTCATTTGGTGCGATTGTTCTGCAAAATTGCGTTCGTTGGAGTCCTCCGCACTCTACGCATATTCACTTCATCATTTTCATTTGGTGCGATTGTTCTGCAAAATTGCGTTCGTTGGAGTCCTCCGAATACGTACCGCTTCGGAGGAACGAGATCCGTTCTATCCTGGGAGACGATTGTCCAATATCCTCGGGTACTGATTGAGGGGCCAAATTCGTCTTAAGGACACGACGTTATTTCGTTGGGATCGGATCAACATTCTGCTTATTTAGTTGTACTGCTTTCAGGTTAGTTTTTCCTAACGTTTGATTTTAATTTCTGATATACGAACTTAGCCGACTACAATCTTAAGACGAATTTTACTTCGGTTCTGTTCGTATATTCTTATGCGTTGTTCATTGAGTTTTTCTATCAAATATCATATTGCCGTTTCTTTAATTCGAACTTTTGTATAGTTCGTATGTTCCTTGTCATAGTCGTATAGAATACGATTCTGTTTGCACATTCTGTTCGTTAACAAATTTTTCGAATACTGTTCATATTAGAAATTTTCAATTCTGTTCGTGAATATGGTATGTGTTTATATTTCAGAAATGGCTTCGGCTTCGACTTCGGTTAATCCTATTCCGAATCACGGAGAAAAGCCAGAAAAGTTCAATGGTACGAATTTCAAGAGATGGCAACAAAAGATGTTGTTCTATCTCACGACCTTGAACTTGGCTAGATTCCTCAATGAGGATGGTCCTAAATTGGACGTTGGAGAGACAAATAAAGAAAAGCTTGCTGCTGTGGATGCATGGAATCATTCTGACTTCCTGTGTCGCAACTATGTCCTCAACGGTCTGGACAATACTCTCTATAACGTATATAGTCCGCTAAAAACGGCTAAAGAGTTATGGGATAGTCTGGACAAGAAATACAAAACCGAAGATGCCGGATTGAAGAAATTCATTATCGGTAAATTTCTGGACTTCAAGATGATTGATTCAAAGACCGTCTTAAGTCAGGTTCAAGAGCTTCAAGTGATTATGCATGATATTCATGCTGAAGGAATGACTCTAAGTGAGACATTTCAAGTGGCTGCATTCATTAAAAAATTGCCACCATCTTGGAGAGATTTCAAGAATTATCTCAAACACAAGAGAAAGGAGTTGTCACTTGAAGACTTGATTGTTCGGTTGAGGATAGAGGAAGACAATAGAAATTTCGAGAAGAAAGTTGGCAGTAATTTGGCGGTCTCAAGAGCCAATGTTGTTGAAGAAGGATCAAAACCCAATAAGAAGAGGAAAATGCCTAGCAAGTCTGGAGAGGGATTCACCCAAGGCCTGAAGAAGTTTGTTGGCAAGTGCTTCAACCGTGGCAAGTCCGGACATCGAGCCAAAGATCTGCAGAGCCAAGAAAAGACAGAAAACTCAGGCTAATGTGGTGGAACAAATTTCCAATGGTGTTGATGATATCAATCTAACTGCTATGATATCCGAGTGTAACATGGTGGGAAACCCCAAGGAGTGGTGGATTGATACTGGAGCAACTCGTCATATTTGCGCCAATAAATCAATGTTCTCATCTTACATGCCTATGGAAGGTGATGAAAAACTCTACATGGATAATTCATCGACCTCTAAGGTTGAAGGTGTTGGAAAGGTTGCTCTAAAGATGACATATGGGAAAGTTGTGACACTAAATAATGTGCTACATGTGCCAAACATACGCAAGAATTTAGTGTCTGGATCTCTTCTTAGCAAGAATGGCTTCAAGTTGGTTTTTGTATCCGATAAGTTTGTACTCTCCAAGAATGAGATGTATGTAGGAAAGGGTTACCTCAGTGATGGTCTTTTTAAGTTGAATGTAATGACTGTTGTACCCAATGATGTTATGAATAAAGCTGTTTCTGCTTATGTGCTTGAGTCTCCTAATTTATGGCATGATAGATTAGGACACGTTAACTATAAGTCGATAAAGAAATTAATGAACATGGGATTATTGCCAAAATTCGAATGTTCTAGTGAGAAATGCCAAGTGTGTGTTGAATCTAAATTTTCTAAGCCTCCTTTTCATTCTGTAGACAATAGAGTCTCAGAACCTTTAGATTTAATACACACAGATATATGCGATATGAAATCAATACCGTCAAGAGGTGGTAATAAGTATTTTATCACATTTATAGATGACTGCTCGAGGTATTGTTATGTTTATCTGCTTAGTAGCAAAGATGAGGCTATGAATGCTTTTAGAATTTATAAATCCGAAGTTGAAACTCAGTTGAATAAGAAAGTTAAAATGATAAGAAGTGACAGAGGAGGTGAATATGAATTTCCTTTTGAGAAAATTTGTACTGAGTTTGGTATCGTTCACCAAATGACTCCTCCTTATACGCCGCAATCTAATGGAGTGGCAGAAAGGAAAAACCGGTCTTTAAAGGAAACAATGAATGCATTGTTGAATAGTTCCGGTTTACCACAGAATTTGTGGGGGGAAGCTGTTTTGACGGCGAATTTTATTTTAAATAGAGTGCCCCACAGAAAAACACAACAAACTCCCTATGAGAAATGGAAAGGCAGAATGCCTAACTTGAATTATCTCAAAGTGTGGGGGTATTTGGCTAAGGTTGCGGTTCCTAAGCCTAAAAAGGTTAAGATAGGACCAAAGACTGTTGATTTTGTTTTTATCGGATATGCTCAGAATAGCAATGCATATCGTTTTCTTGTTCACAAGTTAGAGATCCCAGATATACATGTTAATACGATAATTGAATCAAGGGACGCTTCGTTCTTTGAAAATATATTTCCGTATAACATAGTATATGAGCCAATTGATAATAATAAGAGGTCTCGAGATACTATATCTAGAAATAATCCAATTGAGGATGAACCTAGACGTAGTAAAAGACAAAGGACTTCCACGTCTTTTGGACCTGATTTCTTAACGTATCTGTTAGAAAATGAGCCTCGGACATTCAAAGAAGCTGTGACTTCGCCAGAAGCCCCGTTCTGGGAAGAAGCTATCAATAGTGAAGTTGAATCCATCTTGTCAAACCATACATGGGAATTGGTTGACCTTCCTCCTGGTAATAAACCACTACAATGTAAGTGGATTTTCAAGAGGAAAATGAAAGCGGATGGTGCTATTGATAAATAAAAGGCTAGGCTTGTAGTAAAAGGATACAAGCAACGAGAAGGTCTTGATTATTTTGATACTTATTCACCTGTTACTAGAATTACATCCATAAGGATGTTAATTGCCATAGCAGCGGTGTATAAGCTTGAAATCTATCAAATGGATGTTAAGACGGCCTTCTTAAACGGGGATTTGGAAGAAGAAATATATTTGGAACAACCCGAAGGGTTCATTGTTCCAAGTCAAGAGAAGAAAGTATGTCGGCTTATCAAGTCACTCTATGGATTGAAACAAGCACCGAAACAATGGCATGCTAAATTCGACCAAGTCATGTTGTCGAATGGTTTCAAGATCAATGAGTATGACAAATGTGTATATGTTAAGAACACTCATGATGGTTTTGCCATTTTATGCTTATATGTAGACGACATGCTTATAATGGGCAGCGATAGTGAGGTTGTTAAGGCGACCAAACGCATGCTCACAAGTAAATTTGATATGAAAGATATGGGGGTTGCATATGTTATTTTAGGAGTTAAAATCCATAAAACATATGGAGGATTAGCTCTATCACAATCCCATTATATTGAGACGATTCTTGGAAAGTGCAAGAATCTAGATATTGTACCGGTAAAGACTCCGATAGATGTTAATTTACATCTTTCAAAGAATACTGGTGAAAGTAAGGCTCAAAATGAGTATGCTAGTATACTAGGCAGTTTAATGTATGTCATGAACTGTACTAGGCCGGACATAGCTTGTGCTGTGAGCAAGCTAAGTCGATTTACAGTTAGTCCAAATGAAAATCATTGGAAAGCAATGAAACGTTTATTGGGCTACTTAAAGCATACTCAAGATTATGCTTTGCATTACACAGTATATCCAGCGGTACTTGAAGGATACTGTGATGCAAATTGGATAACCGGCACTAAAGACACAAAATCGACAAGTGGATATGTATTCACACTTGGGGGAGCGGCAGTGTCTTGAAAATCATCCAAACAAACTTGTATTGCTAGATCCACTATGGAATCAGAATTTATTGCTTTGGATAAAGCCGGTGAAGAAGCAGAGTGGCTTCGAAATTTCTTGGAAGATATTCCTAATTGGCCTAAACCAGTGCCCGCTGTATGTATACATTGTGACAGTCAAGCGGCAATAGGAAGAGCAAGGAATGTCATGTATAACGGTAAGTCTCGACACATACGTCGAAGACATGACACAGTAAGACAACTTCTCTCTAGTGGAATTATCACCATTGACTATGTGAAGTCAAAAGATAATATTGCGGATCTATTGACAAAAGGCCTAACTGGAGAAATGGTTGCAAAAACATCAAGGGGAATGGGTTTAAGGCCTATAAACAAGTCATCATAGCGGAAACCCTACCTAGTTGACTGGAGATCCCAAGATCTAGGTTCAAAGGGACAACTAAGTTATGAAGACAGTGTAGAGTACTGTTAAATTTTTACTCATTCCCGGATGAAGACAGTACTAATATGTGAAGGTTAAGCAAAAGCTTTTAATGATTCTGAATTGAGTATATGATATACTATATGTTCAGAAATCACCTATGTGAGTGTGAAGTGAGGGCCGCTTCTGTGAGAATTGAAAAGGCCGAATTCTCTAAAACACTCATGAGACCAGGCGGTGTTCATGGTCAAAACGAACACAACAGTGAGAACCAATTTTGTTCGAGAAACAGTTGTGTGATTTCTATTATCTAGGCTTACACCAAAGGTCGACAGTTCAAAGACATCAAGTCTACTGATTGACTGAGTAAGTCCGATAGGTTTCACTAAGGAAAGTTCAAGGTCTCAGACTACTTATCCTGATGCAACGTTTTCTCATGAAATAATCGCACATTGCATCTCATGCATACACCAAGAGTCATGATATCTGAACTTCTCATTCATGTGGGGGATTGTTGGGATTTTGGAACCAAAATCCCATAGAATTGAATGAGAAGTGTGTGGGTGAAAGTGTCCCACATAGGGTAGAAGAGAGATGGGAGATGGGTTCAAATAGTTGAGCCTCACAAATGGGTTTGGGCCCCAAGGGGTACCCCACTTTTGTGGAAGAGAGAGGACCTACGTCAAGCTAGGTCGGTCCACCTCCCGCGCGCGCCGCCGCCGCCGTCCGTCCGGCCGGCTCGGCTCGGTTCGGTTCCGGGTCCACTCTCTATCGGTTTTTATTTTTTTCGAACAGACACGTTGTTTAGAATTTATTTATTTATTTATTTTTTGGACAAATAAACATGTCTGTTCGTGAGGTTCGGTTCGCCCGAACAGAAAACCGAAGCCCTTCTCGCGACTGTTCATGAACCGAACCGGTTCAAGTGAACCTTCGCTACTATTCACGAAAACTCGCGACTCTTCATTTTTCGTCACTTGAATAAGACCGAACAGTTTAGTTCGGAATAGACATCACTTCGTGGCATTCATTTTTCCCGACGCACTCTACGCATATTCACTTCATCATTTTCATTTGGTGCGATTGTTCTGCAAAATTGCGTTCGTTGGAGTCCTCCGCACTCTACGCATATTCACTTCATCATTTTCATTTGGTGCGATTGTTCTGCAAAATTGCGTTCGTTGGAGTCCTCCGAATACGTACCGCTTCGGAGGAACGAGATCCGTTCTATCCTGGGAGACGATTGTCCAATATCCTCGGGTACTGATTGAGGGGCCAAATTCGTCTTAAGGACACGACGTTATTTCGTTGGGATCGGATCAACATTCTGCTTATTTAGTTGTACTGCTTTCAGGTTAGTTTTTCCTAACGTTTGATTTTAATTTCTGATATACGAACTTAGCCGACTACAAGAGACACTGTTGAAAGCCTCAAGGAGAAAGGTTTCCTCTCTTTTTGAGCTTTTCCTTTGGAGGTCGGCCTAAGCGACATCGTTAGGAACCTCAAGGGCGAAGGCGAAGCCTCTCTATCTAAGCTTTTCCCAATCAACGACGACGCTGACCTTGTAGTCGAACTTGAAAGGTTGCTGATAATGTATTCTATTTTTCGTCTAGTTACCGTCATCGGGCCATGGATGGTGTTGCGTTCACTTGTTGAATAGAGATTTCCATCTCTAAACTTGAAAGATGATGCAATGCTGAATGACTATCCTACGAGTATTGTTGTCTGGCTCAATTTGCGAATATCTATAGCGGTGTAAGTTCTCCTAAGTTAGGGTGAAGCTATATGTCTAGGAGCGAGCCAATGACCGTGGTGGTGTGGTGATTGTACGAGAATTTTTTTATATTATTCAATAACAATATCGGGATAAATGAGTGTGCTGACATTGGAAGGATTTTATTACAGAGCACGAAAATGAGCCTAAAGAGCCAAAATGTCTTCATATATTCACATAACGGTTGCACAATCAACAACTATTTTATCCCGGATGACTTTTCCATCGATCGGAGCAACCGTCCTGAAGTAGCAACCTACCCTTTCATCCTTATAACTCAGTCGTTGCTTTGTTAATATATATAACAAAGGAGAAGAATTGAAAAAAGAGCAAGAAAAGCTGTCGAGTGTCCATCCACGGATCCACCCGCCCGCAAAAGGCGAGCTTCCATTTTTAATATATATATATATATATATAAGGGAGGAGAGATGGTCTCAAATTGGCTTTTGTTCGAAGTTGACCGTTCAAGGTCTAATGAGCATCTCTCTCTCTCTATTCTCTCCACCGTCCCCATAACAGCACGCGAGGAGGTGGTGGAGGAGGAGCGAACGGGAGAGAGAAGAGAGAAGAGCGCGTGTCGGCCTCTGATACACCGACCAACCACGTCGAATGAGATTATCCGAGTGAGTGACTGACTGGTAATAACACTAGTAACTAATGAGAAAATATTAGGTAGTTCCGGATCGCCAAGTCAGCGTGGTCCCGAACCACTCATAAAGCGCCATGTGGCTCCACGTGGATCCGTGGGGCCGGCTCACCAGTCCCCGATTTCCTCCACAAAAAAGTAATTTTTATCCTCTCACCTAGCCTGAGCGCTAGCCGATGCTCTGCTTTTTTCGCATATTCTCTCTTATTCCTAAGTCCTATCCGTCCTTTCGTTTCCTCATCCGAAGGAGGAGAAGAAAAGCAAACAGGTGTCTCCCCCTCTCTGCCCTGCACACAAATTTTGAATTTTTCGCTCTGAGATTTCGCTGGTCCGCCATTCCTTGCTGCTCCGGCGTTCGTCAAGCGGCCATCCTCAGCCATCGCCGACGAAGCACATTAAGGCCACCCCCTGCTCCGACGAAGCAAAGGTCTCCCTCGTCTTCGCTCTCAGCTCCGGCGTTCGTCAAGCTCTCGTTCCTCTGCCCTCGCCGACGAAGCACATTAAGGCCACCCCTGCTCCGACGAAGCAAAGGTCTCCCTCGTCTTCGCTCTCAGCTCCGGCGTTCGTCAAGCGGTCGTTCCTCCGCCCTCGCCGACAATGCACATTAAGGCCACCCCTGCTCCCACGAAGCAAAGGTCTCCCTCTCTCGCGATCCGACGCTCGCTCACTCGCTCGCTGCTCCAGCGTTCATCAAGTGGCTGTTCCCCCACCATAGCCAAGGAAGCACATTAAGGCCACCCCTGCTCCGATGAAGCTCCAGTGTATTCAGTCTGCCCACGTTACAAGGAAAATATTCAGGTTCATCTGCTTTGAGAGCAGTTTGCCGCTTTCTACTTTCTTGGCTTATACTCTATCATTTCAAGCAGACTGTATTACCAGTTTTTCCGAATTAGATGTCCAGCTGGTAAATTTATTTTGACAGCAGTTTCCCAGAGTCGACTATATAACTCACTTTTTCATTATTGCAGTTTATTTTCTCCACTGCCATTGATGGTAAGATAAAAGCTTGGCTGTATGATTGCCTTGGATCTAGAGTGGACTATGATCCTCCCGGTTTTGCAAGGGGCAGAAATATTGTTATACCCAACTGTTATTGGTTCTGAACCACAGGATGAAGCACGTTAAGGTTGCCCCTGCTTCGACGCTCACTCCGTCCTTGCTCCGGCGCTCGCCGCTCTCTGCTCCATTGCTCTCTTCTCGCCTCCCCATGAAGCTGGAGCTGTCAGCCTCCCCAAAGACTAGATTTTCTCTTCTATCACGGAGGTAAAAGTTCCTGCATTTTTTTTTTTTTTTTTAGTAAAGAGTCGCAAAGATTATTTCAACGGTGAAAGCCCTGTTATTGGTATCTTGAAGTTGCTTCTGAAATTTGAATTGGCAGGTTGAGAAGACGATTGACCACGTTCAGGAAGTGAGCTCGGGATTTTTAAACACTGCACAGAGTATTTTCCAAATTGTTGCAGATGCTCTGAAACCGGGTGTAGATGTTGCGGCTTCGTTGTTGCAGAAAGCTGGAGAACTCCCCAGCTCTTTTCGAGGCTTCAAAGAAAGCCCAAGAAGCAATGCAGAGCTCAGGCATTGATGCACAGCCTGTCATGAGTGCTGCAAAGGTTTCTCCCTTGCATAAGTTTCACAGTTTGTATGCTTTGTCCCAACCACAGTTTGTAACAACAAATGCGAAATCACGGTTTCAGCAGATCCCATTATACTCTTATGATATGCTAGAATAGGCTGAACATGAACTACTCATTCTTTCTAAAGCCATTGTTATTTGAGATGGGTTCTTAATGCCATCCTAGGTTTTAATTCACTGGTCTGAGTATACCGTTTTGTACTTGCGAGGTCAGCACGTTGTTTTTTCACTTACACGTACTAATCTTACTTTTATTTTTCTTTTTTATCGAAGATGTCTTGATCTGCAGATTAAGAAGGCGCTCGCCTCGGCCTCCGGAGAGCCCCATTGACATCTTTTCCTCCAGGAGCCCTGCCATCGTGACCTTCGTGCTCGTGAAGGCCAAGCAAGATGAACTGAAGAACACTGATGAGAGGATACAGGGATTGAGGCATAATGTGCAGCAGTCAGATGTCTTTCTTGTTTGTGTATTATTTGATCTTTTATTAGGACTACTTGTCAAGAAAGAATAGATGGTTGGAACTTGTAATTTTGATAGCTTAAATCAAAGGCTCAGCTATTCCCCCCTCTTTCTCTCTATCGTTAAATGCTTTTAACATTCATTTCCATGAAATTGTCATCAATGAAGCGGCGAATCGAAAAGAGTAATGAATGGTTTGTCCTGGTACTTTTGTGGCTTTAATCCCTTGTCATCTTTGTTCCCATTTCCGTGTAGTTTACGAATTGACTAAAAGAGTGCTCCCTCAGTTTTTCTAACCCTGTTTTCCTTTAATTTAGGCAATGGTTTGCCCTGTTTGTATATTTAGTTACAGCTTACAAGTAAAAGCGACCGATCTCGACCTACCAATCTTGTGAATGCACGCCAGGCAGAGGAGAATCTGGTACACACTGCCGCGGCTTTCAAACTAATCTTTTGAGGAAAAAAATTTCAACACCTTCCCTCTTCTCAATTAGTGACTTTGCACCTGCAGATCTCTCACACTCTCTCTCTCTCTTCATCGTATGAAAGCTTAAAAATTGCTCAACATGAATCTCTCTTTACCTTCTCCTGTCACTATATCTCCAAATCCAGCCGCCAAACTACTTCAGATAAAAATTAACAGCCAATCAGCAACTCCTATACCAACTGTCATTTCAACTTCCAAACTTGCGGACGAACACCCCAAACAATCTGTTGTGTATTAATATAAAAAAAGAGTACACTTGCTCAACAATTAAGCTTCCCAAACAGCACAGAGAAGCAAACATTCAATTTTCACTGTCTTATATCTGACAGAGAAGCCCCCTCTGAAACAGTAGACTAGAAGTACACGCTTACACACCAAAACCACCTATTTTCGTCAAATTAGGACTTCTTAACACATCATCCTATATACGCAACAAACTGCTCGACAGAAATATATACATCTTCATTACCATTCCACAATCAAGCTTCCCAAACAGAACAGAAGACAAAAGAATTCTAACAAGCATTAAAAACAACCACCATGCTGCTATCTTCTGCCTCCCGACGAATTATGGTGTGACCGTGCAATGTCTATGCCTTCAAAATCGTTCAATTCTTTCATCCTGGGATGTTGAAAAGAATTTGATGGCCCCTGTACAAAGGAATAAATAATTTATAGAGAAAAGGCACATAAAAAGTTATCCAAAGAAACAATTTTATGATGGCACATAACCATTAAACCGTTGGTAATACCGTCAGCCAGCTTACAGACGGTTTCAACGTGCTCAGCATAAAAATATTGTTTTGACTTCTTGATCAGATGCTTTTACCGTGTCAGCAGAAAAACTACCCACCCCTAATGTCCAAAATCTCTTTCGACTTGAAAGACCGAACAACGGTACCTGGTACTGGACATACTAGGTGTCCCACAAATAGCACAAAGTGACGGGGGCTGGCTTTGGACATCCAGCTGAAATGTAGTGTTGCGATTGTGAGGTTTTCAAGTTGCAGAAATGAATGATGTATGCAACATCATTGCCTTTTAGAGCAAAACTGTCGAATTGTACTTGTTACGACCAAACAATGTAAGCACAGAGTATAGACCGTGACATCATACGAGCATAACAATCCACTGAATCACACATTCTGTTGCTAAAGGAACAAAAGGATTTTATTAGATTTAGAACATCTTTAATCAAGTCAACTGGTAAAGAGACAGATTTCAAGTCATGCCTTTCTAGGAAGAGAAGCTTCTCTGCGGGCTGACGCAGAAAGTTACAGAGAATGGTTAACTAGATGAGCAATCTAGGAAGAGAGGATAGGCTGGACCATTGGATTGCTAACCATCGTGTATCTACTACATAGCAGCGGACGTGGACGCTTCTTGACCATCGTGTATCTCCACTTCAGCCTTCCTCTTCGCTGCAACCCACAAAAACAAAGCAAATTTTATCATGATGAACAATTATCTAGAATCAATTGGCAATTGTCATTTCAAGCTTACCATTCTTGGCTTCAATCATAGCTTGCTCAAGTCCCTTATCCAAACTTACATCCCAGATTTGGACTTGCAGAATCTCATATCCATTGAGACCCACAGCCTGCAAAATTTAGAGAACTCCAGTTCAGTTTATCTCTCATAATAACATCAAGAAGTCTAGAGTGGACTACCTCTTTCATTTCTTCCATAATAGCTTTGGCAATTTCATCCCTCTGCCCAGAAACTTCGTCCATGTTTCGCACCGCAACCATAGCTCCGATCACTGGAATGATTGAAACAACAGAATCAGGCATGCAATAGTCGTTGCTTACCCGAAGTGTTAATTGAAGGACTAAAGTATACTACTTTCGCATGTAAATTGTACAAATTTGTTCCAATACTATATTTATACTGATGTGATGAAATTTATTTGGCACATACCCTTGAGCACATATCCCTGGATCTGACGTCTTGGATTACTCTGCATGTAAAAGGCCTCATATTGTCTTTCTTGATGGACTCGGTATTGCACATGTGCAACAACATTGACAAAATCATTGTCCTGTGAGAAAAATATCACGTGAGGTCATTACTTATTCAAGCATTTACATGTTAATTGGTAACAAGTGACAGGCTGTCATCTCACAGAACTGAAACGAGAAAAGGAAAAGACAAAAGATTGAACAAACCTTGGTCTTTGTTCTGCATTTCACAAGCAAGCTCTGCCATTGGAGTGACAGCTTCCCGGCGAGCTGATACCCACAAATCCATGGAACAAAATGACAGCCAGGTTCAAGAGTTCTGTCAAACCTTCCAAACCTCTTCGTAAAACCTACTGTACGTTCCTCAACTTGGACACAGCAACACACGTTACCCATCTTATATGTATATAAGTGGATCCTGCAGAAAGCATGCAATTGTTAGTTTAACGCAAACCATTTTTTTCAAACTTTCAATAAAATAAAAGCCATATGGGTATGTCACAGCCACGGGTACTTTCAGTTTCATCCAACCACCAAAAACCTGGTGACATTTTACACATCTAATCTAATTTAATCTAATCCAAAATTCGACCAGCAATCAATGTCTACCTGATAAGTAACATTGCAATTTCTTTTATTCCCATGTAATCAACAACTGAAAAGACAAACATGGTCTGCTCTACACCGGGATCCGAAATAGAATTCATTTAAGACCTGGCAAAGGGATTTAACTAAATCAGATCTGTACGTCGAAGACATTATACCCATTAGACCGCTGGGACCACTTTATGAATGCTCGTTTTAAAGAAGCCACGAACCAGCAATCGGGTCGGGTCGGGTCGGGTCGGGTTCGTGTTTAGAGGTTTACTAATCATTATTGAAATGATACAAAAGATAGAACAGAAGGGGGCTAAGTACATTGATAAGGCTTCGTTGACAAAACAATAAGCTGCCCTTTGCGGCTAATATGGACATTCTCTTTCCAACTATACATACCCCATCTACATTTTTGTTAGTAGATGGGGCTTGACAATCGTTGTTTCTTCCTGTGGAAAAATCAGTCGATTGCTACGCTTTCTACCACCCATAAACTGTAGAATTCCTACCCTAGCGAAGAGCTTGTGTCTGCAGCTTCATCGTTACTCAAGCTAGATGGCATCTATGCAACGACAGATGACTAAACAGGCATTATAAGTATGTACTATGTGTCTGTCATTTGTAATTTAGTCAGTGTATTAGTATGGCAAGAATGCATGTAAAGCTTGTAACATTCACAACACAATTCAAGACCACGAAAACAGGAAGGTTAAGAAGTAGTTTTACACGAATTCGATCACGAAAACAGGAAGGTTAAGAAGTAGTTTTACACGAATTCGATCAGTGCGAATCACTGCCAATCATAATCTCAGTGGGAAGTGGCTTGATATGAAGCCAGCTTACATGTATAAACTGCTCAAAACAGAACATAGATATCATCAAGCCGTAAAGCTATCTGAGACCCAATGAGCGCACGTTTCGAAATGCAAGAAAATTTCTCTCCCGCATGAAACCAACCGAGAGAAAGAGAGAGATAGAGAGAGACAGAGAGCTTACCTTAGCCTTGTATATCAGACAGTGAGTACCAGAGTAGGAACACAAGCTAGTGACGCTACTGGTATTCTTTCCGAAGAAGCTCAGCTTTAGACAACAAGGGAGGCAAAGCAAAGGGCACTTGCACTCAGAGACACGGTGTTGTGGGATTCATATTCAGATGCGTCTGTCTTTCTGGGTTCTTGCTTCCGTTGATGAGCACGTCACTGATGATGGGCATCACTTTCATAGCTCGCAGAAGTTCCCCCTACAGGTGGGGACACAGAATGTGACACAGAGAGTCGTGTTGCATGATGAACTGAAAAAATGGAAATTAAAACCAAAACCAAAACCAAAACCAATTGCAGGAAAAACAAATTATCCTGCGCCGATATCGGCTCCTAGGCATCTTTCGCTACAACGATTAAGAATGCGACATCCAATTGCACCGAGGCCGACCCAATCGCGACCAAAACCGCGATCATCACTCGAGACCGGAGGAAGCCAAATCAAGATGAGTCAAGACTCATTGTGGGAAACAACGAGAAAGCCGATGTTGTGTTTGTGGGAGATGTAATCTTGATTCTAGACTATGGTTTTAGATTAATGTTGAAAAGAAGCATTAGATGCTAAAGGTCTTTACTCTCTTTATTGCACTTTGTATCCTACCGAATATTACCGCGTATCTTCATGTGAAACAACAAAAGAGAGGTTAGCGACCGATGTAATCTCTTCCTTCTTACCTTCTTTCAATATAGGAGCATCGACAATGTCAAACAAGCGATTCTCCTCCATCGAAATGATGAAATACATCGCAAGGCTTCTTCCTCTCCATACTTAGTTGGAAAAAATTACCTCCAACTATATCTTTGATCAGTGTTCAACTAAGTTTGGTCAAAATTGCCTCAAAACACATGAAGCAGTTCCAACCCTACATAAGTTTTCCGAGTCAAAATCGATTTTTGGGCCTTCTCGGGGGCATGCATGAAACTAATTTATTTTTATGTTCTCGTGAACATGCTCAGAACAGAAATAGGTTTGGAAGTGGTGATTTTGAGGGATTAAATTGCTGTTTGTATGGAGATTTAATGGCCTAGAATGACTGAGTAAGTGGCTGTCCACGGTGGAATTAATTGGCCTCGGTTCGGTCATTTTTTAATAATTTTTAAAGTGCGATGGAAATGGAATTCATCCGTCGCAAATTTGCGACGGAATAAAGGAAATCCGTTGCCCGTTTGGGGCATATATATATATATATATTTTGCTCGTTTTTCTGATCATTGTAACGAGTTGAGTGGCTGTAAACCGAAAACATAGTGAAATCTCGTACGAATATCAACTACTCTAAGATTTGCAAGCGTGAAAATATAACCAAATGTACAAGGCAATAATGGGTCCCCGGAAATGAAATGATACCTCTCAGATCATCATCTGCTTTTGTTCGGAGCTGAAATGCATAGCCTTCGAGTATATGCATTCCGGGAGCTTGAGGGATCTTCTGTATTCCCCTCACAAAAAATCGTTTAATGATTATCAGCACATGAATTCAAATCCAAAAGACACAAAAGCTATTTCACCAAGAAAATGTCTTGGAAACCTTTTATTGAACAGATTATGTGCACTACAAGAACAAAGGTAAACGTGGAAGTAATGCGATTTTGTAAATTTATATTCCGAAAAAAAAAATGAATGAATGAATGAGCATGGAATATCACCATACCTGGAACAGGAAGTTTGTTCAGAAGCACTGCGCATCACATGTGCTACAAGTTGTTACTTGCTAGAGGAGTAATGAACAATAGAACTGTGGATTTCGAATACCTGAATGTAGTTAAGTTAGATCTAGTTGTATGAAGTAAATGTGAAGGAACAAGTTAGATGTGCAACAGAGCCGGAGGCTATTCCTCTTCCGAGAGAAGTCGATCGGGCATGGAACTGCGGGGGCGATGGGATCGGGCGGGAAGGAGGACTCACCTGGAAGGCTGGGACGGCGACGGCGACTGCTGCGACGGAGCTGGCAGAGCCATGGCGGCGGTTCCTCGGAGTTGGCGATCACGAGCTCCGCCCAGGCGCCGGCGAGAGAGATCCGGCAATTGAAGCGGGGAGAGGGATCTCCGGCGGGCGAACTCGAAGCTCGCGAGAGCCTCGGATATGAAGGTCGAAGGTAGGAGGGAAGGCGACGATGAAGTTCCCGTCGCGAGGAGGTTTCCGTCCGTCACTAGCTTTGGAAGAAATGATAGGGTTTCTATCACGCTTGGAACAAGAAGGACAAATGGGTGGGCTTGTTTCGGGCGGGAGCGGGTAGATTCAAAACAAATTTAAGCCTTGATTTTATTATTACCCAAACAAGTTAAGGCCAACCCGATCCAATATGAAAATTCTTTATTTGGATCAGGTCGGTTCAGGTCGAGTCATGTTTAAGCGGGTAATTTTGACACCCCTATCGATCAGTTAACAGTGCATAGCTTCTTGTTCCTTAGAAACCAATGTGCCATCCAATGTTGGGGGTCTCATGCTTGTTCTACACACCTTATAATCAATTGTGCCAGATATAATAGAAAATCGAGTACTTGCGCTTGTTGTATACAAAAGCTAATTGGCATGGCTTATACAGTGTCAGATGATAAATGTGGGAGGTCATCCTATTGCTGTAAATTAAGAGCTGAAGTTGTTAAGACTGCTACTACCGTCACTCCTACCAACTCATTTAAATGGAATAACTCCTACGATTCATTCCACCAGACAACGTTTCCAGTGAAAGCAATTACTTTCCATTCGTCGTCAATTATGATACAAGGCAAAGTGCTCTCGAAAAGCGTACATTCAAAAATTTTGAAGCCAAGTTTGCGCAGCCACCTTGTCCTCCTGCCTGCACCCACATGTCTGGCACAATCTCTGAAACATGCCTCTTCAATTGGAAGAACTTCAGCTCTAGTAGATTCATGTTAATGCACCAATTGATTGTGTTTGCCACTTTCACAAAGTGAATTTGGAGCATGTGGAGCCGAGAGTGAGAGGTTTCCCATTTGGTAATTTGGAGAAGCAGAACGGGCAGAAAAGTACCAGAAGAGCGTTCTTAGTATTATTTACTTGAACACATGCACTTCGCCTTTCTTTCATTAAGCAACTGCACAAGAAAGGAAAAGTTTGGAACGGAAGGTAATAGTTGGTTGGAATTTTATGCTTAAGCGTTTTCAGAATGAATGGTGTCTTTCAATCAGTACCTTGACCTGTTCCTGAAGGTCTTTAATGTACACAACTGCCATATCCAGCATATCTGCTGTGCTCGTTTGCTGCCAGGAAGAAACCATAGAAAATTGTTAGTTCTCTCCGATTCCTACCATTCTGAAGCGATGCTAATATACAGAACTGGTCTCAACTACCTTGTCAAAGTTTGGGAAACGATCTTGCAATTTTCTCATTCTTTCACTGATGCGCCCTCTTCTCACCTGAAAATCACAAAACCCAGTTAGATCTTGGAAGAGCAGAGATGAGCATTCGGTTCGGACGAAGTTATCAGCAACTGGCCATGACTACTTCGATATCTCGGTAGTCATAGCCAATCCTACAAGCAACTCGAACTTCTGGTGACATGGCTACTTTGAGAACTCAAAGGAATTAACATAGCTCCAGGTAATTACTCTCTCAGCTATGCTTCTTGGGTGGGTGGCACAACCTCGTTTTGCACGAATTTTACAAGGAACAGAATCTTGATGATGCAAAATATTTGCCACAGCAGCCATTTCAGCCGAAGTCTTGGGCAAGCTCAAATGGTGAGTCAACCCATGCGTCCTGTTTCGGGTCACGTCATCCTGATCAAACAGACTATCAGCAACTCAGAATGCATAAACATTGAGCAATATCTGAAAAAGATGCACCTCATACCTGATTTTCCAGAGTGTATATGCTGGAAGACAAGTTTGCATCCTCCTCTCTGACTCTCTTCAGGCCGTTGAATGTGGTATTTTTCCAGGATTTTCTGATACAATCTAGTTTGTTCTCATTCTCCATTTCAGCAATCTGAGACATATGCCTCGAGGTTGAAATTGATGTGGACCTCAAATCTGTTTGATCTTTTGATTTGGATTTGCTACAAAAAGAACCATCTCCTTTACGTGTTTCAAGATTCTGAGCATCTCCTCTAGCACCAAAGCCTATAAGCGATAAATTCCAGTCAGACAAAAATAATCTGCAGATGGACAAAACTTTCAGAAACCAGGTTTTATCGCAAATAACAGCACCAATTTCGACAGCAATGTTCGAAGTGAAACCAGCAGGGGAGCTACTCTGCCTGAAAAGACTGGAGCGATTTCCGCCACCCAATTCTGCTGGGGCATTACTCTGCAAAACCATGGAATTTGCTTCATCAAAGAAGCTCACAAATCCATTAGAATTTGCTGAAATTTCATGATCCAGATCGCAGTGCACTGGTGAAGAACCATCCATGGCCTGAGTTATAGTATTCCTGAAAACAACTTCCCACTCTTGCTTTACCGATCTCTGGCCATCCTCTTGCATATCATTAGATTCAAAACCATCAATGGACATGAGTTCGACAATGGTATCATCCATTTCAGGGCTCATAGGACAAAGATAGCTGTAATCCTCACATTTGATGTCACAACCACTGCCATTGACCAAACACTCGAAGAAAGAGCTTGGAGCAGACCGATATTGTATTAATGGGGAATTCAGCTGCTGCAAATGCAATGGGTTATGCATAAGCGAGTCCATGAATCCTGGATCCTTTTTCAGCTCTCCCTCTAAGCATTCCACCCTTGGACTGAACAAGAGACTCATTGTATTTATGAAGATGCCTGATGGTAGCCAAATATATACATACATCAGACAGATCCTTCCAGTACAATTCCTATGTTCTTAATCAGTAAAAAAGGACATTCACCAGATAGTACCTTAACAGCTCTGCCTAGCTGCAAGTTATGAGTAATGATTGATCCCTTGGATAACTTGCCACTTGTTTAAGACCAAAGTCGGTATGTTTTATTCTGTCAGCAATCGAAGAGAAGTTAACCTTTTTTTCAAAGTATAATAATCCACCTATTGGCTTCGCAAAATTTTTTCATTGATAAAGACGAAAGAAATCACATTATGATGAACCCAAATCAAATGCACGCGCCTATAATCTTACGACTCACAATTCAATGCTCGAGTTGGCCGCTTTAGACAACTCTAGTGCTAACAGTAGAAAAAGAAGCACAGAAGACAAGTCAGAAACTGTACCGGTAATGAAATAACTCGGTATCTATCTGGGTTTCTGCATTCTGGTTCTGCTTCATCCCAGTGGCTTCCAAACAGAAGGAGTCGAAAACAGTCTCAAATCAACCCAACTTGATACCAGAGGCTAATTTGAGATCAACCATACAACGAGTGTTTTCTGGGAAAATATTCTAATGGGTAATTCTATGGAATAGAGTGGCGTAAAGTCTCAGGCAGGATGGAAAGAAGAAGAGCCGAGGGACACGTATAAATAGAAGAAGCCACGGGAGAGCAGCCAAAGAAATAGTTTCTCCATTCAGTGAGTTTTGTTTTATCTTTATTCAATTTAATTATCCATCATTATCCATGGGAGTGTGATGTGATCCATGACACGTCATGATACAGATTGCCTAAAAATTGCCCGGAGAGATCAAGACAAAACCACACTGCGATATTGTTCCTCGGTTTTGTTGGTGGTTTCTGGTTCGCTCACCTTAAGCAGGTTTGACAATATAATAACCGAAGTAGATGATACTTACGATTTTCTTATGGATCAAGCGACTCTAATCTCGAATGGGGGAGGCAAGAAACAATGTAGAGATGACGTGGTGAATGGTGGGGGGTGATCTTTGGTCCAGAGGAAGAGCCACAAGTTGGAATCTTGATTACTATATTAAACAATCCCAGGTTAACTGAACTCTGCACTTAATTAAGCCACGCATTCTGATGCTTAGAGAGGGTCATTTTCAACCCCTGACAAATCGGGTCATCGTTGTACTTCTATCCACAAAACAAAATACAACTATCTTCTCTTTTATTATACTGTTTCGACTTCTCAGTAAATATTGATCCACCGTGTTCTTATATCGTTGTTAATTTGGGTCTAACTCGTGATATAATTAGGTGGACAAGTATGGCGACTTTCCTTTCTCTAAGCACAAACAATAAGAAGACAAAATCTAGAATTGAAACGATGATTAATCTGAGTCCTTTCACTGCATCGATCCATACATAAAAGAGTGAAAAGGATGGATGTCTTTTCTTGCAAAATAGCTAGATTACTGGAGAGAAAATTATGAGTGCAGGCTGCATCCAATTTTGAAATATGGACACCTAAATGCGAAGTCTAGTTGAATCACCCTCTCAAAATAGTAAGACATTGGTCTTAGAGACTTACCAACAAAGGATAATTTTGATTCTTTCTTAAAAGTTTCTTATTGGATAGAGGGACGCCAATGATGGAATAGAAACATGCAATAAATATTTTTTTTTTAGAATTATACAAAGTGACGATTATATCACGTTCTGCGATCTTGTGGTATTACCAAATTAATTATGTCTAACGAGATTTTGAATATGTAGATGCGTTATCCCACTCCATGCGTAACAGGATATGTGGATTGATTGGTAAATTCATCCGTATAAAATTAAAGTAAGATGTATTTTCTAGTTTGAAGCCTATAAAGGTCCATTCCTGAAGGTGGCTGGTCAACTACTCTCATAACTAGCTCCACTGCATTCCATTAATAAGTGGGTCAACACGGTAAGCATTCATTCCGACACGTCCTCATCCCGGAGTCCATCTTTTCTCGACTTCAACTCCCATTTTTTGCAGATTTTTCTGACTTCCATTGTATTCACAGCCTTTGCGTAGGAATTCGCCTTTCTAGAAACTGTCTGGGCAACATTTCCTTTGTCTTTCCAGATATTAAGACTTGAATGCGTAACTAACTCTGTGGATCCATTATGGGCCATCACTCCAAAAGGAAAATGTCAACTTTGGCAGTCTGCAAGTCTGAAGAATGAGGGCAAAAAGAACAGAAAAAGGGAGAAAAGATAGTGAAGGGAAACAAATTAGTCTGATCTGATTTCTGAACCCAGCAACACCGATGCATTGTAGCCAATTCATGACTCGCAAATTGACTTCCCTACTTCCTAATACTGCCACGAAAGTTCACCAAAGGCATTGGCGCTTCTCTAGGTAACCAGTTTGTCAATTCCCGTTCACTCGACTTGCTTGTCCAGTAATTATGGTGCCCCAGCTTATCCTCTCTATGTTTGTCAGCTTCTTGGACTTAACCGCAACTCAAAAGTCAACTCCTACGCTTCTGCCTCTTCCAAATAATCGTCCTGTTGACCATCAGGGCTTACATTTTTTCGTAAAGACTACAACCGCTGGCGTTGCAGCCATTTATTCAGCAACGTCATCACAGGGTTGCACACAAAAAAATTCTCCAAAACGCATCCTGATAAACAGATATATATCGCCAAACTACCCTGAAATCACTAATCGATTTATTGAAACAAAGGCTGAGCTCCGAGTTTCTTAATCGATTCTAAGCAGTTACAAGATTAATGTTTGCATGTGCTCTGTGGGTCTACGCCAAGGTTCGCTTCACCTTCAGACAACCTCACGGCTCTGCTATTCAAACTTGACTATCTTTTCTTAATCTAAATTGCATCATCGTTTTCAGACTATACCTTACAAGTCAAACTTAGATGCTGTCCCAATGAAACCCCTTTCTGTAAACAGGGGTGCACCATGGAAAACAATACCATCAATTGATAAACGGTATTCGATAAAGTCAAAGGGCCATAAAGGTTTCATGAAATGCGGCAACATTGCGTTCATCCCAGGCTAAGCTAAGGACAGAAGTCAACCCCTTCGTGGATTGAACATGAAGTCTGAAGCTTCCTGATTTTCCAATTTCCCTCAAGGTCAAGTCAACTTAGCTTTAAGGAAATCCTATGCTCCCGTGGCCTTGAATACTAATTCTCTAAATACTAATTCTCTATCTCTAACCATTTCTCCAGATTAATTGTAACTATCTGCACTAGAGAAATAAGCTTGGACATACCAGTAACTTCTGACTTTCTCGTGTAGATAGTAATTTCTAATTTTGAAGGTACATCACTCGCGCAACCCATGAGTTTATATATATAAAGGTAACTACTCATACACTAGCAAAATTCATACTTAATTAGTAATTTTTTCTAAATGAACTAACTTTCAGTGAATTAATAGGTAGTATTTATAATTCCATGAATTTCATCTAAAATTATTCTTGGCCACCGACTGATGCAAGAATAACAAGTGCCGTTTTGCATGCACGTATAGACTTTATTGGCTCCCACTTCTTATTCTAGCTATGTCCAGTTTAGTGCCAATGCGATAATGTCATGCAACAACGGAAAGGAGTACATATATTCTAAGGAAGCAGCGAAAACCAGGGTGGTCTCCACAAATTCGCTTCCCAGCTATAAACTACATTTAACCATGTGTCATGACTCTGTTAGAAAATGAGATGTCCATCCAACATGTTTCAACAAAATGAAGCTTCCCTCACATATGGCAGTAACGTAGCATATTTATTCAGAACTATCAAAACTACTGGCCTTTCTGACGAGAGAAATGATTGCATTTGCTATATATCATGTTTATGGCTATTTAACATATAGGAGGTTCTTCAACATAAAAAAAAAAAAATTTGTCCAGCCACATCACAAACACAGTAACAAACTCGCCATATTCATAACTACCAGAAATTTACTTTTCCGTCCCTTTTTTGCAGCAGAGGGACACCTTGCATCCCAAAGTTCTTCAATAGTATGCTTTTCGAGGATTGTTCTGTAAAAGAGAGAATAAACAGTGAAGTCAATTTCCACACAGAACAAATACTAGGGCACTTTAATGTGACCTTAAACAAACAAGTGAAAAGGTTACAAGGATAATCACCAGAGGATTTGGCCTGTATCGATATCCAAGCATCATCCGCTTCTTATACTGCTCATATATATCATCATCTGGCGTCACCTCTCCCGGTTGATGCGCACCCACCCCCAAGTTGTTTGTCTTCACATCACCAGCCATAATTGGGTTGGAAATCCCACTTCTGGAGCTCCCCAGACCCTCCCCTGTTTTACAAGCCATAGCTTACAATCAGAGTGAATTCTCCATAGGAGATAGGGTGTTACATAGAACTAAGCAACCTATTGACCCAATGATTCAGAAAGACATTCAGTATACTCAAACCTATAGACATTCAAAATGTGAGTTCAGCGCCAGAATTTATGATTGACCAACAAATTACTGAAACCACAGTAAACAAAAAGCTGACTGTTTAGCAAAACCATAAAGCATACATCAGTAAAACCAACTCTACAGTAAGTAAGCTGTCATGAGTTACGACGAGCATCCAACCAGATATACTGAATGGTTTCAGAAAAATTCTATGGAATTAAAAAGAAGTCTTGACATTCATAGTAGGAGAGAGAAAGAACCTTCTTTCCATCCCATCTTAGACAGAAGTTTGTGGCCAACATTGTCAGCCTGAATTTTAGCCTTCTCAGCAGCCTCTCTAGTTGCTTTCTGTGCAGCTACATCATTACAGCTTGATAGAAACTTTTCAAGCTCTTCTAGTGGAATGTAGTCACCCATGTGATGACCCCTTTTTGCAGGAGCTATAATGGAAAACATAACATGAGCGGAAAATTAATAATACCACGCAGAATAGAAACTTAAAAGAAAATTACCCAGAGTTAGAAAACATTGCGTTATAAGAGAAAATACTAACCCTGTAGTGAAGCAGGTGGAGGCATTTCATCTTTAGACTGTTTAGGTTTCCTCCTCCTTTCCTCTTGAGCAGCCTTTTTCATGTAAAATTCCATCATTGCTACGGGATCTGCACCTGCCACACACAGGCAAGGATCCAATTATTATAAATGATTGTCTAGTTAAGCAAATTAAGAGTACAAACAGGCACAAGCAATTACCAGAGGATGGATGGCTCTAATACTATAAAGCTTGAAAAGAGGTAGAAAAAATTTCATCAATGCAAGCTTACACTTCCTCAATGACAACATGAGAAACCAAACAAGATAATCTATATTTTGCACAATTTCCACTTTCTATTTCTGCGGTAAGGAGATAGCATAGTAATAACACAAAATGTAACCGGTAGTGGTAACACCTCAAAGAATAAAACAGTCTTTTTCAAAATAACCCAAAATCAGTTTTGTTTCAGTCTTAATCGAAGTTATAAGAATAAGAAAGGAACATTTCCAAAGTGACACTATATATTTATATGCTTGAAAGAACCAATATCTTCCCAGTTAGCATAAAACTAAATATCACTACCACTTTTCCCGGCTGATGTTGAATCAACAGAAGCTCTTGGGTCATCCACATCTTCATACAAAGCAGAGGTTGGGATCTGATAATTCGAGGCATGCTTAAGTGACCTTTCAGAAGTAGGAGCAGACCTAGATGCTGGAATGCTAGAACCACCTGTGCCAATAAGAAATTAAAGGAGCCACATAAGAAAACAACATAGACTTTCAAGGGGACCCCAGAATGCAGATGGAGATATAGAGAGCTCAACTCAACATCAAGTATGAAGTATAAGGGCTCGTTTGTTTGGAATTAAGTTTTAAGTAGAAAGTATTTCTTTTGCTTTTCCACCATAACTTGAAATATTATCTGAATTTAAAAAGATTATGAATAAATTTTATGTTAATCTACATGTCAGCATTGGTATATTACAAAAGTGTCAAGTGTTTACAACTAAAAAGTAAAAGTCAAAATGCGTGTGTTGCAAGATTTAGATTAAGCAAAAAGTAAAAGTATATCAGACCCCCCCTAAAGCAAGAACAACTTGTGGACCCTTAGACTCATATTTCGCATCTGTCCCTGGACCCAAAAGAGTAAATATCCCAAGTCTGGCACAGAGATCATACATACACATGCGCAATGTGCAAAGCATCCAATTTTGATGATATGATATCTTGTTCTAAACAACCTATGGGAAGAAAAAGTACTTTAGCCATACGCCATAGAAACTATAGAGCCACAAGAAATTAAATAGCTGATCCCTGTAAGCTTACGATATGATTGAATGAAAGCTCTTAATTCCACAATGAAAGTGCTAAAAGGTTACAGATAGATAATTAGCATTACATTGACCTCATAAGCGTGCATATGACCAATTTACTGCAGGCTTCTAGAGAGGATGTGTAATTCGAAACTATTTTGTATGTGTGCTTTCCATATATCGTGCAAACTTCTACTCTCGCCTCAACGGTAAAACTCGCTGCTCTCCCAGTTGAATACATGATTTGGTATTGCAGTGACCTCGGTTTGTTTAATAAACTAATAGATTGATCTCCACGAATAAGCAAACTTCAAGGACAGATGAAGATATTAATCTCTTCGACATCAGTAATCACACCCAGAGTAACTATACTAGTCCACAGCCCAACCAAAGAGATATAGTTCAATCACCAACCACTTTGAGATTTTTGGGAGTCCCCAGACTGTTGAAGGGCTTTCTCCTCCTCAGAAAGCCTGTATTCATAATACTGGTAGTCTGCACAGGCCCCATCAAATAAAAATCTGTGCAACAGAAAGAACATCAGATCGATCTAAGTTAGTGACAAAGTAACAGGGCACCCATGCAAGTAAGATCAAAATGCCAGCATCAATCAGGAAAAGAAAATAAATGTAAGGTGTAAAAAGAAACGATCATAAACAGGAAACCACAGCCGAAACACAGTGTTTACTTGTAGTTGCATAAAACATACTTGAAAGGCGTATCTCCAGGGTTCTTTTGACGAGTAACATGCTCAAGTTGCCTTCCATGTTTGGCCACAAAATTCGCTAGTCTATCGGCGACATTCTTTACTGTAGGATCACTTGGAGAAGGGGGTGCTGCATATCACTTATAAAACTGATTAATAGCGAGAGCATGCACAAGGGAATGCAAAGTACTCTTGCAGCAGCTTGACACAAGTTCCATTGAACATCATTTCCCACCCAAGCTCATAGGTACTTAAGCAAAAAGCTGCATTCACGAGACAAGAAACATTCAAGAATGTTTTTTTCTTGTCAACAACCAGCTTAAGAGTAGAAATATATTTCCTCAAAGACTGTACTTGAAAGAGGAAGTAAATCCAAACCATGCAATGATATCATAAATAAAATGACGCGGATAAAGTTGATATCATTATAATGTAAGACATCTGTCTCCAAGATCAGGCCCAGATGACTCCAGCAATCAACATTTCAAGGCACTAAACACGAGCCATCTCCAGAATCTTTAACTTCTAAGTTTCTGTAATTTCTGAATTTTCAGAGAAGTAAAGTAGATGCAAGAAACAGATAGAAGTATCAGTATAAAGGACAGTAAACCAATACTTTACCTGTACTCAACACATTCATCTAGACATATAATTATTGTGTATTCCAACAATTATATCTAGAAGGACTGTGGCCATAAGATTGGAGTGGGAAAGGTTGCATGGGTGGCAATAATTTAACTCCCTGTCCCTTGAATCATATAGGGTGATTTTGTACAAAGCAACCCCCCCCCCCCCCTTCCCCAACCCCACAAAAATAAATAAACAAGCATGAAATAAAAATGGACCCTAAGCGAGGCCAGTTCCAGAAAAAGAGGTAACGGATGCAGCAGACAACCCATATGCTGACAAGTATCATTACCGATATCAAATTGTCTCGATGAATGCTTGGAGATATCTGATTGACCTAATCTCTGACGTTTCATTGGCGTACTACCCATATCCATCCTAAAATTGGTTTCTTCTTCCTCCTCTTCATCTCCGCCTAACTTAGCTGGACGTGCTACCAGCTTCGACTTCTGTTTCAAGCTGAATGCGAGTTTTCCACCTGAAGCGGCCTGAAGGGGCTTGCTTGTATCACTAGTTTTATTGTATACGTGACTTTTACCACCGGTGGTGCCGGGGGCCTTAGTTGCCGATACAACTCTAGCTGGTTTAGAGCTTTCCAGCGAAGCACCCACTTCCCTCTTCCCTTCGTTCTCTTTCTCTTGTTGAAGCTGTTTGAACCTCAGCAGGAACGACCCATCGTTCACAAAAAGATTGGGGTTGTCCATTGGCAAAATTCCAATTTGCCCAGATAAAGTCCCTGAGTTGAACAGATGCTTCTCAATAATTTAAACAGTAAACCGAAATTTATCTCTATTATATTTGCAATCACAATAATGATGATCATGAACCAATTCCAATCAAAAGAATGCACTAGAAATCAGAATCAGAATGGGCTCCTTTTGCAGCACATATTCAGAGCAAATAACCTAGCAGCAAGGATGCGCGACTTCTTCCAGCAAAGTGTGCATCGAAGGCGTTCTCCTTGTTTCGAAATTTCAATTCAAAGGATCAAGTTCGATCCAAAAGACCAATTCAAAGGATACAGAATGACATGGGAAACTGCTACCGACAGAATAAAAAAAAAAAACACGAAAACCAGCAATCGAGAAAAGAATCGGGCACTCAGCAGATGCGAACAAGCGAGAGAGATAATCAGCCAAGAAGCATCTGGGCATCACCTCAGACTCCCGACGAAGATGATATTGGAAGTTAGCTCGAATTCATTCGGTGGTCGATGGCGAGAGGATCGCGGGCGGAAATGGGGATCTGATCTGAAATGGTACAAAGAAGAGAGACGGTGTCCTTGCAATTTTGTTTTATATTTGTGTTGTGTCGAAATTTCTTTTCATTTTTAGACTCGTGGCACGTGTGAATTTTAGTTTTGAGAAAAAAATGACACGAATGTTTCATGACTTTCGATCCAATATATAATATGATCCTTAAAATTTTTAATTTGTTCAATATAATCCTTGAACTTTAACTTAATGTACAACTTTTAAATTGTTCATTATGGTCCCTGGACTTTTGGATTGTCCATGAACTTGAATTAATAGAAGAACAATAGTGAATATTTTCATATAGTTCAGGAATCAAATTAAATATATACAGAAAGTTCATGAATCGCATTGAATAAATTAAAAGTTTAAGAACCACGTTCACATTAGGCCAAAATTCATGAATAATATTGAACAAATTAAAAGTTTATGGATCGCATCGCACATTGGGTCAAAAAAATTCATGGGCTATTTGTGTTATTATCCCTAGTTTGCAACGCAGTAACGGGCGTTCCTAATGTTTGCCTCGTAGCTTGTGTTTTATTCAGGGAACCCTGTAGTTTTGCAATTTTGGCAAAAACACCCTCCTTAGCTATTAGATTTGCATGTACAACCCCACAACGGGTCGATATCGAGAAATCAGGTGTGACATATTAAAAATGGCATTTCGTAACCCATTTCTAACTTAGCTATGATGGTGGCTCAGAAATGCCAAGTCGAATTTCCCTTCCGTAAAAAGTCTCCTCAAAAGTAAAACAGAAGGGTTTCTCGATGAAGGGCCTGTTTGGTTCAGCATTCAAATGCTGCTTTGGGGCTCTAAAGGCACTTGGGCAAATGCAAACTTGTATGGCAATTTTTTTTGCAAGCTTTGAGGAGATGCAATTGTATCTCCAAAGCTCCCTAAGGGCCTTTGGCTGAATGCACCTCATGAGGTCCCTTGGGGAAATTGCATTTTCGGAATGCAATTGGCACTATTCATCCGTCACTGTTCATCGCGCCCAAGGAACCACACCGGAGGCCGCTGAGAGGTCCGGCGACCGCCGCCTGGTTGGGTCGCGCGACCCGAGGACCGCCTGAGTCGGGCGCCCGGGCGGCGGTCGCCGGGTCGGGCGACCCCGGGCGGCGGTCGCCGGAGGTCACCGACCCCCGGGCGGCGGTCGCGGAGGTCGCCCAGACCCCCAGGTGGCGATCGCAGAGGTCGCCCAGAGCCCGGCGACCACCGCCTGGGTCGCTCGGCCTCGGGCGGCGCTCGGGTCGCGACCCGGATGCGGGTCGCGCGACCCGAGCGTCGCGTGAGGTCGGGCGACCCCGAGGCGGCGGTCGCCGGGTCGGGCGACCCTGAGCGGTGGTCGCCGGAGGTCGGCCGACCTCGGCGGGCGCGGCGGCCCGAATCGGCTGCCGGAGGTTGGCCGACGGCCGTTTTGGCCTGCCGGACAGTCGCCGGCGGTGGCTGGTTCAGGCCAAATTTTTTTTTTTTTAAATATTAGCAAAAGTCCTTTACAAAATTAAGATTTTACCAAACGGTATTTAGACCAAAGTTGTTTTCAAATGTGATTTTAAAAGACATGTTACCAAACACTACTTGCATTTCGGAAAACCCCTTTAACTCAAAGGTATTTGCATTTTGCCAAATGCATTCCCCCAAAGCCGAACCAAACAGGCCCGAAATGGAGAAAGCACACGAGCTATTTTCACTGAATTCAAAATGGGGAGGGTCATCGAATGAAAACATTGGAAGCGTTCGGGGAAATTTACCCAATTCATCTTTTGTTGAGGCCGGTCGTTGCAATTGGAAACGGGGAAGGAGTCCAAATATGAGACAGTTAAGGGACTAATATGCAAAAGAGCATGAAAGGAAAACGAAATGGTACGGGATGATACGCTGGTGCCGGGGAGGCGCTCGGCGGTTCGCTCGTCATCCGCTGTGAGCAGAGAGAAAGCAGAGGCGGAGGAGGAGGAGGAGGCCATTCATCCGCATCCCCCGAGCAGATGATGGTCATCGCAGAGGTCCAGCTGCAGCAATGGACATGAGAAGTTGTTGTAGCATGAAAACCCTAAGCGGGATTGCTCCTTTCCACTCCCACTTCCGATCCAGACCTCCTCTTCTTCTTCGTCCTCCCGGCTTTCCTATCCTCAACTTTGAGTTTCGCCCTCGCCCTCCGCGCCGTTCCTCTCCAGGCCTCTCCGTCTCCCCCCTTTCTTCTCTCCGTAAGTCCCTCCTTCTCTAGCTCCGGCGTGTGATTTGCTAGTGTGGAATGGCGCGAAAGTTTTGAGCTTTATCGTCCTATGTATATGTGGCGCCTGCTAAGTTGACCTTCTTTCGCGAGTGCAGCTGCAAAGGAACGTGGGGACAATGAAGGGGATTCGCTGCCGCTCGTGAACGGGAAGCCGCTGCCGGGTCCTTCGCCAAATAAGTTTCTTCAAGTCGTTTTAGTGTCTCCTCAGGTAATAATTCTGTAATAGGCCACCTGTGTGAAACGTTGCATTTGCTTTGCTCAACTCTAATCTTTGTAGTCTGTGTTACCCAATGATAAGTCTCATTAAACGATGGAGGTTGCATTTCTTGTTTGTCTGTTCGATATTTTGTACCCGCATTGCTTGAGCTAGTTCAATTAAGGAGGATTACGTTTGGGGTATAGACTGATAGATGGCACCATTGACTAGTAATTCAGACAGTAGCTAGTTTACTTGTATCTTCTATGTTTGGGATTAGCGAAATCTGCTCAAGACTGCAGAATGCTGAGAATCGTGTTATTTTGCAAGTTAAACACGTTGAAGCCTTAATTTCTTGCATAACTGAGCTCCTCGGTTTCTCACTTCTGCCTTATGTCGTCCTTGTCAGATTCCTGGAAATACTGGTTGCATTGCAAGGACATGTGCTGCATCGGCCGTCGGCTTGCATCTTGTTGGGGTGCTTAGTTTGTCCAACCACTCAAGATTTTCTCTAGTGTACTTTGAAGGCATTCCTCAGTGAAACATATGTTGGCAAGTCATTGATCATTTGTGATCGTCGAATCACATCCAGTTTCTTTTGATGCCTTTAGAGTTTAAAATAGCGTGCCATGTTTTAGTAATACATTACTACTTGAATTCTTAATCATACCTTATAAAAGTACCATATTGCTACTTGAATTCTAGATCTTACCAAAACAGTGATGTAATTATCCAAACTTTGTGTGGAGTACTGTCAGGCCACAGGCTATCTTGGATAGGTGCTGGCATTCAGTTTATTCTCTATTGGTATATATAAATCACTGCTATAAGCTACTTGAATTGACTTGCTGCGTGCATAGAGATGTTTGGTTATCTTGAAAACTAAGATCCATGGCAATTTTGTTAACAAGGGCTCTCTTTTGAATTTTTTTTTTCTCTGTCCACTCAGCCACTAGGTTTTCAGGTGGATGATTCAAAACTCAAGCGTGCAGGATTGGATTACTGGCCGTATCCTCCTCAATGCAGTATTTCTATTTTGTGTAATGTTTTCCTGGAAAAATAGCACGGATTTGATGGCCTTTAGAGTGATGTCTATTTCTTTCGTTTTTTCTTTTAATGTTCAAATCACAGTGGATCTTCAAGGATATCCTGCTTATATGTTGCAGTTCAGCAAAAATAACGAGCTTTGTGCAGTTACTTTAATGTGCTTTTTTGACTCTGCTTGATACTTTGATTATCTATTTTGGTCCTGTTGTGTGGGTTTAATTGACGGGATATGTAGATATGTGGTTGTCAAAGTTCATAATTCATGGGCTGAGTTTCGAGACTACTTCAGGAAGCAGGTATTTCCTTTTCTAGTAAGTGATTTAGAAAGGGCACCTCTAATGTGTCCTTTATCCCATCTTCTTTTCCTTGCTTTCTGCTGTAGGATGGTGAGAAAAGATTGCTGGCATTCACCAAACGAGGGACTGATATACATTCTGTGAGTTAACCATCCTTATGTACCTAGAAGCTATGATTTTCAAATCCTATCTTGCAAGGAGATGTAACTTGAATCTGTGCATCTCTTCCAGATGATCACTTTCCCTTGGCTAGTACACACATATACATAGAGGATTAGCCAGCAAGTTCATTTAACAGAAAACTGGTTTGGCAGATAAATCCGCGTAGAATGGCTACAATGGTGGTCTTACAAGTTATATGTTTCAGTTTCCACAATACTATTAAAAGTTCCCATCCAAGTTCATCGAACTATCTAATTCATGCTATGTCGTTTTTTTTACTAGATAAGATCGAAATATGTTTTAATGTCGCACTTCTTCGTAGATATACTGATTGTAACTGTGCTTCGCCCTTGGCGGAAGTTTTGTTGGAATGTAAAATCGTTCACATTAGAGTGAACGCATAGTGTTTTTCTTGGCCAAAAGGATAGACACGAGACAGAATGATTTGAACGAATTTTATAGATAATCTGCCGTAGTTGCAGAGCAAACACAAGTAGCTTTCTAGTAGAGGAACCGGATAAGCACATATACCCAATTTTATGGCATCTCAGTATCTCCTACTGTCAGTTGCTTGACAGGTAGCTCTCCCTCATTAACCTGAGCAGACTCTGTCATGTGCTTTTGGGGGATCTTGGGTTGCTCTAATCTCGTGTAAAACAAACTAACTAGTGCGGTGAAACGGAAAAGATGTAATATTTCAATCTATTCATGTTGCAGGAGTTTTCCTACAGAAAGGGTGATTGGCTTGTGTTTGGTTCTGAAACTTCTGGACTGTCAAATGAAGTCCTGCTTGATTGCAGTAATGAGACGTATGGTGGTGGCACCATTCGGATACCGATGGTTGAAACTTATGTTAGATGTCTTAACCTTTCTGTGAGCGTGGGAATTGCTTTGTATGAGGCGTGCAGACAGTTGAACTATGAGCAGCTACAATCATCGTCTAGCACTTCTAACGACTATGAGCAAGCGTTCATTGTGGAAGATATTTTTGCCTGAAACATTGGGGTGTTGGCCGTTGAAATTTTTTATTCTCAAGGAGACACATCAGACGTGAGCCATTAGAGATTGCAGCTTGACTATGGTTTGTGCCAGGAAGACATTCATTGAATTGGATCAAAGAAAATGCTATATGGATGCATCGTGGATCCAACTCTGACTTCATCCCAGCGCTGTCCAAATTGCCAAAGCATTGTAGAAGAGAATACAATACTTCTGTCATGAATTATTGGCTGTAGTTCTTGAAGAATGCTGGATGTCCTGCTGATGGGGTTTACGGCTTCACAAAGCTGATCCAAGCTGCTGGTGAAATGTCCATTTAGTTACCTTGTTTGTGGTAGTCAGTCTGAAAGGTTCGTAATCTTTGTTTATTAGCTTTTCTTGGATTAGGAAATAATTATTGAGAGAGAGAGTTATTGGCTAGTCCATAACCTATTACTTATCCTGAATGAGAAAAGACCGGACTCTATGCGTGACTCTTGTACACTTTTTTCGAGCGAATGAACTTGGGGTCAAAGGACCTTCTTCTGTTCTTGCAGCTCACCATTGATCTACATCCTGGGGGGATCACCATTTGTGAGGTTGTAGAAATATGCATGCAAGATTTCTCCTTGGCAAACGATCGTGTGATTTTGAATTCATGGCATAGGAATTAGGAGGTTTGGTGACTGGGAGACTGAGTGGGTAGTTCACGAGGTTCGGTAATTCGTGCAACCATGACGTTATCAGATCATAACTAGACTTCAAATTCCTTCATAGAATGGAGATATGGTGTCCTGGGACAGGCGTTGGCCACGACTGACGACTGACGAGGTCTTCTTCTTTGTTGGACAGTAAAAATTACTTGTGTTAGGAGATTGATTTTACTTACGATTGATATATTTGTCAGACTGGAATGTGAGCATTGAAGAATGAGAGGTGATGGTTTACTATTTATGAATTCCAGGATAATATAAAATGGTTGGGTTGGGTTGTTTTGTGGGACGTTGAATGCGGAATTTTAGGTAAATCTGAGTTGGTTCATTGAAGATGCTAAACCAAATTCCCGTGGCTTTCGCTATCGTGGAAGCGAGGAAAGATGCATCAGGGATTCACGTGAGGACTCTGAAATTTTGAATAATGTTCCGGATCACGACAACGCAATCCCATGTTCTCTCCCCCTGTTCTTCATTGTATGTGTCGGAAGGTAGGCCCCTCCCCTTCTACTCCCCCTGAGATCCCGCCACGTGCCTCGCTCTCTTCCCTTGATCTCATCCTCGAGTGCTGTTCCCGAAATTCAATTATAGTAATCCCACACGATACACCCCACATTATCTAATCGAATAACGATAAAGATAAGCTCGGAAGTTCGACCATTTGTGTACATACATACATATTCGATCGACCATCCCGCATTGTCTGCCTTATATGGTGGCTGACTAGCAATACCTATCAGCCAAAAACCTATCGGACGATAGAGTTCAATGCCTCGACACTCACTCGATAGACTCTCGTTGTGAAACTGCAATCGATATTTTTCGCGTTTTAATAGACGCGTCCCATTTCCAAGAACATGACAATTTGTAGCTTGACTTGACAGTATGTTTCTCTAATATTATTTCATTACAGAGAGGATTGCTTTTAGAGAAATTGCCGTCGAATGATTATGTCAGAGAAGGTGCGTTTTAACGTGAGATGATGGACCAAATGTTGGAGGCGCATAATCACATTACGTATAGGACATAAAGGGACCGATGCACTCCCCTCACATGGGACTTTGTGTGTTGTCGATATAACTTTGTTGTCTTCATCTGTCTCTCCCATTTTTATCATCACATGGGCCTTGGGGCATGACAATCGGCAGCCAAAAAGCAAAACTAGCATCCAAGTGGGGTTCCCTCTCTATCATTATTCCTTTTTTGGGGTTAAATGCACACTTCTTTACGTACCTTGGAAAAGTATCATGGCACTTTACCTATAGTTTCTAACTTTCCCCATGTCATTGATGTTAAAGTTGCAAGCCGGTCGACTCGTTTCATCTCTCTTTTGATTCAGCATCTATCCGTCTCTCTCTCTCTCTCTTGAAGAGAAGGTGGAGCGGATGATCCTGGTCCGACTATGTTCGTGTGGGCCCACTTACAATAAACGGATTAGGAATGCCGTACACGTAAAATAAACCGGGGGAAGACTGACTCCGATACCATGTTAAAAAATCTAATCCAAAAATTTAAATTGATAGGTAAAAAGTGATCACATGCGTATAAAGAGCATATAAAATCCGTAGATAAGTCGATCCTTTAACGTCCAATTTGAAGGGCAGACAAGCCATGTGCAAACGGTCATTCGCTAAAATGTGAAGCTCAGCATAGAGCAAATAGGGAGATTATGAATTGATATGTAGATAGTGATTCCCTGCGAAGTAGCGCTACACATATAGGGAGCTAAGCTTTGGTGATGGATACAATGGCTTTCGACTATGCCTGCGTTGTTTGTAATACATCATAGGTAAAGAAATTAGCATGCTCGTAGTTTGATGCCTAGGATCTCTAGATTAACGGTTTCACCAACTATACCTACAACATCTTTTCGAGGTTTCAAGTTCGATTGTGCTCGTTTTTCTACTTCGCCTAGTATCGAGGCTTCATCAAACGTTCAGATCCTCCTCTCCTAAAGGCGAATCTACTTAAAACATGAAAACGAGAAGGGCGAAGGAAGATGCCGGAATCTGGAAAGAAAAACATTATCGGACGACGTGGGAAGAAACAGAGCACATGATCTTATCTTACGATGTCCGAATCTTTCAGTCAAGTTCGGAGTGACCCTTCTTCACGTGCCCTGCCCATTTTTCCCCCGGTCCAACACAGATTCTTTTCTCACATTACAACCTTTAGCATTTCCATTAAACAATAATATTACACACGTTAAGCTCGTCGACCTGCTCTTGACGGGTCCTGAAACGACGACGACGACGACCACCACACCCATGTAAAAAAAAAAAAACCAAGAATGAATTAGGATTAACAAGTCCTCAAGGGATTCCCGCACAAACAGTCGTTGTTGGCGAACGACGACGCTTCCAGGTGCTCGAACGGCTCGCCAATGGGGATGGCCCCGCACAGGTGGTTGTGACTCAAATCCAAGTGACCGATGTACTTGGCCGACGACAGCGATCCCGGGATCTTGCCCTTCAAGTTGTTGTGCGACAAATCCAGCACCATGAAATACGAGCTCGCCCCGAACACGTCCGGGATCTCCCCCTCGATCCAGTTCCGGCTCAGGTTCAGTATTCCCATGCCCGTGTCGCTCAACAGGCTCGCCGGCAGCTTGCCCGACAGCCAGTTGCTGTCCAGGTTCAGCGTCGACAGCACCCGCATTTTGCCCAGCTCCTCCGGGACCCAACCGCTGATATGGTTCATCGACAGGTCCAGGTCCGCCAGCCTGTAAATGGTGGCTATCGAGCTCGGGATCGTCCCCGTCAGCTGGTTCCGGCCCAGCAGCGCCCGGCTCAGCATCGTCAGCTTCCCGAAGTCCGCAGGGATCCCCCCCGATATCCTGTTGTTCCTGAGGTCCAGGTGCATGAGGCTCGACATCTGCACGATCGACGCCGGGATCTCCCCGGAGATCTCGTTGTCCGCCAGGTTGAGGACCGTGACGCGCCGGAGGTCACCGATCGCCGCGGGAATGCGGCCGGAGATCTTGTTGCCGACGAGGTCGAGGACGCGGAGGGAGGAGAGGGAGGTGATGCAGGGGGGGATCTCGCCGGAGATGCCCTTCCAGTCGGCGAGGATGAGGTTGGTGAGTCGGTCGAGGCGGCAGACGGAGGGGTTGATGGTCCCGGTCATGTAGCCGGAGCGGCCGGCCTTCTCGAAGATGGGGTCCTCGGACTCACCGCGGAGGTTGATGTCGGCGACGCGGGCGTTGGTGGGGTCGCAGCTGACGCCGTACCAGTTGCGGCAGCAGTCGGTGCCGGTCCACGTCTTGAAGATGCCCAGGTAGGGCTCGTTCAGCGACGCCTTGAACGCCAACAGAGCATCCCTGTCCGACGCCGGACAACCGGTCACGGCCCAAGCAAACGCCAGCAGCAATGCAGCACCGAACGGCAGCCTCATCTCCGCTATGTGTGTGAAGCAATGCGGTCGTGAGCGGGAGTGCAGGGAGTGATGAGAGCGAGGGAGAGCTAATATGCAGAGTGAGAAAGATGGGGGGGAGGTTGGTGGTGGCATTTTCTCGTCTGAGCTCTGAATTTAATGAGGTTCTTTGGACCGAAAAGCCCCTGGCATAGTGTCGTAAATTGCGAGCAGGCCGGGGTCGGCTACAATCGCACATGCAGGATGCAAAAGATCGTGTCGCCTCTTCTTTTGCTTTTTCTAATTAAATCGTTGTTGATGGGGATAATGGTCTTGCATGTGTATTAACCTGAAAAACCTTAGTCCGCATTTCCTTATTAATATCAGATTCTTGCTTTTCCACATCAGTAATTCCTTTTTCTCGTTTCTTCAATTCCATTTAATTACGAAGAATAATTATCATCGATAAATGTATCACAAGGAGATTCTTTAGAATTATAATTATATTTGAAACACTTCGCATCTTCCATACTTCTACTTTGCGTGCAAAACAATAGTTAACAACATAAGCGGATTTCCCATGAATTGAAGATATTGACCATACTTTATCCTAACAAAAATTAGCAGCACATAACACAACATGTGGTGGCAATGGGGCCAGTGGGATTTGGAGGTGAAGGCCCAGAAATCCCAATGATAATGAGAGTCGCATTATTTTTCCCGGATCCAATGATTAAAGCCACGTTCATTTTGATCATACCCTTTTTCACCTTTTTCACCGAATGACAAAAATTGACGCTGCCGATTTTCAAGGGAGACGGAGAGAAAGCAAGATAGAAAGTCTGCTTTGGGAACATGGCTGCTCCCCCAATCATCTATCCTAATTTACCGTTTGCATCAGCCAAAAGCAACGGGAAGACCCCAGATTATCTTCTGCTTTACCGTCTCGAATTGCATGGATTACTATATCGGATCTCAATTTTTCTACTCGTACAAGCAAGAGCTTTTTAGCAGATGACAGTCATGTAGCTTGATCTACGAACAAAGCGAAGCAACAAATTTACACCGTTACCCCGATTCTGAATCTCGCATATGTAGCAACTCGATCCCCGTACCTTTCCTGAGAAGAAAGAGAAAATGCGATCAGAATAAAGATTGGTTCAATCATTTCAGATATTGATCGAGACAAATTAAAAGGGCAAAACTAATGATGACCATTATCAAACCGGAACTTCAGGAGCTAGATAGACGGAAAATTTCCAACAGGCAACCCCATTGCAAGACGATCGCGTTAATAGCAGCCTCTTCAATTCATCCTCTTCACGGTGATGGATAGGATAGCCGCAAATTTTGCGGGCAGAAAACCGATGGATGGGCCAGTGTTGGGAATAGACTAAAGCTCCAACATTAAATTCGAATCACCAGAGCCTTCCCTACTTCGCCTGACGTCCGTATTCAATGCATGTCGCCCTCTCCAGAGCTCAAGATGGAAAATTCATGAGAGCTATGGCCTGAAGCTTCATAAAGCCATCATGGAAAATGCTCTCCTATGTCGTCATAAAGCTATGACCTTGACCGAAGTTTTATAGGGACGTTCGAGTTTCAACGAGGTCGCACGAGATTCATTGGGGGTGGAGAAGTGGGTGCCGATGGCAAATCTTACGTCCATCTTCGCTAAATGGCCTGCAGGTTTTGCGGAAGCTACATCCAAGATACCAGATTGGGTCTTCAAGTGGAGGCCCCATTTTTAATTGTGAGTAGGACTTCCAGACCAGCCCAAAAGATGACCCAGAGGAAACCCGGTGTCATCATTACACAGAGGTGTACAAAACTTTGGCAATGTGGGAGATCCGCAAGAAATATAAAACCCCACAACCAAGGCTGATGCTTTCGGTGCGGGATCCGACATCTCATATACATTTTACAATTAGCATCATAATGAACATCTCCGTGATTTCGAAGGTATCGCCGCACACTCTAGAACAAAGATAAAGTTTCTTCTAGTCGATCGGGCGCGCTACTTATACCGATTCTCAGGAATTATGTATCGTGTTCTGCTAAGTAAAATGTTGTTGTTCGTTCTCCAACTCCAGGAGCCTGTGTTGCCTTCATAATCTGGCGAAAGTTAATTAAGAAGGAAGCAGCGATCGAGGGGCTTAGGGTGTGTAAGATAATGACAGCGTCCTAATGATTTGGTTTCTGCACCAATGCATGAAACAATTAAGATGTTCCCTCTCCCATCGTATATTACTATCATGCTTCCCCCATTCATTTATTAGAATTCTCGCCAATCAACTGACAGAACGAAAGAATATGCAACTCCCCCACCAAGCACCGCCATTATTTTGTAGGAAGTACCAACATGAATATTCCCCCATTTTAATCTACTCGATTTTTTTAATTGAGGTTCGCCGATGTGGCTATAAAGGGGGAAACACACCCATTAAGTAATGTTTTTCCTTGTGTTTGATATCAAATAATGCCCAGCTCTTTGACTATCGACTCGGGCTGAGAAAGAACGAGTGAAACACAATACAGATGAAAATTTGCCGAGTTTTGAAGGCTGTCTTGTAGTCGACAAAGTAAGTGGCTTTAGTCTATGAAATATATAACAGGGAATAACCAAGTCTTCGAGCATGGGCGTCCGTAGTCGACAAAGTAAGTGGCTTGCAAAATGCTGGTGCTGCCTAACCACACGAGCGATGAACTTTATATTTCACGACATGATGGACAAATACGCTGAGGTTTAGATTGATAATGTTGACTTCAAATCTGATGAGGCAAGTCGTCTTAATTATCTTGAGCTTGCTTTTAGTAGGATGAGAAATTAAATATTCTTTATTATGAAATTTCTAAAATGTGCTTTTGGAGCAAGAGCTGATAATTTCTTAGGATTCCTTATTAATAAAAGAGATATCGAAGTAGATAAGAATAAAAATAAGGTAATTCTAGAATTACCGGCACCGAAGACGAATAAAAAATTACAAATAATAATCGGTAAGATAATTTTGTACGTCTATTTGTTGCTAACTTGTTTGGTAAAAGAGAAGTTTTCTCTCCTATGCTCAAGTTGAAAAATCACGAGCAATTTGTAAGGGGGGAGAAACGACAAATTGTCTTTGATCGAATCAAAAAAATATTTGACTAACCCAGTTGTATTCATGCCACCTAAAGCAGGTAAACTATTGAAATTATACTGGTCGGTAATCGATGAGGCAAATGACAAAAAGGCAAGAGCAAGCGGTGTACTACATTAGTCGAATGTTGGATGATGCTAAGAGGTGGTACACCGTGGTGGAAAAATTATGCTTGTCTTTTATATTTTGCATGTATTGAGGTATGGTATTTCTTGTTGCCGACTACAACTTTTGTATTATTGTAAAATAGATGTCATAAAACATATGATTTCAAGGCCAATCATTGGAGGCCGAATCAGTAAATGGGCTTTTGCTTTGTCTGAGTTTTATCGAGTCCATTTCCTCTTGAGGACAGTAAAGGGGACAGGCCATTGTCGATTTCCTAATCGAGTATCTACGCGTGCACACGAAAGAGCATGAGGATGGAAACTTCACATAGGCAGTGCCATGGACTCCGTATTTAATGGATCATGTGCCAATTATTCATCCAATGTCATAATATTATTAATTTATCCTAAAGGATATAGAACAAGATTCATATTCAAACTGGATTTCAACGGTACATAACTTTTGGACCGTGACCCGAGACGGATCAAAAGAGCCTACGTCTAACACGTGTCGAAAGCAAAAATAAGTTTTAACGAGATATGGAACTTAGCATCGGGGGAGATCCGAAAGATATGTAAAGGTCCACGTTCAAGGTTCATACTTTCGGTTATTAGGATCCGATATCTCATAATGTATTTTGCAATTAGGATCATACCCAACATCTATGTGATTACGAATGTGTCGGATCACGCCCTAAAATAAGGACGCAGCTTCTTTCTTCTAGCCTAGCGCGCAACTAACATATCGATTCGCATTAGTGGTGTGTTACGTTTTTGTTAAGCAAATGTTGTTTCGTTCTCCAGCTCCCAGAGGCTGAGAGGCACGTGTAGCCTTCATAATTTGGGGGGGAATCAAGGAGAAAGCAGCCAGCATTAATTAGGGCGGATTAGATAATGACAATTGACAGGGTCCTCATGATTTGGTTTCTGCGCCACTGCACGAAGCAATTAGAAAAGGAAGATGTTCCCCTTGTCATCGCATCTTATTATCATGCGTTCCCCTATTTATTTTAATCAAGATTTCTCGGGAATCAACTGACAAAAACCAAAAGAATATGTCATTACCCCCCACCAAACGCCACCATGAATATTCTCCCGTTTTTAAACCTTACCGAATTATTATTATTAATTATTTATTTATTATAGAGGTTAGCTAATGTGCTTGAATGGGGCGGGGGACATGACATGCAGCACCCAATCAAGTCCTCTGTGTTTTTAACCCTTTGTTAAATATGCGTAGGTGTTATCCTTAAAGGAGGGAGACAAAAGCTTCCCCAATTCGACTCTCCATCGCTAATAATTGGATTCTAGTGAGATTTGAAAGGGGGAAAGTTCCCAAAGGCAGTTCATTCCCTCACCAAAGGATTGGGGGGAGCATATGTAAGATTTACTAGCGATGAGAGAGTAATCAATGGGCCAATTAATTCGAACGATCACTTACAGACCGTGCCACGAATTAGCGGATATGTCGGATTTGGTGGCATCTCTTCTCGCATTTTACTTGTTCCGGTGGCAAAAATCCCAAATGGAAAACGCCGACGATCCATCCGTCTCCAGCGTCCCAAAACTCGCCCGCTCCAATCCGGCTTTCACGCTCCCTGAAAGCTTACGCACGTCCAAATCCAGCGACCAAAAAAAAAAAAGAAGAAAAAAAAAGAGGGGGGGGGGAAAAGATCGAAGCAGGGCATTTTCTCCCCCCCCTGCTGTGCAAATGCGACGAAGCATCTTCCACCCCCGCACCCGTCATCTCATGCCCGACTCAGCTCCACGTAAGCGGGCGCCACCTGTCGGCTCGCGATTGGCCGAACGTCCCTCGGGAGGGCTTTTCAGCTCCCTCAAGGGTCGCGCCAACGCCCCCCGTTTTTTTTTTTTTTTTTGTATTAGCTCCGCTTTCATTATCTGACAACCTGTACAGCCACGCCACACGCGCCCCCGCGGGTGCGTCGTTCGTGTAGTGTAGTCCCCCCCCCCCCCCCCCCTTTGGGACCAATCCCAGCCGTTGGATCCGCAATTTTGGCCGTCGAGATCATCACGTCCCCATCGTCCCCCCTTTCATTATTCTAAAGCCGCTCAACCAATTACCCTACGCCATCACCAACCTACTTTTCGTCACGGCTTTTTCGCTCAACTTTGGTGCGCGTCTACGTGGCGCCCCCTCACTGGGCCTTTTCCGCCCCCGCGGCTCGATATTTTCGTCACCTCATTCTCTCGCGAGAAACGCCGAGCAGCGGGGGCGGCGTGCCCGAGCTCCGCTTCCCCGGACCCCACCGACTTTTCCCATTCCCCCCGAGAATTGCTACTTACCGCGGTCATCCGATACGACGACAAGACACGATACAAACAAACGCGATATTATCACGTTAATCTCGTCGTCGGGGCGCCATTCGCAATTCGCCTTTTTATTTTCGTTTTTTATCGCAAATGCGCGACAGACGTAACCACGAGTGGCGATTGCAATTTGAAGGGAGAAAAGCAAGGATCCACCAGCCTCGACGAGCATCGCAAACCACAATAATCTATTTAATTTTCGTTTCCCCAGGAGGATGATTTGAAATATAAAGAAGAAGAAGAAGAAGAAGAAGAAAAGCTAAAAATCACAAGGGAAAAAAAAAATTAAAATGGAAAAGAAAAAGGGACAATCAGAGATTGGCAAGAACAACGAGAACAAAGCGATTTTGGGTTTGATCTTCGATATCTTCAGATCTGGTATAGGATTCCTTCACGTCCCCCCCTTCCTTCCTTCCTTCTCCACCTTCCGTCCGAACGCGCTATCCGTCAACCGTTTTGTTCGAGAAAGCAAAAGCGAGATCCGGGTCTCGATCTCCTCAGAATTTCGGGGTTTTCTTTCCTTCGGCTCCTCCGTCCTTTCCTTTTTTTTGGATTCCCTCCTCCGGATCGATCATCAGACTCTGACGATCTTCGCGGCCTTGACCACCGGGTTTTCCCTCGCGATCGCCTCCCGTCCGGCCGCCTTGTAGTCGTAGCTGCAGTCGTGCCGATCGGAGTACCGGTGCTCCGCGCAGAAGAGCTCGCCGCACCGGCACCGGAACCCGGTGAGGCCCACCTTCCGCCGGCACCCGGAGCAGCGGTTCACCTCCCTCCTGGCGTTTGACTCGGTCAAGGGAGGCGAGGCGGACGTCTCCCTCCTGCTCGTCCCCGTCGCGAGACCAGATCGGTCGGGCGACCTGGAGGAGCCCGATCTGTGGATCTTCTCGGCGGAGAACTTGAGGACCGAGGTGCCGCCGGTGAGGACGGCGGCGGCGGAGGAGGAGGCGGTGGGGGCGGAGGAGGAGGAGGAGGAGGTGGCGTTGAAACATTTCTGGCACATGTTGTTGGTGGCGGGATTACCGGCGAGGCCGCAGTTGTTGATGCAGAGGGTCAGGGCCTCGGGCACCTTGAACTCCGTCTCCTCCTTCTCCGTCCTCTGGGCCATTTCCGACGAGGTCGATATCTAGACAGAGAGAGAGGGAGGGAGGGAGGGAGGGAGGGAGGGAGGAGATGATATCGATGGGGGAGATCGAGAGATCTCGAGGGAGAGAAGAGGCAGAAGGGGCCAAGGCGACTGGGGGCGGTGGGAGGGGGGAAGAGAGGATGCCGGGGATATTAAGGGGGGAGGAGGAGGAGGAGGAAGAGGAGGAAGCGGTCGGTAATGGGGCGATGGAATATGGGCCTCCTTCATACGGACGCGTTTCAAACATTGTTTTGCTCCAACCGCGACATAATGACCGAAATGACCCCGCGGCCACCCTCCTTTTTACCCTCGTTCTAGTAGATTGGTTCTTTGTCCTCTTCGCCACTGACGTCCCGCATTTTTATTACATTCGTACAATAATTATACAAATACCCCCTCTCCTCTCTCTCTCTCTCTCTCTCTCTCTCTCTCTCTCTCTCCTTTTTCTTTTTTTTCTTTTTTTTTTATAACTTGGAAAAAGATGTGTCCGAATTCTGAAAGTGGACCCCCCCCCCCCCCCCCCACACCGCACCCCCGGCGTTGTAAATTGCCAAATTGGATTTGTTTTCCCCCTTTTTCTCCTTTAATAAATTTCTATATTTTTCTCTCTCTCTCTCTCTCTCTCTCTCTCTCTCTCTCTCTCTCTCGTTTTTTTTTCCTCTGCGAAAGAGATTGCTTTGGGACGACCGACAGGGACGTGGCGGTTGTTCGACGGAGCATATATGGCGGTAAGGATGGGAACGGGGGGAGGGGGTGGGGCGGGGGGTGGTCATGAGTCGGTCTCGATTAAATGAATGCCCCCCGCCCGCCCCCCTCCCTCCCTCCCTCCCTCCATAGCTGTCCGTCTAATCTCCTTTTGGAAAAAATCATCCTCCACTTTATTATTCATTCAACAATCTTTTCTTATATGCAATAATAAACGCGAATTGAATTTTACTGATGATGTCTCCCGCATACTTTGCTCAGCAATCGTACCTAAAGGATCACGCCCCTCGATTTTAGAGGACTCGTAACCATTCTCGTGATGTTCTCGAGATACGGAAACATTTATCATTTTTATGCGCTAGATGCGAGTTAAGTGCCCGCCGACATGAATGAGAAGCGCAAAAAACCGGAAACTTGATTGATGATGATCGCGTCTCGTTTTTCGCCGACATGCAATGTCAAGAATAATATGGAAGCGAGGAAGCCGAAATGAATCTTTCGGCGAACCATATCGTGGCTGGAAAAATAGAGCGGAGGAGACGAGACGAGACGATTGGATTGGTCGTCACGAAAATAACGGGCGAGATTTCCCAATTCCGGATCTAAATCAACGTCCCGGTTACCGCTGCGTTTATGAATTTCCGGGCACATATTTCAGAAAGGGCAAGCCTACGATCATCCTACGCAAGAATTTAGTATGCACATACATCGGCAACTGTGGTATTGTATTTTCGGGTCAATTGAAGGGATATTATGTATGTATTTATGTAACCCATGCCGCGAGGGGAATATAATACATGCAATAATTGGGTTAGGAGGCGAGGAAGGTCGGAATAATGAAACCCAAAATTGGATGGGGAGGGCTTGCCGGGCAAGCAAAGCAAAGCAAAGCAAGGCAAAACCACTCCTCTCCTCTTTGTTTTTTTTTTGTTTGGTCAAGTGGGGGTTTTGATCTCGTCAAAAAGCACGCAACGCTGCCCACTTGCATTATTTGTTTATTCATAAAATGAAAAGAGGGGCTCCAAATTGGAGAGGGAGGCGAAATTACAGAAATGGGCTCCCTCGAGAAAGTACGGAGGGTCAAATTTGGGAACTTGACCATGAGGAGGGAGGGGGGGGCGGCCCTCCATCTGAAACTGTCTCTCTCTCTCTCGCTCGCCACGCGCTACACGTGTGCGTCCACCGCGTCCTGCTGACTTTTTTTGACCCACCTCCCTCCACGTCACTCTCACCTCCTCATTTTTCTTTTTTCCCCTTTTTTTTTTTTTTTAATCCGTTGGAAAGAGAGAAGAAGCCGCGATTGAAATTCACCCCTCCATTTCGTGGGATGTTGCTCTGCCTCTTCCATCACCGTCCTTTGGCTCAAGTTCCTTCCTGACAATTGTTTTGTTGACATTTCAGCATTCATCCTTTTATCTCTACCGGAATCTTCAACGGGTTGTCCTTATTATTATTACAGATCCACTTAGATAGAAATGGCACCCGGATTATCTACATCCGCAACGCATTATAGTAATTATATCCCGCCACCTCGTCACATGTCAATAAGACCGCGAATTTTATCTGCGAATATCCAATTACATTTGAATATCGATTATGTCGGCGAGTTGTGAAATTCATCGATATGATCCATTGATTAATAGTTATATTTAGGATAATAGTTACGAACGTGCAATTGATTTGCCACCACATGCTAGCTATTGACTTTCGAAATGCACCCTTATTATGGATACGAAGATACTGTAGATACTTGGGAAATCTTGATGTGTTTTTATCATTGTGCACGCGCCGTTGCTCTTGACAAAAAAAAACCATCGTGTCCCCCTCGCAGAAAATGAAGAAGGTTGACATCCCAAGTTCCTTCTTCTTTCTATGTGAAGGTCGTTTTATACATCATCGATGGATCGATCATATTTACTTTGACTTTTGGGCTGTAGCATGAGAAGAAGTCAAGAAGTGTAGAAGGCACCCCCCCCAACGAGGAGGCATTTTGCTTTCTTTTTATTGCATTCTATCCAAACGCATAAGGAAACACACGGACACGAGAAGAGACAGACGAGACATCTCAGATGCGACAACCGGAAAGCTCTTATTCAACAAATCAAGCTGGCCTCTCTTCCTCCATTTTGTGTCGATACGATGGTGCCTAGTGCAAGTAGTAGGCGATGAAGGACACGAGGGAGGCGCCCACCAAGGATCCGACGGCTGGCAAGCTAGCGACCGCCCCGCTCGGGGAGGGTGCGGGGGCCTCGTGGCCCTCGTGGGCCATCACCGCGCTCATGGAGGCAGCGGCAAAGAGGACTGCGCAGGCAATCTTCTTCATTTCCATTGCGGCGCGACCGGCGAAGAACCTCACGAGCTGTTCTTTTCGAGTCGGAAGGAGAGATTGATCGCCGAATCACGCTTGGAATGCAGCCTGAGGGAAATATGGGGAGGGGAAGGGCGGTCTCTTATAGGAGGCGGGGTAGAGAGAGCTCTTTGACGAGAACGTGACAGTTGTTGCTCTCCACAATGTGTGGGTTGATCTATGAATTGGAATGGCGCGGAGAGGTTTGCTCGTCGCGGTTGAACGAATCTCGCGTCTGATTTTGGTTTAGAACAGATGCATTGGTATTGTTGGCAAAGGGCAGGCCGCGAATGCCAGAGTAGAGCTTCTTTCTTTAGAGAGAGTCGTATACTTTAGTGGGACTCCCAAAAAAGTCTCTCTTTTTTCACAAACCCATATTGATACTGGGCTGGGCCTTGAAGAATCCAATGATCATTGAGATATACGGTTTCGAAGTAGGATTGGGCTCTGCGCTTCGACAAACCCAAGCATTGTTTAGGCATGTACAAGCGCCAGAGAGAGAGAGAGAGAGAGAGTGTCAAGAAGACTTGGGAAGACCCAAAAGCCCGACTTTACTTCCAAGCAGAAACAAAAGCACTTTGAAGCTAAGCAAATAAAAACCTAGGATTGAAGAAAGAGCACGCACGTATTGTGTCCGTCGTGTGTTTTTTGTCGGTTCCTTAGCGGTATCCAGCTCGCCCCCCTCGGCATGTTCTCTTCAAAGCTGAGCATATGATGATGCTGCTCATGGGCCCCCGCTCACTTCTCTCCCGCTATAAGGAGTACCCACAGCGCTCGTAGACTCTCCACACAATTCACAGCAAACGCGCGCGCATATTCCTTTCCCTGTTAATTCTAGCCATGGCGCCAGCAGCAACTGCATTCAATTCGGTTCTCTTGGCCACTTATGTCGTTGCGGTTGCTCTTCTTTCCATGCCCGCCGCAACCCGCGTTTCAGCTCAAGGTTTGGAAATGGTGCCGTCGCCTGCCATCTCACTGGACACTGGATCAGCTCTCTCTTTGGGTGTGTCCGGAGCTGCCATCCTATGCTCTTTCTTGTTGGCCGCGCTCCATCTCTTCTTTGGCAACTGAATTCCACCGCGCCTTTGCATCGGATCCGGTGCATCGTATCATCTTTGTTGGATGCTTTCAGCCCGATCAAGGATGTGATTTACGTACATATTTATTATCTTCATTTGTCATTTTTTCTTCTTTTGCATTCCTGTGTGGCAGAGATCGACACATTACACACAGGGAACTACAGAGATCCATTCGTGTTTATACATGTACTCTCCCCATATAGCTTCACAATAATGAACAGAGGAGCATACACCTATTGCTGATAGGAACATTCTTTTTCCTGCGTTCTTTGATTTTCCTTTCGCGATAATTTGTAGAATACATAGATGTCCACATATCCGTCCATCCACATAACACACGCGCACGCATGCACACAAGATTGGACCTTCCTCAGTATAATCATCCTGTGCATAGTCTAACAATCAAAAACAATCTTTGTTTACTTCTCCAGTCCAAACGATAAAACCCGTTTACGCGAATCCAAGTACAGGTGGAACAGGTCTATCATAACCATCTATCATATGAGCCGCACATAATCAATAATTTCTTGTGAGGGAGCAATAATGGCAGTGGGTCGTTTATGATGGGTATGTGACCATTACTATTTTGTGTGAATAGGAGTAAGCCGAACCGTTCATGCATTGTCCACAAGGGCCACAACCTATTGAACCAGTTCATCACATACGTACCATTTCATTAGCACCTTCTACTATTTTTCAAGTGGAAGAAGCCAATGGCTGTTCAAACTTCTACAAAAGTGATTAGTGTAAGAGTGGTTAAGTCGTCATGTTTAGGAAAGGGAAATATCAAACAGGGACTCATACCATTAGACTCCACAGCTATTTCCAATCACAAGTTCGAATTCGGTACTCGTTATCATGACATTAGACAAGACCTCCATTATAACAAGATTTTGGAAAGGTAAAAGTTATTGGAGCCTGCCAAATGCGTTTGCTTTTGCTTTTCTTAAGCAAAAACTTTTTTTTACTCTCATTTTTTCTGCCGAATTTCAAATTATTACTTCAGCTTAAAAAAATTGCCAAAAAAGTTATAAAAGAATTCCAGTCGATATTCCTATAATTTATTTTAAAAAAGTCAAGGTGTTCCGCATTTGAATTAAAGTCAAAGCCACACTTTTGGGTTAAAGAGCCAAATTAGAAAGCCCTTTTCAAATATTGCTACCTTTAAGCATTTGTTGTGTGAGAAGCAAAAGCGTAATTTAGAAATATATCCCCGCCCAATTGCAATGCTTCGGATTCTCGGAAGGTTCCAATGAGTTGGCAAGCTGCCATTGGTCGCAGATAATTGCCCACCACATCCCAAAATGACGTCATAATTGGCGAAGAGTTTTGGATAAGAGAAAAATCATCGCCTACCATTGCAGAAACACCCCACATCCACCAATCCTCCTCCTCCACCACCATGGCAACTTCACTCTCACCACCCACCATCCTCTCCTCCACCACCGCCGCCACCAAATCGGCCCAAGCCCCCCTCACCGTCGCCACCAAAACCCACATCTCAGCCCACCCCAACAAACACCCCTTCCCGGGCTCGGCCGCCGGTCTTGCAGCCACTGCCCTTGCCGCGGCCACCATACTCACCACCACGCCACCTTCGCTAGCCGACTCACCGCCAGCGACCTACCACCTCTACTACGGCACAGCAGCCAGCGCCGCCAACTACGGGGGCTACGGCGGCAATGCCAGCAAGATGGACACGGCCGAGTACGTCTACGACGTGCCCGACGGTTGGAAAGAGCGGCTGGTCACCAAAGTGGAGAAGGGCACCAACGGGACGGACAGCGAGTTTTACAACCCCAAGAAGAGGACGGAGAAGGAGTACCTGACTTTCCTTGCCGGTTTTGGGCAGTTGGCTCCGAAAGACATCGTGCTGAACAATTTGGCTCTGTCCGACGTGGATTTGCAGGACCTGATCGCCCGTGCCGACAACATATCATCGGAGGAGAAGAAGGATGAGAAGGGGCAGCTGTATTACGTGTACGAGATCGATGGGACCGGTGCTCACAGCTTAATCTCTGTAACCTGTGCCAAGAACAAGCTCTATGCCCACTTTGTGAATGCGCCCGCTCCCGAGTGGAATCGGGACCAGGAGACCTTGAGGCACATTCATGAGTCCTTTAAGACTGTCGGATCCTCTTAGAACTTCTTCCCTGAGAAATTTGTATTCTGGGTGATGAGTTTTGTAAGCTCTTTCGAGTTTGACAATATAATGTGTATCTCTATATATACTTGTATCAAAGTCTTGTAAACCAATCGCAACGCAGGTTCCTTCAAACCAGTTACGTCGGATTTTGCAATGTCTGCTCTTACGCTTTACTTGGCACTCCAGCTTTGGCAAAGCATTTGCTACTTGAACAAGATAAAGTAACGCTAATAACTTTTCTACTGCTGCTGGACGCTCAACAGAAGATTGCTTCTAGGAAAGATATGTTACAGGTACAACAGTTGCTGACAAACGCCAATCTTCAAACTTGTCACCGAGCAGACCAAAGACAAAAGAGAAAATCACGATACAGCCAGCAAACTGCATACTATTCTTATACATTAAATGATCCAGTATGAACTACCACATGTCAGCATACAGACTGATAATTTCTGCAATTCTTTCCCTAGTCACACCATACCTGCGAATACAGATCCATCACTTGGGATGTTTGGAAAGGGGAAATGAAACTCTCTGCGGCATACTCTGTGGCACATCTGTTTTCTGCTCCTGTGATGGATTGGCATCGCTTCTTTCATCTTCTTCTGCTTCTTCCAGTGCCTGAGCAGATTGCCTCCTCGGGATTGCAAGTTGGTAATTTGGGCTGATCAGCGTGTCCTGTTCTGGAGGAAGTGGAATACCGGGACCTGATATTGTCTTTGGTAATGGAATCTTGTTCCTGTTTCTAGCCAATTCCAGTAAGACCTGATAGACAGTAACATCATCATTGGTTTTTGACAGTCTGGTACAATAACATCAAACAAGTAAAACACGAACACCAGACATATAACTGCAAGTTCACACACATATGCCTTCAATAATTAATGAATTAGACTAACTGAGCATTCAACAGCGAACACAAATGTCCGCACTTCGCAAAGACAGATGTGTGCAGCTTAAACATTTTGACTTCATGGTCTCCACAGGTCAAATGCCATGGAGAAAATGGATAGTTAAGACATGCCAAATGCCATCATGCCAAGACAAAGTTCTAGCTGGGAGTCAACTTTAGCTCAGGTTGAATGGACTATACACTATAACCTAATATGGTTTCTGCTTAATGGTCGGAGTTCCATTTACAAATTCACTCGATCAAGAAACTGCCACGGCTGATATGAACAAGACATCATGATTTGAAACAGAGGATCATCCATGGTCATATGGACATATGTTCAATGATAACAAATCTATACAATTAACAATATAAACACTTTACACACCTCTCTTGGAGGAGGCTGGGAAAAGGTGAAATTAACTTTTGACTGGACTGCAAGCTTAACATCATCGCAATCAATTGCAGCCTTGCCAGCATGCTCGGAGTAGACCTGTGCATCTGTTAATACGTCAACTACATACCGGTACCACAGCTCCAAGAATTGGTGTATAACGCGAGGTTCATACTCCTCAACACCCATTGATTTCAGCAGTGACTTCACAACCCTGGCATCTCTTGGCAAGTCGCTGTCTTTCTCCGCCATCGCCTCTAAATGTCTATGATGACTGCATAAAAGGACAGCACACAGATATCAGAAAGATGTAAAAAGCAGATATGATCACTTTGTTTTTAAAAAGGCAGGATAAGAAAAATGAGTTGTGGGAGCTTAATTCCCTCAGGTTAAAATGACATCGTAGTTGGAATTAAGATTACTAAGTAATTATTGAGGGACTTGCTTTGAATTGATACATAAACATGAAGTACAAAATGACTCAGTTTCACAAAAGAAAAAAAGGGGGAAAATGTTATGCATGACGAGCCTAACAGAGAACCACACTAATACTAACATGAGAAATTCTCTGTTAGCAACAGAATTTTGCTGGAGAGGGTCAAGGAAATGTTACAATGAGCTATACTTTTCATAGATCATGATGCCTCCAGTGAATCGTACTAAATTGAAAATGCGAAAGAAACTCATTATAATCACAATGGGAAACGGAAATACTGGTATAGCCCAAAGGTTTCATTGGGGGAAAAGAAATCAAGTCTTCTTGGTCCTGCAACTTGATTCTGCCAAAGCTCCATCAACAACAGTAGCTAACACAGCAATTACCCATCTGGCATTTTTTCATCAGGAGGGGAGCTACAGGAAACACAAAAAAATTGCATTGCACTGTGACATCTTTACGTCCACCCATCTAGAAGTTCTCAGTTTGCATCAGCAACATAACCAGCCGAACACCAAATAGAGTGAATGTCAAATTACAAAAGTATCACTTAAAAAAGGCGACGAGAAATGCCAACTCGCCCAACATATCTCGAAAAAAGCTTTGCACGAGATGAATAAGGGAAATTGCTCTTCTGTTAAATACATCAAAGGGAAGAAACTCCAATCCGAAATTGGCAATCTCAATGCAATGCCCTCCCAGCAGCTTCAAATAAGAACACACAAACGAATGGACATTTGTATGACCCGTTTAACTAAAAATCGAACAACAGGGACTCTTCATCGCTCTCGGACAACACGCCATCCGAACTAGATTAACGATACAAAAAGGAAGTGCATACAGAGAGGAGATAATCACTAACCCCAATGATATAGAGATAGAGAAAGAGAGAGAGAGAGATTGCGACCTGGAGATGGAGAGACAGGGCGTGCGACTGCGAGAGAGTGCGATTGAAGAAGAGTGAATTTGAATTCCAGGTTTAAGAAGCCTCCTGAACTCGCTCGAGTCTGAAATCAGACTTGTTGAAATTCTTGAAACTCTCTCTCTCTCTCTCTCTCTCTCTCTCTCTCTCTCTCTCTCTCTCTCTCTCTATCTCGAGCTTCACCAAATGCAAATCGTGCTCACCCCTGGTAGCTTCACCGACGTAAATCGGAGATGAGCGACGATCCAGAGGGATTCCTGCTCTCTCTCTCTCTTCTCTCTCTCTCTCTCTCTCTCTCTAGGTTTTCAGGCTTCTTCCCCGATTTTGAAGTTTGTTTAAAAGAAGGAACGCTCCATTTTGCTTCTTGCAAAAAAAAAAAATAGTTCGCTCGAAAAATACAAAATAATATAAAAGGTCGAAACTTTTATCCTTTTTTGTTTTAAAGAGACAAGCATGTCAACGAGTCCTGTAAATTATATGCCCGGACAATTAATTTAGGAGATGTCGTTGTGAAATTTATTCTCGTTAAATAAATTCTCCTTTTTTTTTTAATAGTTGATGCTCTTGAGACATTATATGAATGAAGAGAGGCTTCGAAGATGGCGCACCGATGACCAAAGTATAAATAGATAGATCCAGCTGTAAATCAATATATGTTTTCGAAATGTCCATTCTTGTTGAAATTTTTCAATTCCACGAATCAAGCAATTTTTTAATAAAATAATTGCAAACAAAAAAATTATTTTCATTTTTATAAAATTAAAAATGTTTTCGTGAATTAAAAATCCACAGTTTTACTAAAAACAAGGTTGTGTGGAGTCCATAAAGGGTAATACAAGAAGTAAGCGTCCTAAGCTATATCCCAGATATTTCAATAATTTCAAGGTATTATCTTTTTCAGTATTACATGTAGTTAGTAAATGGAATATGCTTAACAAATGTCTCGAGAATACTTATTGGTAATATTCACTAAAAAATTAATCAGGTGAATTACTTAAAAGAAAGCGAAAAAAGCAAAGAAAACTTCAAAAAAAGAAGTAGGAAGCTTAAGTTGACTTGCATGGTCCAATCAACACCGCCTCGCCTCTCAACACATCTTAATCACGACTCACCCACATGCCACGCGCACTATGGGATTGTCTATGGTTATATCATCGTATCATTTTGTACAACACAACCAAAAGCCAGTTATCGTCGCGCATTCTTTTATAATTTAGATGACTAAGGTGCTTTTGTACTGCCCGGTCGGTCTCAATGCCATTAAACTTAAAAATTATCGAAAACGAAGCTTTTCACCCTAGGCATGACAATTCGTCACATGAATATCATAAAAAGTTCTTAACAAATGTCGGTACGGCAAAATGGTGTACATCTTTTTAACATAGTCTTATAATATCAAAAATTACGCATACTATAACTTCGGCCTGGATTAACACAAAACATTCATACAGTCATATTGAATAAAATTGCTAATTTACGACGATATGATATGTTCCTAATTTACAATGGTAGAGATGAAGTGGTAAGCCTTTCCCCAAATTTATCGTGTATATTAAAAAAGTAATGTATGAGATTCCGCTCTAAGTACGACAAAATGTTGTGTGCCTTGGTAATACGCTATTCAACATTTAAAAGACATATGATGATTGACCTTAAGTACCGCAAAACATTATACACTTGGACAAGACGTTGAAAAATATTAAAAAGTAAAGTACAAGGATCTCGCCCTTAAGTATGATTGATTATCGCACCACTTGGTAAAATGTCCCATGATATTAAAAAATGCCATATGATTCTTGGCCTTCAATAAGACACGTTATTGTACGTTCCGGCAAGACTTTGTATAGTATTGAAAAGTGTCACAACGATTTTGGCCAAGAATACGAGGGACCATCGTTCAATCATACTAAAAATTTTAAAAAAATTATTTAAAAAAAAATCATATTGAAGCAGGAGCTACAAGGCCAGATGAAGGCTAGCGACCCTCACTAGGATGGTCGCTGACACCGTCCCTTTATTGGCGAGGGCTTACTCGTGCCTACGTAGAGGTGAGCAGTTCTAGATTCCTTACAGGTTCCACCTGAACTTAGAACTTACCCTCGGGTACAGGTTCCTTATTTTTTGAAATCTAGAATCTACTCGTTGGAACTTGAAACCTAGAACTTACCCTATCACAGGTTTTAGGGTAGGTTCCAGGGTCTAACATGTTTTTTTTTTTATTTCATTTTTAGTTTAACAAAAAGAAAATGAACGCAACAATAATGAATAAGCTTGTCATTCACCAAAGAGAATACAAAAGACTAGTTTTCCTGACATTACGGTTTAAATAAATACAATTAAAATAAGAAGTCATTGTGTGAATCAATATTAGAGGTGAGCGATTCCATGTTCCGTACAAGTTCTACCTAGAACCTACCCATGAGAATATGTCCTTCATTTTTTGGAACTTGGAACCTACTTTATCAGGTTCCAAGTCAATTATAGGATCTACCTTTAATGATCACCACTTGCTGCTATGATCCACTGACCATAACTTATATTTAGACACATGAAGAATATAAAATATTAACGAGTCATAAAATGAAAGCTTAGAGTATTGGTTAATGCTATGAAACACCGCAGGATCACGCGAATACATAAACAAAGAAAAAACACAAAAAAACTTATTTAGGTTCAAAGTTCCACCTATCTAAAATCTGGAACCTACCCGTCGAAGCAGGTTCCTCTATTTTTGGAACCTGAAACCTGACCGGTGGGAATCTGTAGATTCCAGATTTCCGGTTCTACCCTGGAACCATGCTCACCCCTATGGCTATGTGATGCAATGGTTGCTCAATGCAATTTTAAAAAGCAAAGAATGGCGGTCTCTATTGGGGCAAGAGCTAATGCCTCTATGAGATGAGTTTTATTGGCTTACTATTTAACAATATGCACAGTTCATAAATTTTAGCTCTAGGTTGAGGGGGTTTGTTTGTTAAGATTTATCAAAAGTGAAAAAAGTTTCGTCAAAATTCTAAATAATATTTAAATCCCAAAAAAATCATAATAATATTAGTATATATATAATAAAAAAATTTCAATGTGTAAAATCGAAAAAAGAATCAAAGCATATGCCTCTTAAGATTGGATTTGCGCAAATCAAAAGATTCAGACGAAATAATTAATAAATAAAAAACTAACACCGAAGTGGAAAAATACCGTAAAGAATCGAAGGAATATATCCATTTACAATCATTTAGATCATGCGCAACAAAACTCTTTCTTCACAAGAAATACTTCAATATGGGGACAGTAACCAATGTTGTGATAAAAACTGATATTAAATTTTTGTCAAAAGAAATCGTGACAACTCAAATTTGAAGACAATCTTATCATGGACAGTGAACAAATGGATGAATGATGATTATTGCCAAGCATTGAATTATAGAGTGAAAAACGAACTATGAAAAGATTGGGGTTCGGGCAGTGACGGCGTTCTCTCTCTCCCGTCCTCTCTACAACGTTTTTTTAAATATTTTTTTCTAGTATTTTTCTGCCAATCGAAATTATTTCATGATTCAGGACATCTTTACTATTAAATTTTATAAGTGAATTACATCAGCAGTCGCCTGGGCGTAGTTAACAAAAAAAGTCAATGATAAAAGGCGTTAATTGCACGCATCAATATCACGGCCGTCGAAGAATTCGATCACAGAATCTTTAAAATAAAAAGGAAATCGAGAATTTAATTACGGAGAAATTACAATAAAGGAAAGAAGTTTCCATCTTTTCTGGACGGTGGAGGAGCGGCTCGTGGGTGGGGCCCCCTCGCTCATATGCTCGAAAAATATCTTTTTTCCCCATAATAATAATAAAAAAAAAGAAAAAAAAAGGAAAGAGAGAGAGAGGCGGGGTTGTACCTCTCTCGTATCAAACGCAGACCCTCTCTGACCTCTTGGACTATAAAATAAAAAAGAGAGGGCATCGTCTCCTCCACCTCCACCTCCTCCTCCTCCTCCACCACACAAATCGCCATTGCTTTCGCCTCCATTTCTTCCTCGGTCTTCTCTTAACCGCAGAGAGAAGGGCGAGAGAGAGAGAGAGACAGACAGCGAGGTCCGACTTCCTCTCTCTGCCTCTCGATCGCTTCTCCGAGGTAACGAATACTTTTAAGCGCTCTCTCTCTCTCTCATTCGCACCTCCTCGCTCCCATCTGAGATCCCGTTTTTTGCTTCTTCGCATCTTTTTGTGTTCTCAGGTTAGATCTTCCCGTCTGTTGTCTCTCAGATCTGATCGTCTCGCTTCGTTTTTGTTGGTGTCGTCTGCTCCTTGCTCGTTAGATCGATCTACGCTTTTTTCCATTTCGTTCCGATTCTCCCTTATACCTTTTCCAAGTTTAGAGGAGCGAGCTGTACTGTTTCAGTCGCCGTAGCTCAGATCTCGTGTTTAGTACTCATCGTTCGTTTGCTAGATCTATACTTTTTTAAGCGGCGTACCTTTCGGTTCTGTCTAGGATTCATCTAGTGGTGTTCGGCTCCGTGTGTATCCTGTTGTTTACTTGAGTGGATATTTTTTTATCGGTGTAATCCTGCCGTAGCTAGGATTTTCTGCACAGTTCGTTCTCTGATTCCATTGATCTCGCGATGAGGAACCTCTTTTCAGGTTCTCTCTTCGTTTGGGATTACTGTTCCTTTGATTGCTTAGAGGTTCTATAGTCATGTGCTGGTGTTTGCCTACTGTTATCTCCCAACAAGATGTGCTTCCTCAAATTCTCCAAGCATTTTGCCGTTAATGCATTCTTATGTGCATTCTGACTATTTGTCTAGACACGCGTGCGGAACCTGTGTGTATGTATGTATGTATAATTTTGCATTTGATCGATTAGGTCCTGTGTCCATAGCTCTACCTGCTCTCGCATTGGAACCACTATCCACCTTTTTTTCTCATTTATTTCTTTTTGAAAGATCAGATCACCTAATCATGTAACCAAAATTGCGTGTGTATTAGATTAGCAGTTGCGATTTTCTCGAGTTTATTTTTGATGTATTGATTGCTCCTTGACTTGACTACTTTCATCGCTGGACATTTGGTTCTCTTTAGATTGATTAACACATACTTTAAGCGTCAGATTTTATATTGGAAAGGGGTCGATATCTTAAGGTGATTCCTTCTTATTGCAATAGAAATACAAAAAAAAAAAAAACTTGTCGACAAGGAAAGGAAGGCCATAGCATCTCAAACTTGTGTGCAGGTTAATGTTTTTTGATTACCTATCCGTGCTTGCGATTAGCATGCAGTTTTCTTTGTTGCTGTATTAATGACCGTATCTGAAGCTGTGCCCTCTGCCCCTTAAACATGTGGGTTATTCTGTATATTAAGTACATTTTGTTCTTGCAGGTCAAGTAAAGATGGCCGATCAAGGTCAACACCCAACTGTCATGCAGAAGGTAGCTGGCCAGCTCCTTCTCCGCGCTAGTCTTTCTCAAGACATGCGAGGCTGCGATGGGGCTTTCCAGCGGCCTGCTTTGTACCAAAGGCGTGCATATGGAAATTACACCAGTGCTGCATTGAATTATCCAACAATGCCAGCATGTAGGGCCTCCACTGACTTGTCCATTGTTGCGACGACAGCATCTCCTGTATTCATTCATGCCCCGGCAGAGAAAGGATTTGCTAGCTTTGCCATCGACTTCCTGATGGGTGGAGTCTCTGCTGCCGTGTCAAAAACAGCTGCTGCTCCGATCGAGCGTGTGAAGCTTTTGATTCAGAACCAGGATGAGATGATTAAGACCGGTCGGCTGTCTGAACCGTACAAGGGAATTGGTGATTGTTTTGGGAGGACAATCAAGGATGAGGGATTTGGTTCCTTGTGGAGAGGGAACACTGCTAATGTTATCCGTTATTTCCCCACTCAGGTGACTCTTGCGTCATTTTTTTTTTCCTGGTTCTTGCAGCATACTTGTGTTTGTCTTTGGCATTTATCTTACCGTTATTTGAAATTTGGGCCAGGCCTTGAACTTCGCATTCAAGGATTACTTCAAGAGGCTGTTTAACTTCAAGAAAGACAGGGATGGCTACTGGAAGTGGTTTGCTGGTAACTTGGCATCAGGAGGTGCAGCTGGTGCTTCTTCCCTTCTGTTTGTGTACTCCCTGGACTATGCCCGTACTCGTCTGGCCAATGATGCAAAGGCTGCCAAGAAGGGTGGAGAGAGGCAGTTCAATGGTCTTGTTGATGTTTACAGGAAGACACTGGCTTCTGATGGTATTGCTGGGCTTTACCGTGGTTTCAACATCTCTTGTGTTGGAATTATTGTGTACCGTGGACTCTACTTTGGAATGTACGATTCTTTGAAGCCAGTTCTCTTGACTGGAAGTTTACAGGTAAGGATTTCTCTGGGAGTCATGCGTTTTTCTGAATTCATGCCTCTGCTGATATAGTGAACTTAGCTCCTAGGTTGCCATGATGAATGGGAGAGTATTTTTTGAGGAATAAAGTAGGGGATGATAATAATTTCTTTTCTGAGCTTTGCTATCAGGATATGAAAGTGAGATTAATTTATCACAGGAGCTTTGCTGTTATTTCCCCCTTATTACATCTGTTGTTCAATCATTTCAGGATAGTTTCTTCGCTAGCTTTGGCCTTGGATGGCTCATCACAAATGGTGCTGGGCTTGCATCCTATCCAATCGACACTGTTCGCAGAAGAATGATGATGACCTCTGGCGAAGCTGTCAAGTACAAGAGTTCCCTGGATGCTTTCTCTCAAATTCTGAAGAATGAGGGTGCCAAGTCTCTCTTCAAGGGTGCTGGTGCAAACATCCTCCGTGCTGTTGCCGGTGCTGGTGTGCTGGCAGGTTATGATAAGTTGCAGCTGATCGTATTCGGCAAGAAGTTTGGATCGGGAGGTGCTTAAGCACGGACACAATCTCTAATGTGCCGTTTAGATATTGATGTTGATGAAAATCATCGAGCTCTTACTCTTTAGCCCGGCAAATTTTTTTGGTGAAATAATTCAAATTTAGAGGGAGTTTCTCCTGAACAGTTGTTATTCTTGGCCGGAAATTTGACCCTATAGACTGTGATTTGTTGAAGCAGTAGTCTGTCATTCTGCTGCTAGGAACTTATATCACATGATTTGGAGAATCTTTTTCACGAGGTGTCGTGTAGGTTTTAAGCGAACTGGGTTTTTAATCATATGGGAAGAGTTGCAGCATACTTTCCGTCATTTATGCGGATTAAATGTTTGAAATTATGGCTTTATGTTGGTGGTTATCTATTGCGGTTGCTCTCTATTTGCTATCCAGATTGTATGGAGGTGTAGATAGTCTCCTTTAAACATGCTTCTGAGTAATACCAGGTGCCCGACTGCTTGAGGTTGTGTACCAGTCTTGTTACTGGTGGAACGTAAAGTTGGGTTGAAGTCACTCCTATGCGGGGGTGAACACAGAAGAGAGGGAGATGGTTCGGCGAGAGGACAGCTGAAGTTTCTGGTGTTTTGAGATTCGATGGATCTCAGTGGTGGAAGGAATCTCAAAGTCGAAGGAAGGACAGCTCGTCCAAGGTATCCTAATTTCAAGTTAGCAACAAAGATGAAAAACTTACGACCAAAAAAAAAAAAAAACAAAGATGAAAAACGAAAAGACACGCCCAATTGATTGCAAAAGTCAACATCTGGCAATAGAAAATAATTATCAGTGCGAAGGGGAACAAATAGAAAAGGATCTTTTCATCCCAAATAAAAACCCTGAGACTTAACACATAATTTTGATGCAAATGCGAGTATATGCATAATCTCCAAGTTACGTTCCAAATATACATATATTTTTCATTTTTATTTAAAGATATGAGAGGACAATTTCAGAAAAGTTAGGCACGAAAAATCTGCTGCAGTTTTACCTCTTTTAATAGCAAATAGCAATTGGAGATATTATATATTTATATGTCGAGCGGGTCTATGTTCGTGAATGCAAGGAAGCTCGGTTCCGGGTCAAACATTGGCTCTAAAGCTCCTTTTTCGTTTTTATTTTTTTGTTTCAATTGCCCACGGAAGCTTCCGCTTTTACCGAAGAACAAACATCAAATTTGACCTACTTGGTTGGAAAAACATCTTGTTCTTTGTTGGATCAATTTGTTCTCCGAGTATTTTGGATGAAACGAAAGTCATTGACTGTACGCCATTGGGGTGACATTTTCAATTAGAATTACGGAAAAAAATTACAGTATTTTGTGATTCGTTATTAATTGATGCACCAAATAATGTGTCGGATGATTTTTTTTTTCGGTCGAATTGTGCTGGAGGATTCGAACAATCGAAATCCCAGGCATTTTAGCACGTTTTAATTTGATTGGACAGTATCCTTAGCAAACTGTGTCTGGATTTTGATGAATGGTCGTTGAGAGCGTTGAAAGGGATGGGAAGAAATTAAGGTGATATGTGGTGTAGATCAATCAATCAATGCCATCAAAAACATGAATCATATAATTCATATTTGGAATAAATGCCGTTGACCAGGCCTTCCCTTCACATCCTGCTGTCCTTGCTCTTTTTAACGAGGGCTTTCCCTTTCGTCCCAATTGATCGCGCACCTATTAATCTCGAAACGTAAAAATGTATAAAATAGAAATTGCTAATAATTAGTTTGACAGTATTCATCTGCCATTTTTTTTTTGCGTTTGCCAAAAAAACGAACCCATTGCCAATTCAAATATCATCTATTGGGACAAACATAGGATCCATGGAGGTATATTTGCCTCTTAATATCATTCAATATATTTTCATATTTTTCTCGAACTCGACACCATCACATCAACATATTGATCCGTCTCTTTCTTTGATCTAATGATCAGAGCCAAATTCGTTCCATGGAGGATCGGCACGACAAAAACTTGCGTGCGATTGACCGGTGGATCGAGTTGGTCCCGTAAACTCTTATCGTTCCCTGTAGTTATACCATTTTATGGAAATGGAGGGGTCCAATTAATAGGCAGATTAGAATATGACGGCCGAAATGAGAATTTGTGTAAGTAGGAGGACTGGATTGTCGAGATCACAAGAAAGTTCGCTCTTTTCAAGGTCCCATGGGGCGTCGGAAAGCGAAATAAAAAAAGGAGTGGGGCTCTTCGCTTCGCCGTCCTCACAAATCGTCTTCTCTCCTCCACGTTTGCCTCGGTCTTCTCCTTCCTCCGCCCGCGCAGTAGAGAGAGAGAGAGAGAGAGAGAAGAGAGAGGGCTCCGAAGTCCTTTCGCAGCCTCCAATCGACGACCTCTCTCCTCCTCCTCCTCCTCCTCCTCCCAGGTATGATCGCCATTATAATCTCATCCCTCTGCTCTCTCGATTGCTTCTTCTTCTTCCTCTGGCTCCGCATCTCGCTTCCTCCCTTTCTCTCAGATCCATTTCTCGTGTCTTAGACTTTCTCCGTGGTAGATCTTTCTCTTCCTTTTCCTTTTCCTTTTACGTTGTCTGCGTGTTTTTTACGATCATCCGCGAGTCTCAGATCTGATCCGGTCTCGGCACGATTGTTCTCTTGTGTTCGTCTTTGGTTAGATCCGTTTGATTTTCTTTCTTCCTTTCTTTCTGTTTGACATGCTGTAGCGGTGCGGTGGCTTTTGGTTTTGTTCCAGTCTCTCGTTTCCAGGTCTGAGAGCCAGAGGTCGTATTGGAAGTATCTTAGATCTCAGGCACTTGCTTGCTAGGCTTCCACTTTGATCGGCGCTGAGATTTGTTCTGTACAATCTTCTTCCGATTTGATTGGACTTGTGACGGAATCGAGTTCTGCTTCGATTTGTTTTAGATTCTCCCTCCCCATGTTATTCTTGCGATGAGAGGCAGTGGCTGTTTCTAGATGTTTTACTAAATTGTGTCTTCACGAATGCTTTACCGCGTGTGTTTCTCTTTGTGGATCTCCACAAATTGTTTCCGCATTGAATCGACAATCAACTTACCCGTAACCCATTTTATTTCTGATTGCTGTCTGGGTTGCATTACTGTAAAATGAATAAAATCTTAAGGTTTAACATGCTCACATGTATGGTTTTCCTCTTGACATGGTTTTGTTTTGTAGTATCACTTGGTTCAGATTGTGTTCTTTTTTTTTGGATAAATTGCTGATTGTTCTCCTTTACTTTATCCTCATCCCTTGTCAAGAAGTCTTTATGCGCGTGGGGAGACAAATGTTTCGGGTTGCCTGTAGGACCACTTTACACCAATCGTTATCAAGCTTTGACCGGGGATTGTGTCAAAATTCTCAGTTTGTTGCTTCAGCAGTGATCATACTATAGTTGTATCTCGATTCTTGCTGAATGACTGTTAAAACAATTCATTCTCAATTGGCCATCATGGAAACTAAGTAAGTCATTATTGCAGGTGAAGTAAAGATGGTTGATCAAGTTCAACACCCAACTGTTATGCAGAAGGTAGCTGGCCAGCTCCTTCTCCGCACTAGTCTTTCTCAAGACACGCGAGGTTGCGACGGGGCTTTCCAGAGGCCTGCTCTTTACCAACGGCGTGCATATGGAAATTACACCAATGCCGCATGGAGTTATTCAACAGTGCCAGCATGTAGAGCATCCTCTGACTTGTCCATGGTTGCATCAACAGCATCTCCTGTGTTTGTTCATGCCCCGGCAGAGAAAGGATTTGCTAGCTTTGCCATCGATTTCCTGATGGGTGGAGTCTCTGCTGCTGTATCCAAAACGGCTGCTGCTCCCATTGAGCGTGTGAAGCTTCTAATTCAGAACCAGGATGAGATGATTAAGACCGGTCGGCTGTCTGAACCGTACAAGGGCATTGGTGATTGTTTTGGGAGGACAATCAAGGATGAGGGATTTGGTTCCTTGTGGAGAGGGAACACTGCTAATGTTATCCGTTATTTCCCCACTCAGGTGACTCATGCGTCATTTTTTTTTTCCTGGTTCTTGCAGCATACTTGTGTTTGTCTTTGGCATTTATCTTACCGTTATTTGAAATTTGGGCCAGGCCTTGAATTTTGCATTCAAGGATTACTTCAAGAGGCTGTTCAACTTCAAGAAAGACAGGGATGGCTACTGGAAGTGGTTTGCTGGTAACTTGGCATCAGGAGGTGCAGCTGGTGCATCTTCCCTTCTGTTTGTGTACTCCCTGGACTATGCCCGTACGCGTCTGGCCAATGATGCAAAGGCTGCCAAGAAGGGTGGAGAGAGGCAGTTCAATGGTCTTGTTGATGTTTACAGGAAGACACTGGCTTCTGATGGTATTGCTGGGCTTTACCGTGGTTTCAACATCTCTTGTGTTGGAATTATTGTGTACCGTGGACTCTACTTTGGAATGTACGATTCTTTGAAGCCAGTTCTCTTGACTGGAAGTTTACAGGTAAGGATTTCTCTGGGAGTCATGCGTTTTTCTGAATTCATGCCTCTGCTGATATGGTGAACTTAGCTCCTAGGTTGCCATAATGAATGGGAGAGTATTTTTTGAGGAATAAAGTAGGGGATGATAATAATTTCTTTTCTGAGCTTTGCTATCAGGATATGAAAGTGAGATTAATTTATCACAGGAGCTTTGCTGTTATTTCCCCCTTATTACATCTGTTGTTCAATCATTTCAGGATAGTTTCTTCGCTAGCTTTGGCCTTGGATGGCTCATCACAAATGGTGCTGGGCTTGCATCCTATCCAATCGACACTGTTCGCAGAAGAATGATGATGACCTCTGGCGAAGCTGTCAAGTACAAGAGTTCCCTGGATGCTTTCTCTCAAATTCTGAAGAATGAGGGTGCCAAGTCTCTCTTCAAGGGTGCTGGTGCAAACATCCTCCGTGCTGTTGCCGGTGCTGGTGTGCTGGCAGGTTATGATAAGTTGCAGCTGATCGTATTCGGCAAGAAGTTTGGATCCGGAGGCGCCTAAGCAAGTGCGTTGTGCCTTTTGGATTTAGACGGTGATGAAAATCTCGAGTTCTAATAATTTACTCCGGCAAATTTTTTTATGAAATAATTTTGAGTTAAAAGGGAGATTCTCCCAAACCAGTTGTTACTTTTTGGCTGGAATTTTTGGTCCCGTTAAAATGTGATTTATTAGAGCGGCAAGAGTTCTTTTGCTGCTTGGAACCTCATTGACATGAAATGAGTTATTTTTCTTAAGGTACTTCTGTAGTGTTTGCTAGATTGAGGTTAAAGGTCTTTGTCGGATCCCTCTGTTTCATCTTCGATCTAGCCGTTTGCTTTCCTTGATTTGGTCATATTTTCCTGGATTGATGAAAGTAGCCGGGTACAGAGTCCTACGTCCAGGCTTTATTTATGTGTTCTCACTTTTGCCTTTCTCAAAGCCTTCTCATTTAATCTATATGATATACCTGCTCCTATCTTACATGTTTTTCTTCCTATCTAATTGGTAAAAAATAGAACTTGTAACAATTCCTGACTTGGCCTTGGACAGCCGGTATTCTTTTCAGAGATTCATGAGGGGGAAAGAGAAAGCGGGGGCTTTGTATATGGTGGTCACAGTTGCTGAATGCCTCTGCATTTTGAATGCTAAGTCTATTGTTTATTGAAAAAGTATGAAGTTCACTGGATCTGGTTGATGGTAATTAGATGCTTTTCAATCATTAAAGGGCGGCCTTGTGTGTGCTGATATATGGTGGGATCTAACTTCCAGCTGAGAACAAAATTTTCATGGATTGGGAAAGCAAAAATTACCTATAGGTTGATCCCTGACTTGAGTGCGTCATTCTCGATTTTCCTTTTGGTAATAGTCGCATGGGACTAGAGGTGTCACTGGCCCTTTGGGTTTTCACCATGAATGATACATCAATACGATGACTATCGACGAAGATGAATTTTCGTGGAGAAAAGCATGCTGCTAGATCTTGAAGTTATGACTAAGTATGAAGAGCAGAAGAGGGGTGTAGGAAAGATGGCTCTTAACAAGTTGTAATGGGTCTGCTGCATGCATCTTATTAAAACAGCATCACATGACCTGAATATTTTGATTTCATCCCTGATACCTGTTAACAAGGATATAATGATGTTGCAATGGAAGAATTGCCTACGGCAGCAGTGTTGCACAAATTGACATGTGAGTTTCATGATTAGATTAGAATCTCATTCGGCACCTTGTCAAAGTTTATGGACGATGATCCATTTGGATCTGTTGCCACGTGCGCTAGTCTCTTCACTCAGTGATTCTTGCCTTCATCTGTTTCCCTTTCTCTCCTTCCGTCAATTCCCTCACTAGCCTTTCCACTTCCTCTCTCTTGACATCACCTGATAACTCCAGACCTATCTCCCATCTCCTCCGAGCATAGGTGCAGCTTGTCCTCTGGTCCCCAAAAGATGGCCAGCAAATCATCGGGCCTCCAGCAGACAACGGTCTCTATGATAGAGTTCCATCCTTAGTGCGTTAAGAACCCTCCGATTGACAAGTGGTTTAGAACCGCCTCCTGTGGACACCAGCTGGCAAGCATACTCCTTCCTTTTATTTCTTCGATGAATTTCCGGGGCAGAACTGCTGAATCCCCCGTTTACAAGGTCAGGCCTAATTATCCACAAGAATGGAAGTTTACTGTTGGCCAGTCCCATCGCAAACTCAGTAAGCTCTTCTCTTGTCAAGACAGCTAGTCTGCCGAAATTAACAAATAGAACCGAGTTAGGTTCCTTCGTGCCAAGCCATCGGAGACATTCGCTATCTTCTCTCCATAGATTGCAGTCAAATGATTTCGTGGGACTCTCTTCCTTCACTAGCTTATTTAGAAGTAACGAAAGCGGACCAATCGCAAGTACACGAGGATACATGGATGACAATTCATTAAGCACGTCCGATTCAAGGGCATCAAAGGTATGGAAGATCGTTGCTGAAGCTGTACTTGCTTGCTCAATAGCATCCATGTAAAGTTGAACAAAATACATCAAGATCCGTGGTTCGAAGGAAAGTGGGCTGGTCCTACAATTTGATGTTCTTCATTCCTGAATTCTAGTCAATTACTGTATCCAAGTACCCATTTGATAGTAACTGGTATCTGCATTCACACATGACATTCTCATTTTTACATGGATACAAAATATGAAAAGAAATTATATCTTTATGATGAGGACTGGGTAAATTTTGGACTTAAAGAAATACCCTGCTAACTTAGGACCAGGTAAGATGCAAGCCAAAATTCGGGTGGGTGAGCCAAACAACATCGAACTGGTTTGTACATGGTGGTGTGGGGAGTCGAATATGTGCTCTGCACATAATCCACTCACAAGTCCGCTCCTAAAACCCCGAGCTTACTTGTGGGGTTAAAAACAAAATTAGTGGCCTTGTACTTTTTACCTTTTAAAGGCGCCAGACCCTTTTCCCTCAGCGTACTGTATTGTTTGAATCCCATGAGGGAGCGGGCTGGGATTGTCCACAAGTGTATTATGGAGACGCTGAATTATTGAGCAGCTTCATTGGTGGCAAATGACATGAACGCATCACAGAATGCAAGTGACTGGAGGAACATCGTGGGTTGATGCAGAGTCGTTCAGATTGGAGATGAGGTCAAAAAATGGAGCAGACATGGTTTTTCTGAGAGCATCAGTTAGAGCAAGGCCGTCTTGGCTCGAGTCTGCATCGGGGAAAGGAAGGCCATCTGGGATGGTTAGGAACTGAAAGTCAGGGAAGCCATCGAGGGCTCTGGCATCTCTCGACTTGAGTGAGCGTCGATGATTGTACTCTGTGTTCACGAGGGATATGTAGAAACCTTCCGTATATAGAAGCTTCGCTAGCTTTAGCATTGCTCCTATGTGGCTTTGGTATGGAGCCGGGACACAAACAGGATGGGTTCTATTTCTCTTGGCTGTGGCTGATTGGGTGGCCATGTCTCTCGCTCTCTGTGGTGGCTTTAGTTCAAAGCATCATCCAGGAAAGAAAAGCTGATGTCAGTCCTACTTTCCGATGAGGGGGAAGATATAGTGCAAATCAGGCAGAACCAAAGGTTTATGGTATCTTTCTTCTTGTAAGTTTCTATGCGTCTCTGCATGGAGTTTGCTTGCTCTACACACTAATAAATATTTCTTATGATTGTGATTAGTTTATCAGCATGCTACTGTTTGAAGGATCAAGAAGAAAACTTCCATTATATATGACAAGCGTGAGTGTTGAATTAGACTTTGTAAAACTACGTAAGATGGACGGATGATTCCTTTTCAAAGAATGGCAGATAAATTTTTCTGTCGTAATTACAGTCATAATGCAATGCCGGCTGTTGGAAACAAATGAACCTGTGCAATATGTTGAAAAGAGCAATCGCCATTCTGAAGTTCGTATACACCTGAGATAAGGTCCATATGTTGTCCAAATTTTATTATCCGACGTTCCTTGAGAGGCCACTTTTGTCTTGTAACAGTTGTCTGGTGATGCATAATACTTGTGGCTTTGGACTAGCTGAAAGCAGCTTTCTAAAAGAGTTGATGTCAATGGGGAACCATGTACTCTGTTGAAATAGGTCGGAGATCTAGGATGGGAGTAGTACATCCACAGAAATCTTGTCAAGATCCTGGTGCAAGTGTCCTAAAATCGCCAGAATTTTTTTTGGTTCTTTTTGACGGTGCATCTTTAAAATGCTATTTCTATATGCTGTAATTCTTTTGAGCCCTGTGTGACATAAATAAACAGAGGAAGGGAACGTTTTTGGATAAGTGGACTATATCCAATGCTATTTTGGTACTGTACATGCATAACTGCTGATTTTGGGCGTCACCCCTGTTTTGGGTTTAGTTTAAGTACTTAGTAGCCAAAATTGAATAATGTAAAGTGAATCCAACGTGAAAAGCCAGAAAATTCTGGAATGGTTCAGCATGATCTTAGAATTCTCATTAATTGAGGCTACGGTGTGTTTGTGACCGATAGAGAAAAGTCTCCCGTTCATGTTTAGTTCTGTTGATGTCTCAATCAAAAGCCAAAATGATGTCATCCCCACCAGGCCTTGCCTGTTGGTGTTTAAAACTGATTTTGATGAAGCAGCGAGATGCTCATTTCCCCATTATCTTTGGCCACAGTTTCAACTTAATTGTTGCATATTCTCAATCGATCGACCGCTTCGGCCAAAAGATGCAAAGTGCAGATTTTCTTTATGTCATTTTTGGGCCTTTTCATTCACATGAAATCCTAGGATGGTCAGTCATATATTGACCAAGATGGTCGATCCTCTTCCAGAGTGCATGCAGGGTCGAAGGTGTCAAAGAAAGGGGAGTGTCTTTTTCCGAGTCTTCTTTGCCAAGGGGAGAATCGCTAGGAAAATGCTCATAAGCATGAGCCTTCAGATTTCTCCAGGTCTCATGGACACCCTTTTTGACTTTCACCATGAAATATACAACAAATACATGACTATCGTGAAGATGAATTTTCATCAGGAGAAAAGCATGCCGATAGATATCTTTGAAGTTATGACTACGAATGAGAGTAGAAGATGGGTGTAGGAAAGACAGCTCTTTCTTGTAGGGAACAAGTTCATAAAATAGAAGAATTAGGAAGTCTGTAAACCTCTTGAAACACACGTGATACGAATACATGATTTCATCATAGTTAAAACCTATAGAAGTAGAATGTTGTTGTGAACGAAGAATTGCCTGTGGTAGCAGTGTTGCACAAACAGACGTCTGGTTCTGTAGTTAAGTTAGAAGCTCATTCAATAGGTTGTCAAAGTTTATAGACGATGACCCATTTGGATCTGTTGCCTCCTCTGCTAGTTTCTTCCACTCTGCGATTCTTTCCTTCATTTGTTTGCCCTTGTCTCCGTCGAACAGTTCCTTCACTAGCCTTTCCACTTCCTCTCTTTTGACCACACCCGACAACTCCAAACCAATCTCCCATTTACTACAAGCGTAAGTGCAGTTTGTCCTCTGATCCCCAAAAGATGGCCAACAAATCATTGGGACTCCTGCACACACACTCTCAATCATAGAGTTCCACCCGCAGTGCGTTAAGAACCCTCCGATCGACAAGTGGTTGAGAACAGCCTCCTGTGAACACCAGCTGGCAAACATTCTCCTTCCTTTTGTTTCTTCGATGAATTCCAGGGGAAGAACTGCTGAATCCCCTCTTACAAGGTCGGGCCTAATTATCCACAAGAATGGATGTTTGCTGTTGGCCAGTCCCATTGCAAACTCAATAAGCTCTTCTCTTGTCAACACGGCTATGCTGCCGAAATTAACGTATAGAACTGAGTTCGGTTCCTTCGTGCTGAGCCATCGGAGACATTCGGTATCTTCTCTCCACAGATTGCAGTCAAATGATTGCGGGGGACTCTCTTCCTTCACTAGCTTATTTATATGCAACGAAAGCGGACCGATTGCAAACACGCGAGGATACATGGATGACAATGCATTAAGCACGTCCGATTCAAGGGCATCAAAGGTATGGAAGATCATTGCCGAAGCTTTATTTGCTTCCTCAGCAAGATCAATCGAAAAGTTGAACAAAACATCGTCAGGATCTGTGGTTCGAAGAAAAGTGGGCAGGTCCCACAATTTAATTCCCTTCATTCCTGGAATCCAGTCAATTACTGTATCTAAATAGCCATTTGATAAGTAACTGGTATCTGCATTCACACGTGATATTCTCAGTCTTACGTGGATATAATATTAGTAAAATAAAACCTCTTTTTTTTTTCTTTTTTTACGAGGAAGTATAGTTTTAGGTTGGAAGACCATGGGGTCAAGAAACATTCCAGTAACCTAGGACCAGGTAAGATGTAAGCCAAACATCAGGCGAGTAGGCACGGAATTGTTTGCATGCGATGTTGTGGGTGGTCATACAAAGGCCATGCGCATAATCCACACACGACCGCTGCTTAATCACTGTCTACACACGGGGCTAAAATAAAACGTTTTGCCTTGTAGGTTTACCTTTTAATGGCGCCAGACCCTTTTCCCTCAGCGTCTGGTAATGTTTCAGTCCCATGAAGGCGCAGGCGGGAATTGGCCAAAAGTGTATATTAGGGATGCCGAATTCTTGAGCAGCGTCATTGGTGGCAAATGACATGTGTCCATCGGTGAAAATGCAAGTGACTGGAGGAACATCTGAGCTTGATGCGGTGTTGTTGAGATTGGAGATGAGATCAGAAAATGGAGCAGACATGTTATATCTGACAGCATCACACATAGCATTGCCGTCTTGGCTCGTGTCTCCATCCGAGGGGGGAAGGCCGTCAGGAATGGTTAGGAACCGAAAGCCAGGGAAGCCATCGAGGGCTCGAGTGCCTCTTGACGTGAGTAAGCGTCGATGGTTGTACTCTGTGTTCACGAAGGACACGTAGAAACCTTTTGAATATAGAAGCTTTGCCAGTTTTAGCATTGCTCCTATGTGGCTTTGGTATGGAGCTGGGAGACAAACGGCATGGCTTCTCTTAGCCGTGGCTGATTGGGTGTCCATCTCTCTCTCTCTCTCTCTCTCTGGTCGAACTCAAAGCAGAACTCAGAGGATTGAAAGCTGAAATGGATGTTGAGCTTTATTTTTCAGATGAAGGGGAAGATGCAGTGAATGCCTAGGTTTCGCAACATGTCACTTTATATATATATATATGTTGAAATCGGCGATCCAATCTAAGAGAAAGTCCCACGTGGGCAGCTAGTGTACTTGATTAGCAAGTTAAGAACTCCCGGCTGTAGAGGTCAGTAACGGTGGCTGAAGAAAATCAAGGACGTGGAGAGCAAGCAACAAGTTGACAAAAATAAATATTGTTGCTGAATTTATCACACCCCGAAACCTATCGAGATAGGGGATAATACGGCCATCCTTCCGCCCGAAGGACGCAACCTCAAACCAAAAGTCAAGAGCCAATTCCCAAAAGTCCCCATCGATAGCGCTCTCGCTCTAAAGCCACTAACCGAGGAACCTGAAAAGGTTGAGGAAAGAGATGGGTGAGCAAGCACAACTCAGTAAGTAGTACATCTCTTCTAAGAATATCGAGCCTTCACAATATACGTTTAAAACTCAAGGACATAACTCACTTATACCAATTCAGAATATAACAAATTTACAAGAATAAAATGAGTTATATAATACTTCCATGTAACTATATTCATAGCATAAATACCAATTCAGCCATAATAGCAAAACCAACATTACTGGTCCAATTCAACACAAATTCGTCAAACACATGTTAATGGTCCATTCTATGCTCGATATTCAACTCAAGGCTATAGAGGTAGCTCCCACGAATTTACGTTATTGTGTAACACTTACTCCTTGACCAACGTATATTATATTACAAGGCTCTAGAGGTGGTTTCCACGAATTTACGTTATCGTGTAGCACCTAGTCCTTTAATGTGCATATCAATAGTGCAAGGCCCTAGATGTGCCTCTCATACGACTTGAGTCACAATGTAGCACTTAGTCCTTGACTACAAGGCCCTAAAGGTGACTCCCACGAAATTACGTTATCGTGTAGCACTTAGCCATTTTTACCAATTCATATCACAAATGGTTTCACAAACCAAAACGTATAAGCCCTCAAGAGTTATCTCATAAATCTAATGCGCAAAATAGTAAGCATAACCTTTCAAGAAAGGTTTATCGAACCATCCCACCATAATCCAAAAGTAGTAAACATTTGATCCAGCTTTATGCAGTAAATGTGTTCTTCTTGCTTCCATATATATATATACGTACCTCAGTACATGGGTTTTACAAAACCAAAGAAGATATCAGCATCACTCACTTGAGAATGCCCCAAAATCATACAATATGACTAAACTCGCCGACGATCTCATAATCCTATCAATTAAACGAGAATCGACGTCAAAACCAAGTAAAATACTATTTTAACAAATGACTCGACTAAATCAAGCTTAAACGCTAACCAAAACGACTCAAACGCGCTCACAAATCCCTCGTCCAGAGCGATTATTCAAAGCCGTTCGCAACGCGAAGCTTAAACTCGAGACTTGGTTGTGCCATAAATCTCTCACCCAAATCCCGTTCTAAGCGATCTTATAGTCAAAATGAAGATCTTCCGAAGCACTAGAAGGCTTACAACTTGGCCGACCTAAAACCGAGCCGAAAACCAATGAAAATCGGCCTAAAAACCACTGGTCGCGCACCGTTCACCACGCATGCTTAACTTCAAAATTCTGTTTCGGGCGAACCGTATGTCCAAATCGAGATCTGTAAAATTCTGTAGCCCCACAACACCCCAAACTATCATTTTTATATATATACGCAGCTCGACAACTAAAAAATCGGACTTAATGGCTTGAATCTCATGTAACTCCGAAATTTGAGCCCTAAACCGGAAAACTTCTCCGATTGCACGAATGAGGGGTGCGAACACTTACCGAGCGTTGCGACATGGAGTAATTCTGATTTAGCGGGGCTCCCATGACGAATCGTGACGAGAACGTGCGAAACCCTTCCTCATCTTCCTTCTCTTTTCCTCTCTTTCTTTTTTTTCCTTTTCTTTTTCTCGGCCGTGCACCCTCTCGGCTTAAATCAGCTAAAGCTTCCACTGTTCTGCTTTTTGACTTTTCAACTCCTTCTTTTTTCTTTTTCTTTTTTTCAACCTTTGACCTTTTGACCTTGAAACACAAATATTACAGAACTATTGGAGCCCCCCTATAAAAAATAAATACTGTTGGAGATCGAGCTGGAGATGAGCGTCCGGAGCTCGCGGGACAATTCATTCATTCATTATTTTTTTGATAGTGCATGTAACAATCTGACTTGTAGTGGAATAAAGACTATAAAATATGTAAAAGAGCTACTAAAGGAAAAGACAAATTAAGATAGCTTAGTGAATGGATGTGCCCGGAATAGGATACGTACCATAGTCGCCTGATAATGTTTCTTTTGGCAAATAGAGAGAGAATTGGCTCTTCAATTTGAGAGAGTGGCCGAGAGAGAGAGGGTTAAAAAGATTGATTTAGCCGAGATCGGGAAAACAACGAAACAGAAAGAAGTAGAAAAGAAAGACATCGAGAGAGAGAGGAAGGGGTTTCAATTCGCGCATACTTCAATGTCTTGAAGAGCCGGATTGATTCGATTTCGAATTGCTTGATAAGAATTTGAACTCTTAATTCATTTAATTGAAGAAATTCGCTTAGTTGTAATTTCAAATAAGGTCGGTTTTTAGGTTGCCGGGTTGATTTTAAAGGTTATTGGGCGGTGTAATCAGGTTGTAATGAAATTTTAGGGTGTCATTATCACGATCTTCCTAATGAGAATATATATTAGATTTTACCCCTGATGGTTTACCGGATCGCCAAACAAGTGCGGGCAATTCGTCTTGCAAGGTAGCACCAATAGTTAAATTGGGTTCTCCAAACCCTACCGATGCAACTTGGTTTCTCGGTATATTATGAAAACATATTATACTTTTTTTATGTTTTACTTTAAGGAGCCTCCTATAAACCTATTAGAAGCCGATTAGAGGTCAAGTAAAACTTGGGAGGCCGTTTTACATTTTCGAATAAGAGATTCAAGTCAGGAAACTTGATTACGGTAGAAATTTATTCGTGCTGAAAATTGGTACCTTTTCTCTTTTTATTAGAAAATATTTCATGCCATCTTTCCATTTTAAAATCCTCGTACGTGCGTCTAGGAGACCCTACAATGTCGACACATAAAACGGACTTTAAATATGAATAATATAACATCACCGCAAATAAACAATGAGAACAACGATAAAGTGATAAAGGTGCGGAAAATATAACCGGATACAAGTTGGACAGATAATATTATTATATGGCTTTATTATAAAGCCTCAGGACACATTCCAGTGAGTTATAAAAGGAAACTCTACGCAAGTTATCTAAAATAAACTAAGGTATCAAAGAAATGTAACTATGTAACTTAGCAAGAACAACATCGTAACTAAATTATTTTCCTATAATGAGCTACTAAACGAAAAGAAGAAAACCTGAAATTTAGCGCAATATAAACTAAGATTTTATGTGTAGTCTTTTAGAGCAGCAAGAGTTCCTTTGCTGCTTGGAATTTCAATGACACAAAATGAGTTATTTTTCTTAAGGTACTTCTCTAGTTTTTACTACTAGGGATAATGAAACAAATGGTCCCTGAACTTTGGCCCAATGTGCAATGTGGTCCTTGAATTTTTAATTTGTTCAATGTAGTTCTTGAACTTTAGCTTAATGTTTAATGTGGTCCTTGGAGTTTTGGTATATGTTCAATGTAGTCCCTAAACTATATGAAAAATATTCAATATAGTATTATATGAAAATGTTCAATATAGTCATTGAATTTAAATTAATGGAAGGACTATATTGAACATTTTCATATAGTTCAGAGACTAAATTGAATATGTACTAAAAGTTCAGGGACGACATTGAACAAATTAAAAGTTCAACGATTACATTGAACAAATTGAAAGTTCAGGGACCACAATGCATATTGAGCTAAAGTTCAGGGATTGTGTTATTTTCCCTTACTACATTGTGGTTAAAGGTCTTTGTTGGATCCCTCTGTTTCATCTTCAATCTAGCCGTTTCCTTTCCTAGATTATTTTTGTGTTCTCACTTTTGCCTTTCCAAAGCCTTCTCATTTCATCTATATGATATCCCTGCTCGTCTTACAAGTTTTTCTTCCTATCTAATTGGTAACATGTGGGAAAAAGAAAATTGGTAACAGCCGGCATTCTTTTCATTGATCCATGAGGGGAAAATGGAAAGCGGGAGCTTTGTAGACGGTGGATACAATTGCTGAATGCCACTGCGTTTCTAATGCCAAGTCGATTGTTTATTGAAAAAGTATAAAGTTCACTGGATCTGGTTGATGGTAATTAGATGTCTTTCAATCATTAAAGGTTCGCCATGTGTGTGCTGATATATGGTGGGATCTAACTTCCAGCTGAGAACAAAATTTTCATGAATTAGGAAAATAAAAATTACCTATAGGTTGATCCCTGACTTGAGTGCGTCATTCTCGATTTTCCTTTTGGTGAGTGGGATGGTGTCAAGTGCTAAGTATGCATCTTCGACATGCTACTCTTCAGATGAAATAATAGTCGCGTGGGACTAGAGGTGCCACAGGCGACCCTTTTGGTTTTCACCATGAACACAAATGACTGTCGACGAAGATGAATTTTCATGGAGAAAAGCATGCTGCTAGATACCTCTGAAGTTATGACGAAGGAAGAGTAGAAGAGGGGGTGTAGAAAAGACGGCTCTTAACAATTTACATTAGATAAATTAGGTAGTCTGCTGCATATATCTTATTAAAACACCATTGCGTAGCTGAATATTTTGATTTCATCGCTGTTACGCATTAACAAAGATATAATGATGTTGCAAAGGAAGAATTCCCTATGGCAGCAGTGTTGCACAAACTGACATGTGAGGTTTATGATTAGAATAGAATCTCATTCAGCACCTTGTCGAAGTTTATGGACGATGACCCATTTGGATCTGTCGCCTCGTGCGCTAGCCTCTTCCACTCCGTGATTCTTGCCTTCATTTGTTTCCCCTTCTCTCCTTCCATCAATTCCCTCACTAGCCTTTCCACTTCCTCTCTTTTGACAGGACCTGATAACTCTAGACCTATCTCCCATCTACTGCAAGCATAGGTGCAGCTTGTCCTCTGGTCCCCAAAAGATGGCCAGCAAATCATCGGGACTGCAGCAGACACGCTCTCTATGATAGAGTTCCATCCGCAGTGTGTTCAGAACCCTCCGATTGACAAGTGGTTTAAAACCGCCTCCTGTGGACACCAGCCGGCAAGCATACTCCTACTTTCTGTTTCTTCGATGAATTCCCAGGGCAGAACTGCTAAATCCCCATTTACAAGGTCAGGCCTAATTATCCACAAGAATGGAAGTTTACTGTTGGCCAGTCCCATCGCAAACTCAATAAGCTCTTCTCTTGTCAAGACAGCCAGGCTGCCGAAATTAACATATAGAACCGAGTTAGGTTCCTTTGTGCCAAGCCATCGGAGACATTCGGTATCTTCTCTCCATAGATTGCAGTCAAATGATTTCAAGGGACTCTCTTCCTTGGCTAGCTTATTTAGAAGTAACGAAAGCGGACCAATCGCAAGTACACGAGGATACATGGATGACAGGGCATTAAGCACATCCGATTCAAGGGCATCAAAGGTATGGAAGATCATTGCTGAAGCTGTATTTGCTTGCCCGGCAGCATCCATCGTAAAGTTGAACAAAATATCATCAGGATCCGTGGTTCGAAGGAAAGTGGGCAGGTCCCACAATTTGATGTTCTTCATTCCTGGAATCCAGTCAATTACTGTATCCAAATAGCCATTTGATAAGTAACTGGTATCTGCATTCACACATGACATTCTCAGTCTTACATGGATAAAAAATACTAAAAGAAATCAAATCTTTTTGATGAGGAAGTCTAGTTTAGATAGGTAAAATTTGAACTTAAGAAATACCCTGCTAACTAGGACCAAGTAAGATACGAGCCAATATTTTGGGTGGGTGAGCCAAACAACATCGAACTGGTTTGTACATGGTGGTGTGAGGAGTCGAATGTGTGCTTTGCACATAGACCACTCACATGTCCGCTCCTAAAACCACCGAGCTTACTTGTGGGGTTAAAAACAAAAGTAGTTGCCGTGTACTTTCTAACTTTTAAAGGCGCCAGACCCTTTTCCCTCAGCATACTGTATTGTTTGAATCCCATGAAGGAGCAGGCTGGGATTGTCCACAAGTGTACTATGGGGATGCTGAATTCTTGAGCAGCTTCATTGGTGGCAAATGACATGAACCCATCACTGAAAATGCAAGTGACTGGAGGAACATCTGGGGTTGATGCAGTGTCGTTCAGATTGGAGATGAGGTCGAAAAATGGAGCAGACATGTTTTTTCTGAGAGCATCAGTTAAAGCAAGGCCGTCTTGGCTTGAGTCTGCATCAGTGAAAGGAAGGCCATCTGGGATGGTTAGGAACTGAAAGTCAGGGAAGCCATCGAGGGCTCCAGCACCTCTCGACTTGAGTAAGCGTCGATGATTGTACTCCGTGTTCACGAAGGATATGTAGCAACCTTCTGTATATAGAAGCTTCGCTAGCTTTAGCATTGCTCCTATGTGGCTTTGGTATGGAGCTGGGACACAAAAAACATGGGTTCCATTTCTCTTTGCTGTGGCTGATTGGGTGTCCATGTCTCTCGCTCTCTGTGGTGGCTCTAGTTCAAAGCATCATCCAGGAAAGAAAAGCTGATATCAGTCTTACTTTCCGATGGGGGGGAAGATATAGTGGAAATCAGACAGAGCCAAAGGTTTATGGTATTATTTCACTTTCTTCTTGTATGTTTCTGTGTCTCTGCATGTAGTCTACTTGCTCTACTACACTAACAAATATTTCTTATGATTGTGATTAGTTTATAAACATGCTACTATTTGATGGATCAAGAAGAAAACTTCCATCCATATATGACAATTGTGAGTGTTGAATTAGACTTTGCAAAACAAAGAAAGATTGATGGATGATTCCTTTTCAAAGAATGGTAGGTGAATTTGTCAGTCCTACTTACAGTCATAATGCGATGCTGGCTGTTGGAACTTGGAAACAAATGAACCTATGTAATAATATGTTGAAAAAAGCAATCGCCATGCTGAAGTTCGTACACGCCTGTGATAAGGTCCATATGTCGTCCAAATCTTATCATCTGACGTTCCTTGAGAGGCCACTTTTCTCTTGTAATAGTTGTCCAGTGATGAATAATACTTGCGGCTTTGGACCAGCTGAAAGCAGCTTTCTAAAAGAGTTGATGTCAATGGGGAACCATGTTCTCTGTTGAAATAGGTCGAAGATCTAGGACGGGAGTAGTACATCCACAGAAATCTTGTCAAGAGCCTGCAGCAAGTGTCCTCAGCTTGCCGGACCTTTTCATCGTTCTTTTTGACGGTGCAACCTTAAAATTGTTTTGCTATATGCCGTCCTCTTCTGAGGCCTGTTCGAGATAGAGTAAGTGAGGAGGGGGAACTTTTCTTGGACAAGTGGACTATACCCAATGATATATTCGTCCTTGGATATGCATATGTCAGCGACTCTCCCGAGTCAGGGAGATGTTCCCAAGGAAGTCAGACGGAGTACTGAGCTAGTGCGAATAGTTGCTCTTGCGAAATAGCATCTAAATCTAGCATGGACTTTCCTAAGCCTTGCTGATTGCAACTCGAGAATTCCTAGTTAATTGTTCATTCAAGATTAAAACAAGAAGTTGCATCTAATTTATCCTGGGCTGGTTAAGAGTTTGAGTAAGATGCTGCAATGCATCTTAATTGTGCCAAAGTTAATATAATGCTCGTCAATCGATACCTTTTCTCTTCTACGAAAAGGTTTTGCATGCGATCTTCATCAATTTTACTATCCTAAATCCAGAATGTTGGTACCCAAGCAATTACAATTTAACAAGCAATAAATTAGACCAAATAATATCCAAGCAAGATACTTGATTAACAATGTTAATTTTTTGCAAATGAATTAAAAAATTTGTTCGATTGAACTCTCCACCTTCATTAGATTAAAGATTTCCATATGCCATGCAAATTGACTTTCCAAATATTTCTCAAAATTGAGAAAGCATACATCAAAGATTAAATTTTTGCCATAATGGAAACAATCAAGTATAGCGCATATAGCCATCCACAAAGCAAACACAATAACAAAACTTTGAATGAGATTATTGCAGCATTTCCCAACAAATCACAGTATATCTTTTCTACAGACTTGATAGTATTAGATTTGGAAGGCAAAAAGGAATCTTAGATGCCCAACCGTTTTGACAATTACCCCATATTATAGTAGATTTATTCCAAGTTGTGACCGTAACGTCGCCTTTATATTATAGATGATGGATTATCGTTGACTGTGGATATCCCAACCTTTGATGCCAAGTGCTTTCATCAGCTTTCTTGAACCGATTTGAAAATAATGCTTCTTTTATCACTTTTGAGATATATAGATCACTTTCACAATCTCCAAATGTTAGAACTTTGTCGTTCTCATCTTTCACCACAAACTAGTGGTAGAGAACTCAAAGTGTAGAAGATGATCGACTGTAATTTGGCTCACTGATAAAAAATTCTTTTTTTTCATCTGACAATAAAAAAGATAATAAATTCCTTTTCATTTAAGGAACAAGTGGAACATTTTTTTAAGGGAATGTTATCTTGGCCTAAATGGATTTGAGCATCACTAACATGGGAAATTTTAAGTGAGTCACCATTTCCAACCATAATTTTATTTTTCCCCATATGTGATTGTCAGTTAACTCATGTAATTTGAAGCTCTAGTATCAATGAACCATTCAGAATTTTGACTATCTCCAACAGTAAGGGCAGCAAATGTCTTTGGCACATGCTATGAGAGTAAAGACATATTAAACCGACCAAAGCAATCTGAAGCAATATGTCCCTGCTACATATTTGATATGGAATGACTTTGTCTGTTACTTCCACAATTTTCTTGATCTTGCTTTGGTGGAATTGTGACTTTTGACCCTGTCAATGTATAAAGTTGGCTTGAGATTTTCATTCTTGGACAATTGCTAAGGAAAATGGTTATTGTTGGAATATTAAAATTGTTTTTCTTTTTTTTTACCCTTAAAATTTCTTCTCCGACCAAAGAAAGCTGTCCCTTGTTGAATTGTAAGAAAACCTTTATTTGTCAGCAGACTGTCCAAACTTTGCAATTTCAAAATCAGGTTAGAGAAGGTTGGCATTAGAGTCTTCAACATGGAGTTATTCAATGAATCGTACTGACCACCAAAGCCATGAAGAGACCCTTATGTTTGTCATCAAGGGACCTCCAATAACAAATAACTCATTAAAAAGCACTAAAATACTCATGAAGAGATGGGAAATTATCTTTGTGACACTTTTGGATTCGCAGAAAAATAGAAACTTTAATTCTTCGGATACCTTGGAAAAAATGTTTTGTAATGCTAACCACACCTCGAGAAATGTCTTCAAGTCTACTATCGGAGCAAAAACTTCTCAGAGAGTGTCACAATGATCCATCCCCGCAGGAGGTGATTAGACCTTCTCCGTTGTAAAAACTCTAGATTTTTGCTCCTTGATTCAAGCTTCTTTTTAAGAATTGGGAGCTTCTTTTTTAGAATTGGGAGAGGTGGTTATTGTTGGACTGGACATCCAGTACTCACCATTAATGATTGCCACCGGGTCTTGGCTTTCAATTAGTGCAACCATGTGCTCTCCAATGAGAATAGTTTGTTTGTGTTAGTTTTAGTGACACAAAATTGCTTTTGTCCAAAGACGAGGCGTAAGAAAACTTTAGCATGCCAAAGGTAATAGTGGTAGCCATTGTTAGAATAGATTTCTTGAGAAGATTTTCTCTGATACCACAAAAGAACAAAGTGTTTGATTATTGGTCTCAATGTGTTACGTTGAGATGATTCCACTATATAGTGATCTCATAAAGTGTTACACTTCATATGGAAATAATTTATCAAAGGACATGTTAAATGACAAGATCATTATGTTATAAGAGCTGTCCATTCCTTTATCTTAGCATCTCCAAAAATCTAGTTGTGATTTTGAGGGAAAAGTGCCAAAAAAGTCCTAAACCTTTTGCATTAGTGTCAATTTAGTCATAAACTTTTTTTTGGTGCCAATTCAGTCCTAAACCTTTTGCATTGGTGCCACTTTAATCCTAAACCTTTTTTTGGTGCCAATTAAGTCCTAAACCTTTTAAATTGGTGTCAATTCAGTCCTAAACCTTTTGTTTTTGTGCCAATTTTGTCCTTCCGGCCAATGTTGACCGGAATTTGCCGAAGTGGACGCCGGCGGCCGGTCACCGGCGCCGATGTGGACAACTTTAATAATATTTTAATATTTTTTTGAATTTTTATTTTTTTTTCATTTTTTTTTTTTGGTCTTTCCCTCCTTCCTCTGGCCGGTCGCCGGTCTGGCGACCGGCTAGAGGCCAGAGGCCGGCAAGCTCGACCTCGCCGGTCACTGGCGAGGGCGGCCTCGCCTGGCGAGGGTGAGCCTCGCCTTGGTCGGGCGAGGCTCGACCTCGCCAGATCCGGCAAGGTCGGGCCTCGACCGCCATGGCGAGGCTCGAGCCCTCGCCGGAGGCCGCAGCGAGGGTGAGCCTCGCCATGGTCGGTCGAGGCCCGACCTCGCCGGATCTCGACGAGGTCGAGCCTCGCCCTACCAAGGTGAGGCTCGAGCCCTCATCGGAGGCCGCGGCAAGGGCGAGCCTCGCCATGGTCGGGCGAGGCTCGACCTCGCCAGATCCGGCGAGGTTGGGCCTTGACCGACCATGGCGAGGCTCGCCTTCGCCAGAGGCCGGCGAGGTCGAGCTCGCCGGCCCCTGGCCTCCGGCGACCGGCCAGAGGAAGGAGGGAAAGACCCAAAAAAAAAATGGAAAAAAAAATTCAAAAAAATATTAAAATATTATTAAAGTTGTCAACGTCGGCGCCACGTCAGCGCCGGTGACCGGCCGGCCGGCGTCCACGTCGGCAAATTCCAGTCAACATTGGCCGGAAGGATCAAATTGGCACAAAAACAAAAGGTTTAGGACTGAATTGGCACCAATTAAAAAGGTTTAGGACTTAATTGGCACCAAAAAAAGGTTTAGGACTAAATTGACACCAATGCAAAAGGTTTAGGACTGAATTGGCACCAAAAAAAGGTTTAGGACTAAATTGGCACTAATGTAAAAGGTTTAGGACTTTTTTGGCACTTTTCCCTGATTTTGAATCTCCATATTTTCTCTCTTTCTGCTATCTTTGGTAATTATTTTTCTGATAACCATATTGCTTGACAAATCAGTGTCTTTAAATAATACATCCACAGAGATCTCATGAAGACCAGGAGCAAGTGCCCTAAGCTTGCCTGACCTTTTATTATTCTTTTTGGCGGTGCAACTTTAAAATGCTATTGCTATATGCTGGACTCTTCTGAGGCCTGTCTGAGATTAATTAAGTGGGCTATCCAATGATATTTTCATATTTGTATATGCATAAATGTTGATTTTAGGTGTCACGCCTGTTTTGGGTTTAGTTTAAGAACTTAGTAGCCATAATTGAATCAATGTAAAGTGAATCCAATTGGAAAGCCAGAAAATTCTGGAATGGTTCAGAAGGATCTTTGAACTCTCATTAATTGAGGCTTTGGTGTGCTTGTGACCGATGGATCGATAGCCAAGATGATGTCATCCCAGCCAGGCGAGACCAGGCCTAGCCTTTTGGTATTCAAAATTGAATTTCATGAAGCAGAAAGATGTTCATTTCCCCATTCTCTTTGGCTACAGTTTACTCATAATAGTGGCGTATTCTCTGTCGATCGACCGCATTGGCCAAAAGATGCGTACTACAGATTTTCTTAGTGATCTTTTTTGGGCCTTTTCATTCACATGAAATCCTAGTATGATCAGTCATCCATTTACTGAGATGGTCAATCTTCTTGGAGAATGCATGCACGGTCCAAGGTGTTATATAAAGGGGAGTGTCTTTTTTCAAGTCTTCTTAGCCAAGGGGAGAATTGCTAGGAAAATGGTCATAAGCATGAGCCTTCAGATTTTTACAGGTCTCATGGGCACCCTTTTGACCTTCACCATGACATATACAACAAATCCATGGCAGTCGTTGTGTATGAAAACCAGGAGAAAAGTATGCTAATAGATATCATTGAAGTTATGACTAAGCATGAAGAGTAGAAGATGGGTGTAGGAAAGACATCTCTTCTTGTAGGGAACAAGTCTATAGGATAGATGAACTAGGTAGTCTGCAAACCTCTTGAAACACACATGATCTGTATACATCTCATCTCAGTTACACATAAACAAAGTATAATGCTGTTGTGAAGAAGAATTCTGTTATAGCAGAGTTCCATAAGCAGATGTCTGATTCTGTATTTAAGTCCGAAGCTCATTCAACAGCTTGTCAATGTTTATGGACGATGACCCATTAGGATCTGTTGCCTCCTGTGCTATGCTCTTCCACTCTGTGATTCTTTTCTTCATTTGCTTTCCCTTGTCTCCGTCCATCAATTCACTCACTAGCCTTTCCACTTCCTCTCTATTGACCACACCTGATAACTCCATACCAATCTCCCATTTACTACATGCGTAAGTGCAGTTTGTCCTCTGGTCCCCAAAAGATGGCCAACAAATCATTGGAACTCCTGCAGACACACTCTCGATTATAGAGTTCCATCCACAGTGAGTTAAGAACCCTCCAACTGAAAAGTGGTTAAGAACTGCCTCTTGTGGACACCAACCTGCAAGCATAATCCTTCCTTCTGTTTCTTCAATGAATTCTTGGGGAAGAACTGTTGAATCCCCAGTTACAAGGTCGGGCCTAATTATCCACAACAATGGATGTTTGCTATTGGCTAGTCCCATTGCAAACTCAATAAGCTCTTCTCTTGTCAAGACAGTTATGCTGCCAAAATTAACGTATAGCACTGAGTTCGGTTCCTTCGAGTCAAGCCATCGAAGACACTCTCTATTTTCTCTCCACAGATTGCAGTCTATAGATTTGAGGGGGCTCTCTTCCTTAACTAGTTTATTGAGAAGTAATGAGAGGGGGCCAATTGCATAAACGCGAGGATACATGGATGAAAGAGCATCAAGCAATTCTGATTCAAGGGCATCAAAGGTATGAAAGATCATTGCTGAGGCTGTATTTGCTCTCTCAGTGGCATCCATGGTAAAGTTGAACACAATATCATCAGGATCCGTGCTACGAAGGAAGGTTGGCAGGTCCCACAATTTAATGTCCTTCATTCCTGGAATCCAGTCAATTACGGTATCCAAATAGCCATTTGTTAAGTAGCTGGTATCTGCATCACGCATGATATTCTCAGTCTTAAATTGATATCGTATTACGAAAATAAAACCCTCTTCTTTACACGAGGAAGTTTAGCTTTAGGTCGGTGGACCTTGGGCTCAAGAAATACCCGTAACCTAGGACCAGGTAAATACAAGCCAAACCTCAGGTGGGTGGGCACAGAGTTGCTTGTACGCGATGTTTTGGGTGGTAATACATAAGCCATACACACATGTACGCTGCTTAATCACTGATTCTAATGCCAAGTTAAAATAAAACTATTTGCCTTGTACCTTTTAATGGCGTCAGACCCTTTTCCCTCAGTGTCCGGTATTGTTTGAATCCCATGAAGGCACAGGCGGGGATCGTCCACAAGCTTATGATAGGGATGCCGAACTCTTGAGCAGCGTCATTGGTGGCAAATGACATGAATCCATCGGAGAAAATGCATGTGACTGGAGGAAAATCTGACCTCGATGGGGTGTGGTTGAGATTGGAGATGAGATCAGAAAATGGAGCAGATATGTTCTTTCTGATAGCATCACATACAGCTAGGAGGTCTTGGCTCGAGTCTGCATCCGTGAGTGGAAGGCCGTCAGCGATGGTTAGGAACTGAAAGCCATGGAAGTCATCCAGTGCTCGATTGCCTCTCAACTTGAGTAAGCGTCGATGGTTGTACTCTGTATTCACGAAGGATATGTAGAAACCTTTTGTATGTAAAAGTTTTGCCAGTTTTAGCATTGCTCCTATATGGCTTTGGTATGGAGATGGGATACAAACGGCATGGCTTCTCTGACCTGTGGCTGGTTGGGTGTCCATCTCTCTCTCTGTGTCCCAGTGAATGCCAGGCAGAGCCAAAGTTGGCAACACTGATCCACTTTGTGCGGGTTGATGTGACTGCTCCTTTAAAATAATATACACTGTTCATCATCGTGATTAGTTTATATATAGCCATGCCACTATTTTGAAGGATCAAGACGCAAACTTCCATACAGGATAAGCGTGAGCGGTGACTTGGATTTTTCAAAACTAAGAAAGATTGACGAATGGAAACTTATCAAAGTATGGTAGATGAGCTTTTTTTACTTGTGAAACATTTGACGGGTGGTTCCTTTTGACAGAATGGTGGATGAATTTCTTACTTTGTCATTACAGTCATAATGCTTTGCCTGCTTTCGGAAACAAATGAAACTGCGACGAGAAATCAGCATACTGAAGTTTCTCGTCCGTTTGAGATAATGTCACATGCCGTCCCCAAGTTTTACTACCTGAGTTTCCTTTAGAGGCAACTTTTGTCTTGTAATAGCTGTCCAGTGATTGAGAATTACTAGCGGCTTTGGACTAGCTGAAACCAGCTCTCTAAAACGGTTGCTGTGGATGGGGAATGGAATAATGACGCAAATGGCCTATGAACTTTGACTCAATGTGTAATGTGACCCGGGAACTTTTAATCTATTCAATGTGGTCCATGAATTTTAGCCCAATGTGTAATGTGGTCCTTAAACTTTTGGTACCTATATGAAAATGTTCAATGTTGGACCACATTGTACATTGGACTACAGTTCAGAGACTTCATTGAACAAATTAAAAGTTTGGGGACAACATTACATATTTGGCCAATTTTCAGGGACCAATTGTGTCATTTTCCCATGGGGAATTGGCATAGTCTCTTGTGAAATCAGCCAAAGATCCGGGATGGGAACTATATATCCACATAAAAAATGCTATGTCAATTTTTAGTCCATTAATTTGGATGGAGTTCACGGAAATAATTGATTGCATCTATGACAAATTTTATGACTTGATTGTGCTTTTTAAAAGATTTAGGACTTAATTAAACTTTTGGGTCAAATTTTAGAACTTCCAGTATACTTATGTTTCATAATGCAAGTGTAATGTAATATGCAGTAATAGTGTTGTTCCAAGGGTGTTTGAGATTAGTGTAGTTAGAAGGGAACGAATTTTGCGATGAGAGGACTAACTCCAATGCTAGTTTGCTAACGCCTAGTTCTTTGCTTGAAGGCCTCTCCTGCATACCATAAAGAATTAGGGAGCAAATCGGTCAACGGCACAGAATTTGACTCCTAAACAAAAATATCGATAATGCATAATTCTGCATTCGTATTGTTTGTTGCATTTAAATAGTAGAGACATTTCCGCGTGGAACGGAACGTACTCCCGTTTGTAGATTTCATCTAAAGTGGCCCGACGTGCGACTCAATATTAAATTTAGGCCCTAAGCTCATTTGAATTGTCAAGATTAAGCCCATATGAGCCCGGCCTCTACCTGGGATTTCCTCTTCTCCTTTGCTTGGCCGAATAGGAGCATGTGCAATGCACGTACGTTCTAAATTACGAAAGTGGATGACAAACCAACAAAATAAGGAATGGCAAGAGGATTCATGAATATGTCTGCTTCCAACTTTTGAAGATCATCACCGCTTATAATCCGATCAACCTAACTTGATGACATACATACATACATACATACATACATACATATATGTATGTATAGTAATATAAAATTTCAGTATACTAGGTCACGTGACATTGGGAAAACGAGGCAAACTTTTCCTTTTGGAAACTAATTGGTGCAAACTGTACGACTTGAAATGTTGCTTTTGGATTGGCAATTGAAGTGACGGCCACCTTTACTCTTGTGCACCAAGTTTGAGTATGAAGGCATTTAGTCATATCCTAAGCATTTAGACCAATTCCATTAGACGTCGGTCTTCTCATAATAATGAACCTACATGCTTAAAGCTTCTTAGTTAAAGATCTCTCCCTGTTTGTATAGTATATCTCCAGGGCAACTATGAAAATGGACCTCTCTATCTCAATGTGCGATTACAAAATAGAGGTAATAATCGCTAGAGATGCGTAAGGAATACAAACTAAAGAATTGAATTGGCTCTATTTATGAGCTGTGTACATGACTCCTTTGCTTCTTCACAATCCATTTTGCAAATCCTTAATTTCCTCCTTTGAATGAGCTCTATTACCTCTATGCACGACTCCTCTTGCTAACCTTCATTTGTCTTTAATGTACTTTCACATATTCTCAAAAACGGGGAAGTGAGATTCACAAGGTAACAACCAACAATTCCTATATATATATTATCATGGTTCAATAACATGTTTACCGAATGTGCGATGGCTTGTCAGATTGTGTATGCATGTTTGCTTGAGTCAATCTCTTGGCCTTTGCTCTTGAATGATTCCTCTTTGTGTAGGTTTGTAGCCTTGATCTAAAGTACGATTAGTATTGCTCTCATGTTTGATTAGATGTGATTTAATCCCTAAGCTACTTGCTTGTCCCTCTAGGATTTGATTAAGTTCGGTTACTATGAATTCGATTTTATTGCAAATTCTTGTTAGATTGACATCTTAGTTGTTTGTTTGCATCATGATTGGCTATGTCATGTTTACTTTAGACGCAGACATGCATCGGGTGCGGTTCTGTTAGCTCTCTTTACTTTAAGGAATTCGTATTGCTAAATATACACGATGTAGTCCAAGTTGCACACCAATTCTCGGTCTGAATTGGTGTGCTGAAAAGGACAAGTTTGGCTTTTAAATTAGTAGTTATTTTCGGCATTCATGAGTTATGACTAGTATACATGTATGTACATTGTGATCCATCCATGTTGATTTCGCATAGTGTTTATATAGTTTGCATGTTTAAGTCATGCTTAGAATAGTCATCGCTTCGATTTCCAACATTATGTCGCTTTCATTATCTTCCAGTTGGCGGTCTTCGCAGGAATTCTAAGATTGAAAAGTCCCCAACTTAGGACGATGGTTTGTCAGTGCAAGTTTCCGTATATTCAGGGGTCACGCTGGAAACTGTGGTTTCGGTGTTCAAATTATGTGTGCATTCAGAATATAGGTTGATTCATGCATATAAATTTTACCGGCCTCATGTTAAATTCGGCATGTAGATTGCTTTACTTCGATTGTGGCATGTAATTAGTATTCAAGTTTTTATTCGGTTTTATACAAAAAATAAAATTGAAAAATTGATGAAGATTAAAAAAATGACCAAATTAAATAAAGATTGCATTTAAGTTGCATCTTTAACTGTGTTCATCTTTGCACCGTTAAGCATTTACCGATTCTGCATATTTTTTGCATAGTAGGATAGGACTCCATTTTTGCATCAAGATAACTGCTATATGACTGCTATATTACAATAAGTAGGATATTCATGAGTAAACGTTTTCATGCACACCTAGGCCATTCAGATTGCATAATTATTCAATTTCACTTTCAATTCAATAATTGCGTGTCACGAAAACAATATAAAAATATCTTGCAAGTTAGTAATACTAAATTGCATCCTTATAGCAAAGGTAACAAAAAATGTCCAGGAAAGCATTTAGGAAAATTTGCATACTCACACATAGATTCATTCTCCTAACATTGCATTAATTAGATTTTATTCCACATTTAGTAATTCATTTTAGGAACTTAATTAACATAGTAGATATTCATAGCACTTCATATTCGCATATTTACTTTCCTGTTTTGAGCATTTGTTTATTTTGGAAATTTTACATTAAGGTTCTATCTACAGCTTATGGGATCTTGTCCTGAGACTTAATAACTAGGCTTATTATTAATTTTTCACCGATACTATTCGAATTCTTTATTTTCCTGCATTTTATTTGCTTTATTTGTTTGGATATTATCGAATTATGGATAACATGTTTGCTCTAGTGATTTTATGCATGATAACCGGCCTTGCTTGACGCAGAGGATAAAATAGAGATAAAATTGGAAAGACCACATGAATGATCATTTTTATTAAGAGAGAAAAGGCACCAAATTGGGTGATTGAATATTTTTAGCATAACTAAGTTATCGGACCTACAAATCTTTGGTTTGGAGAAGTAAGACGGGCTCCTGCATTTTACTTAGGGTGCGAATGGTAACCATTCTGCTCCAGAAATCAAATTCTTGCCAGAAATTGATTTCTGGAGGAGAAATCTGTTTGGTAAAACATGACTAATTCTGCTTCAGAAATTGATTTCTGGAACAGAAATCTATTTTGATTTGTTGATTTTTTTTGCACCTAAAAAAATTAAAATTTTACTCAAAGTGGGTGGCCGTATATATTATAAGCCATTCTGTAAAGTTTTGAAATTTTTGATTTTTTTTAATTTTTTTTGGGCACCTAAAAAAATTTAAATTTCACTCAAAGTGGGTGGCCACAGATATTCTGAGCCATTTTGTGAAGTTTTGAATTTTTTTATTTTTTTGGGCACCTCAAAAATTTAAATTTTACTCAAAGTGGGTGGCTACAGATATTCTAAGCCATTCTGTGAAGTTATGAAATTTTTTATTATTTTTTATTTTTTTGGGCACCTAAAAAAATTTAAATTTCACTCAAAGTAGGTGGCCACAGGTATTTTAAGCCATTTTGTGAAGTTTTGAAATTTTTGATTTTTTTTGGGCACCTCAAAAAATTTAAATTTCACTCAAAGTGGGTGGCCACATGTGTTTTAAGCTATTCTGTGAAGTTTTGAAATTTTTGATTTTTTTTTGATTTTTTAAAAAAAACTTCACCAAATTTCATATTTTCCCAAAATCTGACTTTTTTTTATTTTCTGGAAATTTTTATGAATTTTTCTGGAATTTTTCAATTTTTATGCATTTTCTGAAAAAAAAAATTGTGAGAAAATAAGGAGAATGCATTCCGGAATCAAAAAGCTACAAAAAGTAGCTTCTCTTTTTCTTGCCAAAAACTCATCCCGGAATAAAAAATGCATTCTGAAATCAAGAATGCATTCTGGAATCAAGTATTTTTAACAAACGCATTTTTATTCCAGAATGCAAAAATCGCTCCAGAATGCATTCCGGAAATTTTTTAACAAACGCCATTCTGTTCCGGAATGCATTCCGGAACAGAATTTTTATTCCGGAATGCATTCCATGCGCACCCTATTCTCTTGATCGGCCCATAATATAATAGTCGCGACTCCTAAAACAAAAATAAATGATATAATTTGAATGAGAAATCAAGTTAGGGCCCATGCAAAGCCTAAGCGTCGTCTTGCAGGAGGGACCATTCGCGTCCTCTTGACAAACGGTCAAATTCCTTCGGGATTTACCTCGACATATTTTTGTATTTACATATGCTTAAATGCTGGTTTTTTGGTGTTCCGGCTGTTTCGCGTTTAGTTTAAGAACTTAGTAGCCAAAATTGAATGATATAAAGTAAATCCGAGGTGAAAAACCAGAAAATTCTGCAATGGTTCCTTTTTTTCTAAGTTACTGTTAGTTGAAGCATACTCGCGGTCGATAGACCACGTAGGCCAGAAGACGCCAATTGCATAAGCTCTTAACGTATTGTCAGGCCATTGCATTCAACAAAAGCATAGAATGCTCACTCATCCATTCATTAATTACATGGTCGATCCACGGAGCATGCATGCAGGGTCCAAGGTGTCGCTAAAGGGGAGCTTCTTATTTCTTGTCTTCTTAGCCAAGTAGAGAGATTGCTTGGAAAATGCTCATAAGCATGAGCCTTTGGATTTTTCCAGGACAGTTGTGGACAAGCCAGAGCATTCTAAACGATTTTTGAGTAGCTTGAGAGTTTCCCACTCCACTTTTTCTCCGTCAATTCAGGACGTCTCGATCAGTGGAGCCGAGGATCCACATACCCGGAACTGCAAAAGATAGCACACCTCCTCCTTAAGGATTTGGTCTGACTCATTCACTCGACGTTCTCATTCATTTTTCAACGAAAATGTTGTAACGTGTTAGCATGTGCGACAGAGAGATTAGGTGAGAAAAGGATATCGCAGAGAAAGATAAGAATTCTATGGAAAATGAAAAGAAAGGAGGTGTACTTGATAAACCCGTACGAGCTTCTGCAGTACATAGCTAAAATTTCTCTTGCAGGAGCCTGTCAGAATCAGCGGATGCTGCTCAAAGGACCTGTCTCAATTCAATTTATACGGTGTTTTGTGGTGCGCCTTCGGAATTTAGTTCATGGATGGTGATTAAACGGTAGATGAATTGCTCCGTAATGATGCTTAAATGGCGAAATCAGACTGATACAAAAGGTTAAAATTTAATGGATCCCTCAAACCTTGTACATAGAGGAACAGGTCAACAAGAAAATGGACCTATTGGCGGAGAGGAATGAATGCAGTTTTAGATTGCAGTATTTAACATATGATATTCGTTTTACGGTACGTTTCTGGAGTTCTCCAAATAATTTTCCAAAGAGCAGTGACTACTATATGCTTACAATGTTTCTGCAGCAAATAGAATATTCAAGAGATGGTCCTCCGGAAGAGTTCTGGAATACGCTTTCAACTTGATTTAGGGGAATCCAATCATGAGATCTGTAGAGCCTCTCTCCCTCTCTCTACTTTCGTAGATTAATATACACTTAGTAGTTGCTTCAATTTGCTTTGGAAGCATGTTAGGTCGTCCTCTCAAATAATACAAGAATGATACAAACACAAGTCAAACATGAAACCTGGCTTCATTAAGACAGGTAAGAGTAACCAACAGCAATTTCACGCTCTCTTATTGTCCTCGAGAGAGGAGAGAGAGAGAGAGAATGAATAAATGTGAAGTGGAAGCAAAAAATGGTAGTTTGCCTCACGCACAGGCACAAAAGAGATGATTACCTTATGAGTGAAGAAAAATGAAGGCGGAAAAGGACAAGATTGAGTCAAAGACAAGAAGACCAAACTTCGCTTTCCAAATTATTATGCATCCCAGAAACAAAAGGTCCCCCTCCAATCTGTTTTTCCCACTCTTCCCATCAATCATCCGCTCAATATTATACACCTATCTCACTTCCCCCATCAGCCAGTTAATCATGACTGTGATATCTTCTTATTCTCTCAGACGTATTGTCTCTTCCCTCTCTCTCTCTCTCTCTCTCTCTCTCTCTCTCTCTCTCTCTCTCTCTCTCGCGAATGCAGGTAATTAAACAATGATAAAAGCTAGCTAATAGTTTCATGAGAGAGCATAATATCCCATTTCTAAGCAAACCCCACAACCGTCGCCATCATCATCACCTTTGCCACACTTGGAAGCCTCTTCTCCTCTCTCTTTCTCTCTCTCTCTCTCTCTCTCTCTCTCTCTCTCTCTCTCATAACAAATAAAGGCTACCGTGTATGCATCCTATAGATATATAGAGCTTTCTCTCATCTCCATCAAGATAGTTAAAAGGATAGAAAGAAAGATATAGCAGGATCCAACAATGAGGAAGCCAAGTGAGACCATGGGAATGGCAATGGGGATTAAAGAGAAAGTAACCAGCAACCCTCATAATAATAAGCTGAGGAAAGGGTTGTGGTCGCCAGAAGAAGATGAGAAGCTGATGAGGTACATGCTGACCAATGGGCAAGGGTGTTGGAGCGACATTGCTCGGAATGCCGGCTTACTGAGATGCGGCAAGAGTTGTCGTCTCCGTTGGATTAATTACTTGAGGCCCGACCTCAAGCGAGGTGCCTTCTCTCCCCAAGAGGAAGAGCTCATTGTCCATTTGCACAACATTCTCGGCAACAGGTTCTCCCTCCCTCCCTCCCTCCCTCTCGGTAAACAAACGTTGATGCATGATAAAAATTAGTGACGGTATATCTTCCATGACGTTACTTCTTAAACATATGATATAATTTTATTAATATCGGTATAGATTTCTTTTTGTTTAATGCTAAATCATTAGCATTATCTGAGCCAAAAGAATGTAGTTGCATTGCATGCCACCCTTATTTTTCATATAACAACCGCAAATTAATGCTGAAATATTGTCATACTCCTTTTCCTAGGATGAGATCATGGAGTAACCAACTTTGCTTTGCAACCTAATGTTTCGAATGATGATCAGTTTCTAGCATTGATAATACCATCTCTAGAATTAGCTGTTAACCAAATCATCCTTGGTTATTTTCAAATATGAGCTGAAGAAAATTTTTGCAACTTGTAATCTATCACATTATTACTCTTTGACTATTTCATTGATGCATACTATACACGTCACTGTAAATTCAGATGGTCTCAGATCGCAGCACGTCTTCCTGGAAGAACCGATAACGAAATAAAGAATTTTTGGAACTCTACTCTAAAGAAGAGATTAAGGATGAACTCTGCTACATCCTCGCCAAATGACAGCGATCTATCCAATCCACGAGACATAGCTGCGGGGATAATGCCTAGTTTTCAAGCACAATATGACGTCTTAGCTACATGCGTGGACTCATCTCCCCCACCATTCCCCTCGATGGATAATATATCCGTGCCAAACCATTTTGATACATTCCCTATACTCAACAACCGCTGTGACACATGGGAAGGAGTCGGGTTTTTCACCTTCCCCTCAAGCATTGCACCAGCCAGTATGGGAGATGATTCAGCTTATTTGAATTTGGAGCATGCAAAAGTGGGGCTTTTAGGAAGTGAGTTTTCTGTTCCCCCACTAGCTAGTAGCACAACAACCACCGAGGAGAATAATTACAGATCCATGGGTTGGGGCATGGATGGAAAGGGAGAGAACAGCTTCTCCAATAACAATGATAGTTGCTTCAGCAATACTACTGTTGCTAGCTTTAAAGTGGAGGACGAAATGTCTGGGTTTGGGAATAATTTGCAAGGAGCTAACTTGAGAATCGGGGAATGGGACCTGGAGGGTCTGATGGATGATTTGCCCTCCTTCCCTTTTCTTGATTTCTAACTTCCATTTTCCATTTTTTTTCCCACCCCAGAAGATAAAACCCTCCTCCTCCTCTCTCTCTCTCTCTCTCTCTCTCTCTCGACCTACCCATCAATTTTCCCTTTTACAGAATAATGAAAGAACTACACACACATACAACAGAAGTTTGTTTATACTGCATGTTTCATACAATAAGTCTCTTCCTCTCTCCCATATGATTCCCTCAGCGGATCGAGATTCTGTACAATGAGGTCTTGGATATCGGAGATATCAGCAACGGAAGCTTGAATTGCAACTGTGAGATAAAGCAAGTTTACGTATCATTCGTTTCATGTACATCAGTTTCATATGAAGGTTTCTTGGTAGGGAAGGGTGTTGTCAAGAAATGTGAATATTACTCCAGATGTGTAGGAAGGCAGAATAAAAGACTAGTTTGGTGAGATATTGTAGCAAGATTCATGTAAAACAGCAAATAATGCCTACGTGGATTCGTGGAGATTGAGATTCATGTAAGCATCATCATGGAAACAAAGCTTTCAAATGAAGCATCTCTCTCTCTCTCTCTCTTCACTGACCGAACAACAGACAGATGCTTGTAGGGCAATTCACAAATTTCAGTAATTATTTACGGAGAAATGTGACATTGCTTTGAATATTTCATTTTTCTTAGAGGAGAAGAAGATTGCGATGAAAAAAATATCGGGAGAAAAGTATCACATGTCATGATCTGAACTTTTTTTTTTTTTATAGATATAAGTCAAAGTAACCTGAACCCGAAAACCCAACATGTGGGGAGCTCGGGAGGTCCAAATAATAATGTGAAAAACATGTTTGTAACGCGGAACTAATTTACTGTTTTTAATCACACATATTCCTTCCATTGATTTAAGACAATCTTTTCTTTTATTCAACACCATATACACCAACTTCACATACATAAAGTCATTAGTAATAAGGTGGTCCGTCCATAGACGTTGTTACAACATAAACTTAGAACAATCATAGACAATATAGTACTCAAACTCGAGTGATGCTTGATAAAAAATTCACACGCAAAAAAGAGACTCCAACAACAAAGCTCACTCGAATGACAAACTAGAGATCTGTCTAAAGTCTATTGACATGTAGGTACCGCCATTAGAACGCGAGAGGAAAATGGGCACCATACATCCATGTTGAGTCACGCACCGAATGTAACTCCTAATTGAAAAAGAAATTGATCCTGTCAAATCTGGTACTCCAAATCAATCTCTATCGCTTTCAGACGTCTTAGGAAAAAATTGTTGCCATCTTCTAAAAGTCTCAAAAACATAAATATCGAATGAGCTAATGAACTCAGCAAGTAATATTCTCAAATCTAGTATCCTATTATCTCAATTATCTAAACTAGTAAATAATAGCACTAGTAGTCAATGCACTTCATATAAATGAATCAATCATAAATGTCACCTCCACGCCAAGAGATATAGAAATAAAGAGTATGGATGGAACATTTTAATAACACAAATCCAATGCATACATATGGACAAGTAAAAAATGATGTGTGGATACCACATAACATCACACTGATATAGACAAATGGGGTTACATTCGTATCGTGTATTGTCTATCAACCAAAAACTCATCTCCTAAGGTACTACAGGGGTCTCTCTTGATTGGCTTGTTGCGCAATCGCTAGCCATAATCAGTTGCGCAAACCACAACCTGGCGGGGCCTCCTTGAACGTAATGTTTATTAACTAGGACTTGTGTATAAATAAACAAAAAGTAAAAGGAAAGGAAGTTACGAAGAAGGAGAGGATCAATTATTATTGTTTTTGGCTATCGCTGTCGATTTCAGTTGACCAGACCCGAGAGATGTCATTGAATGGAGGCAATATCTGGCCCATAACCATCACTATTTGCTTCACCCACTTTCGGGTTACGCATTGGATTGGTTCCTTCACCAGCTTTCGTCTCAATCTATTTTTCTTCGCATGCCCGGTCAAGAACTGGGTTGATCCTAGGCTCTATTTGTTAATGATTTGCGCAACGTTTTCCTAAAAAAGATTATTTGTATCGCTTGAAATAATAAATTAATAAAAAATATTTTCATTATCAATAATAATTAATTTTTTAATATTTTTGTACGACGATGAAAATATTTAACGTTTATTCATTTTTATAGGTGATTCAAGCGATCTTGTTTAGGTGAATAATGTTCTCCAAATAAATCATTTTTCGCGAAATAAATGCACCGTCATTATACATGTTCCAATTGGGGAAGATGAACGTTGACTTTGGAATTAGAGGATTCACGAGAAATCGTTTTCTTGTGACATAATCGAGATGTTATATGGCCAAGAAGGAGCGGATTTGAGGCCTCATTCACGCTTGTTATCACTATATTACAAAATCAAGAGAGATCCGTGCAGTACTTCTTCTTTGACATTGAATAGCAAGCCAATAGTCGGATACCACACAACCAAATCTGGCCGGGTCGCATTACCCGGGTTAGATTTCCTTTTTTTTTTTTGTTTTCAGATTTCCCTTTTTCCTAATTTTTTTGATTTTTTTTGCTTCCCAATATTCCTTATTTCTGATTTGTTTTAAAGGTGACTTAACGGCTATGTCGGCAATTCTAAACATAATTTTGATGGAAGGACCGTTTCGAATGAAAAACATCAAGTTTGGGGTTGAACAATATGATAAAGTTAAGGGACCTCCTCCACCAATTATCCCAAAAGAGGTACGCATCTTGTGTTTAATGCATGACTACATCTATCTGTAGACCAAGTAATAGTGTACATACAAGGGGCAGTGACAAGAAATATATTGGAACTTTTCTTCAATGTTCAAAATAGTCCATGAATTTTTTTTCGTTTAATAATCTCTAAATTTTCAAAAATCTGTTGGATGTATTTTTTTCATTAAGTACATGACCGTGTTACGTGCAATTTTTTTTTACATGGACGGCCACGTATGTGTTTTATTGGGCCAAAATAATGATATAGATTGTCACATCGTTTTTTTAAGTCGGCAAATCTACGCATGACATGATGCACAGGAATGAATGGTAATTACAATGAAATGAGAAGGGGTAAAATATGATATACCAGGATTTGCCGAACTAATCCACAAAGTGAAATACTTAGCAGTGAAGTAACACCCAGCAAAAGGTCAACTGACTCCTGCATTACCACCCTCCCAGAATCCTACCTTCGCCGATTCATCTTATATTCTCGATTTTTATTGTGATAATTATCATTTTTGTGAGTGTTCTTCCTAAGCGATACCGTATATTTTTCATCATTATTGAGATTATATATGTCAACACTAACAAATGCTGGGTTTGTTATATACAAGAAAATGTGAGTACACTTCGCCACTCACTTTCACCATCCGCAGAAAACATGTCGAAACTGCTTCTTGTCTTCCTCTTCCTCTTCCTGGTTGAGGATGGTCATGTCTCTTCCTCCTCCCTCCTCCTTCGTTACCTCAAGAAATCATCTTCTTCTTCATCGACACCCGTGATCTCTCAACTCGGACCATCGCAGCCAAACTCAGAGCTCGTAGTCAATCCTTCACCGTTTGATCACTTGAAGTTCTTGACCCCATCCTGCGTCCTCTCAGTGGCCCTCCTCCCCCAAACCCTGCCAACATCAGTCCTCTATTCTCCGCCATCCGATTGCCCCTCTCCCTGGTCACACGTCTCCCTCCAGATCCGCGCCACCTCACCTTTGCAGCACCAGTCCAACCACTTGCTTAGCCTCTGGCTCGGTGGCGCCGAGCTGCTCCGTACTAGCACGGACGGAGCAGGGTGTTGGGAGGTCCGGAAGGACATCACCAAATACTCCTCGCTCGTTTCGCAATCCAGCATCCATCTCATGCTTACTTCCCTCCACTGGCCCTCTAACGTTGCGGTTTCATTGGCCCACCTGGTCAATGTCACTCTGTTTTACTACAACCATGATTATAGCTCTGTAATCTCCGATAAGATCACCCTCCCGGCGACCGTGTCGGGTGAAGATTTGAAGCGCAATTCGGTCTCTCTGCATTATTCTGATGACCCAAGTCCATCAAACAGTGAAGATCAAGTGCGGGAAGCTCCACGGAGTTCAAATGATACACCTCCCGATCTGATCATACCGGTCAACGGGGATGGCGGATTATGGTTCAGAATCGACAATGAGAGTACCGTCCAGTCAAAGGATGTTCAGCTACCCTGCAATGCTCGCCGAGCAGTACTTGAACTGTATGTGTCATCTCATGGAAGCGACGAGCTTTGGTACTCCAACTTTCCTCGTGAAATCGAGCATCGAGCTTTCAGGGAAGTTTTCGTGATGATTGATGGCAAAATTGTCGGATCAGAATCACCAATCATAGTTTTGCCGTTCGGAGCATTTAGTTTCCCGTCTTATGACATCGAGCTAACACCGATTATGGGCTCCATGTTGGACGGCAAGCCACACCGTTTTGGCATTGGAGTTTCTCACGGCAATCCCTACTGGCTTGCAAGCGCGAATCTTCACGTTTGGTTGGATGAGCAATCACCAGCAGTTGAAGCGAACTCCATATTGCATCACTACCCCGCTCTTCACTACGAACAGGTGTTGGAGAAAGCCCAAGGGTCATTGAAGGCAAAGGCGAAGAGGAAGATCAAGCTCTTGGGTTGGGTTAAAACCAGTCGAGGTAATTTCACCACTCATGTATCCCAAGAACTTGAGTTCGAGAGCTTCATAAGGTACGAAAAGGACGGAACTTGCAGAGGGACTGCGATGATGGAGCACGAGATTGAATCAGAGAGAGAGGTGGTTGTGAAATCGGAAACTGGTGAGATAATATCCAAAAAGATAGCAAAACGAAAGTATTATGTCACTGTCAGCACTCAAACTCTGTTGGAATCAGATGATCCGAGTGCGTGTCGAACTGCGGTGAACATGAGCATGAAGGAGAAGCATGTTGAGGGAGATAGGTCAAGATATTATTACATCAGTCGAAATTCAGCTGGGTTGCGGGAAGCGAAAGAGAACAACCAAGCAGCGACTGGAGGCTCCGTAAAAACAGAGCAAAGGCTGAGTTATAAGGATAAAAGGGGAGGTTGCTACTCCAGGACTGTTGCTGCGGTTGATGGGAAAGTCATCCAGGATGAAACAGCCGTCGGTTGTGCAACTGCTATGTGAATATATGAAGACCTCTTGGCCATTAGTGCTCATTTTCACGCTCCGTAGTGTAAAGCAATATTTACGTGTGCTTGAGATGCTTATGAGCTCAATCCATACATGCCGATAAGGTCCAACCCCGGGCCCAGTGGAGTCTCCGACATCATTTGGAGCTCATGTGCACGCATAGTATGAGGCGCAAAGTAGCTGTTTGTTCTTGTCTGATGTGTGCCTTTTGTTTTATACATAAGCCCTGTGAAAATGTTGGCAGTTCTTGCAAATTGAATGTGATTTGGGGACTGTGAAAATGTATGCGCGGTGTGTTCAAGTATTGGTTGGGGATTTCCACTTTACCATTAGCCTTTCATATGTTGCACGTGTGCTCTCTGAAGGTCGAGAACGAAACTACGCACAAAAAAACATAAGAAGTGGGGACAAAATATTAAACGTCGCCTGAGAGATTCGAACTCTCGCGGGGAAACCCCATGTACTTAGCAGGCACACGCCTTAACCACTCGGCCAAAGCGACCTTTACGGTATAGAGAGCTATAAATATTTTCTTAAACGTTTGCGTTGAGGGCTTTTCAAACCGCACGGCCCGGACCGGGGACCGCCCGAACCGGCCGGTTCGATCCGGTTCTCATGAGTGTTGGTCCGGTTCCCCGTTCTTAAAAGTGAAACCGGTGTTTGGGCGATCCGATTCTCGGTTCCAAGGAGGAATCGGACCGGAACGGACCGACTACATATATATTTTTATTTTTTATTTCTTCAAAAAAATTAGTAAAATGTGAACTCAACCCACATACAGTGCTTTCCCCTTATCGTCGCACCACAATGACTTTTCATTCTTCAACTCTTTCTTCAATATGTTGAGATTTGTCACTCTTTCCCATTATGGTGGGAAAAAAAAAAAGTGATCGGTTCCATTGGATCGGACCGGAATTGGATTTGACCACCGGTCTAGTTCAGTCCCCAGTTCTCAAAATTGGGAAGCGAGAACCGATCACCCCTACAGGCAAGTTGGGACTAGCTGGATCCAACAATGAGGAAGCCAAATGAGACCAACGGAATGGTGGTGGCGATTGAAGAGGTGCAGCAAAACTTACATCGGAATAAGACGAGAAGCTAATGAAAGAGATGGATCACTAGAAGAAAATGAGAAGTTGAGGCAAGGACGTTCGAATGACATTGTTTGGAATGCCGGCTTACAGAGATGCGGCGAGGGTGGTCGTCTCCATTGGAGTAATTACTTGAGGCCCAACCTCAACATTCTCGGCAGCAGGCTTTCTCTCTCTCTAAACAAACGTCGATGCATGTTAGAAATTATCGATGGTATATCTTTACTGACGTTCCTTCTTAAACATAAGATAGAATTTTTTTAGTATCGGTCTATGTTTTTTTTTTTGGTTTACTACTAAATCACTAGAATTATTTGAGCCAAAAGAATGTAGTTGTGGCACTTATTTTTTATGTCACAACCTTAAATTAATGCTGAAATATGCTCATACTCCTTTTCATTCCTAAGATGGGATGATGGAGTAACCAACTTTGCTTTACAACTTAATATTTTGAACGATGATCAGTTTCCAACATTGTTAATACCATCTCCAACAATTATATTTATGTTAACCACCCTTAGTTATTTTCAAATATAAGCCAAAGGAAATTTCTGTAACTTGTAATCTATTATGTTATTTCTCTTGACTATTTCATTGATGGATACAACACATGTCACTATAAATTAAGATGATCTTAGATTGCAGCGTGTCTTCCTAGAAGAACCGATAACGAAATAAAGAATTTTTGAAGCTCTACTCTGGAGAAGAGATTAAAGATGAACTCTGCTACATCCTTGCCAAAAGACAACGATTTATCCAAGCCACGAGACATAACTGCAGGGATTATGCCTAGTTTTCAAACACAATATGACGTCTTAACTACATGCATTGACTCATTTCCCCCACCATTCCCCTCAATGGACAATATATCCGTGCCAAACAATTTTGATCCATTCTCTGTTCTCAACAACCACTATGACACATGGGATTGCACCAGCTAGTATGGGAGATTATACAAGTTATTTGATTGACACCTAAAATTTGGCTACCTTATTTAATTACTCACTAGGCATCATGCATCTCATAACATTGCATTTAGGTAACAATAACATTTGGGACCAAACTTAACTGGTTTAAAATTATTCTTTTAAGAAATAAAAAATAAATAAATAAATAAAATATCTTTTGAATTCAAAAGTGGAGCCATATGGTTTAGTCAATTCCATTGAAGGGTTTGTCAAGAGGGAGGAAGGGGGCCCTTTCACATAGAGTCTAACACAGAGAAATTTGACTTGTATGAGAGAAAAAGTAAAAAGAAAGAGAAAGAGAGTTCGCAAAGGAGAAAACAAAAGGAAAGAACAAGAAAACAAAAGGTAGAAAGAAATATCGGGGAGAGAGAGTCGAAGAAGATGTCTTAAGGTCCGTGTATCAACATGGCCGTCACGCATTTTGGTGCTCCAATGACAATATCCCGATGTCCCCGTAAACTCCAAGCGACGATCTCAATCTCATCATCGTTGTGTGGCTGCACCAACTTGCTCATTTTAGCAGCACCTTCAGCAACTCCACTAACGACGAACCCACTGTCCAACTCCTATTTCTGTCACTGCTTGAAGGAGGGAAAAAGTAAAAGAAAGAGGGAGAAAGAGAGTTTGCAGAGAAGAGAACAAAAGGAAAGGACAAGAAAATAAAAAGGTAGAAAGAAATATCGAAGAGAGAGAGAGTCGAAGTAGACGTCCCAAGGTCCGTGTCTCAACACGGCCATTGCACGTTTCAATGCAACAACGGAGTTCTCCCGGCGTCACCATAAACTACCTCCGAGCATTAAAGATCTACTTTTTCGTCAATTCTTATAAAATGGTCAGTGAATATTTCTACGCAAGTAAAAAGCCAATCGCTACATATATCAACTAAAAACTAGAAAACTCAATCCAAAAATTTAAACTCATAAGTAGAGAGAGACCATATGAATATAAAAATCATTATGATCCACTGTCAAGCGATCCGAGACAATACTTCAACTCCTCCTTTCATGTGTAATTCACGTGCAAGTAAGATTACCTCTAAGCTAATAATTACTTGCATTGCGTTTACACTGTTTTAACTAATTACAATTGTTGCTTGTCTGGATTTACTAATCCAGGCTAAAAGGTACTTGTAATTAAGGTGGCTCATGTTATTCTTCTTTCTTTTGCAATGCAAAGAGTGTTTCGAGGCTTCAAGCATACTAGTTACATTAGATCCAATACTTATATATGTCTAGTATTTACGTGTTAGTGGTGCGGCAATTGCGCATATTCTTTCTTAGTAAGTAGTAGGGGTGTCAACAAAAACCTCGCCGGCCCAGCCCAACCCAGTCCTAAAATTTAGGTTATTTTGGGATTGGGTCTTATCTTCTTTGGGTGAGGCTTTTAGGTGTGGGTATTATTGGGTTAGGGTAGGGTCAGGTTTGAACCATTAACACCGTGAGACTACCCATGGGACACAATCCACACATCTCCCTCTCACTCTCGTCTCTCCCCTTCTCTCTCCTCTCTCTCTCTCTCATTCTGCGTGACGAAACCCTACCTTCCCTGCAACGCTTACTCGCTCCCTCCCTCCATGGTGCTACCAGATATCTAAACCAGATCCTGCACATCTTCAACTGGATCTGCACTGGTTAGTCTCGATCTCACTCCATCGGTTCTCGTTTCTTTAATCTCTCTCTCGTGTGCCTGATGCCTCTTTCCCTTCGTCCCGGTCCATCTTGTAAGGAATCGGGAGCCGCGGTTACCCGTTCCGGGCGTCGGCGGTGTGGATGGAGCGGTTTGATGATAGCGAGACTTGGCTGAGGTTTTGGTGTTTTCTTGGTCTTCTCGAGACTTTGCAAGAGTTGCGAGTTTTTTGCCTTAGTGGCAAATGGGAGAAGGAATTGCCAGACTCTAGCTGTGGCAATCCGTGAGTAGCGCATGGGAGATTGATGTAGCAATTTATATGGAGTTAACACACGTTTTGCTGTTTTCATTGTCTTGCGAAATTGGTCCCTGGATTGTCAATCTCTTTGGCTAGGAATTGGGAGGAAGAGGTTTAGGGCCCGTTTGGTAACGTGCCAAACAGTGAAAATTTCTGTTCTTTTGTTCTAAAAATAGTTTGGGAACAGAAATGCGTTCGGTAAACTTTTTGTTCCTGGGCACATTTTTGCAAATATTTGTGCCGAGAAACAGTTTTGGAAGAGAAACAAGAAATAAAAAAAGTTGCTTCTTGTTTCTCGGCATAATTTTGAGAATCAGTTTTTTTTCTTCTTTTTTCTTTTCTTCTTTTTGTGTTTCTCTTCTTGGGTTGTGGCCGGTCGTCGGCGATTGGCGGCCAGCGACTGGCCACAGCCCAGGGCCGGCGAGGGCGTCACGGCCCTCGCCGGCCGCCGGCAAAGGCGAGGGTCCCCCTGCCGGCGAGGGTGAGGTGTGACGCCCCAGAACGTCACGCGAAACACGTACCAATTAATATTGTTAATAAAATGGCCAACGGAAGTCAAAGTCTGAACAAGTTGTCAAAATACTTTTGCTTCTCCTTAACAATACTTGTGAGAATTACAAGACCAGACAATACATCATAAAATCACAAAGAACAACATCTGGGTAGGTCGAGGTTGCCTATCTCCATGCTACAATTTACTCCAAAGACGGCCCGCACAAAAGTGGACCTTACAACAAGTTGTAGATGTCATCGCCTTTGTATCAACCTTTATCTCGCATCAACCCATATAGTAGATATACATCTTGTACAAACTATATCCGCCCTCGGGACAAGCATATCAACGTACTGGCATTCATAGTATTTAGAGAAAAACCAGCAAGCATTGGTAGCAGGTTTGTCCATTCCTACATGTCTGAAAAATAGTGGGATGAGCCGAAGCCCAGTAAATGAAATCTCTAGTTTTAAGTTAGGAAAATCAGCTTACCACTTCACCTGGCATAAACACATACGCATGCATAGCAAACGATATGCATAGAACTTGAATGCAAGTTATACCTTTTCCATCTGGATGTGCCGCAAAATCTGAATAATGCAACACATCATGATATTTTCACTCAGACGCAAGCATGAAGTAAAACATTTATTCTCATGCGATTAAGTTCATTACTTCATCCTCCTGAACACTCCCGGGGCATCCCGACCAACAGGGCATCCCAACTCCGAGGCATCCCGGCACACACCCGGGGCATCCCGATCAACGAGGCATCTCAACTCCCGAGGCATCCTGATACACGGGGCATCGTCACACACCACTAAATGGGCGACGGAATTAATATTATTCCCATGCAAGTCATGACGACCAAGTATTTGTGTGCAAAAGTCCGCTTTAGCCCGTCCCATACCGAGCCATCACGGTTTTTGTACTTTAAAGCCATGAAATGCATCATCCGAGCAATTTAAACATGAAACAATACATTTCAAACTCAAAAGCAACTCAGCTCATAAGCAATTTCGGGTTCAGAAGCAAATTCGAGTCATCAGAAACAAGTTCAGACTCAGAAACAGATTCAGACTCAGAACCGAATTAGACTCAGAAGCAAGTTTTTGAACAGTAAAGTCTTAAATCAATTTTATAAGTAAGTCTAAACAGTAAAATCTGAACAGTAAGTTTGAACAATAAGTCTGAACAGTAATATTTGAACAGTAAGTCTGAACAGTAAAATCCGAGCGACAAAGTCTAAGAAATTTTAAAAGTAGAGTCTGAACTGCAAAGTCTGGATGTTAAATCTGAAGGTAAAGTCTGAAAGTAAAGTTTGAAGTAAAGAATGAAGTTAAAGTCTGAAAGTAAAGTCTGAATATTTTTCAAAAGTGGACAGAACCAGATTTTGATAGCAAAGTCTGAGCAGGTTCAAAAGTACACACAACCATATTTTGATAACAAAGTCTTAGCAGTTTCAAGGTACACAAAACCAAATTTTGAGGATTAAAATCTGCCCAGTTTCAAAAATAAACAAAATCATCCCTTTGAGTATCAAATAAACATCATCATCACTTTGAGTATCAAAATAAACATAATCATCACTTTGAGTAAAACGATTTTCTACCCTTTTTAAACATACATAAACCAATAATAAGAATCCAACAATCACCTCAAAATTAACACTTACACGTTCTGATTTAATCGTTCCGCTTGCCGATTATCGCCATACTTTAAGGAAACAAATCACATCCATTTGAACTTGCACAGAACCAGCAAAACAGATTCAACCATCATCACAACCTCACTATTGCACCTCAAAATAACCTTTCTCAAGCAACCAAGTTGCAAGTGCCAAGTAGATTTACTTAGCTTAAACCTAGAGTTTTCACTTACCTTGTGCAGAATCTGAACACCCCAAAGGTTAAAGCTCTCTCGGAAATTCTGGATCGGTGATGGTGGAAGTAGAAAGTGAAGGAGAGAGTGTAGATTTGGTGAAATTGTCTTCGGTAATTACCCATATGAAGATGAAAGCTGAGAAGTATATGAAGGGGTGGGTAAATTCAATGCACTCACAGGTGGCATCTTCTCCTTCCATCATGGCCACTATGGCCACGTGTAAGAGATCAAAGAAGAAGTGATGGCCAAGGAAAATCATTACTTAGGCTAGGTGTCTAGTTGGGCAGAAGATGACTTAAGGAGTCAGGTGGCTTTCGATCAAGCTTCCTCTTCAATAATCACGTGAGGAAATAGGAGAGTCCAGAAGATATTTTCATAAGAATATCTCATCCCCTTTCCTTAACGACCAAATAGAAAAAGGCTAACATTACTTTACCAAAATTAATCAATAATAATAATCCCCACCAATATTGCACTACGATTAGCGTACACGATAACGTTTAAAATATTAAACACGTCGAACTCAGAACGATTTCATTTCTAAATCCGCACTTCGCGAAATACGATCCGATGAAAATCTCTACACGTTCGTACAAATACCAACTTAAGTAGTTCTTGGCTTTATAATCCCCGTATCATTCTTGATCATAGAAAATTCCCCACGTCAATTATTTATTATTACGAAATTTTCGGATGTCACACGAGGGCTGGACCCTCGCCGCCTGGGTGAGGCGGCTCGCCGTCGGTCATGGCGAGGTCGGCCTCGCTGGATCTGGGCGAGGCCAACCTCGCCGTCACGATCCACGGCGAGGCTCGGCCTCGCCGTGGGTCGCGACGGCCTCGCCCGGATCCGGGCAAGGCCGACCTTGCCGTCACGACCCACGGCGAGGCTCGGTCTCGCCGAGATCCGGGCGAGGCCGAGCCTCCCGTGGGTCGCGACGGCGAGGTCGGCCTTGCCATCTGGGCAAGGCCGAGCCTCGCCGTCGCGACCCCCGGCGAGGTCGGCTACGCCGTGGGTCGCGAGGGCGAGGCTCGGTCTCACCCGATTTGGGCGAGGCCGACCTCGCCATGACCGACGGCGAGCCGCCTCGCCCAGGCGGCGAGGGTCTAGCCCTCGCCCTCGCCGGCAGGGGGGACCCTCGCCTCCGCCGGCGGCCGGCGAGGGCCGTGACGCCCTCGCCGGCCCTGGGCTGTGGCCGGTCGCCGGCGACCGGCCATGGCCTGGGTAGAAAGAAAAAAAAATTAAACAATTCAAAAAAATATTAATAAAAAGAAATTTGTGTGTAGTTCCCAAACACATTTCTGTTCTTTTCTATTCTAGGAACAGAAATTTTGGACAGTTTACCAAACGCCTTGAAATGCACAGAAATTATTTCCGGGCACAGAATAAAAAAAAATCATTTCTGTTCAAAAATAGTTCCCGGGCACATAATGGTTGTCATGCGCACCCTTAGCGTGGTCTGGGGAGCATATCCATGAACTTAATGTTAGGTAATTGTGCGGTGCCCCTAGACAAATCCAAGGGTTCAGAGTGTTGTCTTTTACTGCTATGACCCGTCTGGTCCACCAAGCAATCTACCAAGTTAATATGGCCAAGAGTTATTGTAGATGAATAGTTCATGAATTTTAGCGCTCAGTTAGTTGCCGAAAGCTTGATCCCAAACTTAAATATTACTCGTCACTTCAATGTACAGGATCTGGTTTAGATTTCTGGGACAATATTAGAGTAGTATGCATATAGTTATGGCACAAATTCAATTCGAGCTCCTTCTCCTCTTCACTTTTGGTCTCTCTTTCTAGGTTCGTTCGGCTCCTGATTGGGAGTTTTTCCAACTGTCCTCCTTTGCTTCTCTTCTTTTGGGTTCGTGCTATGAATTTGTATCGACGATTCTGGTGTTGTCTTGTTTTGTTTCGTCATTTCAATGTTCGTCTGAGGTTTGTATTTTCTGCTAGCGTGAGAGGCTTTTCGCATTGGTCTCATATATATGGGTCTCTTATGTTTGGTTGGTTTTTTCGTTTTCCCCTTCTTCTGGGGAAAAAATGGTTTTTTTTCTATTTGTCTGGGAAAATGTTATCCAGTTCTTGAATCTCTAAGTTGATGATTTAGTTGTAGCAAGTAGCGGATTGAAATGCGTGGTCAAAGCTGATGGTAGTGATCCCACGAAGCCAAATTCCAATTACTTGTAAGTATATTTATATAAGGAAAAGAAAAGGAACTTTTTGCATTTGTCAGGATATACAATTTTTTTGCATTTATATATATATATATATATATTGGTAACCGAGGATCCGCCACCATTCCTCAGGGACGAGCCCGCATAGGTAATCGGGGCGCCTATACCTCGGGGGAAACTAGCCCAGCAACCTACTGCCAGGGCCCCCCACTTAAATTACGAAGCCAAGCGGGGATTCGAACCCAGAACCTCTAGGAGGGAAGGAAAGCACCCACTAACTCGGCCATGCGCATGTGGGTTTTGCATTTATATTTATATAGAGAAAAGAAAAGAAAAGAAAAGAAAAGCAAAGCTCAAAATAATATCGTTGGTGTATTCTTTGTTTGTGAGTAGCTTTTCACGGAAGTTGTTGGTACCGGCACTTGTTATGGAGCTCAAATTCATAAATTGCTTTGCTTTCTCTCAGTTATGCTCATTTCTTTGTATCATCAGTCATCGGTTGCTGAAGTTCAAGGAAGAAGAACAAAAGTAATCTGCATAATGGGTTTTTGAACATTTAGGAGCTAAGGAATAAACCTTGAAAAAATTTGAATCGAGGTATACTCTTTGGACGTGTCAGTTCATTTCTCTAGCAAAACTAAAGACCTAGACGCATTTTCTCTCGTTTAAATCAGTTTCTCTAGTTAGAATTATTTTCCATCTTTTATGAGGTTTGTATCAATTAGCATGACTGGTGCAGGAATTTAATGTTTATCTTTTGCAGGAGGTTGATGCAGAATGTGATCAGAATTGAGTTTTGGGTTGTGTAGTCTTGCATTGACATGTGTACGTTCGCTTGAGATTGAAGTTGAGCATGATAAATAATATTTTGAGCTTGAAATTGAGAATCTTCATGTCTTTTTTCTGCTGAGTCTGAAGCACGAAGAGAAAAGATGATTGATATAGTTTCGACTAATAGGGCGAAATGCTTACCATTTGTATATGTCAAGAGTATGTTGAGGACTACATTTCTGATTATAATAATACTTTGCAGGTTCTAAGTATCATAGATAGAAGGATTGCTAGATGTCTGAAGTGAGTGCTTCTAGTGTCACAGAAAGAAAGACGAGATCTATAGTATGTGAACACTTTAGACATTTCTTGATCAAGAAAAGATTGAACGTATATATTGTGGGGCCCATATTAGTTGTGCTAGTGGTCAAGGGACCAGTTCGATGCGTCGTCATTTAGATAGATGTAAGAAATTCCTACATGCAAGTGTTGAGAAAATGCAAAAAACTGACTCGAGTTCTTGGAAATTTGACCAAGATAATAGTGGAAAAGAATTAGCGATCATATTTATTCTTGATGAATTACCTTTCAAGTTGGTAGAGCATGAGGGATTTCAGCGATTTGTGAATAAAATCCAGCAAAATTTCTTAATCCTGTCGCACAACACTTTGAGGCGCAAATGTTATGATTTATACATGGATGAAAGAAATAAACTGAAGAAATATTTCTCGGAGACATCTCCGAGAGTGTGTCTTACAACAGACACATGAACTTCTTGTCAAAATTTAAGCTATATGTATCTTACTGCTCATTTTGTTGATGCCGATTGGAAGTTGCACGAGAAAATATTAAATTTTTGTCAAATTCCAGGTCATTCTGATGAGATAATAGGAAAAGTGGTTGAGAAATGCTTGATTGCTTAGGGGATTCAGAGCGTTTTTTCTATTACTGTGGATAATACTAGCTCAAATGACTTAGGAATTCAATATTTGAAAAAGAGACTAAACTCTCGGAATTCTCTGGTATTAAAAGGTGAGCTACTCCACATGAGGTGTTGTGCTCATATATTGAGTTTGATTGTGAGAGAGGAGTTGAAAGACATAAATGATTCTATTGCTAGAATACGTTCGGCTGTGCCTTATGTGAGATCCTCTCCTGCGAGGCTGAGATAGTTTAACGGCTATATTGAGCTAGAGAAAATTGAGTCCAAGAGTCTTGTATGTTTGGATGTCGAGACTCGTTGGAACTCGACATACATGATGTTGGAAGTAGCTTTGAAGTTTCAAAAGCTTTTAGCTTGTTGGAATTTCGAGATAGCAAATTTGTTGAAGAGCTTTCCAAGGCGAAATGGCTGCCCACTAGTGATGATTGAGAGTATGCTGTCACTTTCTTCCTTTCCTGAAGATGTTCTTTGATATGACTTTAAAAGTTTCGGGTTCTTCTTATGTCACTAGTGATGATATCGCAAATGATGTGTATGGGATTTATATAATGATTGATAGATGTTGTGAGAATAGGGACCGGAGTTTGCAAGAAATGGCTAAGAGAATGAAGATTAAATTCAATAAGTATTTTGGCAATGTAAACAACATCAATCTTACTTTGTTCATTGCTTGCATACTTGACCCACGACATAAGTGGGAATATGTGAAGTGGATGATTAATCATGTTTACAAAAGCAAGGAAGCAGAAACTTTACAAGATAAAGTACTAACATCTTTGACGTCATTGTTCGAGCAATATCGCACTAGTATATGCCCCCAAAGCAACTTGAGGTTAAAGGGTACAAGGACAATGATCGATATCGAGTTTGGCTCCATGACTGTAGTTGGTAACTCTGCATTAAATTCACGATGAAAATGAGAATTAACATATCCATTGAAATATATAAGGGTGTTAATATTCTACAACCATATTTTTTCATCCGATTCAAAGATTTTGAGTTCTTCTAAGTCCTCTTCAATCGAACGTGAAAATGGCGCGGAACGTAACCAATCTTAAGCACATAAAAGAGCCTCCACTATATTTGGAGTCAAGGAGCTACGAAATACATCAAGCGCACGACCTCCTGTGTTAAATGTTGCCTCTGATGTTACAGTTGAGACGGGTACGGCCAAAATATCTTGAGCAAAAGAGATGATAGGATATCTCGAAGAATTTATTTTCCACCAACTGAAGATATCAAACTCAGTACTATAATGTTCACATCCTTCCTCCAAATACTTGTCCAATTGAGATTTTTCTTCCAAATATTATTGTCCGGTTTGGCTAAAATACATTTCAGTCATAATGTTTGCACCAACCACAGGAGATATTGACACGGTTTTTCTAGATGATTGATGAAGTTGGAGATTGTCATTTGTCGATCGTTTTTCCTTTTTTTAGATCCTGAGCATTTTTGTTCAAAATGAGTTTCAAGTTCATTTGTCCGTGAGTTGTAATTTGGTTGTTGGTTTTGTAGTATCCAGGGAAGAAGAAGTGGGAGCTCTAGATAACTTCTGCCTTGCTCTGCGTTGAGCCCCCCCTTCTTCGGATGGCCATCTTCTTGCAGACTAGAAGGTTAAGCTTCCAGGCATAACTGTCGGGACTAATAGGATCAGTGGGTGTGGATGTAGGTTTTTTTTACCTGGAGATCGATTGATTGTTCGTGTCCCGAGTGTGCGGTTGTTGTGATTTCGGCACTGCTCTTAGCAAATTTTTTGTTGCTCCTTCCAACAATTGCTGGGTTCAGAGACTAGTCTGCTTGTGAAGAGTCTATTGACTAAGGTTTCTGATTTGCTTCTAGATGTCTGGCTGACTAAATTGGTGTCCGGTCTTGAAGGCCCTCCAAGCTGAAATATGAAAGTCAACATTTTAAATTCAAATTGAGCTGTTCTTAGATGTTTGCAATGTAAGTCTACACATAGTGTGCTCAGTTAGCTGGAGACTCTCTCTTTACATCATATGTGGCATTAAGATTGGACTTCCCGCAACAACGGAGTCATGAGATGCGATAGCCAAGATGTCAGCACATGATACAAGTGAGTATCAAAAAGTTTGGCAACCTCCGCTTTAATTTGATCGATCACTTCAAACCCAAGATAACAACAATAACTCTTTTGAAATGCTGTGATATTCGGTCCTGATGATACACCATGTGTGGAGTGCGTTTTGTTTCTCAAATCCAAATATTAATGCCGATGGAAGTATCGGCTTCGATATATTGCAAATTCAGTAGAGCCGTATATGTGATGTTGCAGAAATACTCACATCAATTCAGGTACTTGTATTATATTATATCGATATTAGAAAGCTAGTTAGAACGTGTAGTGGAATGATCTGTTGGTTTTGGATTTAAATAGTTCCTCTTGTGTTTTCTATGTACATTCACTAATGCCAGCCGGCTTGTTCCCACCCCTTAAAAGAGACTAGTCTTCTTGTGAAGGTTCTATTGACTGAATCGCACAAGGGTGGAGCTCCAGGGGTATTGTGGCAATTGAAAGTGCGCTTCTGCGTATGGCAAATGCAGCATCTAATAACTGGTTCACCTAAGCATTTGATAAGCAACATTTCCAGATCTTTGTTGGACAGTGGTCTCTGAGATACATCCTTAGACCGAAGAAAGTTTTATTCTTTTCTTGGGATGTTTATTGACCGAAGCTTATTCTTTTATATTTTGATTATGTACCAAAATTTGTAATCTATCTGGAAAAAAAAAAACTCCGACCCGACCCGGCCCGGCCCAACCCTTAGGGGTGTATGCTGAACAGGATCTTGGGGTGGGCCTGGCCGGGTCAAGCATGACCCTGTAAGTTTTGGGTCGAGTAGGGTATCATCAAAACCTGACCTGACCTGACCTATTGACACCCCTAGTAAGTAGTGCCATCCATCCATAATTTTCTTTGGTTTTGTGTTTATATTTCGAGAAGTCACGTTTAATCACATATTCATCTATGTGTCATAATGTCTTAGAGTATTGACAATCGACCATATTCTTTATGTTTCTAAATAATCTTGTGATTTCACCAAGTACTTAATATCTCCTATTCTCCTATGGAGGTTGATGAAACAACTTGATCTCTCATCTCCGAGCCTTAAAGATTTACATTTTCATCGGTTCTTAGAGAATGGTAAGTGAATATTTCTACATGAGAAAATACTTAATACCTCTAAACCCATTGATGCATGTTTCAGCTAATTGTTATGACCCATTGTCAAGCGCTACGAGAAAATACTTTAACACTTCTCATGTGCAAGCCCTGTGCAATTCATGTGCAAGCCGAATTACGAAAATTTTGACCCTTGCACATAGATTTTGACTAATGGGATAGCTAGAAAGTCTAATACAAAAGTCTAAACTGATAGGTGGAGGGAGACCACATAAATATAAAGAGTATTTAATACCCATTGTTAAACGATTTGAGACAATACTTCAACATTAAACAATGTTATCGCCTTGTCGTCCTTCTTCCTTAGACAAAGAGGCAAGAGTTGCTCTTTAGGTTCTACTTTTGTCAATCTATCTGCTCATAATTATGTAGCCATGTGCTCCCCTAGTGTTACAATCCAGAAGAAGCTGCCACAAGGACAAATTTGATTGTCTTTCATATTTGTATGGCTATGTACTCTTATCTTAAATTTGAGAATAATTTTAATTCTAAATGAATGCTTGCGTTCGTTCATAGAACTTCTTATGTTGCCAAGGGTGATAGCTCTCACATCCTGTTCTACCCTTGTTGCCTCACTGGTTGCATGGTTGGTTTCAACATTTATGGCTGCATTTCAGATATGCTTATAGATTTAGATGACATCGTCACTTATTGCCGATGGTTAGGTTATTGTTGTGTAGGTAAAACTACTTCTTTGAATACTTTCTAGAAATAAGAAGCACTTCCTTAATATATGACACATTCACTAGATCTTTAGGTGAAGCATATCTACGTACATGAGGCAATTAGCTTCTTGAACAACAAAAATGAGATTTATAGAAAGTGTTGTTCACTTTCTTAAAAATATGTAGGTCCACATCAAGAATTCTTTCTTATTTTCTCCCTCATTTTGTGTTTAGTTTGATATCCGGTTCCAACAAGACTTGCTTTAAAATGATCATTTTCCACTTGAGCATATTAGCAAGATCTCAAATAGAGTTCATAGTACAGGATGGTATCTAAGACTGTAAGGAGATTAGGAAGATTTCAGAGGTATCAATCCTAGGTTGAATTCGTGAACTGAAGTTATGTTTTGGTGTTAGTATAGCATATTCAAAGGATTTGCAACTAGCTTCTTTAAACCACATATCTATTAACAATTTCAAAAGGGAAGTACAATCTATTTCGGTTACATTAGATTCGATACTTATCTATGTCTGTTATTTCCGTGTCAATGGTGCTGCAATTGTGCATGTTCTTTCTTAGTGAGTAGTGCCATCCATTCATAATTTCCTTTGGTCCTGTATTTATATTTCAAGAAGTCACGTTTAATCACATATTCATATACGTGTCATAATGTCTTAGAGTATTGACAATTGACCATATTCTTTATGTTTCTAAAAAATCTTGTGATTTCACCAAGTACTTAATATCTCCTATTCTCTTATGGAGGCTGATGAAACAACTTGATCTCTCATCTCCGAACCTTAAAGATTTACATTTTCGTCAGTTCTTAGAGAATGGTAAGTGAATATTTCTACGTGAGCAAATACTTAATACCTCCAAGCCCATCGATACATTTATCAGCTAAATGTTAGGACCCATTGTCAAGCGCTACGGGAAAATACTTTAACACCTTTCACGTGCAAGCCCCGTGCAATTCATGTGCAAGCCGAATTACGAAAATTTTGACCCTAGCACGTGAATTTTGACTAATGGGATAGCTAGAAAGTTTAATACAAAAATCTAAACTGATAGATGGAGGGAGATCACATGAATATAATAAGCATTTGATACCCATTGTCAAATGATCTGAGACAATACTTCAATGTTATCGCCTCGTATTCCTCCTTCCGTAGACAAAGAGGCTAGAGCTGCTCTTTAGGTTCTACTTTTTGTCAATCTATCTGCTCATAATTATATAGCCATGTGCTACCCTAGTGTTACAATACAAAAGAAGGACAAATTTGATTGTCTTTCATGTTTGTATAGCTATGTACTCCTTTCTTAAATTTGAGAATAATTTTAATTCTAAATGAATGCTTGCGTTTGTTCACAGGACTTATTATGTTGGCAAGGGTGATAGCTTTCACATCTGTTTTACCCTTGCTGCCTCACTAGTTGCATGTTTGGTTTCAACACCTACGGCTGCATTTCAGATATGCTTATAGATTTAGATGACATCGTCACTTATTGCCAATGGTTAGGCTATTGCTGTATAGGTAAAACAATTTCTTTGAATACTTTCGAGAAATAAGGAGCATTTCCTTAGTGTATGACACCTTCATTGGATCTTTAGGTGAAGCAAAGCTACGTACATGAGGCAATTAGCCTCTTGAACAACAAAAATGATATTTATCCTTTCTTGAAAATACATAGTTCCACATCGAGCATTCGTTCTTATTTTCTCCCTCGTTTTGTGTTTAGTTTGATATCCGTTCCAACGGGACTTGATTTAAAATGGTCATTTCCCACTTGAGCATATTAGCAAGATCTCAAATAGAGTTCATAGTGCATGATGGTATCTAAGACTAGAAGGAGATTAGGAAGATTTCATATGTACCAATCCTATGTTGAATTTGTGAACTGAAGTTATATTTTGGTGTTAATATAGCAAATTAGAATGATTTGCAAGCAGCTTCTTTATAATACATAGCTATTAACAATTTCAAAAGGGAAGTACAATCTATTCCGTTAGCAGTTAGTTGTTTGTTGAATTTTTTTATATACACAAAGGAAACTACTCTATTCATGAACATTAGATTACTCAAAGCAGAACTTCTTGGCCATGATCATTATGATGTTTGATCCTAGCCAATCAAGGAAGTATGGTCCCTTGAAAGTTTTCTTGGTCTCTTCAAAGATTGAGCTAGAGTCTCCTCATATGCACTACTGTTTATACCATGATCCTTTGTCTTAGAACATCTATCAGTAATGATCATTGGTTAAGATGTCCCTTCTCTACAAGTAGGCAATCCTAACATGTGCTTTTGCAGAAAAAGATTATGAGAAGGCAACTATGTCTGCGTCTAGAATATTATAGGTACTATTTTGATGAATGATGATAAATGATTTATTGAATCAACTGATCTTGTGAATTGGATATTCTCAAGAGCAAAGAGAAAAAAGAAAATGGGACAATGTTGCGACTGAATGAATAAGCTGTATTTGAGCATGAAGAATAAAAACATGCACAAATATTCAACATAGTCGAAATAGAAGCATCATATGCATTTAAACTTCTTTTGTTGCAATGTTTCCAAATACATCACATGTGACACAGATGTGCAGCTCCCCAAGATTCTTTTTTTAGATAAAACTAACATCATGTTTCGGGAGAATTCATCTCGTTGTTTCCCCAAGGTATTCATTTGGCAAGGCTCACGGAAAACGCATTACTTATGATTACATCCATAGAGATCACGTGTAGGTACAAGTATTCACATACCATGCATGCCTGCTTTTGCATGCTAAACTCATATGCACACACTTAGATGTGAAAATGCACAATTGTGGATTGTAGTGTGGCTTCCAACTGTATCGATATTGTTTTTAGATCTCGACCAATTGCAAATACCTCATCCTCTTTTTCTTTTGAAAATTTGCACCTCTTCAGGCTTAAGGGACAGTGGACACAAATGTCCTGATCGCTTAGCTGAGTGTAGTGCCATCCGCTCGTGTAGTGCTGAAGCCCACACGTGTTGCTTACTAGTTAGCATTCTAACTTCTCAACAATTAAATCATGCAGATGGAATTTGTTCTTGATCTAGGGCTTGCTATGGTTGTTGGTGTTGGCCTGAGACTCAGGTCAAGAGTATTCTCAAAAGATGTCAATGTTCAGCATCTCATATTTCTAGGCATTCCAGCATGTCCTCTCAAGTAGCTCAATGTCTTCCTATAAAAGTTTTTTGGCATAAAGTTTTCTTTTTATGTGCATGACAGTTCGTTGCAGCTAAAAACGCATCAATTCCTTGGTTTTTGTCATTGATGACATCAATTTTGGAGCATCAGATTTTGTCTATACTGCATAAACTATGGCAAGCCCTAATCTCTATTACCAAGACCTACTTTTTGTGCGATTATTTTGACTTCCAATATATTGACTCTACTTTGATAAATTTCTATATGCAAGTTTTGGCCTCCATTATTACCATTCTTTCAATATTCCTTCTCTATAAGAGTGACAGTTTTGTCGGAATATGGGTTGCTCTAACTATATTTATCGGTCTTCAGACTGTAACTGACATGTGGAGGTATGATATCGTGCTTTTTCGAAACTTTCTAGATGAAATCTTTCATTTCTATGTTATAACAAGAATTTCCACCTATTAGACCATTCTATGTCATATTTGTTGTCGAGAAGTTTGATGAAGAACTAAAGTTAAGCGCCTTACTATTGGAATCAATTTAACGATTAGAAACACAGTATTCACTAGGACAATTATAGAGTATGATCGCCAGCTAGGATAATTTTCGTGAGCATGCGAAGTACATTTTTACTATGTTTGATGTGGTTTTGTAGAATGGGAACTGGAGCTGGACCTTGGCGCTTTCTCTAGGAAGGACTTCTTCCACAACATTTATGATTACAAACGTATCTCATGTTGCGACCCTCTTTTCCGGTTGAGGGAAAAGGGCATGTTTAGAGGTAATGCCGAAGGTGGACCGACGGTCCACAATCGGCGCAGGTTTTTTTAAACCCTTACCTTGCGCAACGTTATGATTTTTCATTTAGATTTGATTAATTTTAAGAGAATTCTATATGAGGAGTCACCACTAACCTACTGGGGTAGGCTAAAAACCAAGTGTGGTATGGGAGTATACCTCACTTCCTACGTAATTAAAGATCTAGGGTTGATGACTTAATTACACTAGCTATCTAACTAGTGCCCTTTCGGTACCTAAACTTGATTATTGACCAATTATGAGTCCTAAGGTTCTCATTTGCTAAGTGTCCAAGTGATGTTTTTATTGGTGTTTATTATGACCCTAAAGATGTAACCTAACCTTCCAGCTAATGAAAGCAAATCACAACATAATCAAAACAATGTAAATAAATCACAATCAATTGATCTAATAAAGTAATGAAGAACGAGTAAAGGATATAGTGCAGTAAAGTAATATGATACGAGTCGGGCAAAAATTATAACATGACCATGTTATTAAACCCCGGGATGACAACCCCATGAGCTAAGTTCAAATGGAGTTCAATTTTCTAAAGAAACTAATTTTTCTATATCTAAACTAGAGAAAATAGAAGGTTATGTATGCTAACTACATGAAACTAAAGTAATTCTAATACTAAACTCTTACAACCTAATCAAAGTCTATTTTTCTAACTATTTTTTCAATTTTTTGATTTTATTTGTTGATTTTTTATTTTTTATTTATTGTTTTCTGGAAATGGGGGACTCGGGCCGGGCCCTTGGGCTTGGTCCGAATATGGTATGATATTGTTTAACGGGTTAGAGCCATAGGACACGATTGGGCTTTTATATCAAATCCATTTTCCAAGCAATTAAAACCGAATTTAACAAACAACCTAAGCCCAAGTCCAGTGCAGTCTTGTTAAGCCCATTTTTCTGTTAAGGCTCCACTAAACTCCAATCAAGGCTATTTTCTGCCATGACTACAGAGCTCCCTTTTTCGTTTCAATTATAATGATCCCATTGTCATTTTTGTCTCCCCTTTGTCTATTTTATTTTGCTTTTGTGTCTTTTTATTGCATTTTTTTTTACTTCTTCAATCTATTGTCTTCTCCAGCGAAACTTACTGTACCTACACAAGTTATACGCTAAGCACTACCATGTCTCTATTTTCGTCTATGTTCAATTATTTCAAGAACAAAAGACACTCTACCCACACTGTTATTTATGTCCGGTCACCTTGGACCACGGCATAGTTGCAAACACGATTTCACCAATGCACGCAAGACAAAGGGAATAACATTTACTGTAACATCCTATGCTCAATCGCCAACACTGTAGGAAATAGATGCTCAAAACGATCGTCTCCGATCCACGTCCTCACCAGAAACCATCACCGGCCGTTACCAGAATACACGAACAACACAGAAGCATAGACATAGCAAATGGAAATGGATAAGAGTCAGGCAAGTGAAGGTCTTAGCCATGGTCCACAATTTCATCATTCGAAGTTGCAATGAGATATCTAAACATCTATGCTGGACAACAATCAATCCGGACACTAAACGTAAAAGTACTTCCCAAATTTGCACACGATTTTCATTCAGGCATTTCGACAAACGTATGGAAGGCATCTCGGTTTAGTGATCAGAACACGAATTTCAACGTGAAAAGGTTTATTTCTCACATCCCCAGTCTGTTTTATCCTCATAACCGAAACTCATGACATGAATAGCCTCCTTAAGAAGGGTTTCTGGAGTTGCAGATTGAGGAACACCACCATTCTCCATAAGCCTAGAGGCCACAAAGACAGCAGACTGACCAAACCTCTTCCCTCGGCTCTTTTGCGACGTTAGCAATGACTTTTTATCATAAAATCCCCACAACATAACTCCATGCATATATTCCAATGCATTAGAACCTTCACTTTGTGGTGCAGGGTCTGTTGGTATGACGCTTGCATCTCAAACAATTTTTTCAATGGTCAGCGTAAATGAGTTGAACAAGAGAATGTATATTGTATATTTTATACGACCATTCAGAAGATAGACAATTTATTGAATCCCCCTCACAATTCTCAACAGACTACGTTAATGGTACACTTCAATTATATTAGCTAACTACGTACATTAATCTTCAGCAACCTATGACATCAAAATTACCTTTAAATGAACCATCGGTGCAGGTTATAATTTATCGCACAGTAATGTGTAACAACACACAATAATTTGTTGGTCCTTTCGCGTAATATGCATGTCGTGAAATAATCAAATTTTCTTCTCTTCCATGTTAATCAAAGATGGAAGGAGGCTTATCTACCTGTACCTTAAGATCTTCTAAACTAATATTTTCCAAAGTAATATTTACGCAAATTATCGCATCCTGCGCAGCATTATATGAATCAATATATGAAAGAGAGACATTGTTGCCAACTTCAACTTGTTTCCTGGTGGTCCTTCCCAACATGTTCCATCTCGAATAATGCTTGCCGCGCAGACAGAGAAATCAATATGGCCATGGGATCTCTGTTAGTAATACATTACACGGGGAAGACAATTATACAAAATAAGATATAAATAGTTATATTCTTTAAATGTACGTGAAATTTAGTGTTACGTAAAAAAATGGTGTTAATGACTTAAAACAATTGTATTATAAATAAGATAAACTCAATGTTAAACTAAGACCATGTATTTGATTACAATATCTATCTAATAATTGAAATTTCAATTATATTTTGTGCTTTCTAGTGAGAAATAAAAAAGTATTACATTTATTTGTATGAATCTGATAGAATATATATTCATGTTTTTGGTGTATACATAATAAATCGATTGCTGTAAAGAATTTAGAAATTTGAAGTACTTTCGCCTAAGTATAGTACGGCATACTGAAGATCGCGTATTTATACATATAATATAAGTAAAGGTACACCGGAGAATCTAATTCATGAAAAGTATTATAAAGAAACTGAAAATAAACCATCAATTACTAGATAAATTCACAAGGGTCATCTAGAACTCGATCAAATTTCAGGGGCAAATGCCGGTCTGGGTTGGTTCGTCAGAAACGGATTTGTGTGCACTAATCGAAATGGACAATCGAGGTTTAGTGCGTCTGAACCTGTCTTTCATGAAGAACCTGATAGCCCTAGGAAGCTTACTATGCATTTGCCGGGCAACCAAACAAAAGAGGAAGTTTCTCGATGATTTCGGTCATGAAGCGTGAAAACCCTCGCTCCTTAACAATCCCAGCCATCGCAGCTACGTGCATGAGCTTAGAGAACTTGTTCGTTGGAAAATCGCGAATCTTGTATTATTTTATGATGATCTTCGGGTTAGGCCAGGCCAAACGTCGAAGGTTGACTAACATTCGCAGATACAAATGCATTCGCATTCTGAGAAATGCTAGAAAAACGCAGTGAAACTTAGATATGCTTGTTTCTGGTGCAGTTCTTACGTGGCTCAGGTTTACTCGTCCCTGCCTCGTTACTTAAAATGATGTTCAGCCCGTACATCGGGGACGCACGATAAAAAGTGGGAGCCTGTGAATTCCTAGGCACTAATGTTATCTGATGTCGGACTCGGACTTTCTTGAAGTAGTTATGATTCTCGATGAAATATTTGTCTTGGTTTACGGAATCCAAGGAAAAAAAAGTACCATTTGAGCAGTTATCTGGGGGGATAAAGCTGGGGGAAATCTTCCCTGATAAGGAAATTTCGTACATGCATGGACAGAAGGTCCTTTTATCTTTTCTCCAAGCGTGAGTTCGAGTTGAACTTGGACACTCTGCATTGTTGCATGACTTGGGGAATCCGTGAACTCTTTAAAACTTACTTCTCTTCCTATTAATCACAAGATGGAAAAGGGCTTATCTAGTCGTACCTTTAAGATTTTTTGGAATGATATTTCCAAACGGGTACATCAATTGATTGATGACCATTTTTCTATTCCTTTTCGGTGTATTCCCAGCTGTGCTTTTGTATCTGGTGCAGTTCTTACCTGGCACAGGTGTAAACGTCCGTGCCTCGTTACTTGTGACTATATTCAGCTCGTAAATCTAGGGACGCACGAGAAAGTGGGAGCCTGTGAATTCCTAGGCGGTGATGTTAAATGACGTCGGACTTGCACTCTTTGTTATTAGTTACGTCTCCGACCTCTGCTGACCGAGTCGGTCTCTATGATCGCAAATCTCCACGCGCGTCATTCTCATTGTTGCGGTATGTTAGGTTATTGAACTCGTCCTATTTCTCGGATTTCCTTGGTTTGTTTTCACCCTCTTTGATTCACTATAAACCTTTGTCTTTGTTTGTGGAATCCCAGGCACCATTTGAGCAGTTATCTGGGATGGGGCGAAGCTAGGGGAATCTTCTCTGATAAGGAAAGTTTGTTTATGCATGGACCCAAGGTCTTTTCACCTTTTCTCCAAGCGTGAGTTGGACTTGGACATGGACACTCTGCAGAGCTGTATAACTAGGGGAACATGATACCGAGGGAGGTTGCATTGACCCTGTACCGTTGTACGGATCTCGTCCCCCTGATATTGAGGCTCTATTTCTTTCTCGTATCAATGTTTCTGTCATTTGTCGCTTCACCCGAAGAACAAGTTTCGTCATGTTTATTAATGTCTGCCCATGCATCGCTTGTTATCTCCTGCTCTGGATCCGGCCAACCTCAGTTTGACACACAAACGCTATGTATTTGTATGCATATATATGTATATCAAAGACAGAACAGATTGATTTGTCCATTCATATCCATTCATCTGTCCTATTTACTAGCGTATGAAGTGTTGCTATTCAGAATTGATATATAACCAAGCTTTTTAATTGGAGACATAACAATGGTTTGCTTTTTTTATTCATAGATACATGATAAATAATCTTCTTGCGCTCCCTTATATGACTAGCTTATGGTTTGGGTGTCTGCATGTTCACATAACACATCCGCCATGGTTCCCCAAAAAAATAATGCTATCCATAGATAACGTGGAAGACCTTTTGACTGATGCGTTCTACTTAAGAGCATGTGTATGCTGAATGTCAAGAGGAACCCTCCTTGTCTTTACCAGTGGCTATCTGCCAAACATCCGCTTCTAGGACTGGCAAGAAGTGCAGTAGTTCTTCTATTTCTTAAGCTTACGGCAATGTTGCTGGTGAATTTCTGTCTGGTTCCGCAGCGTTGAAGCAAGAACCGATTGAGCTTAATTCAGCTGGAAATGGTGATGCTGCTTCTACTTCAATTAGTAGGAGATCTCGCGAAGTATAATTGAATATATGTTGTACGTCTAAGCGACGTTTACAACGATTGCTATCTAAATTATTAACTAATTATTAACTTTATGGTTTAATGGGCCTTTACACTACTGGGTATACAATCTTCTTGGCCAAAAGATATAGGCTTTGTTCATTTTGCGAAAAACTTGACTTTGCTAGAAAATGTATTTTAAAAAGTCATTCCTGGGAAAATGGCAACATGTTTTAGCATTTGGTTGAAATCTAAAAATGAAATGAAACTTCTTTTCCGTCGTTTTGAAAGGAAAACTTAATTTTATTATTCTAAAGAGACATGTACTATTTGTGTGATATTAGTAATACCTAGCCATTGGAGACACAGGCTCCCGCACTGAGGTCTTGGGCTCGGCCTTGAGGAACTTGGACCCAACCTGTGTGAAACTTGGCTTGGCCACCAAGGAACTGGGCCTAGGAGCCAGTGACTTGTGCACAAGACCAGGGTACCTAGGCATGACCGCTAGGGATCCGGGCATGGGCACTGAGGTTTTAAGCCCAGCCTCAAGAGACTCGGGTGTAGCCTTTGGGAATTCGAGCTTGGGAGCCTCAGGTACCTGAGCACGAGCATTGTGGTCTTGAGTTGAGCTCAAGGGACTTGGACTTGGCCACCGAGGAATTGAGCTTGGCCTTGACGGGTCGGGGCACTAGTGGCTTGGGCGTGGGAACTGAGTACCCCAAGCCTAGCCTTGAGAGACCCTGGCCCCGGCGCTAATGACTTGGGCACCAGAGCTAGTTACCCAAGCATGGCTGCTGGGGACTTGAGCATATGGACACCAGGGTCTCAAGGGTGGCCTCTATGGACCCAAGCATAGCCTTAACGGACCTGGGCTAAGGCACTGGTGACTTCGGCATGAGGGTTAGGTGCCTGGGCATGGCTGCCAGGGACCGAGCCCAGCCTTGATGGACTAGGTTTGGGCGTCGAACCGGGGTCTTAAGTCAGAGCATCGAATAGGATGCTAGTGACTTGGGAGCGGAAGCCGAGTACCCAAGTATGGTGGCCAAAGACTTGGGTGTAGACGATTTGAGCGTAGGAGCCAGGTACCCGAGTTTGTGCACAAACATCGGGGTCTTGGGCCTGACCTTAAGGGACCTAGGCCTAGCCTTTCGTGGACCTGGGCTTGGCCACTGAGGAACTAGTCTCGACCTCAGTGGACCCGAGCCCGGGAGCCGAGTACTAAGGGATGGTCGTTGGGCATCCGCGAATAAGCACCAGGGTCGCGTGGCCTCTAGGGAGTCGAGAACAGGCACTGGGATCACTCAAGCATGATTGCCGAGGACCTGGGCAAAGGCACTAGGGTCCTAAGTCGACCTCTATGGACTCAGGCTCGACCTCTATGACCCAGCCCAACCGATGACGACCTGGACATGGGCATTGTGGTTCCCTTATGCAAGCATCGATGCTTAGTTGTATATATAAAAAAATCATTATCTCAAATTTAAGCATAGGTTTTTTTGTTGAATATGAAATGATTTTCCATTGATTCATTTTCCTAGATCATCCGAACGCCGGAAATTAAGGAAAATATTTTCCGCTACAAAATTTTCAACGAAACAAACGAAGTCTTAGTCTTGGATTCAATTATGTTCATATTTTCTCTACCTAAACAAATTTGTAGTTAATGGGTTAAAAGTTATGAATATCATCGCATACAAAATTAATTAAATATAAATGTGGGTAATGTTTATGTAATTAAATTATAGCTGCCCAATTAAAGGGTGATTGAGGAAAACATGATCCATTCATGGATGGTTCGTTTGAGCGAAGTGCACTTATTAGCTTTACTTAAGCTTCACTTCTTTGCTTTACTTATTAGCTTCTTTTCATCGAACATGAACGTTGTACACCAATGTACTGATGAAGGCCATGATTCTGAATCGGTAGTCCGATAAACAACAACGTGTTGAGAAGCGCGATTTGACAAATGGATGCGATAGTTGATGGACAAAAATGAATGTGCGGGACACAAAAAGGAGCTTTAAAAGGAGCTTCCTTTTATAAGTTCAGTGAATGTGCGGGATACAAAAAATTTTCTGAAGATCCGTGTACGTATATATATCATAAGTGAAAGAACAACAGAGATTCTAGATTATAAAAGGTGTCATAAAAGAAACAGAAAAAAACCATGAATTACTAGATCAATTCCACAAGGGTCACTAACTCTCATGTTTTAATAAATAAGAACTGAAATTTGATTTTAATAATTACTGATTGATGCAATTTAAGTAGGACTATATCAAAATTCAGGGGCAAATGCTGGTCTGCCAGAAAAAGAGAGCCTAAGTTTTCGACATGAAAATCGGTATAGGTCGTCCTGAAGATTTTGCATCAACCCAGAACGGACGGAGGGAGATGAGCAACACTCGCCCGTTCCACCATTTCGATTCCAATTTGTCCTCGTTCTACCCCATTTTGCCGAGCAATCAAAGCAAGAGAGGAAATTTCTCAGATGATTTCGGTCATGAAGCACGAGGACCCTCGCTCCTCAACGATCCCGGCCATCATGGCTACGTGCACAAGTGCAGAGAACTTGTTCATTTGGAAAATCGTGAAGCTTGTTTTCATTTCATGATGATCTTCGCGTTAGGGCAGGCCGGACGTCTGAGTTCGGATAGAGTTCGGGAATCCAAATGCATTCACATTTTGGGAATGCCAAATGCAGCGGAGTTCCAAGGAATTGATTGCGCGGCAATTTTTTTTGCTCTGGGTACATGACTTGATTTACACGCCCATGCCAAGTTACTTGCGATGACATTCAGCCCGTACATCCAGGAACGCACGATAAAGTTTGGGAGCCCCGTGAATTTCTTGGGGCTGAGGCTATTTGATGTCGGACTTGGACATTCTTTTATTAGTGATAATCTCCGTCCTCTGCTGACCCAGTCGATCTGTACGATGTCCTATCCACACACGTCGTTCTCGTTGTTGCGGTACGTTAGGTCACGGCTCTTGTCTTGTTTCTCGGGGCTTCCTTGGTTTGTTTCGACTCTCTTGGATTCGCTATAAACTATTCGCCTTTTTTATTGGAGCCCCGGGAAGATAAACAATGCCTTTCATCTGGGGAGGGGGGAAAAGCTAGGGGGAATCTTTTCTAACAAGGAAAGTTCATACATGCGTGGACAGAAGGTATTTCCGACTTTTCTCCGAGCGTGATGATTTCGACTTGGGCTTGGACACTCTGGAGCGTTGCGTGACTAGAGGAGAACGATACTGAGGGAGGCTGCACTGCAGTATTCGTGGACGGATCTCGTCCGTCGCGGGCACAACACCGCCGCCCACACCCCCCTCCCCCCTCTATTTTTGAGGCGTCTATGCTATATCCATATTCACGACGTTTGTCTCTCCACCCGAAAAAGAATTTAGATTTGTCACGTTTGATGTCGGCCAACGCATCGCTCGTCATTGCATGCTCTGAATCAGGCCAACCTCAGGACTATCATGTACATATGCATAGGTATGCCAAACAATGAACAGGTTCATTTGTCCATCCTTGCGCTCTCTCCCCCCCAACCCCCCAAAACAACCCCCCCGCCCCCCCACATGACTAGCTTATAATTTTGGGTGTGCAAGTTCGCGTACTGCATGCGGCATGAATCCCCACAAAGTAGTGCTATCTATCCAAAAGATAAAGTGGAAAGTCCTTTTTTGACTGATGCCTGCTTCTCAAGAGCTGAGGGAGGTTCATACTGTGGTCGTGCTGAGGGTTGTGTTTCCATTGACTCAGTTCTTATGCATGTCTCCCTCTGCGACTCGCATCTTCTTCTTTTAAGTGGGTTCAACAGCCGTTTATTTTGACCCTTTCATTTAGAGCCCACTTATGGTTGGCCTGCGAAATTTTAGGTGTCCCGTGTATAACCCGTTTATATGAATGTGTCAATAAATGAATTTTCGGACCCATTTTGACAGGTATATGTGCAAGTTATCAACTAATACCTCCTTGTAATTGTCGACTATCCAAAAGATCTGAAAATGTTATGAAATTTATATTAGCCAGGTTGAGGATAAGTTCAACAATGGGCTGATCTAGTTGTACCTATATGATTTTCTAAAATAATATTTTTAAGAATACGACATGTATATATATATTTAAATTTGACGGTGAGGTTTGGATGTCATTTCATTTGTATCGTAGCTAGCTAAGGAGAATAATGCCATCATGTGGAGATAAATTTTTTGGTAAATTAATGGGGTCCTGTGCTGCATTATATGAATCAATATATGTGAATACAACATGCATTCTTATACGTGTAACTTCCCATGAAGAGTATAGTAATCCATTGGAGATCGCGTACGTATATATATATATTATAAAGTACAACTCAGAATCTAATTCATGAAAAGTATCTTAAAGAAACTGAAAATAAACCATGGATTACTAGATAAATTCCACAAGGGCCACTAAACACTCGTGTTTTCGTAATGAAGAACTGAACTTTGATTTCGATTACTCAATGCATCATATTTCAGTATGTTCATAATCGATGCAATTTAGCTGGAACTCGTAGAAAATTTCAGGGGCAAATGCTGGTCCCAGTTGGCATGTCATGTGAACTTTCGGTTGGGAAGCGATGAGTGTGAACTAATTGAAATGAAAAATCGTTCCTGAAGAACTTCGTAGTTGTAGGAAGCTCACTATGTATTTGCCGGGCAACCAAACAAGAGAGGAAGTTTCTCGATGATTTCGGTCATGAAGCGTGTCAGGACTACGTGCATGAGTTTAGACGACTTGTTCACGAATCGGGTTTTATTTTTATGACGAAGATCTTCGGGGTAGGGCAGGGCCAGACGTCCGAGGCTGAATCACATCCGCGGATCCAAATGCATTCACATTCTGGGAAATGCTAGAATATTGCTGACGAACTCCCAGGAATTTGATTGCGCGGAATAAATTCTTGTCCTGGGTACATTAATAGATTGATCCATGACCACTTCTTTTTTTACAGAAATGTGATTGTATCTGGTGCTGTTGTTTCCTGGCACAGGTTTAAACACCGCCCAAATACTAGGTGGTCCAAGACCGCCGTGCAGGCAATAATCCATTTCACTCATTGATCGTCAATTGTTTAAGTTGGTCCAACTTTTAAGATTATTTTCTCTCCTCCTCCATTACCTCCTTCTTTCCCCCTCCTTCACCTCTCTCTCTCTCCTTCAGTTACTTCTTCTTGTTTCTGCACCATGTGCATAGCAAGCTAGACCGAATTTACGGGGAAATTTCACAAGTAAAATCCCCTGAACTTTTACAGTTCATTGGGAATCAAAGTAAGTCGAAATAAAAGCTTGATTAAATTCCTTTTCCAGTACTCTGTTTCCTCTGCAGACAAATCTCGAGGTCATTGAAGCGAATCTTGAAAAACACAAACACCTCAACCTCACAATAACCGTAAGCCCGAGCTTGGCAGCACTTTCATCCTGTGCGCGCGATCATCAAAACCCGACAGCGTCGTGGTGGGCTCGTTGAGGCTCAAGAAGAGGTCAGCTCATTGCTTGTGCCATGACGGAGCTGTCCAACTTTGAAGCCAGGAGTGAGAGAAGAGAGATGAGGTAACGGAGGAGAGAATGGACACGTGGCAGCAATTAATGGAGTGGCCCGTTTGGTTCGACTTTGGGAGAATGCATTTGGGGGAATGCAAATACCTTTGGGCTAAAATAATTTTCCGAAATGCAAGTAATATTTGGTAAGTGTTTTTTAAAATTAACTTGGGCTAAAAGACTTTTACTAATATTTTTTTTAAAAAAAAAGATTCAGTAGAGCTAAACCACCGGACACCGCCGCCGGCTAGATCTGGTCGTCGGCCAACCGCCGACGGCCAGAACTGGTCGCCGGCCACCGCCGCCTGGGATCACCGGGGTCGCACGACCCTTAGGCGACCGCTTGGCCTGCGTCGCGCGACCCCCGAGGTCCGGCTACCCTAGACGGCGGTCGCCGGGGTCGCGTGACCCCCAGGAGGTGGTTGCCGGGGTCGGATTAGCCCTCAGGTGGCGGTCACCGAGGTCACGCAACCCTCAAGCGGTGGTCGCCGGGGTGGGGCTAGCTCTCAGGCGGCGGTCGCCAGCCACCGGACCTCGATCTGGGGAAGATGGACAGTCCCAAAGTACCTCTATTCTTGCATTGGCTAAAAGTCCCTTAGAGAGTATTTTAAATGCAATTGCATCTCCTTAAATTAAGTAAAAAAAGTTGTCAAACACCATTTGTATTTGACCAATGGACTTTATAACCTAAATAAGTATTTCAAATGCTGAACCAAACGGGAGCCCAATAAACCACCCAATATTCTTGGCCTTGTTTCTTACGTTGATGACATTCAGACCGTAAATCCAGGGAGGCACGAGAAAGTGCTTTTGAGCCTGTGAGTTCCTAGGCGCTGATGATTATTGATGTCGGACTTGGACCCTTTTTTTAAGTTATATCTCCGATCTCTGTTGACCCCATGGGTCTGTGTGATCGCGTAGGTACTGAGCTTGTTCTGTTTCTCTGGTTTTCCTTGGTTTGTTTTCAGCCTCTTTGATTCACTATAAATTATTTGTCCTGGTTTATGGAATCACTAGGAAAAAACGTACCATTTGAGCAGTTATCTGGGGGAGAAAAATCTAGGGGAGTCTTCTCTAATAAGGATGGTTCGTACATGCAGAACAGAAGGTCTTTTAACTTTTCTCGAAGCGTGAGTTGGACTTGGACTTGAACACTCTGCGGCGTTGTATAACTGGGGGAATATGATACTGAGGGAGGTTGCATCGCTGTATACTTGTACGGATCTCGTCCCCGAATGTCGAGGCGCTAATTTTTTTCTAATATTAATATTCCTGACGTTTATCGTTTCACCGAACAAGAACCAAGCTTTGGGCCCGTTTGGTTCGACTTTGGAGAAATGCAAATACCTTTGAGTTAAAAGACTTTTTCGAAATGCAAGTAGTATTTGGTAAGCGTTTTTTTAAAATCAATTTGGGCTAAAGAAATTTTGCTAATATTTAAAAAAAAAAAAAGCTCCGATGGAGCTAAACCACCGGCCATCGCCGTCGGCCAGATCTGGTCGCCGGCCACCGCCTCCTGGGGTCGCGCGACCCCCAGGTGGTGGTCGCTAGGGTCAGGCTAGCCCTCAGGCGGCGGTCACCGGCCGCCGGACCTCGGTTTGGAGAAGATGAACAGTGCAAGTTGCATTCCGAAAATGCAATTTCTCAAAGTATCTCCACCCTTGCATTGGCCAAAAGTCCCTTGGAGAGCATTCCAAATGCAATTGCATCTCCCCAAAGTGAGTAAAAAAAATTGTCAAACACCATTTGTATTTGGCCAAGGGACTTTAGAGCCCAAATGAGCATTCCAAATGCTGAACCAAACGAGCTTTATCATGCTTGGTGTCTGCCCGTGCATCACTTGTTATCTCGTGCTCTGAATCTGGCCAACCCCTCAAGTCTGACACGTATACACTATGTTATTCTATGCATAAGTATTTCAAACAATGAATAGGTTGATTTGTCCATTCGTCTACATTCATCAGTCCTATTTACTAGCCTATGGAATGTTGCTATTCACAACTGATAAATAGACCGAAGCTTTTCAATTAGAGACATAACAATGGTTTGCGTTTTTATTCATAAATACGTGATAAATCTTTGTTTGACTTGCTTATAATCTGGGTCTCTGCATGTTCACATATGCGGCATAGTTCCCCACAAATTGATGCCGCAGATAGAGAAAGTGGAAAGACCTTTTGACTGATGCGTTCTTCTCAAGAGCTGAGGGAGGTTCCAACTGTCATCATGCTAGGGGTTGTGTTTATTTAGACTCAGTTCTTATGCATGTCTCGTCATCTCCTCTTTACCATCTCTCCGTTTTTGTGAGGTATGGACTTCAGTACACTCTGCTAGAGTTTCTTTGCTACGGAGGTCCATCGTAAACTCTTCGATGTTTTGTGCTCGCTTGCTTTCTTTCTTGTCACCCAACAACTGGTCACCTGATTAGACACCAGAATGTCATATTTGTACTCCTTACATTATTTTCGTGGACTTACTTTTCTGGAGATTTTAGTGTTTCAATTGTTGCTTTCTCATCCAGATCTTGAGCTTGCTACACTCTGCAGATAAAGAACACTAGAAACTGAGCACTTGATCACGGTGCATCAAGAGCAACATTGAACTGGGTGGCCGCAACCTGGTTGAATTTGTTAGATTTGGACCTTTGGCGGATTAAAGCTCAAGTTCATTTTCCTTAGACTATCATGGCCGAGGACTCTAATGTTCTTGTAGCAGACAGTATCATTGAGGACAGTAAACTAAATACTCCAAAGGGCATGCCTGAAGGCACTGATCAACATGTTCCCGTGATAATGATAGAGGAAAGTGATCAGCATTCATTAAGAAGCAAGTGGAACATTCCAATCTCTGTCTTCTTCAGAGATGCAAGGTAAGGCTACTTTGGCCGCATCTTTGAACAGCTAAGACTAAGGCAAGTAATGATTTCTCAATTACCCTCCCGAATAATGCTTAGTGCAAGATTTCAATTAGCATTGGCAGGATATCATCTTTTCACAATACCGATCATCTTGGATATTCATTCATGTAATGCTTACTTGGCGCAAGTCAAATGAAATCTAGGTAGAAATGAATTGGCTTGCCAACCAGCTCGCTTCTATGAGGTCAAGCGTTATGCCCTTTAGTGATGTCTGTCAGGAAAACTTAATGTTCAAGTCATTTCATGACACGAATAAGTTAGATGAAATATACCTCAACTGTCTTCTTTAATGCTAAACAATGGTCTCTGGATTGCAGGCGTGTATTCAAAATGGATGAACTTGGTCGAGAGATATTGAGGATTGCTTTTCCCGCTGCCTTGGCTTTAGCTGCTGACCCTGTTGCTTCCTTAATTGATACTGCATTCATTGGTCGTATAGGTATGATGATCATGTCTATGCTTTTCCACATGAAGTCTAGGCAGGTTGCTATTGTGATTTGTTGGACTGCAAATGAACTCTATAGCATGTCATGATTTTGTATGATCATATTCACAATTATCATTTAAGGCCAAAATGAAAAGTTTAAGCTGGTAGGAGCTCCAGATTTCTATAGTTCAAGAACTTGATCTTAGGTTTATGTTCCTATGTCTGTTTAGGCATCATTTGACTAATCTGTTGAGTTGGTAACTACAATTGGAGTATTTATTATGACAACTTTGGTTGCCACGTTCAATAGCATGCAAATGCTTTTGGTGCGATAAGAGATTTTAGGGTTTTGTGTGGCTTAATTCCCCTTGAGTCTATCTTGCCTTCCAAATGTGGAACATTTGGTGAATAGACCGCTGGTTTTGCTGATTTATTTGCCTTGACACCTACCTTTATGTGGATGGGTTCAAAGTAACAATGAATCTGAGGACGTAGCTCATCCTATGATGACAACTTCAAAAACACAAGTTTCCAATTTGCGCATTACAATGACTCATTATACTTGCCTCTAGACTTTAAGAGGTGTGATAATTGGATGGACACATTTTTTTATGGTAACTTTGTCATGTGTAGGTCCAGTGGAGCTTGCAGCTGTAGGAGTTTCTATTGCTATATTTAATCAAGCTTCGAAGATTACCATATTTCCGCTGGTCAGTATAACAACTTCATTTGTTGCGGAAGAAGAAACCATTGGAAAAACATGTGCTGACCTGGAAGAAGATGAAAACCCTAAGAAATGCTCAACTAAGAACATGGAAATGAAAGAGCTGATGCCTGATGATGAAATGCTTGAGAAATTGGAAAAGGGTTCCACCAACAACTGTGAAGTAAAAGATTTACTTCCAGCAGAAGGTACTTTATCTTTGAAAATGTATGGCCTGACTCATTTCACATACTAAGCCAATCATCCTTCAAGCAGCAATATTTATACTGGACCTCAAGTAGAAAAAGAACAGGAAAAATAATGAGCTCTGGATGTTACACTGGAGTGAGATTGGCTCCATGTCCTACGTCAAAAGCTGAATGAGTCTATCCAAAATCTTTTCCCCTTTTTTCTTGTAAATTTTGGGATAAAGTAAAAGCTTACTTCCCACCCCCTTCCCCCACAAGTAGGTACTCCTCAATAAGTACAGGTCTTGGTAATTGTAATCCATGTATGCCGTTCTCATCTCATGTTGTTAGTTTCACTAGTTAACCAGAAGACTTGCCGGGATGTTAGGTCTCTAATGACTGTACTCGTGGTTGACCAGGTTCTACTGCAACTAAATGTAAGTCTCCTCCAATAATCAGTAGCAAAACAAATAAAGCCAAATTGAGCAAGGAAAGGCGACATATCCCTTCCGCATCTACGGCACTTGCAATTGGCGGGATCCTTGGTCTCTTACAAACATTGTTTCTGATTTTTGGTGCTAAAACCCTCCTAGCTTTTATGGGTGTAAAATCAGTAAGTCTTTTGATTATGTTTTTTGCTGAACTTTTTGAACTGCTAAAACTCTCCTGTCTTTTAAGAGTTCAAAAATTTATTTGTTTGATATAGCATATGACATACAAAACGTGCATGATACCTTCCACAGGTTCCAATTCTTAAGGTGGCTCCATGAGGGGATATGATAGATTTAGATTTGAACCCTGATACCTGGAAACCCCTTCCGGCTCTACCTCTAGACGACACAACACCAAAGCTACAATAGTCCCAAACAGACTTATAGTGAAAAACGCTCATCATAGTTTGCCCGCTCATCATAGTTTGCCTGCTCATGAGTAGATCACGCCAACTAATCCTTTTCCTTTTCTACTGTTAGTTTAGTAATAGCAACATTATAGACACTTGGTCTCGCTATATTCATTTTCCCCTTGCTGCATGATCAATTACTAATGATTATCAAAAAAAAAAAAAAATTACTCTTCGAGTAACATATCAGCCGGAGAATCTAGTCTTGTATATTTGAGGTCACTAACTAAGCTAGAAATGACTTGCATTGCCTCGACATGATTTTAACTAATTGCATATGTTGCTTATTTGGACAGGGTTCTTCGATGCTAACCCCTGCTAAAAGGTACTTGACACTAAGATCACTAGGGGCTCCTGCTGTTCTTCTTTCTTTGGCAATGCAAGGCGTGTTTCGAGGCTTCAAGGATACCAAAACTCCTCTCTATGCCACTGGTATGAGGGATAATATCTCTATTTCCAACTATTGTGTCAAAATGGAAAAATCTGGATTTAATTGACTTCATTTATTGTAGACTACATTTTATATTCTTAAAAACGTAAACTATAACTAGATGACTAGAGGCAAGTATACCAAAACAGGAGAATAGGCAGAATTACAATAAACGAAGTGTCGGAATTTGAAATCTAAACCTATTCTTTGAGACAAGGTTGGACAATCGTTTTTTGCTCAAAAGTTTAACCAGTTAGAAAACGGGTCTACATTGTATATATAGCATGAGTTTAATATCAGATGTGGAAGCAAATTTGATATGTCCAACATAGAGTACAATGTGTTTATGATGAAAGTGCCTGAGACAAGGAGAAATTACCTATGGACTCATGAGATAGAAGAAAACAATGATTGTAGATCAAATAGAGCTGTTCTATTGGAGCTTTAAAGTATCAGATTTTTCAATTTGTTTAAAGTCTAAGCTGGAGGACGAGTGCTTTTCTGGACAACCTTGCCAATTAACAGTCATCATATCTTACATAAAGTACTATTATAGAGTCCTAAAATGCCATAACTTGTTCGTCATGAAAGTTAACGATTCCATTGGTAGTGAGTTATGTTATATTTGCCTATCTCTTTGTCAGTTCACTGACTGGATTATCAGATGATATGTCTTGTTAAAACGTATAGTTCCTATCCCAGATAAAGTTGTTGCAAGTTCATCTTCGATTAACTTCAGCCGGGAGAATAAAAAGATAGAGTGTTTTGAGTTAGAAAATAAAATACAATAGGAGGGTCTAGAGATTTCCCATCTTGCATTTTACAAAGTTATCACTTTGTAGGGTATACTGGTGCTTCTTAACTACAGTGAAGTTAGTGGTTTTTGTGACTTGGCAAACTAGAACTATGTTTATTCTCAGTGGTTGTTTGATTGTTAATTTGATTGGTTAATAACAGTTGCAGGAGATGTCGCAAATATTATCTTAGATCCAATACTTATCTTTGTCTGCCATTTGGGTGTCAGTGGTGCTGCAATTGCGCATGTTCTTTCTCAGTAAGTAGTGCCATCCATCCCTAATTTTCTTCGGTTTTGTACTTATACCTCAAGAAGTAACATTGATTCATATGTTCATATGCATGTCATAATGTCTTCAAAAATTGACAATTGACCATATTATCTATATTTATAAATTATTTTGTGATTTTGCCAGGTACTTAATATCTCTTATTCTCCTATGGAGGCTGATGAAACAGGTTGATCTCTTACCTCCGAGCCTTAAAGATTTACAATTTCGCCGGTTCTTAAAGAATGGTTAGTGAATAATCTTGCATAAGCAAATGCCCATAGATACATGTATCAACTAAACAACTTTATCGCTTTGTTTTCTTCCTTCTTTCGACAAGGGGAGTAGAGTTGCCCTTTAGGTTCTACCTTTGTCTCATATAAATATCGATAATTTATTTGCTCATAGTTTATTATCTTTCATGTTTATATTGCTATATACTCTTTTGAGAATATTATTAATTCTAAAGAAATGCTTGTGTTCATTCACAGGACTTCTTTTGTTGGCAAGGGTGATAGCTGTCACATTTTGTGTTACTCTTGCTGCCTCAATGGCTGCACGGCTGGGTACAACATCTATGGCCGCATTTCAGATATGTTTACAAGTTTGGATGACATCATCACTTCTTGCTGATGGTTTGGCTGTTGCTGGACAGGTAAAACTGCTTCCTTGAATACTTTTCTAGAAACAATGAATACTTCCTCAGTATGTGATGCCCTCGCTAGATCTTTAAGTGAAGCAAAACGATGTACATGAGGCAATTAGTTTTTTGAACAGCAAGAATGAGATTTGTTAGAAGTGTTGTTCACTTTCTTGAAAAAAATTGTCCCACATCTAGAATTCTTTTTTGTTTTCTCCCTTTTATACTTTTTAGTTTGATATCCAGTTTCGAACTTGCTTTAAAATGGTCATTATCCACTTGAGCATGTTAAAAAGATCTCAAATAAAGGACATAATGGAGCTTTGGTATCTAAGACCAAAATGAGATGAGGAATATTTCAGAGGTATCAATTCTAGGTTGAACTTGTTAACTGGAGTTTTTTGTCAGTGCTAGTCTAGCATATTTAAAGGATTTGTCATCAACTTCTTTAAACCACCTAGCTATTAGCAAAATGCAATAAAGAAGTACGATCCATTTCATTAGGAGATAGTTGCTATTTGAGATTCTTAGTAACTTTGATAGGAGAAGGTCTTAACATAGAGGAAACTATTTCATTTATAAATATTAGATCACTCAAATGGGAACTTCTTGGCCATGATTTTCATGATGTTTGATTTTAGTAACTAAAGGAAGTATGTTCCTTTGAAAGTTTTCTTGTTCGCTATAAAGATTGTGCTATATATAGACTCCTCATATGTGCTACTGAATATACCATCATCCTTTATCTTATAACACATGTCGTCAGCCATGTATCGATCATTATAGAAGTTCTTCTTAATGCTATAATGTGCAATGTCCTGCAATGTCGGTAGTGATCATTGACTAATGTCCTGTAATGTCGGTAGTGATCATTGACTAAGATGCTCGTACTCTACATATAGGCAATCCTAGCTGGTGCATTTGCAGAGAAAGATTATGACAAGGCAACTGCGGCTGCGTCTAGGGTATTACAGGTACTTATTTTGATAAATAATAATGACTTTTTGAATCACTTGATCTTGTGAATTTGAGATTCCCGAGAGTAAAGAGAAAAGTTGCTCCTCTTCAGGCTTAATGGATAGTTGACACAAATGTTTAGACCACTTAGCTAGGTGCTGTGCAGTGCTCGTGCAATGTCGGAGCCCACACGTGCTGCTTACTACTTGACATTCTAACTTCTTGACAATTAAATCATACAGATGGGATTTGTTCTTGGCCTAGGGCTCACTGTGATTGTTGGTGTTGGCTTGAGATTCGGATCCGGAGTATTCTCAAAAGATGTCAATGTTCAGCATCTCATTTTTGTGGGCATTCCGGTATGTTCTCTCAAGTCTCAATGTCTTACAATAAAAGTTTTCTTGCATAAATTGAGTAGATCATCTCTATGTGCATAACAGTTTGTTGCAGCTACACAACCTATCAATTCCTTGGCTTTTGTCTTTGATGGCGTCAATTTTGGAGCATCAGATTTTGCCTACTCTGCATATTCCATGGCAAGTCCCCAAATCTCTGCTACCAAGACCTACTTTTGTCCGGTTCGTGTGACTTCCAAATATGTTACCTCTTCTCTAATAAGTTTTTGTATGCAGGTTTTAGTTTCCATTATTAGCATTGCTTCGTTATTCCTTCTCTCTAAGAGTGACGGTTTTGTTGGAATATGGGTCGCTCTGACTATATATATGGGTCTTCGGACTGTAGCTGGTATTTGGAGGTATGATTTCCTACTTTTGTGAAATTTTCTAGATGAACTCTTTCATTTATATCTCATGACAAGAATTTCCACTTCAATTGACCGTTCTTATATTTGTTGTGGAGAAGTTTGATGAAGCACTAAGTGAAGCACCTTATTATTTGGAATCAATTTATCACCTGAAAACAAAAAGTTAATTTCCAGTATTCATTAGGAGTATTACGGAGTAGTAATTCCCCGCTAGGATATTGTTCATGAGCATGTGAAGTACAATTTTGCTTGTTTGATGTGGTTTTGTAGAATGGGAACTGGGACTGGACCTTGGCGCTTTCTCAAGGAAGGACTTCTTCCCCAACGATTATGATTGCGAACTTACCTTAAAAAACTCTTCTTAGATAGTTCACACCATTTCCGCAACTCATGTTTATTAATATTTCTATAGAGGCAATGCATCACTTACATTACACTTCTTACTTTTTACCTAGTGGGTCTCCTAGTTTACCCACTCAATAATTGGTTATATACACATACTCTCTCTCTCTCTCTCTCTTTGCATGCACAATGCGTCTGAGTTGTCCAAGATGAAGCATGGGCATGCCTGCCTTGACCATTCATAAGTTTGTTTTCTTGGCGTATGCGTTCCTTTCATTGGCGCTTTAGCAGAAACTGAAGATAGGAATAGACCGACGGACCTTGAACATGGATGCTCTCTATTCAAGTCCGGATAGTTCGACACCTCGAATCTACTCAATTAAGAACCCACCAAGCCGAGAATCATGTTAGATCTCTGACAACTGAGTCTAAAACACTTATTTCTCATGAAAATTTAGACTTGTCACGACCTTCAATTTCCACTTATAATGAGACTCACACATTAGTTGAACAGAATAAACAGCAGCACATCTTTAAGTGTGCACACAGGATGTAAAAGTGCAGAGACGTTTCTTCTTCGCAGCAAATTGGAATCTCAATGCTGAATCACTCTCTGATGGTATCATCAATTCTCCCACAAGAATTTTACTCCTAGTCAACTTCATAATCACAAAGGATCAACTCATCTGTGCTTGTACTCGAATTCCAATATGCTATAGTTAAGTGCAGCATGTTAACGTCGCAAGCAAAAGTAGCCTGGCTGCAATTCATACCGAAGTAGTCAGTGAAAAATACAAATAAGTTTGCCTGATCATTTTTTGTTGAAGTGCATGTATCTGACGAATTACAGGGGCGCCATAAAGGCTGCATAGTCGAATTTCTTATTTTCACCGCTTGGACTTATTAAAGATGTCACACATCCACAAGCACAAGCACAACCCGGGATCGCTTTCCCTCTTTCCTTCTTACACTCGGGCAACAAAACCATCTCAAGCCTTTCAAATTAAAACAAAAGGAGAGAAGAGAACAAAGCAAAAAGCCCAAAAGAGAAGGCAACTTCATGCATTGCGTGCATGCAAGCGCTTTACGTTCGGGAAAAGTGCCAAAGAAGTCCTAAACTTGTTTTTGGTCCTAAACCTTTTTTTGGTGCCAATTCAGTCCTAAACCTTTTTATGGTGCCAATTCAGTCCTAAAGTTTTTATATTTATGCCAATTCAGTTCTAAACCTTTTGTTTTTGTGTCAATTTAGTCCTTCCGGCCAATTTTGGCTGGATTTTGCTGACGTGGACGCCGACCGGCGGGCGACCGGTCACCGGCGGGCGACCGGTCACCGGCGCTGATGTGGACAACTTTAATAATATTTTAATATTTTTTCTTCTTTTTTTCCCCGTCCCCTCCCTCCTTCCTCCAGCCGGTCGCCGGATCGGCGACCGGTCACGAGTGAGGCTCGCCCTCGCGCTGGGCGAGGCCCGACCTCGCTAGATCCGGCGAGGTTGGGCCTTGCCCAGCCGCCGGCGAGGCTCGACCTCGCCAGATCCAGCGAGGTTGGACCTCACCAGATCCAGCGAGGTTGGGCCTTGCCTAGCCATGGCGAGGCTCGATCCCTTATCGGAGGCCGCTGGCGAGGGCTCGAGCCTCGCCATGGCTAGGCGAGGCCCGACCTCGCTGGATCTGGCGAGGCTCGCCTTCGCTGTCGCTGGCAAAGGCGAGCCTTGCCAGCGCCGGCCTCTGGCCTCTGGCCGGTCGCCAATTCGGCGATCGGCTAGAGGAAGGAGGGAGGGGAGGGAAAAAAAATTCAAAAAAAAATTTAAAATATTATTAAAGTTGTCCACGTCAGCGCCGGTGACCGGCCGGCATCCACGTTTGCAAAATCCAACCAAAATTGATCGGAAGGACTAAATTGGCACAAAGACAAAAGGTTTAGGACTGAATTGGCACAAATGCAACATGTTTAGGACTGAATTGGCACAAAAAAAAAGTTTATGACTAAATTGGCACCAATGCAAAAGATTTATGACTTTTTTGGCACTTTTCCCCTTCACGTTGCTAATCGGAAGTGGATTTATTGTGAGAGAGGGAAATACAAAGACGATCACTATACTATGCTAAGTATTCCCACTTCATTTCACGTGGGAAATTTAAACCCATCAAACCTTGAAATTATTCTCTCGTGTAATAATCTGACTCGTTCAATTGAAATACGTTTAATGAATAACAAGCCCCTACAACCTGTAATTGGAGACAAAATAGCATACTAACACAGTGAATATGACGGATACAAACCCACATACACGGAGCTCCTTTCATATTCTAATCTATCTGAAACTTGCCACATTGACTGATAAACTTTACTCAAAATCAATCTTTACAAATCACTTTTGCTCGCAAAGTCGTGGGTTTCCTATCTCTACATAAGTATATACTCAATCCACTCAACAGCTAATTAGACCTTTTCAAATTACACTACTCATGGAAACAAATTACGCTTAAGGAAGCTAAGCGTGGTTTAAGCTGTTAGCTTCCGAAACTACACAACCGGAGCATTTCAAGGCAGAGAAAATCCCAACTGTAAAATATAAATATATGGGAAAAAGAGATCAATGGCTCAACACACCATGTTATCCAAGCGATCAATGCGAGAGAGGATTGGTTCCTCCATTAGTGCCATTCTCAAGTTCTTTTTCCACAGAAGTATAAGCAATACAAGCGGATGAGCAATTCAGAAGTTCTCAGCAGCAGCAGCAGCAGCGAGAGAAAGTAAGAAATCTTTGAAGGTGGGCTAGAGAAGAAAAGGGTACTTCTTCACACGTGGCGAAGCCCTAGATGGCAAGAGTTTACACGTGGCACACTGAACATCTTCGGTTGTCAGACATTGCATGGGACATGGGACACGTCAAAGGTTCTGCATGCTCATTCGCCAGTTGACGGCCGATGTTATCCAGACAGCCGTTAAAATAGCTGAGGATATTCCATACTATCCCTTAGCTATTTTTTCGCAATTAGTTGGATTTTCGTCCATAAAATTTTTAGTGAAAAGACAAACCCAAACGATGCGGCATGTCATTATCATCCATTAAATTTCGTGAACTTTCAACCGTTGAACTGACAATTATAAAAGAACATATTGCACAAAAAGTTTGAAGAAGACCCATATCATTATCCACTAAATTTATTGGTATTCCAACGGTTAAATTGATACTTTTGAGCTAATTACTCTAAGGTCATAATCACAAAAATTGGTGGTAATTTCTAAAATTGTTCGCTTTCGCCTATCCTCTACATGAAAAGATGCATTTTACAATTTACTTTCAATTTTTCCATACAAAATCAAGAAACACTCCTCATTTGAATTGCAGTTCAATTTGTTCCAGCCCCTTCGCTATTTTAAAAGCATACGTTAAGTCGCATCTTGGTTCGAAGACCATGGTCATTGCCCTCATCCGACAAAGTCATTACAGGGAAATGAGTTAGGACAGATGGTTTTGTACCTTAAACTTTGTAGAAGTTGGCGTAGAAGAAAAGTAAGACATCCTCTCAACATGTTCACACAGTACTCCTTTTATTTTTCTTTTTCTGGGCTTAACTTCACAAGTTTTGATCTTCCAATGAGAGGAAATTCCCCACATCCCATCCCCTTTCCGCGCAGCAGGGTCCAAAATCACATTTTCCAGAACTTATATTTCTTTCAGAAGAGTACACTTTCTAGAAAACAAAACGAAAAGAAAGAGCAGGACGGTACTCAAGGGGCCCACGAGAAAGGAAAGAAAAAGGTTCCAAACGCTCAAAAGGAAAGTGTAAGCATGCCACTAAGCTTAGGATCACCACCATGTGATAGGTACAATGCATTTGGATGAGCAAATACAATGTATCAGCTGTTCATGAGCACAATACATTAACTGTCTCGGCAGCAGTCAAAGGGAAGCCAAAATACAGATCCTCCAACTAATGCACATTAACTTATGACCTTCGAAACAAAAACTCTCACAGCCTATCTATCCACAAATAAATAAATCTTACAATCAACAACAAACAAGATTGCACTTTGCAGCCAGCCAGGTGGGTACCTCTAATGACGGAAAAAGGTTACCCTCACCTTAACAACTTTAGCTTAGTGGGGAGTAACCAATTTCGGATCTTACAGTTTCCCCATCTGTGTACTTTTATTAGCAGTTGATTCCACACTGCTCGACGTCAGGTCCAGTCACTTGGGTCGTGAAGGGATCAATACGCACCCACAGAAGAGAGAAAATGGATGCTAGGAGGATCGACCAAACAACTACAATGGTCGGTGTGCGATTCTGGCGTCCCATCAGACCTTTGAGGAAGGGGTACAGGTGAATGATCACCCAAAATGCAAAGAACAGCTTACCAAAAAGTGGACCCCACGACTGATATCCGCTATTGATGGCGTAAGAGATCCCGGCCACGACCCCGACCAAGTTTATGATGAGGAGTGTAGTGGGAGGGATGAGAAGAGTTGTCCACTTGAACATGTAGAGTTCGGCAAAATCCCCATCTTCATCCGATGCTTTGGAGGTAACAGTAAAGTTGGTGTCAATTCCAGCCAAGACTTTGAGCAGGCCCTGGAAGACGGCAAAAAGATGGGCCGACACTCCACCAATAACCCAAAATTGCTCATTCCTCCACCATTCATCAATTCCAACACCACTCCACCTCATCTCCAGGATACCAGTGGCAAAAATGGAAAGGAAGAGCGAAATGAACCAAATACTGGCAATGTTACTGATCTGCACGAGCAAGATCAAACCTCAGTCAGTGATTGACAATTAGATAACACTAGAACCTACAAACTTGATGGTATTCTTGAGCGCAACAATATCATTGAGAGAGCAATTATGGTATCAGTAAGTGGAAGTAAATGATAAGAGGTTAAATATCAAGACAATAAAATGACATGCCAATGAATGTTGAATGACGCACCTGTGGAATGATAAACTTGTTTGTCAGCAGGCAGACAGCTGGCAGGGTACAATACATCAGAAGAGGTATGGCAGTGATAGGATAAATGGTAGTGTTGACATATGCAAACCTCTCAAGCCATTTAAGCCTACCACCGTATCCATACCAGATGGGACAATGGCGACTAAAAAGAATTTCAATAGAACCTAGAGCCCATCGAAGCACCTGGTTCAACCGATCAGAAAGATTAATAGGAGCAGACCCTTTAAATGCAGGACGTTTTGGCATGCAGTAGATTGACCGCCAACCACGGGCATGCATCTTGAATCCTGTAAGAATATCTTCTGTGACAGACCCATAGATCCATCCAATCTGCAAAGCAAAAGATAGATCGTGTTCAAGCAGTCGAACAAAATACTGGAGGAAAAAGGAAGGACATGAAGAGAAAGACTAGAGTACAAGTCAAATTTCATCTAACAAAGTGACCTACTAAGTAGGAAAATTACTTGTTTTCAGAAAGCAAAGGGTAAATCACATACAAGAAAAAATAAGAAAATGAATATCTTCACACTTGATCTCTTCTGCCGAGTACACATAAAGACAAACTGCATCAGATATCTTCCCCAGCAATCTAAGTCTTCACTCACCAATAGCCATGTATTTTTTTATCATATAACATCGAACACTCGGGTGGAATAAATATTAGAATAAGCTCACATACCTCACTTCCCCAGTCTGATTTATCCTCATAACCACAACTGATGACATGAATAGCCTCTTTAAGAAGGGTTTCTGGAGTAGCAGATTGAGGAACACCACCATTCTCCATAAGTGTAGAGGCCACAAAGACAGCAGACTGACCAAACCTCTTCTCTAGGCTCATTTGCGACATAAGTAACGACTTTTCATCATCAAATCCAGCACCTATGATTATGCAAATAAAAAGTCAGCCCGAGAGGTTCTAATCTAAATGTTAAAGCTCCTCTTATGGCATTATAAGTTTCAAGCAGAAGATCAACACTATCACCTGAAATGAACTATCAGACATTTAATAGCTCTTACACACAGGAGCAGCATTAAAATGGATAATGAACTGGATTGTCAACATTAACTGTTAAAGTACACTAGCAAGGTCTCAACAAAATAAGCGATTGATGAAGCTAAGCGAATCCAGGAAAAGAAAACATTAGAAAAACTAAGAAACTACATGACTGAAAGAACATAGAAAATGCGTCATCGGAAGGATCCCAAGACATCGGGTACAAAAGTTGTCCTCAGGCAAGAGTGTCAAAACCTCAAGGGTCACTAAATTTCTGAGGGAAAGGGCATATAAAAATGAAGATACATTCCAGACCTCAAGGCCTCACTAACTTGTATACCACTACCTTGTTTTCACCAGTCAAATGTTAGTGAGCTTGCAAGGAAGTTTCCACCCGAATTTAAATGATCCAAGAAATAGCTAGATCTGTACCTTCTACTCCCTCTTCTATATCTTCCAGGCTGAAGATAGGCACGGTTGGATCTACATGTTTGCTAGACTTCTTCTTGTCAGAGCCCTTTTTACTTGATCTTGATTTCTTTCGTGATCCACCACAGAGAGAAGACAGGAATCCTGACTTTTTATGCTTTGGCTTGTGAGGAGGTTCATAACCATATAAGGCTGTTCTATTGAACACACACCCAGTTCCAACATAAACAGGACCTTGGATGCCATCTAAACCTCTCAAGTTTATCTAGATCATAAAACAGAATAATTACAATCTCCATCTAATGAGTTATGCAAGGAAGCTGAAGAATGTTTTAAATCTTCGTCCATAACAAAAGTACTTGCTTCGACAGAGGACGTGATTTTGATGTCAGCACAAGTAGCAATCTTGGACATAACATAAGAAAATGTATTTTAATGAAGAGGCAAAGAGCTTACATCAAAGAACACGGTATTGCGATTGGCATATCTGTCATTTCTATCAATACCGTCAAATCTCTGTGGAAATTGAACGTAACACACATGTTTCCCAAGGTTAGGGTCCATCAAGAAACACATGGCTTCTCTCAATGCCTTACTGTTGTTTATGTAGTGATCACAATCAAGATTCAACAAGAAAGGTCCATTAGTGAGGACAGCTGAGACTCGCACCTGAAAATAAAGTTAGACAAAAGGTAAGGAAAACCAAAACATGAAAGCAACAACTTCTAAAATTAACAGACATCTACTCACAAGAGCATTCATAGCACCAGCTTTCTTGTGATGTTGGAAGCCCGGACGTTTTTCACGAGAAACATAGACCAAACGTGGCAGCTCATTACCCTCAGCATCAAGACCTCCACTTTGCCCTAAGAAAACCTGGCAGAATGCGAGTAATGTAAATGTTTTAGTAAAAAAATAAATCACTGCTTCCAGGATCCAGGAACTACAGTTTGACCCTCATCATAACTGAGTTAAGAGAACTTGGATTTGGAGTCATGGCCTTGAAGATGCAGTATAATAGGAAACAAGAGAAATCTGCTACAGACAATGATATTCATGAGAAAAGACCTTTATAAAATCGAATCGTAATATCTTCAGATATGCAAACTTTATATAATAACCTAGAGAATTTTATGAGTTTCATCATTATTGATCATGAGAGCTCCACACCATCAAATTTAGTAACAGAAGTTAAATGATACTATTATCCTATTAACAACACCACCAATGTCACATTGTATGAAAAGAAAAAAACACTTTCCAACTAGCATGTTGGCTCTTGTGATTTCCTGATGTATACTTGCACTATTGAAGAGAAAAAAATAAAGAAACTAATCCTATGAGTTAAATTAGGAAGGCAAATTCATGGAGTGGATATAATCACAAACATAAAGCCAGTCGATACGTCATCATCATTATTTTAACTTTCTGCTAACTATCAGTAAATAAGATAATATATTTCAAATTGATTGTGAAGAGAATGCATTAACTTGAAACAGGAAAAGAAAAAAAGAATCGGGGCCTATCAAGAAATAACTTCCCATATGATAAAAGTTTTAAAGCTTTCACTTTTTGTTGCCGAAGTAATAGGGTGGAGAAGGAGATTTCCAACAAAGATTTTTGTTATGGTTGGGTGGCATATGAGGCTTTCAGTGGCAGCTTCATTGAACTGAGAGAGAGAGAGAGAGAGATTGCTGTGTTGCTCCCTGATAGTTTAGAATGTGTTTTTCTTTGTTTTTTCGAGGTTAAGTTCGCACTGACAATGATGAAACGAACCATTTCACTACACCTTAAGATGGGCTGCTTTGTCTCATTTGCTTTTGGGCCTAGAAAAAGACTGCAATTCCACATAACAAACCCCTGGATGAATATAAGCCAGCCCAACGATTCTTACCAAGTTGAATTGCAATATTACCGAGTCAACTCGCAATTTCACTTCAAGCTCACTTGCTTTGTAATTTTGCAGAGAGTTGACTCGATTTCCATGATTTGGCTTGTAAAATTGTATATATTTACTAGCCAAATCGCGATTTAACTACGTTGGATTAAACTATAAATTAACCTGAATCAATCCAAGGTGGGTACGATTTTACGAGCTAAATCACAATATTAACTACATTGGAAAAATTATAAATTTACCTGAATCATTCCAGGGTGGTCTCTTGTGTTATTTCCTGGCCATGGTGTCCCATCTTGCATAATCCATCCTTCCTCAGGAATCTTCTGTGACTTGGCAACAAGTCCATTTATACGGACTTTAAATTCTTCATATTCTCTCTGCAATACATGAAAATGCAAACATGTCACAATGATGCATGTTACAAAGGGATTGCAAAACACTATCGTGATTCTGATCTAAACTCATGCCTTCATAGCTCTGCGATCTTTGACAAATGATGGATGAACTTTGTCCTTCAAGTAGTCGATTTTCAGAGCGAAGTACCATTCGGGGGCTCGAGGTTCAATGCTATACTTCTTGCAGAAAGGAACCCATTTCCTTGCAAACTCTGATGTTTCAGAAAGGGCCTCAAAAGTTAACATAGCAGCTCCATCATCGGACACATAGCATGAGACCTTGTCAACTGGGTAGTCAACAGCAAGAATGGAGAGTACAGTATTTGCTGTCACAAGAGGAGGTTCTTTTAGTGGGTCGACAGTACTGACAAAGATGTCAACAGCAGCTAACTGTGATGGTTCTCCTTCTCTGTCATACCTATAACATGTAAAGTTCCACCAAAATTTCTGATCAGACAAAACAAGTCGGTGATAAGAAAAACCTAAGTTACCAGATTCATGAAGTAGTTATCCTACCTAATGGCTAGTCTGTCAAGATACGTTTCACGGTTTACTGGAAACCACTTCGGGAACTGATCCAATATCCAAGATATTGCAAACCAAATCTCACAAATCACAGATATTAACCACAGAGCAAAGGCATTGGGCACAGGATTTGTTATTCGGTAGTGCAAAAAGATGGAAAGAATGATAAGCCGCAGGACTATAACCATTCTATATGGATTTATCCTTGATGATGGAACAGAGACCTTCCTTGAAAGCGGCTGCCTGGCTTCGTCATTCCTACAGAATAAGAAAAATATTTATGTGAAATGCAGCCAAGGACTGAACAGGATAAACAGATAGAACGATCTATTAAAAAGTAGTTGCAGTTACATTATGACACCAATAACTATAGTTAGTAATGGAGAGCCAGCGTCAGGAAAGATTTTGAGAATTTCTAGGAATTCAATATATGTTAACAGCTTTTTGGCTGAAAACAGAGACGACCACATAATTAAGCAACATCAACAAAGGAAATCTTAGTGAAGATGGTCAGCCTCACTTTTAGCCCAACACGAGCCAAATTCGACTGTAAGAAATACTAAGCAAAAAAAAGAAAAACTAATAAAGCTTAATATGGTAGAGACTCACAGTAAAGAGTCGTCCACAAGCACATCGGTGCTGGCATCGATATCACCACCTCCTCTTTCGGAAGTAGCCTGGGCAGTGCTCATTGGAGCTACATTCTTCTCTTGCTTCATTTTCCAGCCATCAACTCTCTCCTTCCAGGCAACGTTGTTCAGTCCTGATGAACCAAATTCCCTCGCTGGGTCCACAACCCTGATGTTAGCTGCATTGCCAGTACCACATAATCAATACGCGCCATACTTGGGGTTTACAAGCACGTAGAAACGAGGATGTTTGCGAATAACAAGAGGGAAGTACGCGATTGATTAGCATCGGCTACATAAGGTAGAGAATGGATGCGCTTCCCAGCACCAACATCAGGAGACGCCACAGAGAGGTGTTCAGGTGAAGCAGCAGATAACTCCCCAGAAACCTGAAGACATTGCGATGAATAACAATGCAAAGACAATTTTAATTCTAAAACAACGCCAAAGAGAAAACCAGCACCCCATAAGCTCAAACAATGCACCTCTTGGCCACTCGTAAGTCGAGGAATATGGTTGTGAGAAACCTCCTTATCATAGTTTGGAGCACTCACGTCCTCATTCTGTCCATACCGCATGTGCCAACTCAAGATGCGCTCTTCAGTCTTCTGGTTTAGATTTTGATTTTCTGAGTAATTGAAATCACTCACACTATCATCAACATCAGCATCTTCTTCTTGGTCACCAAGAATAGCAGGACTTCCTGGAAAGAACAAATACGAATAAAAGGAACCACAGAGGCTAAGGTTAAACACAATAAAACAATATTATTGACAAGGTTCTATGTCAAGAGTAGTTTGACAGCAGAATTATAGGAGCTAGCTATAGCCCCAGATTCAGCAGGGAAAGAACACGGAAATGATAGTATATCAAAGAAAAGAGTACATGTGAAAGATTTATGTTAACAATTCATGGCACATTTATAATACTTCTGCAATGAGTAGGAGACAAAATGAAGTCACAAAAAAAATTAATAGCATAACATGAATCACAAACAGCCAAAAGTAAGATAAGAGATACTTTTGAAAATTGAAGTATCCTTTCTCACAAATCTCTACTATAGAATCTCCCAAAAGTACTATGTACAACAGACCTCTGTGCCTCTTGTATCTGGTTTTGCATTGAGGACATGACTGATTCCCATCCTTCCTCTCATACTCATAGCATGGCCTACAGACAGGAAATGCACAGACATCGCAAGCAACAAATGGCTCGCCGTCAACTCTTTTGCCAACGTTATCACCACAGATCTGGCAGACTTGACCACCCAGATTTTTCATTGGCTTTCCCTGTGTAAAAGTCAGACAAATAACAGCCTTGAGCAAACCCTTTCATGTGTCAAAAGAAGTAGGTGATGTGAATGATATCAGCAATTATAATTGTGCAGGACTTTATAACACTAACCGCACAGTCTAAAACATACTACTGCCCTGAGGATGGTAAAAATGATTAAAAAAAAAGCAAGAGATAATTTCCGCTCCATTGAAATCTCTGTTGCCCCCAATTTATCAACCTCCATATGTCCACAATAACTGACAGGCCAAGATTTCAAAGCCACGAGAACCAAGATATTTTAGCAATTATCTCTGCGTTTTCCACGAGACAAACTTTTAAACGACAATAAAAAGTTCCTCTCACTACGACATTCCTAAATCTGTGCTATCAAATTGACAATGGGGTAAACAAAATATCGTCGAAAGACTAGTCAGCCCTCACCCCGGTTTCTCCTTCTGACTCCATCGCAATAGCTCCTCCTCAGCTTGGATGCCAACAGAGGATGACTTCACTGATTCCGAACTAAATGTTGCATCCGCAGAAGCTGTAGAGATCTCCAATGTCGCATTCAGAAGCAACTTCTTTTCCAGTGAACACGCAGATCCGCGAGTAAAATTCCTGAAAAAGGTCCCAGAATAAGCTATTCTCCTACGACAAGCCCAAATCGCTCCCAAGTGAACGACAATTGGCGACGAAATTAAAAGACTTGGACTAACTTCTATAAAGACTGCACAATCAAGTAGCGATTCTTCTGCTGTCTACCGGAGTCCACCAGTCAAAGATCAAAGTCAAATCTCGAGTGACGAGATCCAAACCTTCCGGATCGTCCGTCCCGTCTTTATTTCGGCAATTACAGATCGCAGCCGCCGGAAAAAAAATGCGAAATTTAGCAGCGCACTCACCTCAAAATCCGATCTTCACCAGACAGAACGACGAAGGACAGTCGGCGAAACGATCAGTTCTGCGCAAAGGAGGACACTTTCTTCAAGTCTCCATCGAACCGAATCGAACAGAGAGAGAGCACCAGCATGATGCAGATCGAAATTGACCCGAGCTGAGAGAGGAAAATGAGCAGACAGAGAAAGAGAGAGAGAGAGTCTCTGTGTGCAGGGGAAGCGCTAGCTGTCGCTCCTCTGGTTCTCTCGCTCAACGCTTTGTAGATGCGACGCGATGGCGATGTACCCACCAGCGGCAGTGCTATAATTCATTCATTTCCGTATTTTAATCGCTTTAATCAGAGCGTAAAAGGAAAAAAAAATCATTTTTTTAACTCCCCTCACTCTCTCTGTCTCTCTCTCTCTCTCCGAGTGTCGGAGCCCAGCTGTAGTAAATCCTCCGATTAATGGGTGGGAAATTCCAAGTTCGTAACTTGCAAAAGGGTTAGACGAAGGAAAATGGCCGAAAGCGACAGAGCAGCAGCTGTATTGTATAATCCATGACAAAGCCACCACCGACAGATGAAACGGCAATGAGAGAAACTGGCCATCTGATCATATGTTGTAACTCCCCCCAATCAATCATAATCATCGCTCTCTCTCTCTCTCTCGTTGTCTGTTTTGTCATCCGATCTTGTAATCGTCCAACTACTGATGTGACGTTTCCCCAAAGAAGACGCGGGGCAACCACCCCATTGACTGGATTTTTCCTGTTAAAAAAATTTGCTAGAGAAGGGAATAGCAAAAGCACGAGGTGTTCATGAAAAAAGGGTCTTCTTTCATTTAAAATTTCGATCTTGTGGAGGGCGTGTCGGTAGCCGGGGAAAGACTAGAGCTGGCCTGGAGGAGGGAGGAGTTTCTTCTGTTTTTCTTTTCGGTCAATTTGGATGTAATTTGAGGCGATCTGCCATTTTCCAGGAAAATTAACAGAAAGAAATTGATAAAAATGGATTTCAAACTTTGATTCAACGTGTATTGTCGTCCCGATATGATTATTATTTTTTCGGTACGTATTCAATTTAATTCTCGAACTATGTAAAAATATTCGATATTATCCTTCCATTCATTCAAGATAACGGAATTTGCGGATCTTACTTTCTATGTTTGAACGGTAGACAAAAAAAGTTACACGTGGATCAAGACTCTCGTGGTGGCTGAAAATTAACAAAACAAAAATGACAAAAATGATCTCCACCATTCAAACTTACGGGATTAAAAGCCAATTAGCAAATTCCGTTAACTTGAATTAATGAAAAATAACACTAGATATTTTTCATATAAGTTAGGAACTGAACTGAACATTTACAAAAAAAAATCAAAAATCATATGAAACAAATCAAAAATTTAGGAACGATATTGCTCATTTGATTAAAGTTCATGAATCATATTGAATAAATTAAAAATTTAAAAATAACGCCGAATATTGAATCAAAGTTTAGGGGTCATTTATATAATTACATCACTATAATAATTTTAATCTCGATGGGGGCGTGATCACGAATGAGGGAAGCAGAAGAAATGGAGGAGAGGTATTTCGAGGCCATCTCCCATTTTCCGGAATAAGAAAAACTTCTCTTAAACAAAAAAGCGAAGCACCCCGCCGCCCTCCCGGGAAACGGCAGCATATCGGTTTCGGGGGGCGAGTTTCGAGCAATTTAGGGTCAATTCAAACATGGAGTGTTCTTCTTGCGACCGTGCCTCTCGCTGATTGCCGCGAACGAGCGAGATTCGGAGCGACCGAGGAAGAAGAACCAAGATGTCGTCTTTGGGCTCTCTCAAGTCGCAGATATTCGACAGAGAAGAGAGAAAGCAGTATGTTTTCCCGCAACTTCCTGCCTCCCCCGATGTTGGGATTTCGTCCTCGTGCTCTCGTGCTCGTGTTTTGTGCACTTCTTATGTGCTATCTTGATTCATTTTTCAGGCAATACCAAGCTCATATCAGAGGTCTCAATGCGTACGACCGGCACAAGAAGTTCGTCGATGATTACGGTGCGCGTGGCTTCTTTCTTGTCTGGCATCTCCCTCTGATAGAATGGGAATTCGGCTTTTGTATGTGGGTTGCTGAAATTTTTTATTTAGGTAGTGTCGTGTCCGCGGAAGTTCTCTGCGTACTAGCTAGTTACAGCTCAAGTTTGAGTTTGTGGTGTGATTGGGTAAGCCGTATGTTTTGCTCTAGAGCTGGACTACATGTAACGATACACATTAAGAGCTATTGATGTGTGGTTTTCCCGTGGTCCTATATGAATAGGATGATGAACAGTCCCCTCCAATTAGAAGGATGGGGGCTACAGTCATCCTCATATTCTCGTCTTCAATGTCGATGCAATTCCGACAGGGCTTCTATCCTTGTTCTCTACAATAATTCTGTGTAAGGATTTAGTTAAGTGGGACTTAGTTGTCTGCTGAAGTTGGATGCCAAGAAAGAGTGCAAATATCGAGCTTCTTATTTGTAGGTTCGTGGTGTCCCACAGTAAATGGATAAAGAATAGTCCTTTTTGTGAAGAATAGTCCCACAGCAAATATCGAGCTTCTTATCCTCACATATTAATTCTTTTGGGTAGAGTTCATCTTAGGTTCTTATTTTCGGCAATGTTAATTCTTATGGTGATACGGGTGTTCACCATATTCGAGCATTCCAATTATAGAGGTATGCTTGCTATTTCCTTGTGGGCAAAGTCCCAGCTTACCATCTTACGGGTTTTGCAGTTACTTTCTATGGCAAAGAAAGATCAGCACAAGCTAATTTGCCAGTTAAAACTGATCAAGATACTCTACGAGAAGGCTATAGGTATTTTCATCTTGTGTCCCTATACGTTTTCATAGCATTTTGGATATGCAATATTTGCTATTTTGAGCCAGAGGGTGCTAGTTGTGTTTATTTTGTTCTGAAGCACTAATTATACTTGTATTGAGGACTATGACTTAAGAGAGAGGGCATATGATCAAAGTGAAATGCATCAATGTTGGCAGGCATTCCATCTTCATGAAAACACATCCATGACTCATGGTTCTTAAATTTCGTTTTCCTCCTCAGTGAATCAGAGGCTACATAGAACGTACCACTGCCGATGACTTTTACTCATGGTTCTTAATGTTTGCTGATGTTCACAAGCTTATGGTATCATTTGTGTAAGTCCTGGTAACAGTGAATATTTATTCAACTCATCTCCACTTCATGGTTTTGTATGATGTTGTTTTGCTCATGTATGTTAGATTGAATGAAGTGATGGTTTGAGCTGCTACTGGTTCTTCCATTTGGTATCTCTTAACAGTTTGCTAGGAATCATGAGCTATTAGTTGGGAGTTTGTTCGGTTTATATGGATGGTCTTTTCAACTATCTTTGACTTTTCTTCTCTTGCACTTCAGTGTATGCATCTATCGATTTCGGCGCTTTTTATCAAGGCCATATTTACCTCAGATTTATTTTAATACAATAATTAATTGATTGATTTAGGTTTATACGAACAGAGGAAGATGATATGGATTCATCTTGGGAGCAAAGATTGGTGAAGCGTTACTACGCCAAGCTTTTCAAAGAGTATCCTGTCTAGTTACCATCTGTCACATACTTTGAGACTATTTTATGCATTTCTTATATAGGATCCGGTTTTCTTGCCCATACTTTTCATGCTACTTGTACATCGGATTAAAATTGTCTCATGCTTGCTTTTATGTTGTTACTGTTTGGTGTCTTTCCAAAATCATGCTGTTGATTGTGCATATGGAAGAGACTTTGAAGATGAATGTCTACTGCATGTACCATCATGGTCATTAATCAGGGTTGCCAATGTGACATATCTTCTACTCTGAAACTGATAATTACTTTTTCCCTTGTGTGATTGTTTCATCGTTCATAGAGCCGATCAACGCTTATGCTGGTTAGACATTTGCCTCTTCAAATAAGAGACAATTGTGCAACTTGATTTCTTTTTGCTTGCCATACATCGATAGCACTCTAATTTTGTTGGAACCATATATGTGCCTTGTTAAAGTCTTCTTGCTTCACTTGTTGGAAGCTAACATCGGCTCTAGGGAGAATCATAAGTGGGGTATATCTGGAAGTGTGATGCATATCTTTCTGTGGGAGTGTGTCATGAGTCAGTGTAGCTTTCATAGATGTATAAATTAGCATCCAGTGTCCATCGTAGAAGAGGAAGGATCGATGCTGAATTCTGCTCACTGTACTTTTCCTTTAGTGGCTTTAAAACCGTTTAATGACGAGGATGCCCGACAGAGTGATTTTACGCCTGTTTGGGTGGCTTATGCTCTTGCTTCTTGATGGCTTGTTAAATAAGGTGGCTGAGGTCAAAAAATATAGTGAAGTGTGTCGGACAGATGTTCAAGAAGCATAAACATAGCCTCTTAAAGTGGGCATGCATGGTAGAAATGGCAGGCTTTTCTGTAGCCTTGGTTGCTCCTAACATAACCATATCATAGCTCCACATCTGCCCATGGCCAGGAGGATAGAGAGGGTTGACATCTGAGAGAAATTTTGCTGCCAATTGCTATTTGGGCCTTGTGCGATCTTAGTTAGTCATGGCATCACTGGTAGATCTATATAAGTTTTTGTTGACACTTCCATCCCTTCAAAACTTCATGTTTGTAGTCTGTTCATTTGTAAGGTCAACCGTCTTTTCAGTGCATCATTCTTGACATTATTTTAATTTTCATGTTGGTTGCTAATTCAGTGACATTGTGTTGACTTTGTCTAGATGGGAAAATATTAATGCATAATTAGATGCTCCATTGATGTTCTGCGCTTTTATGGTTCTTCTATACTGCTATCATGGGTTCCTCCCTTAACATGTTTGCAGATACTGCATAGCTGATATGACGAAGTACAAAAGTGGCAAGGTGAACCCATCCTTATACATTTGTAAAATCATTCTGCTGCTTTCAATAATTTGAACCTATGCATGCCCACTTTGAATGCTATTGCTCTTTCTAGAAAGCTTGAATCTTTAAAGGATATGGACAAACAGTTCTTTGGCTTTTTAAAGTTTTTTATACTGATGTTTGCCATGGTTGAGTAAGAGTATTTTGGTTAACACCATTTCTTTAAGATTGTTGTATCAGTTTATTGGATTCAATCTCTTCGTCTGTTATCTCTTGTGGACACAAAAACATTTCTAACATCACATGTAACTTCTTGACAAGCTTGCTATTTCCCATGAAAGAGGAAAGTCTAGTGATGACTTTAGTTTCTGGAAACTTAATTCAATAAAAGCAATTTCTGTTTCAAGCTACGTGATGCTTCAGTTGGCTGGGTATGGATTGACCATCAATTACTGAAGGTTGCTGGGAGGAAGCTAGGACATAGGAAAAATGGGGTGCTGTCAGTAATCATGTTTAAGCAGCTTTAGCCATAAAAGAAGCATTTCTTTTTGTATCTTAACGCTTCATTCCCCTTTGTCTCCATTATATTTGACATCCAGTTGTTTGTTCTTCACTAGATTGGTCTAAGATGGAGGACAGAGAAAGAAGTCATATCTGGAAAAGGTACATATTTTTTTCAACTTGGTTAGTGTAGGAAAACTATCTATATCTCTGCCATCATCATTCCCTTTTGTTTTACATAATTATTCGCATTTTTGTAAATGGGAATTAGTGCTTGCATTTTTGCTAAGGCTTTTAACTTAAAATGGCTGTCCAGTGCACAATGCTTTTATCTTAAATCGTTGTTAATCTGGACCGATTTATTTTGTTGACGTATGATACATGTGTATGAGGTGGTAGCTTGTATATCACAATGACATATACATATGCCTTATGTCAAATAGGTGAACTTGGAGAGTAGGTTTCAGATCTAGTATATTTTGATTCTCCAATGGAAAATATGTTGTGCGGTGGCAAAAGTCCAGCATGCCAAATTTAGGAATGTAATATGACAATAAATGCGAGTTTGGTGGAATGCTCAACATTGTTTTGATGTTTTCCCTATCATGCTTCTCACTTCTTTTCGTGTATTTTGTTCACATGAAAAAAGTCATTCCATCTATACAAAGAGAGTTTGCATCAAAAGAACATTTTATAGGAAACTGCTGAATTTGCCTCCCACTGGGCTAAAAGTCATAGTGCCATGTTTTGTCATCTTAGTTTGTTAGCAAAGATATCATTTGTGGTTGGAAAGTAGACTCTTGACATCCTCTTCTGCCAGGGCAGTTCATGTGTGGTAACAAACATTGTGATGAGACGGATGGCCTTGCAAGCTATGAGGCAAGTGTTTTTTGCTAGTTTTCCTGATTGATCTTGGTGCTAACCTTCTCCTTGATGATTTGTTTGGGAAAAGAGTAGGAAAGGGAAGAAATGTTGGGTGAACTAATTGTGAAGATTGGAGAAAATACGACATGATTAAAGGCTTATAGGAGGAATAAAGGTTCATGTAGTATTAATGTATATAGATGGAAATACACATACATTCAATTGATGTATGAGGATGCCATAAAGAGGGATGAAACAGAAGCAGAATTGCTATATTTTCTTCTGGTCTTTACCTTTAATCTGCAGAGATCTCATATTCTACCTTAACTTCCCTTCAGTCCATTTTCTTTCCTCTTTCAAACACCGAATATTTCACTTCAGAACATTGTTTTTATCCCAGCCTTTGTTGTGGATTATCTTTCGTTTCTTCCTAATGAAGCTAAGGTACTCCAAACTGAAGCAAAACGAACAATGTGTAGCTTTTTGAGGGAATTATTTAGGTAGTCTTATTAGTGCCGAGACATGATTGATTGTGCTATCATCATCTGCACAATTCACAAACATGCGTTTTTTCCTACTACTGTTGCAGGTCTAGGTTGGATGCACGTGATTCTATTGGCATACCAGCCATAACATACACCCAGTTTTTCATTCATTTTTTAGGCTGATGACCATAATTGAACTTGTTGAATTGTGCAAATATTGATTTGCTCATTCACTATGTGCCTGAATTGTGCAATTAGCTTTAGAAACCTGTCCTAATTCTTGTGTCATTCCTTTGGCCTGTTGATTTCTCCAGCATTCACTAACGTACATCTTCACTTAGTCAAGGGGATGCAGGATGAGAACTCACTCTCCTCTCCTTGTTACCTTCCCAAGTTACTAGAACTGTAGAAGAAGTAAATCTCAGAATTTTGCTCATGATGTTGGAATTTTTTTTTAAGTCTTCAGACTCTGCTATGTTGGTAAACTTGTGGCAGAACCTCTTACAGTTAGATATTTTGATGTTACATGGCAGGTGAACTTTTCTTATTTTGAAGCAGGGGAAAACAAACAAGCCTTGGTGAAATTGGTAACTTGTGAGAGGTCCGTGGAGATCACTTTTTATCTCCTAACATGAAGTTCTTTAGTTTACTTGATCGACAAATTGCTAATTTAATGTTGTGGAATATGTGTTGATGAAGGCAACAAATGCCAGTGCTTGCTTGTGTGCCTCGTTCTCTATCTATTTTTTTAATATTGGGAGAGTGAATTGGACTGTTCAGTCTTGGATCTCTTCCATTACATGAAATTTGAGAGTGTATTCTTAGTCCATGTGCTGCTGTTGCGACAGGAAGAACATGCCTACATGGCTTGTTGCATGATTTCCAGAGACTTTATTTCTGTCAATGCTTTGTTCTTCCTTAACCTTGTTGTGAATCTGGATGCGGTGTATAACCTTTGATTAGAAAATACCTTCTATACATATTCACTTGCGATGCATGCCTTTGTTGTTGATGACAATAGATGTGCAGATAAGCTTCATTACAAGAAGCGAAAAGAGAAGGAGTTAATGGACAGGAAAGAGGAGGAGAAATTGGTGAAGCTGGCAAACAGTGAAAGCAAAAGAAAGAGGTCCCAGCTTTGCTATAGTGAGCTGAATGATGATTTACCCTTATAGCTTTGCTTAGAGCATAATAGAATCTTACATTGCCTTTCAGGGATCAATCTGGGATTGATGATGATACAGATTGTGGATGTGAAGAGAGAGAAGCAAGCAGGAGGAAAGGTTTTGCTTTTGACCTACTTTTTCTGTTTCTGTAATGTGTATTGCAGGACATGCACGTTAGTCCTTTTTTTTTTTTTATTTCTCCCTGTTCTTGAAAATGGAGGTGACATTTACAAGAGTAAACTAGTTGGTTTGCTGATTGCATTCAACAGGCTGACCACTGAGTTTTATGTGTAAGTTTGTTGAACCTCAATTGCCGTACCATGTAGCCTGTTACGCTCTGACTGTTTAAGGAAGTGATGCTCCGCATTTTCCTGAAATTAGGCCCACAGTATGTCCATGGAGCTGGACAACTTCATGTTTGAGATTCACATACTTAGAATTATGCCTCTTTTATAATCGCCGCACTCATCATACCCCCACTTTCATTTTTTTTTTTTTTTTTTTGTGCAGGGAAAAAGGCTTCTAGTTCGAGGGGCAAGCATAAAACTGATGATGATGATGATGATGATGAGAATTTTGACGAGTTTCTCCAAGGAATGTTTCCATGATATAACCTGAAGGAATCAGATGGTTAATTTTGGAATAATAGAGCGTCTGATGGCCATGGTTTAACTGTGCTGGTATACTTTGTATGCACTTCAAACTATCCTTTCTACCAAGTGAAGAAAATGGTCCCATAAGACTGCTGTTACAGCAACATAGATAGACTGCACAAAACTGTGAAAACTTAGATATGTAAAGTATCGTTGAAGTTTACTTACATTACCATAGATCCCGTGATTTACAATGGTAGTATGATATCTACTCGCCCGGAAACCCCTTTCGTTGGTTGTTGTAGAGATGGTATTGGATGAAATTTCTGGAGTAATTCCTTTACAAGTCAGCCCCAGGAGAATCTAATACTGCTGAGATTAGGGGTGAGCGGTTCCAGATTTCATACAGGTTTTACCTAGAACTTGGAACATACCCATAAGAACAGATTCCTCATTTTTTGGAACATAGAACTTACCTTACATAAGTTGAAATTTGGAACCTACCCTGTCATAGGTTTTAGGATCGTTTTCAGGGTCTATCTAGGTTCCATCCATATTATCAATTAAACAATTGTAATGAATCATCACTTTTAATGACCATCACTTGTTACGATTCGCTGACCATAATTTATATTTACAGATACAAAAAACATGAAACATTAACAAGTCATAAAATGAAAGCTTAAATTAGTGATTTCAAATTATACACTTATCATCTAATGCCGTGGAACATCACAGGATCACGCGAAGACAGACAAAAAAGAAAACACAAAAAACTTATTTAAGGTTTTAGGTTTCACCTACCTAAATCTGGAACCTACTCATCAAAAGAAGTTCCTCAATTTTTAGAAGTAGGAACTTATCATTCATACCTTGAAACCTACATATTCTCACTGGTCAGGCTTTTATATTTCAGGTTCTACTTTGAAATTATGTTCACCCCTACTTGAGATCAGTAGAGGGATGCTTGTAACTGTGGTGGGCTTGGACTGAAGAGTTGACTGAGTGGCCTACTAATCCAAATTGAGCTGAAGCAGTGAAGGGGAACCCCAATGCTCTATGCACGCCAGGGAAAAGAACAAAAGCGCCTGTAATCTCTAGTCTGTACTTGATTTTTATGGACTATTGTGCTCTTACTGGTTTGCCTTACTGGGCCCAAATCTTCTAGAAAAACAATATTTGAGGATATTAGTATCATTCAACGAGGGTCTGTTTTTGTTCCCTTATTACCAAACACCAGACATCAGCCTGCCAGCCGGCATTGCCTGCTGGGTCATCCCATCATCTGCCGAATGCCATGTGTCTTCCTCTGAACACATTTGTCTTTGGATGAGTCATTTGTGAGCAATAGAATTATATAGGTCATAGGAGATGGCAATCTTGCAGCCGTAAGCCCCAAGATTTATTTTCATTGTTTCTTGTGCGCTTTCTTGGGGTCATTGTCCATCTCCCGATTAGTCTGAAGTGAGCATTTGACCTCCTATCCCACACAGCACGAGTACATTCCAAGTTTGAGGGAGTGTTTGAAGCTTGGGTTCGTCTTATTCTCAGCTTAGGAGGTCCAATGGCATAATGTTCCATCATTGCTTTTGCAAAGGATTTAGCGAATTGTGTCAAACCTTTACTAATTTGACATGTGAAAAGGCCAAAGGAGAAGGGGGAGAGAGAAAAGAAGAAGAAGCTTATGATTGGGACGAAGACCGAAAAGTAACAGAACCCAACAATGAGCGACTTAATACGACTGGAGCAAGCAAAGGTTTATTCCGCTTCAAACACAATGATGAAACGTGCAATGAAATTTGAGTTTCTTGTCGGTGCCCTTATGCACCCAAGAATCATCAAGGTGAAGTCTGGTGATTGGTGCGATGGATTTTGCAGCTAATGATGGAACCCGCAAAGGGGATGCTGACACCAAACCTGTTTGCCCTTTCAAGATCGTTTTCTTGATTTGAACATTGCCAAATGTTCACTCCTTTCTTGGACTCCTTCCCCTCCTTGTTCTTTAAGCAACGATTCTCTCTCCAAGTGAAAACTACAGAAAAAGAAAGGACGAAAATTTACTTCTCGGTGAGCACATGTCAATGGAAAAATGAATTTTCTCGGCCAAGAAAATTCTACCTCTACCAAACCCCCAACAAGAGGATTGGAAAAGAGAAGGAAAAAAAGCGGAGAAAGGATGGAAAATCATCGGCACTGTGCCTAAGGTGAGATGAGATTGACAGGAGGAAAGAGACCCTTCTTCTTATTTTTGTCCAAGTCAATGGGGGAGGGAGACAACAAGAAATGCAAAATTATCAAATCGAGGGCGAGAAAGTAACGAAAATTGTCAATTTGCCCCGGTTCCTACGTTTCATTTGTTTCCTCTCCTCTCCTCTCTCTTCCTTGACAACAACCACCTAAAACCTTTGCGTCAACAACAAACAAGAACTCCCCCAAGAGAAAAGAAAAGAAGAAAAAAAAAAAACCAATTTTTCAAGAGAAAAGACAACTAATCGAAGCAGTCGTCATCACCCCCAATCATCATTAACCACGACAAACAATTTCCCCAACATCAAAAACATAAGAGAAGGTGGTGGGAGGGTGGGGTCAAATGCCACTGTCTCTTCGGAGGATGCAGAGAGCGATGGCTTCAATTTCCCCCATGCCCTTGACCATCATCGTCTTCCTTCCTGCCCTTCCTCCGGTCTAAGGGCTTCAAGACCTCCGTCCTCTCTGTTCCACGGCGAGACCCGCTTCCCCACTTCTCCCTGTTCGAACTTACTTCAAGAAACGAGTCGTTGAAGGAGTTGGTGAGTTCCGTTAACTTTCTGTTGGCATCTATCCGTAGCTCGTGGTTTCCCATTAGTTTCGGCGCTTCGCTTCCTGGAGCGTAGTTCGCTATATCTCTTGGATTTCGGCAATTTTTTGTGGTGGACCTTCTGAAATCGCAGTGAGTCAACGACTTTCTTTTCGAGTTTTACTTGGGGTTGAATCACTGGATGCATTGGACTTCGGCTGCTTCTCTTCTTTACCAGAAGCAGTTAAAAACGGAGTCTTGCTGCTGAAATGGAAGTGTCCCGAAATTTGGATCTTTTCCTTTTTTCTTTTTGAGTCGATGGGGGTGGTCTGAATTTGATCGCTAATCAAAGTCCCAAGTGGTTCTAAAGCAGTTGTCTGCATCGATGACCTGAGAGGGCGTTTTTTCCGGTAATTGTTAGCTTACTGTTCTTCCTACTTTCGTCTAAACTTTGTTAGTTTGATTACCTCATGTAGTATTTGTGGACCTCATCACGAGTATACAACCATGTTGATCTATGTCTTTCTAAGTTCATTAATGGGTAGGTACAGAATCTGAAAATTGCTGCTGCAGTGATTGCCAAAGTGGTTGCTTCAAATCCTTTTGTGGGCGGTAGACTTTAGGGCTTTGCTACAGCAGGATAAATTATATCGTAATAATCGTTTATTTTATCCAGACAAATGAACTTTTAAAAAAAAAAAGTACAGAACTTTTCATTTAGAAAGTTAATGGTGAGATGGATGGTACTGCTCTCGATCCCTTGAACTGTGAGTAATTGGTTGTACTTTTTCCCTTCGTTCGCAGGATTGTTCATGGGTGATTTTTATACTTATCCTTTCTTTTAGTTTCTTTCATTTAGCTATTCACAGTGCACATGAAAGGCCTATATAACCTTTCTTGCAGAGATGTTAGTGATGCCGGGGAGGGCCGAAAATATAGATCCACAGTTAGAACAAGGAACTCAAAGCATTTCGCACTCTTCGCTGTGTGTGCAACCTTGGTGGCATGGAGCTAGAAACAGTATTTCAGTTACAACTGAAGGTACTATAGACTCATTTAGAGCCTTGATACTGGTTATGCCAAATCTAATGAGAGATATTAGAGTCCTTCTCTCTTTTTTTGTCTGGGAGAAATTGTATTGTGTTAGATTCGTCCTCCCTCAGAATTCTGAAACAACCTTGTTTATAAGGGCAGATTACTTCAGGCTAAAAATACTATATATGGAATTATTCACAGTTATAATCCGAGTTATACCTTGTACTTTCTTCTTATGGAATGGTGACTTTGATCTTAATATCCTTATACTTTATTTTTTTAGAGCAGTGACTTTGATCTTATTATTTCAGTCGAATATTGTACTATCCTCTTTCTATAATTGGTTATGGGATGTCGATATTACGAGAAGAAATGTTTTCCTCTTTTGCAACTTGGGGCAAAACACTGTATGAAGCACTTCCAACATATGAGATTGATTGAAGTCATTATTTGTCTTCTTCTGTGAAGTTGTATCTTTGATAATACCATCCTTTTCCTATATATGTGATTCGGCTGTACTTCAACAAAAATTGATTTAGTTTTCTTCAATATTTTGTGTGAGCTATCATTTCTTTGCAATGAAATTCAGTCTTTGGCAGATGGGAGTAATGGGCAAGAGGAGAAACATGCTAAGAGTGTTGTATCGTCAACGACTCTTTCAACTGGTGAACACCTTGGAGTGAATTCCCCCATGGAACTTGTAGGTCACTCAATTGTAAGTCATCCATGTGCATCTATATTTTCATACGTGGACTCTTAATTTTGCATAACAATAAATCCGTCTGGAAGAATTTAGTTGCAAGGATAATTTAAGACATAAATGTTGCCTTCATTCTGTTACTTAAATTTTCTTTAGTTGCAGGTTCTGACCTCATCTCTCTATTCAGATCCGCAATTTGTTGGTCCTCTGACTTCTTCCTATGGACCTCAAGCCATGGTATGCCCACTCTAATATGAAATTTTTCTAATTTATGAGCCTTGATTGATGCTCGATTTATACTTGTTTATATTGCTCAAGTCTAAAAAATATGAATTATGTTGTTCACATCCAGTTTTGGCGGGACACTTGATTGCTTCACATATCATGCCATTCAAACGATCGTTACTTCTCAATAATATATACTACCCCTTGAATCGTTTCTAGAAATGACTGTGGCCTCCCCAATCAAAAGGCATTGGTCTCGAAAGGGGCTGAAATATGCTAATTTTTCTTAATCAAGACCTTTGAAGTGTAATTTCCAAGGACACTGTCGACTAATGGCGTGGTTCAATATATCAGCACTTTGTAATAAATAGTGAAGTTCGTGTGACTATCTGATTATCCCATATGAACGGTCATGATCCATTGAACAATGTATCAAAATTAATAAAAAAACGAATTATGTCAGTAACCTAGTTCAATTAGCCTTATAAATGTACTTTTTCATATTTTCATTATTTTGGGTCCAACAATTTTCTTAAGAAAATGTTAGAGCTGAATTTTTGTTAAGTTCAAGAGGGATCACTGTCATATTTCTAAAGTTAAAGTGGTTTGATTGCACTTTCCCAAAATTGATATGACGTCAAAGTAATTTATCCTCCATATTTTGTGGATTATAAACTCCTCCGAAATTTCGGTTCAACTGTAGGTACCGCATCTTTATGGGGTTCATGGTAGAATGCCTTTGCCCCTTGAAATGGCTGAGGAGCCAGTATATGTAAATGCTAAGCAATATCATGGTATTCTGAGGCGGAGAAGGTTACGGGCAAAGGCTGAACTGGAGAGAAAAGCCTTAAAGGGCAGAAAGGTAATGCTTACTTCTGAAATTTACAGGATTTGCCAATTTCTTCAGAGACATTCCCTTAAATTATTTAAAGGTACCTTAACTCAATAATGAAAGGTTCCATAATATAAGTTCTGTCTTTTATAGCCATATCTCCATGAGTCACGACACCAGCATGCAATGAGAAGACCAAGGGGTTCTGGAGGCCGCTTTCTTAACACGAAAAAGCAGGACATTGATGATTCCAGCCTCGCATCAGAGAAAGCTGTGAACCCCAGTGTAGATCTGCCAACACAATTTGTCAAGACATCAACTTCTCAAGGCTTTCACACTAGGTCCGCGAGAGCAGATTCAACAGGAGACATGCTGAGGCTCTACACTTCCTCTAATGGGAATGCTAGTGCCAATGGACTCTCATCTTCGCACCATTCAGATGCTATTGAATACAAGGGTATGAGCTGCCTTGGTGTGGAGAAGGAAACCTTGCAGCTATATGAGGGTCCTAATGGGGCCTACAAATAGTGAAACCTCTCTGCATGGGGGTCCCATGGAGCTCCACATTGCTTGCGCTATCGTCTTTTATTTCCATCAGAAATAGCAGATGTGTGCAAGGTGAAGGTTGCAGATATACATCTTTCCCAAATGGAGGAACCCTCAGTTTGCTGTGCTCCGGCAATTCATTCTTGGCTGATACATTTTCTTTAAATTTCTTGCTCTTAAGGAAGAGAGTTCCCACTGGCTGGCTTATCAAGTTGCCAGCAGTTGTTATAGTGGATGTTTGAATAATCTCTCCTGTTCATGTTTCTGAGGATCTTGGGACGAGGTTATTTATGCTGTGTTTTATGTCTAACACTTGAAAGTTTCTAGTCTAACACTCGAAAGTTTCATGATTGATCAGTGTTGTGCATGCTCTGCCGTGCAATACTACGTGTTTTGAGGAATTTAATCACTGAATTACGTGTTTTGGTGGGTGTATTTGGGATTATTGGACCTAGATTATTTTCCAACTTCAAAGTATTTCACGCAGGAGGATACAGAATACCACACGTCTCAAGAATCAAGCAGTTTGGCCAAGTATATTGACTATTGAGAGCAGTTAAAAGGTCCAAGAAAAGAAATAGAATAATTAGCAGGATTCAACTTTTTGCCAATGTCAATTTTGTCATTTTGTGTATCATCAGGCTTGACCAGAATTGGAAGAACTTAATCGCTGTAGCGACAAAACTTTAGGAGCGCATTCATCCAATGAAGGTACGGTGGTGGTAAAACAGTTTACAAAAACATAAGAATCGGTATTATCCATTTCACTATTTCACTTACAATATTGCACCTGAGATTCGCAAGATTCATCAACCTGTATTGTGAAAAGTGGGTTGTATTTGAAGAGAACATACGTGAATTATGTTGTCGCACCAACAAATTATCACTAAAACGCTACCTTAAATCAAAAGGTCCAATTTCTATGATATAACGTGGCCTTTAATGACAATGAGTATGTCATAGATAATGGTCTCCGTTCTTTATATTTCCATTATAATTAGCATAAAATGCCATTCTTTATATTTCCATTATATTTAGCATAAAATATTTGTTCGTGTAATATCATACAATTACATCAATTGTAGCAGCTTTACAGAGACATGCCTCCCCCCTGCAACATCTGCATTCGTAACTATTCATGCATGTGGAGACTCACAGCTTAGCCAGTTCCTGAAGTTGTTCCTGCACAATAATCATAAAGACCAATGAATATGGCAAGGATCCTAGCTGTTGGGAACTAACGCCAGACAAATAGGAACAAATAGCAACAAGTTCTCCTAGTATCCTTCATGAGAATTTCATTCATAATCTGAGAAGTCGGGACACGCTGGCAGGTGTCAGTCGTGGAAAGTTCTTATGCAACAAATCCAAGTACAAGTACAAATAATTGAGATTAATGGCAATACCACTGGATGAAAATATGTCACTCAACTGGAACAAAACATACGAGACAACACGCTGACTATTTCAAATGCTAGGATGAAGACAACTCTCTCTAACTTAATTCCTACTGCAATTTATAGAAATGTTTCTAGGAGAGCCAAAGTGGAAGTGATAAAAAGTGGGGAGTGTGCAATATGAAAAAGATAGCCAGTGAGAGAGCAAAAACATTCGGAAGCAGAAATTATACTAAAAATATGGAAAAACTTACTAACCTCAGTCACGAAGAAGGCATGGAAGCCAAAAGGAACCCTGTGGGGTAATTCAACAACAGCAACAGGATCAGATGACATGTTTTTCGCATCAATTACATTTACTGCCGACTTCCTGCACATTTATTGAACAAACATCAGTCCATGTTCTCATCATCCTCCTTGAACTATAGGGGCCATCGTTTTCTTGCAGTGCAGCACCAGTGAGATTTGCCAAAAGAGTGGGAGGTCTAAAGATTAACTGGATCAATGGTGAGAAAAGGATGAGCAAAATACCCTGTGTTTTCATCATGCACGAAGAATATCAGGTACCCATCATCTTCTTCAGAAGTGATGCCAGGCTCTCGAGGGACAAAAATAGCTTCAGAACCAAATCTACCTCGTCCCAGGTCAAAGACACCATTAACATTTCCTCCAACCTCAATCTTCTTTTTTCCTTCCTCTGGCTCAGTGTGCAGATCAAATTTCACAATTCCAGTAACCTTTGCAATGCTGTCCAGAATGGTTCCATACACATATCTTTGTTTCCTAGGCACCCAAAAGATGGCTGAAGTAAGAAATACAGAAATGGAATAACGCTGACTGACAAAATAATGATAAGATATTCTACAATGATTAAGAGCAGATATAGGATTTCTTGACCTCAGGTTGCAGTAATGGCCTTTCAGCATTTTCTCGCTCATTGCAAACATTCATGTCGCTTTGTAAATCCAAATGAAATTTTCCCTAAACAACCATTCATGGACCTGAATTAAAGTGATACCTGCCAGTGTAGCACTCATTTATCCTCGGAAAATCAACCGCAGGTGCTGACCGCTTCTTTTGTGAAGCCAGGCCAGTTTTCATGTTGAATCTCATTTCATACCTGATTGACAAAAGGAAAAAAAACAGTCGAAATTTTTTTAAAACGTCGGAATTTAAAAAGAGCATTTGGCAGGGCATAATCAGATCACAGTTTTTCTTACAGTTCATTTGTGAAATTCTCGAGCTTTTCCTTAACAGTCCCATTGACCATGTCCAGATCAGGATTCTCAAGGCGGCAAGTAATCAAAACAACTTCATCTTCCTCCTCCCATGCATTGGCTGGAAGTAAACAGCCAATTTAGTCATTAAGGAGAAGGGAAAACCAGAGTTACGGTATTAATAAACTACTGGATTTACTGATAGCAGCAAAACACCATAAATATTCAACGTTGCTCATGCCAGTGGCAAAATAACAACAGTACAAGGAAAAACTTGGCCAGAATAGAAGTTTCAATAGCCTAACTAATAGACTCCTCACCACCATTGCACTACTACAATGTGCAAGTTATTGCCAGAATTTTCAAAGCTCAAAGGAATCATAGAAAAAGTAGAAGGTGAAGACAAGATGCCTTTAAATATCTAAATGTCAAATTAACTGACTCAAAAGGCCGTGAGCATACTATCCAAACTTTTCCTCATACAGTACAAAAATCAACCCAAGATCTATGGCTCCTAACAAACAAGAATGGCCTATAAAGTTTATCTCGCTATAAAAAACAAGGATGGTCAAGAAGATGCACCATTGTGAAAAATGAAGCAGTTTGGAAGCTCAAACCATCTGATTTGAAGCTCGTTCTTTGCATATCGCGGAAGTACCCCAAAGCGAGATTTTTTGGTTGCATCAAATGTAAATATTAGCTTGTTATCTTTAACCATTTCCTGTCAACATAATCGGAGAACATACAGTCATGATCATTTTCTATGGTAAACAATATATGGCATGTATCATACAAACAGTATAGCAATTTAAGGTGGGGCATTAGGAACATCAAACAAAATTTAAGATGAAAAAGATGACATAACTATTGTGATCAGCAATACTCTCCCCTGATATTTGAATAGAATCCAGAGAGTTTAGGCCAATAATTTGCTCTCATTTTAAGAATTTCAAAGTTTCATCTAAGACCCATTATCTGCTGTAATTGGCTCTAGTCTGAGAAGTGATTCTCATAAAGCTTTTGTACTTATATGTTACCATACCTTGGGCCTGAAATAAAGAGGAAGATCCAAGAAAATTGCATAATTTTCTGTAATGGCAAAGTCATGCATCATGATGGGATCTGAAATGGTAATTGGTACTGGATCATGCATGAATCCATCTTTTGAAATAACCCTGTAGGTGATATATGGCGGTGTATGCGAATAGCCAAAGGTGAACATCTCTCCTGCACCAACAAGCATAAGTTACAGCATTTTCCCTGAATAGAAGAAACTGACTGGACTGTTAGGAGCTCGGAATTACCTGTGAAAGGATCGACCTTTGGATGGGCTGTAAAAGAATGGGCAAGTCTCTTATCATAATCAAGCATTCCAAGAGTCTGCAAGTCGCCATCTTCCAAAACCTTGAGGACATCTGCACAAAATCACAAACTTTAGCTCCCCACTGTAAACTAACAAAGGTCACCAAAAGGAGGAAGGGCACAGAGAACTTGGAGTTTTACAAGGTTTATCGGCCTCTGAAAGCGCCAAGAGTTTTCCATGGTGATATATGAGTGCAGTATTGCCTGGAATCGAGCATAAAGCAGTTAATTTTCATATTTGTTACAGAAAACTGCATGGAAGTCCCAAACTAGGCATAATTGTATGGATATGGTTCCAAGTGAGGCTCTATATGTGTCTCTCAATCAGGAAAGAGGATAATGCATTGTACCGTACAGAGATGTTTGTTCTTTGATCGCCAAGATAGAATTGGCAAGAACCATGGACATATGATGATGGCATGTGGACATTCCTCGACTGCTTAGGACAGTCTCAACTATTTTCTTTTGCTAGGTCTCAACGAGTCAACATCGAATTAAACTGCATAAGCAGTCATCCAGAAGAATCGACTAACATATGCATAGAAGCCCACCACATATTGCACCATCATGCTCAAAACTGCTAACAAAACACTTTTAAGAGGTCCTCCTCAAGTTACTAAAAGGTTTTCAGAGCAATGCACAGGTCTCAGAGTTTAAAAGCCCTACCTGTCCCTGTTCCATATGATACATCTAGTATTTTCAGTTTTGCTCTCAGCATTTGCATATTGACCATGAGTAAACCAAAAAGCCCTTTAACGTCTCCAATCTGCAAATCGGGAGTTAGATAAACAATAAATAACACTTAGGAAGCGAACGTCCACAGAAAGAATCCTAGCACATCCTTTGCCTAGTGAGAAATAAAAATCGATGACCACGCCGGTCTCCTGTATACATAGCTTTTGTCAATTCATAAGGAACTTGATGTTTTGCTCATTTCAAAATTTGAGGCCACTCAGAACAATTGAAGATGTTTGTCGATTGACATTAGAATCCTCCATCTGCATTGCAATGGAGATGTGCCGACACATGGTTTTCATTTTGGCCAAAAAGTGTTGATATATTCACGATTCAAAGTGAGCATGCCACATGCTCTGAAGTTTCAAAAACCAATCGAACTGAGATATGAACTCTTATCATGCAACATCCCAAATTTGTGTCTCTGCGCCTCGTGAACATACCTTCATAAATTTAGATCCTCCAAAGTACTCCTCTTGCTTAAGCCTCGACGTCCTCACATAGCGAGAGACGTAAGTAGCTTTGCCATTTTTTATCCGCATGCCATGAACCATGCTGCACGGTAGAGAAAAGGGAGGGCAAAGAAATGAAGAACAAGGTAACCGATTCAGAGACCATTCATTCACATATGCTAAAACACTGAATGTGTGAGCAGACAGGTGCTAAATTTGAGGAAACAGGTAATCGGATAAATCCACAACACTCCCTAGTCTGACTCTGAACGAGTCCAAACGAATGCACACGCCGAACAAACAGAGAGTTATCGATCGCAAATTGGAACTAAAAGGCAACCGTCAATTCTCCACTTTAGCAAAACTTGCTATGAACTAGATGTGCATCAGCCAATGCATAATCGGGCAGGCTCAAGAATACGCACCCATCTCCATCAAACCTGCACGGAGGGAAAAAACAAACAGAACCCAGTTAATAAAACCGTGTATCTAGCCCGTCGTTAAAGACATAAACAGAGAAACCGAACCAGAGAGTTGACACAAGAACGAAACCGGGCAAAGAGAGAGAGTACCAGTGGTATCCGGCGACAGGGACAAACTTGGGATTGGGGCCCACCCGAACGAATTCTCCATTCAAGCAATCCTAAGAGAGCACGATTTACACACTCCATAAAATCGACGATAAAATAGATAAGAGCGGCGAACACGCTTTGCCAAGGAAACATGAGAATGAAGGCGGGGAGCAAATTACAGGGAGATGGCCGAGGACGGGGAGGTCGGTGACGGGAGGGGTCTCGTCGGGGACGGGAGCGAAGTTGCCGGAGAGGTAGTGGTGGGGCCGAGAAGAGTCGTACATCAACTTCACGATCAGCTTCTCTATGTAGTCCACCACCTTGGACGTCACACCCTTCTTCGGCTTCGGATTCACCTCCACTATCCCTCCTCCTCCTCCTCCTCCGCCGCCGCCGCCGCTCCCTTTCTTCTCATCGTACTTCATCTTCTCCTCTCTCTCCGCCATCTCTCTCTCTCTCTCTCTCTCTCTCTCTGGGAGACCGATAAGAGCGAGTTGTTTGACAGTGTTATTAGTGATATTACCGGTCTAGTCACTTGCATGAGTCGACGTGGCTGGTCGGTCTATCAGTGGTCGACACGCGCTCCTTTTTCTTGGATATTTTTCCCACCACAAATTGAAGAATTTGTGGTGGGAAAAATATGGGGGATAAAATCGTTTTTTATTTTTAATGAAGTGGGGCGGCCGTGGGCTCTCCTCATTTTCTTATTTAGATAATGACGGAACCAATCCCTCAACTTTCGGCAAATTTGTAATATAATTTGTAAATAATTTCTAAACTTTAAGCTAATATTTAATGTGATCCCTAAATTTTTAATTTATTTAATGTGGTTAATGAATTTTTAATACATGTTCAATGTAGTCCCCGAATTATATGAAAATGTTCAATATAGTCCCCGAACATAAATTAATGAAAGGACTATATTGAACATTTTCAGAGAGTTCGGGGACTAAATTGAACATGTACCGGAAGTTCAGATATCACATTGAACAAATTAAAAATTCAGGAACCATATACATTGCACATTGAGTTAAAGTTCAACGATCACGTTGAATAAATTAAAAATTCAGGGCTATTTGAGTCATTTTCTCTTTTCTTATTTCAAGAGAAAAATGAAAAATAATGGGCACCTGGAAGTTATAAAATCTTTGTCCTTTTTTTGTGGTTTGTGCGAAAATAATCAGATAAAGAGGCAGATGCGGATTATCTTTGGAATTGGTGTCAAGAATGCCACGTTCTCGAGGCGGATTCACGAGTCGTCGCCCCCCCAGAGAATATCAGGCAATTGCGGCAAAAACAATGTTACGTGGTCATAACGACAGCGTCCAAGGATCGATCCGCGCGTGTACATCTGTATTCATCCCCGTTTGTTTTGTGGTCGTAATTTCGGATGGAATTTGTCTAACCTCGAAACTTCAATCTGCGTTCAACAGAGAGAAATAAAAATCATCCACGGCAGTTTCCAATGAGTTGGAAAATGGCGGATGGCCCAAAGCAGCGTGAAGTCTTCTCGCTCATTTAACACCGGCTTTTCATTTCGCGCATTTGTCTCTAGAAGTCAGCATTGCTCCCGTGAAAGAGCTGTAATGCAGCATAATCAACTTGTCTTTCTGGAATTAGGAAGAGTATAATAAGATAATTGATGGGCAAAGTTCATCGCATTCCTTCTTTTTTATTTGATTGAATAAGTCCATGAGATTCCATTTGAAAGATGCTAAGGAAGGCAGAGGAAGATGGGATTGGACCCACGTGGAGAACAAGAGACAAAGAAGACCCAACTGCTCCAAAAGGAAAAAGAAAAAACCACTTCCCACGTTTTTGTCTTATTGTTTGCAGCATTAGAATGATGCTGTCCATATTGAGCCGAAACCAGAAATTACCCTTCTTATCACTGTGAAAGAGTGGGAGCTGACGGCCCCGCTATTTCTTCTTTTATTTGAAGGTACCCAAAAAGATGTTTCCTTCTACCAAGTCTGCTTCCCTCCTGTTTTAGAAGAAATAGCTCAAGAAGAGATGCAACTTAGTAAGATGATCTTACTAGAGAAGGATATACGTAACCCGTTATTGCCGTTTACATCATACATGTTTTCAGGATGGAGTTAATGTGTCTCAACCTCTAGGGTTCACATCACATCTGCAATGTAGATGGATCCTTACAACTAAGCCTGTTTAAATGAAATCCTTGTGTTATCGCACTTCTGATTGGAATTTGGAGTGTAGATAGGATGAGCGATTATCGTGTGGTATCTGGGGACATGACATGTATCATGACCTTAACACATGGACCATTGGCTAAAACTAGGTCAACCAAGCTTATGAAAGTGTTCGAGATTGACCCATGCTCAAACTCCCTTTAATCGATTGAGCCCACCCCAGCCCAGCGGGCTGAAGTAGTATGCCATCTCAATCGAGCTGATTCCATCAGCGTATTTCTAGGAAAGCTGTTGCCAATTGCAATTCAAGATTTGTATGTGCATTCGACACTCTTTGCTCCAAGTCCATCAAAATCAAGAAGCTACGGTAGCAACATGTATGCCTGGGTCCTCTTACAAAAAGGATATATACACACAGGAAAATGATCCACTTCATATTATATGTCTTAAATATTTTGATGAAGATGATCGGCAAATTGTTGTGCCCAGTAGAAAAAATCTACATGGAACTCGACGTATATTTTCTTCATTGTTCGTGTTATGCATGTCAAGTCATGGAAGGAGATATAATTAACAATATCCGACGCATTCTCTCTTCTTCTCACATGTGATGTGGACTTCACTCATATATGATCCACATGTCAGATAATAGTATGCGTGTGTAACCACTCCAAATCCCAATTGATATATCTAAAAACTCCCCCAATCGTATGCTGAGTGTTAACCTTGTCAACGGATAGAAGCTGTCAACACAAACCCAATGTTGGAGTTAAGCCCAACTTAGATGATTCATCATCATCTCCAAAAGAAATAGTCAAAACAAGTTTTGCTTCCTCCGGAGAGCTACAAGACCTAAGTCCCCATGTTAGGCTCTTTGTTGTGCGGTAACCCAAAATAGCCTGATCAAAGTCAACTTTAACTACCTAATTTTAGAAGGTCAATCAGAAGAAAAAGAACCACATTCTTTGCCTTCCCGACTGAGAGAGGATCAAAACACGCATGTCAAATTCGATCTTAAAATAGGGAAATGGTGCATAGGCACGACCTTTTGACTTATCAATGTCAGGTTTTACCCTATAATATAGAGCATGTTGCGGGGGTCAAATCTTTGACACTGCTGTTTTTCAATTAGTTTCTTTAGTCCATGTGTTTCTGAAAGAAGAGTCAAACTAAGACACGGCGGTTAATAGTATCCGTTGGACCAGAAAGGAATGTTAACGACATTACCCGTTTTCTTGGTCAAAGACTCAATGGCGGTCAATCAAAAACTTAAAAAGATATGGATGTGTCAGTGGTTAAGTACCAGATAGTTTGCTTGTTTCATCAAGAGGTGATGACTACCCGAATATGCCTAATTACGCATGCTCTTTCGTCAAGTGCCCGTATGCAACCGCTTTTTCAATGTGTTTTGATCAATGGTTGGAAGCCAAAGTCGAACGTGGCATGGCATTTGAGAATGCTTGCCTGCTCTAGCCAGTAGCCTTCATGTTTCTTGGGGTGGGTGCTTTTTTTTATGTTTCCATATGTCTCACACGCATACACATGCTTCATATTTTGTGGCCTCAAGAATGTAATGGTGGGGGTACTTTCTTAGGACAAGTAATCATCGCCTAGGCTTATTTAGAACAGGTATGAGTCACCATCCCTAAAGAAATTGTGGGACTCGTGGAGATGTCGTGGAGGCAATTGGTGTCCCGCAGAGCCATGGCTTTCGTCTATTAGCTTAACATTTTCGTTGGAAAGTCAGTGTGTCTTAAACCCTCAAATCAAAATTGGCCTGGACTAAGTTACACATACAGGCTGAATCAACTACTTTTTACAGAAGGATTGTGTTAAAAAGAAACACCCTAATAGCAGCGCATTGACTGTTCTCCTAACACGCACAATCGATTTTTCGAAAATCGAATCATATTAAATATGTTTATCAAGTGTCCCGGGACACTCGTTAGCAAAACCCTTATATTAATCTATGCAATATGATTATGCAAATTGACATTAAACTTCATATGAATTCTACAATGTGATCTACTTAATCTATCTATCATCGAGGCATTTACGCTAAATGGACTGAGGACATGTATCCCTGCCCATTGTGGCCATTGATAAATGAGGCGATTCTAACCTACTATTTCATGGAATACGCTAGATTGACCGATAAGATGAATTGATGGTATGTGTGCGCACGCAGCCGGTTCACCTAATGATTTCTGTTTATATATTGTAGGAGATGGACCGTATAACGTATAAGTATATATACGGATCAGTATATACGTAGCACATGGGCTAATGAGAATGCGTAAAACATGGGAGGCGTAGGAAAGAAGTCGGGCGGGGTCTACCGTTTGGAAATAGGACTCTAATGTGGACCGACGCACAAGGAGTGTGGAAATAGTGTTGGGTGAACCAGCACCAACACTAAACATTTCAATAATAATCCGCTGATATCTTTTCTTTGTTTTGTGTTAGAGTCAGCTACGAGTTAAGTAATCCTCCATCTCCAATACAAAACAAAGCTTCAAATTCAACTTCGTCAAATCAAATCCAACATCTCTGACCCTTCTTCACGCAGCCAATTTCCCATCCAGAAACCACTTTTTTCCGTAATCTCGTTCGTTAATCTCTCTTTTGGCAGACAAACTTCCACTTAACTCTTCCTATAAATTCCACGAACATCCTCCTTAGCTCGTCACCAACAAAGTCACTTGTCTCATTGTACTCAAGTCTCATCGTCTCCCCAGCTAACGCTTATCTTCCTCAACTCTGCTAAACCAACTCACGTTTCTTGTTTTCTCTCTGAAAGCAAAAGAAAACGACCATGTCCTCCTCCATTGATGTCCATAGACTTTGGCTTCTTGTTTCGGTAATTTTCATCATCTTGAATGGTCCTGGGAACCTCGCTGTGGCTTTTAATGATCGGAAAGGCCTTGGTTCCGATACGAAGAGCCTTCTCGTAAAGAACCAGGAGAGCTTCTCAAGGTTACACATGATGAGAAGGCTCGCTTCGACTTCGACGACGAAGGTGGTTAATGTAGATAACTATGGAGCTAAAGGTGACGGCGGAGATGACTCGGAGGTATATACACATGCATTATGAGCATATTTCACGAGGAATTCTTTATATGGTCATGTTATTATTTACGGGTAGTTGTAATAATAGTGTAATCCTTTTGTTCTGTACCTTCAGGCTTTCAAGAAAGCATGGAATGTGGCTTGTTCTTCGGAGAGAGCTGCTATTGTAGTCCCCAAGAACAGAATCTATCATCTTAAGCCCATTACTTTCTCTGGTCCCTGTAAATCTGGTCTTACGTTTAAGGTGCGCAAATGCATGATCTATGCATGAAATGATCACAATAGCATGGTCCCTAGCTCACATTCACACAAGAAACATCCTTTTCGCGAATTCCTTATTCTGTACACTGCTAAATCACACGTTATTTTTCTTTCAACCAGAAAAATGCACATGTTATTATTCTGTATTACACCAAAATGTAAGCATTAGAACATGGAATAACATTTACCAGCTTGAACAAACTATTCAGGTATATGGGACGATCAAAGCTTCAGTTCGCCTGTCAGACTACGACAAGGATAGAAGATACTGGCTTATGTTTGATAACCTTACAGACTTCAGAATGGAAGGCGGTGGCTTCATCAACGGCAACGGCAGGAAATGGTGGGCTAATTCCTGCAAAATCAACAAATCACTCGTACGTCATTCTGTTCTGACATCTCTTCCAAATCCCCTTCAATTTCGTCTGTGCTTCTATTGCTGTAATTGAGTCTAACTTATTGCTTTTCTTTTTCATTAATTTTGCAGCCATGCAAAACAGCACCAACTGTAAGTCCCTTGATTCTGCCTTATTTCACACTTGAAATTTCATACATTCATCCAAATCATCATGTAGTTTCTTATTGACCCAAAAATTGGTTTAATTTTACAGGCCATGACATTCTATGAATGCAAGAACTTGAGAGTAGCTGACCTGATCATCCAAAATGCACAACAAATGCATCTCTCATTCCAGAAGTGTGTCAACGTAAAAGTACTGAACCTGTTGGTATCTGCACCTGAGAAAAGCCCGAACACTGATGGGATTCATGTCACTGGCACCCAAAACATTCTCATCAAGAATTGTGTCATCAGGACAGGTAATTCACAAGAATCTACTCTCTTAATTCCTTGCTTACCTAAAACTAATCAAATACTCTCCGTGTAGTAGTCAACATAGATGCATGAGTTTTATGATTAAGCTACTACTTCTATATAATGTGTTCTATTTATTGTCTCTGCAGGGGATGATTGCATTTCCATAGTAAGTGGATCCAAAAATGTTCAAGCTACGGATATAGTCTGTGGACCAGGACATGGCATCAGGTGGGTCATCACCAAGTTTTGCTGCACGTATTTATCCATCTGATCATGATATTTATTCTTCTTTTCATATTTATTCCTCTATCATTCTTCTTTCTAATTAATACCTTCTGATTCATCCCCGTAAAATGCAGCATTGGGAGCCTGGGAGCTGATAAATCAACAGATTACGTTTCAAACGTGCTTGTGAATAGAGCAAGGCTTTCAGGAACCACAAATGGAGTGAGGATAAAGACTTGGCAGGTGATTGTTGTTAAGATGCACTTGAGTATTCATAGATAGTTGACTATTCGATCATGTCAAAAAACTATAAAAGGGAGATACATCTATTAACTGCTATCTAACATCCTGTCTCTTGTTTACCCTTGTATAGGGAGGATCTGGCTATGCAAAAAACATCATTTTCCAAAATATCTCAATGCGCAATGTGACCAATCCTATAATCATAGATCAAAACTACTGTGATCAAGCTGAAGCATGTCCAGAGCAGGTAAAACTTTTCACTCAAAGTCCCTTTCGACGTAGGTAATGATCATATGACAGTTTGTATTGATCCGTATCGTCTCTGCAATCACTGAAGGCGTCGGCAGTCCAAGTCAGTAATGTGGTGTACAAGAATATAAAAGGGACAAGCGCGTCTGAGGTGGCCATTAATTTCGATTGCAGTAAGAGTCACCCTTGCAGAGGGATTTTGTTGCAGAATGTCGGTCTGGTGAGCAATTCGGGGGAAAGCGCCAAAGCATCAAGTTCGAATGTTAGGTATACCAAGATGGGAGATGTCTATCCATAGAGCTTTTGGGGGAGGAAGAAAAAAATCTTCATTTTTTGCTTTGTTGTACGTTTCCTTCTTTGATTTTGAGATGGCCAGTTATGTAAATAACAGTTGTAATTCATGCATTGCCCTCATTGTGGCATAAGCATAATTAAACGATGTGGCATCACACACTCACGAAATTTTTCCCCCTAGAATTATTGATCTAGCTAGCAATTATACATCTGTACTTTGACAAGCTCTCCTATCCTATTCCTACGTGATTGTCAAGTCTTCTATATGGGCCCTGTCGATCAACACCCTTAAGGCCTTCAAATTTGGTATTTTGGTCAATGAGGGGATAAGGCCCATCCCAATTTCCATATGTAAATAAAAAAGTTGGCCCAAATAAATTAAATTGGAAAGAGGAAAATATGTACTATATGGGTGACGGAAAATAAGGGCGATTCTTACGCGAGGCGTCGCAAATAATCTAAACTCGTAATCCACTTCAACATAATATGTCATGATAACCATTGAGTCAAGTCGTCCCGAAACTGAAAAGAATCCCTATTTGTTGCACACCATTTTGTCATCGTGAGATTTTTCGCTCCCCTGTTTCTCTATATTGTGTTGTCATAACATCATTTTGAGACAAGAATTCTCCAAATTAGATGGCCACCGTCTTGTCAAAACAGGACATTCTTAGGTGAAGAAAGAGGACCCAATTGCTTTTCGGATTAAACTAATGGGCAACCTTTTCCTTGCTCCCTTTTGTTAGGTAGTCATAATGCAAGGTCTCTTTTAAATTTTGCAACATTGACCCCAAATTTACCACCCCCTTTCACCTCCATGATTGTACTGCAAGTTCATGACAACCTAAGCCTTGAGAAAAACATGCCCAAAAGCGACTCGGGTCTATTCAAATGGGAACCATAACCCTAGTCTTTGCCGACATTGACTAAATTGAACAGCCGCCTCCTTATTCCTCCCTTACATTTCATTGGTGACTATCACTAGGAAGAGAATGTCTAACCACTCCCTCCATCTAAACCTCAACTTTGACACCCAATTTATGTGGCGGTGAAGATTCCTGATTGGAATACCTATTATATTATTTCCTTATATCATTTGTTTATCACATATATATATATATATATATATATATGTATATATAATATAGTATATGTATATATAACGGATGTGAGGTGTCGATGCGGATGACGAAAGCATTATTTATTAATTTCATTTTCTTCTCTCTTTTTTTTCAAACAGTGATCTCTTCATTGTCTTTTCTTAACCGAATTAACAGAGAACAAAACTAATGGCTCCATCCCTAGTTTGGAATATAGAGAAATTGACGACTAGAGTGACTTTTGTTCCTTTTGATGCTTTGATCGCATTAACATATATCCTATCGCCCCACATTGAAACCAACCACACCCAACTAATGCCTCGCTATATAGCTTTTCTCTATCCTACTCGATTCTAGACAATATGTATTTTGGATGCTACTAGGATCAGATGGTCAATTTGTTCCCTTCGGTTCTCCTTTTTCTCTATAGGGCCAAATTAGCTTAGACTACCCAGTTCATTATTGCTCTCGTTGTCAAGAGATGAATATGTAGGAATATGAATTCGGTGACTTGTTCAGTACCTTCATGTCCTTTAGTTCACTGTTAATGCATCCAGTAGGCAGAATCAATTGCGATACAGCAACCACGAAGAGTATATCGATCGAGCCCCGTCGGATGATATGATTTGTTTCATGCGCCATAGGTCGAAATTGATACGAGAATTTCTGTTCAATTCTAGAGAGAGAGAGAGAATGAAGAATCTGTGTGGGACCTAACAAAAGAGAGCATGGGCAAAGAGAGATGGGGTCCAGATTGATTGAACCGGGGGCTCTCAAGCTTTTCTTTGCAACTATCAGTCCAATGTGCCAAGAGAATGTACACAAAGGCCAAAATGGGCAAGAGGAAGTTAATAATCACACATACAAATTCAACTGAAATCAACATTGTCTTCTTCACAAGTTATCTGTCCTTTAATTACTAATTTAATCTCTGACCAAAAAGAAAATTACTGGTTTAATCGAATTAATCAATGACACCTGCTATGTGCATGCTATGTGGCTAGAAAATAGTTAGGCTTTTGATGTTTTAACTGCTTTCCCATTATTATAATCTTTGTGAAACTTTTTCAATTGACTGGTGACTATTGTACTACTTTCCCAAGTTTGATTGATCCATTTGAGACACAAAGAGGAGATCGCAAGATGCACCAGAACATTGATCAGACCGAGGCAGCTATTCGAGAGAGAGAGAGAGAGAGAGAGAGAGAGAGAGAGAGAGAGAGAGAGAGAGAGAAGAAGTACCTTTACATATATTATTGCAAGTATCATCATTGATGTAGGCATTGCATATGGTCTTCTAGACACTTTAGACCAAAGGGATTAACAAGCTTTATTGGTTAGGGACAATCATTTAGGCACTAATTCCACAGACAATCTTTTAATGAGTGCCATGACCAGGGAAAATTTCGGTGGGACTGTTTATAATATGATAGACTATATTCTATTTGCATACCCAATCCAATGAATAGCATCATCATCCTTGCTTCATTTGTAGTGATGTCAATTTGTCAACAGTTTGGATCGGAATGAAATTTTAAGGAAATTAGATCTCAGAGTAGCTAATTAATTTTAGAAAATCCCCCGACAATCCAATTAGCATTAGTTGGCGCACAAATGTATAATGATTTAATTATGAGCCTAATATTATGCTAGGAGAGCGGTTAGGAATGAGAAAAAAAAATAGGAATTTAACTATAGGCAGAAAATCAAGGAGGAATCTGCTGAGAATGAGAAGATCTTGTATGGTTGAAGTTCCTGACTAAAAGAATATGACGTGTGAACTTTGAATTCCAGATTAATTGAGAGACATGGGTTAGACAAATTGTTGGTTCTGTTCTTGAAAGATTGTCTATATAAAAATCAAAGAGATTAGGTACATGCAATGGTTATACAGTAGAGAGAAGTTCACAGTAATTATTCCTGGAAAGAGGTTGATCTCGCGCTCATTCATCAATGCCATATATTGAAGCCCATGCATCTACACGAGCCTAGGGTCAATGGAACACTGACATCGTCAGTCCGGTTTCTATGTTCTTGGCTCTCGAGTTATGAGAGTAGAGTGAGAGCTAAGACAGTACGGCCTAAACGAAAACGATGCATCAGTTTTTTCAACGCCAATGCCCATATTCATCTCACGCAAGTGATACGCAGAGAGAGAAGTGAACACTGTCATGGTTAGTTTTGTTCAGAACTCGAATGCGAGAGGACGGAATTGTGCGGCTATTGTACTAAACAAGTTATGGGGAGAAGTCTTCCTATCGGTTGCCTTGCTCGCTGAATAGAAAACATACATGCATAGAGATTTATATTTACTTTTTCTCGGGTATCCATTTGAGATTTTGAAAATCATTATTGGTTCTGTGTATCGCGTCGGGGCATTGGAACATAGTGCGTCCAAGAACATTGAGAGAGAGATTAAATAATTGGAGAAGTGGCATTGGTCAGAAAGACACAAAGGAAAAGACAATGTGAGATGGGACCAACATATTTTCTGAGTTGAGCAAAAGAAGTTGGCCGTTGGCGAATCTATCAGCAAAACTTATTAGTATGCAGCAAAAGAAGTTGGCCGTTGGCGAATCTGTCAGCAAAACTAATTAGTATGTATATAAATACACACACTAATACATCATTTTTGTATATATACTTGCACAGAGAGAGAGAGAGAGAGAGAGAGAGAGCAATACTAAAGGAAGGAGCTGCCCAGCTAGAGGAATGGAGAAGAGATGGGGTGGTAGTTGTTGGGGTCATCTCCAACACCAAGAATACTTTCTAAGCAGACAAAAGCAAGTGTGCAGATAAAATCCAAAAGGTGATTTTGCTTGTGGAGCTCCAAAAGCATTGGTGTCACCTTCTGTCTCTCTCTCTCTCTCTCTCTCTCTCTCTCTCTCACACATGCTTTGTTGAGGTCAACAACATGGAATTAGGAGCAGCAAATGAAGCCGCCAAAGGAAGATTCAGAAGGGTGTGCGTGTTCTGTGGTAGCAGAGCTGGACACAAGTCCACTTTCAGTGAGGCAGCTCTTCAGCTTGGTCAACTCCTGGTATTTCTCATTCTTTTCTCTTCCTCACAATCTCCACTATTCTAAACCATGCTAATGTCAATGTTCTCAAAGAAATATGTACTCTTTTCTCAGGTTGAAAAGAAGATTGATTTGGTGTATGGTGGAGGGAGTGCTGGTTTAATGGGTTTAATATCCCAGACTGTGCATAATGGAGGTCGCCATGTTCTTGGGTAATACAGATATCCTTATCCTGCTTTTCATTTGACACTTAAGTTGTTCTGGTAAAAAGTTTTACTCTTTTTTATTTCGCTTGCACTGTTCTATTCTCTCTTTTCTTTAGGGTTATCCCTAGAGCGCTTCTTCCTCATGAGGTATGTCACAGTATCAGTTAAGTCGTTCTTATTGGTCAAGCTCTCTTTATGAAATGAATACTGAATGGCTAAGTGAACCCATCCATTGTAGATATCAGGACAAACACATGGAGAAGTGAAAACAGTAGCAGACATGCACCAAAGGAAGTCAGAAATGGCAAAGCACGCTGATGCTTTTATAGCACTACCTGGTAGCATTCTTATTTCGCATTCGAAAGAAACCCAACTACCAAGTACCAAGAAACTTCTAGTTATTTTCCACATTTTTTTGTAGTTCGCTAATCGGTGTAGAGCAATAAGGATTGATGTTATGATTCTATGTATTTAGGTGGTTATGGAACCATGGAGGAACTCCTGGAGATGATTACCTGGTCTCAGCTAGGAATACATGAAAAACCAGTAAGTTTGAAAGTCATTTTCTTTGGTTTAAACTGCAAGCAGGTTTTAACGCACAAGAGAAATGTTGATATGGATTCTTTTTCTGAAACCATGTTATAAACAGGTGGGATTACTGAATGTGGATGGGTATTATGACAGCTTGCTTGCATTGTTTGATAAAGGAGTTGAAGAAGGCTTCATAGAGGACTCTGCAAGGAAAATACTAGTTTCAGCCAATACTGCAGAGGAACTCCTCAAGAAAATGGAGGTAGACAAAAGCGCTTTTCTTTTATTTGTATATTCATTTTCTTGGTTGGGCTCAAAAGGTAGTGTCCACAGAGCAAGCTAGGGTTGGATGTTGAATTATTGGAGAGGGATGACAGTAAAAGAAGTTGCAGGCAAAAAGAAGGGGAATAAATTTTGTTCGTGTTTCTTGGTTGAATTGGTTGCAGGAATATGAGCCGGTCCATGATAGAGTTGCACCCAGACAAAGCTGGGAAGTGGACCAATCATTCGAGTCAACTCAAAGTGGGGAAACCCTAAGATCTTAGATCTTATTAATCATCAGTTGTCGGTGTATATATTTAGATATATGTCCTGGTGTTAGTCCCATTTTATTCAAAAAGAAAAAGACAGCAAACATGTAACTCTCCCTCAAGTGGGCAATCACCTAGATCCCAAATCCTAATCACTTCTTTGTATATTCATGACTTTTCAGTTGATGCTCCATCTTCTACTATCTCATGAAAGTTGAAGAATTTCTCAGAAACTCTCTCTCTCTCTCTCTCTCTCTCTCTCTCTCTCTCTCTCTCTCTCCGAGAAGAATAGTTGTTTGGCCTTGACTATGTCAAAAAAGCAAGAAACGTGACATGAGGGCACGGGTGGGTAGGGAAAGAGCACAGAAAGAGCGGGGTGCAGGGCGTATACTAGGGGATTTTTTTCCCTTTCTTTTCTCTTAAGGCAGGGAAGGATGCTGAAGCTTTTTGTCCACTTCTTTTTAGTTCTTATGGCATGGGACAATTGTTTATCAGATTCTGATGTGGGGATCGGAGCCTTTGGATTTTTGGCTCGATCTTTCACTGAACTTCTGTGAGACTTTGGTCCCACTTGCATAATTGAACTTTTGTTATCTAGTGCCTCTTCAGCCCCAGTTTTCAATTACAATTGGCTGTGTTTTCCTACTTGTCTCTGCGGTCTCCCGACATTTTCATTCGCAAGAATTCTCAGCAGATCCCAAAAGCATGAAACGATAGGCACACGAGTGACCAGGTGTTATCCGAGTACTCAAGCTCACCCAAATGCCTCATTGATGGCAATTAAGACATCAAGACCAAACTTAGCCTTTTTTAAGGAACTTGCAAGCAAGCAAAAAGAACAGAAAGAATAAGCCATTTAGGACCTATTTAGTAACATTTTTGTTTCTGTTCTTTTATTTCTCGGAATAAAAAAAGAACAGAAATCCGTTTAGTAACGTCAGTTAATTTTTTTGTTTCCCAGAACAGAAAAGTGGTCGGGGAATAGATTTGGAACAGAAATAAGAAATAAAAAAAATCTACTTTTCTATTTCTAGAACAAAAAAAGAAACAATAAAGAAACAAGATCAGCTCTCCCTCTTTCACAAGATATTCTTATACTAAACCCTAGAACCCCAAATCTTAAACCCTAAACCTTAACCCTCAAACCCTAAACCCCAATATCTTAAACCTCAATACCCAAACCCTAAAATCCATAACACTAAAATGAAAAACCCGAAATCCTAAACTCTAAAACCCCAAAACCCAAATCCTAAACCCAAAAACCCAAACCCTAAAATCCCATATCCAAAACCCGAAACACTAAACCCCAAAATTCCAAACCTGAAACCCTAAAATCGTAATTCCAAACCCTCAATCCTAAAATGTTAAACCGCAAAACTCCAAATCCTAAACCATAAACACCAAACCCTAAACTGTAAACCCTAAACCATATACCCTAAATCCCAAGCCCAATACCCAAAACCCGAATCCCTAAAACCCTAAACCACTAAACCCCAAACCCTAAACCATAAAATCCAAAATCTAAAACCCGAAACTCTAAACCTCAAAACCAAAATCCTAAGACCCTAACCCCAAATCCTAAAATCTTATACCTTGAGCTGTAATTTTTTCAACCACCACTTGATATTTGATTTGTCTATAAGGAGTAATTTTTTTTATGATTGTATTAAGGTCATCTAATTTTATATCATAATATATTATTATTCTATTTCTAGTCCAATTTTATCCAAATATGAATTGTTAAGTCCTCTAAACTACAATTTCCTACACCATCACCCGGTATTTGCTTTGTCTATAAGAAATAATTTTCTTTATAATTGTATTAAAATCATCCAATTCTATATCATAATATATTCTTATTCTATTTCTAGTTCAATTTTATCCAAACATGAATTATTAAATCTTAACCAACAATTTTAAATTAAATGAAAAAATTGAGAATAGAAATTTTTAGTGTCCTACCAAATGCATTTCTATTATTTTTCTACTTGGAGAATAGAAATTTTGTACAATTACTAAACGCGTTTTTTTGCTCAGAAACTGTCTAAGAAAAAGAAATAAAAAAATTTATTTCTGAACAGAAATGTCGCTAAACAAATTGTTATCTAGCCCCTGAATTTTACTTTCTTAAGATGGCCCCTTTCATCTCACTGAATACATGTTACACAATACACAGTACTCCTTTCACACCAAAAAGAGAATAACTTGTTAAGGCACGGGCACCACGTGCTAGGGTAGATAAGTAAAAACAATATTCTAATTGAACACGGTTGAGGTGAGGTTACTAAAGTACCAAAAAATAACACCATCAGAAAGATGAGTGAAGAATGGATCACAATTTCATCATTCAATTATATTCCAAGCTCACGTTAGTTGGAGAGAAAATTGACTATTCAGTATGGCAATAAGAAAAAAAAGCTTTTACTTCGAATAGATGGCATCCAATCTCCCACGGTAACTTAAAACCCCACAAGTTTCCAGGCTACTCTGGGGTCAACCACATGGAAACTTAAGGAGGTGAGACATCTGTACTTGCACTTCTCTAGGAAACAACCATCTAATAAACACAATGATGATCAATCTTAACATTAAACAGCACAGAAAGATGAGACGAGAATAATTAGAAGCATTTCCTATGAACAATAGAAGGTCCAGTTTCATCGTAATCTGCTTTAGTAACATGCTGATTCTGAGGGAAAACAACTTTGGCAAGTATGGCCCCACCCACCCAAGCTGAGTAGTGTGTCAAATTCTCTGGCATGTATTCAGGAGGCTGCAATCAATCAAAGAGTTAACATTTAGGTGCCTCACGAAGAACGCAACAAATGCAAACAGAAAGCTCACAACATATTCTAACGAGAAATGGGAAAAAACAGCAGCCTGCCAGGCAGAACAATCACAGCTTTTCGACCATATTCAGCTCTATTTGAATGGGTAAAAGAAGGGGTGCTGAATAAGGTCAACAAGACAAAATCACTACTGATGAAAAAGTGCATGTGCTTAAGACAAAGACCAAAAGTTGACAGTATTCAATTAGAAGTAGAAATACTGCCGGCAGGGTGTGTTAAGACAATAAAACTTCCATTCGTGACAATATTAGCGAGATATGATACCTTCACTAATGCAGGACGAATAGCTGATGAGCATAGTCCAGCTTCTCTCTGAAACCTATCCTCGAAACCTGCAATAGATAGCATAATGACAAAAGTCACAACTCCAGACCGTCCGATCTCCCTCAACTGTATTTCAACAGGTGTCATCTGTTGTTGATTGTTCTTTTATTCCAGCCATTTCATCAAGCCCCAACCCTTGCTCCCAAGAGGGAAAAGCAAAGCAACTATAAAAGGGCAGGAAGAGGACAAACATAGGCTTAAAACCAAACCAGCATGGTTTCTCAAGATCAGAATATGAGACTTGACTGATTATGAAGCAAAAAAGTAAAACATAAATTCTTTTTTAACGCAGAAGAGAGCACATCATAACTTGCATCATATCAATCACTAAAAAAGACGAAGCATATACCGGCGCCTCATGCATCCATATACTGACAGAACAACAGGAAATAAGCACAGGGCAATTTAAAGGTTGTAATTCATAGTCTGCACTACAGCCAAAAAAAAACTCTATCGTGTGCACAGAACTTGGCTGCAATAACTTTTCTTTACGAGTTCCACACTGGTCAGGCATAGCCAGGGACAGGCATGGCTTCACATGGGAACATTACATGTTATCCGGAAAGGAAGAAGACCAACACAAATTTCAATTGTCCTAGGCCACCCTATTCCATCCATGAATATGCCAGCACAGAATTTGCCGAACCAATATGTAAGAGAAGGTGCATATGCTAGATATCTTGAAAGCATAGCTCCATAAATGTAAGAAACTTTGTCATGAATAAAGATAAGGGAACTTAATTCAAGCCTTCACTGACGCTGTACCAGTCATTGAAGCAGTGCCGCCACAAAGTACAGTATTTTCCAAAAGCTGTTTGTGATTTTCAGATGATACAGGTGTAACACTTCGTACGAGCTGTTCGACAATTCCATGTGCCTCCAAACCCAGTATTGACGGCTGAAAAAGAGCCTCACCCACAGTGTACTTTTCTCTTCCAATTTTAATAACCTGAACAAGTAAAAGTTATGTCTAAACATCTCAGATAGAAAATATACAGTTGAACTTTCTTTCTACTCACATGTTGGCAGAACACATTGACCAAGGACATAAACACAATCATCATCGACAAGAATATCAAAAGATTAAAAATCGAACCAGTTGCTCCACTCAAACTACCAGGCTGTAAAACAAAACGAATGATATCTTGTCCCGGACAAGCCAAAAAGCTTAAAACAATTTCCTGCCCGAAGCAACAGTAAAAAGCAAGGAGTCACAAAAAGATAATAAAACAATTCAATACACATCATCAGAAGCCACAATATTACGAAAATAATTGCGTCAATAAGCAGGTAACTGGCATGTGCAAAAGCAAAATTATATAAAACTAAAGTCTTCATTGTCTAGAAATTGTTTCATTTCCCCTGATAGGATATGCAAAATGGATACCAAACAAAAAAATAGCTACCTCAACTCTGGTGTTATTTGCGCACATAGCTAATCCTTAATTCATCTTTCACCAAAGCCACATGTCTTATCTTGACCCAACAAGAATTATACCAAATTCCGCCAGTGATGATGAAAAGGCCACCATCTCCTGCACTGTCTTGCCATACTCACATATTGTGCAAAATCCATGCCAACAAACTCAATCCCATTAATGCCTTCAGCCAAATCAATCACCAGATTTCATCCCCCATTAAGCTGCATCTACAATACGGGCATACTCTCTCATGTAGCAGACTTTAAAGCAGAAGCAATCTCATGAGGCCAGCAATCGGACCATCAAGGGTACTTCTTAATTTTAAGTAAAAATCCCCACGGATACAATCAGACTGCATTGTCCATGTGCATCAAGCAAATGCCATCTACATTGCAGGGGCATGGCCTCCAAGATACTTCTTAGTGAAGGATGTTCCGATTCAAACACGAATCTATCATATTTATATCAAAAACTTGACCGAGCCAATCCTTTTAAAGTCAAATCTTACCATCGAGGTTGGGATTATAATATGATGAAATGAAACTTAAAAAAAAGCTACTCAGCACGTGCCTATGCTAGACAACAGCCATTTTGTTCATGAGGATGTTAGAACCGAGGAGAGACTTCAACAAGATCAGATCAAGCTAAGGACTTTCCAGAACTTTCCAAGCTATATACTAACCTGACCATCCGGAAGCATGTGTTTTTCCTCGACGTCATGCGAGTTGAAAATCTTGGCATAAGCAACTTCATCTTCAGCACAACACGAGAACTTTTCTTTTAATTTCTCCACATCTGAAAGGTTGAAGTTGACTCCTGGATTTGATTTACTCAGTTCCTGTGCAAGTAGCTTTGTTAAATCGACGCCCCCAATTTCTACTCTTCTAGACGCGATATGCTGAACTGCACCTTCAATAACTGGAGCAATATCTGGTGAAAGAGAAGGATAGCATGACTCAGAACATTAGATTCACGATTAATCATTTCATATATCATAGGGAGCACTTAGTATAATGTGCAAAACATAAGCTGCAAATGGTATGTGTCAATGATAATTGACGAACACATATATGTTCATTAAAGTGGGAAAGCTACAATCGCACAACACCAGGGAAGGATCTAAACGAAAGCACCCCCTTCCTGAGCCCTAATCATCTCATAGATAGAATCAAATAATTCCTGTTTTACTGACAAACTTGCTAAACCGAGTCTAAAAATCCACAAAAACAGAAAAAAAGAAATGGAGACACAATAGGATTCCGACTTGAAAGCAGTCAGGCATATTTGAGGAAGGGAAGCCACTTAAACTTTTCCTCCTTCAGTAATCTCAGATTTCAGCTCAAGGATACCCAATCAATGGGTTGCAACAAGATGGCAACCCAACCAGAGAGTTGATTTGGTCGCAGTATGCTTCATACACAAGTAATAGGTGGCACACGACATCATGCCTACAGATGAAACAGATGAAGCACAATGGGAAAAAGTAAAATCACCATAATATGGCAATTTTCCCTTCATAATTTAAACATACCTATCTTCCCATGACCAATATCAACAGTGCATCCAGAAATGCGTCCTACAGCATATAGAGATAACACTGCTTGCTCTGACGCATAAAAGCCAGAGATGTTAAATGTTTCAAACATCAGCTGCACCAGCTGTTCCCTCACAGCCTACGGAAAAACCAGTAACACTCATTACTAAAGGAAGCAAAAGTGTCCATGCAGATCTCGACACATGTATAATACTGAACTGAGATAAATTACGCTTAGATGGATGCAACAAGTTCAAGCATCTAGAAAATCGACAAAAATCTGATGAAATGGATAGCACGTTTACTAAAATCACATAGGTAATAGTGCCACAAGCCATCACTAAGCTATAAATACTCCAACAAGCACAACGCCATGAAGGAAACTGAGAACAGATATCTTATAATGACAGGCAACTATTAGAAACCTCATGAAAATGCTCAATTATTAACATTGAAGACTCAATTTAATGGCACCTATTAAAGCTAAAAAAGCCAAAGAATTAGCCAACCTTGGGGGTGCAAAGCGGATCTGTGAATAGTATTTGTCCTTCATTTCCTATTTCCCATCCCAGGCCAGTGTACAGTATATGGTGGAGCAGATCTTCCATCGCATCCCAATCTCTAATATATCCACGCACTACAGGATCAACAACGATATCCTCACACAATGAATTTTCAGACAATGATCCATCTTCAGGCACGCGCTTCATATGCGTAGGGATGATCTAACCATAAGCGGAAAATGGGGAAAAAGATCACAATTACTTTAAATCAGAGTCAACTTGATTACATGAGGGGAAAAAAATGAGAAAGAACAAAGAAGAGAAGTCGGGTCACCATTAGCTACAGAATGATCACAGTTAGACAATAAGGAAAACAATTCCCTTCAATAAATCTAACGGGAACAGAAAATCTGTCTAGAAAGAGAGAGATTTGGCAATAGTTGACCATAACAATCGGATAAACAATCAGGGATAAAAATGAATCTTTGAAAAGCATCCAAGAGAACAAGGCCCCCTGATCGAAGGAATGCGAATAATTGTTTATCGTCAAGTAGCTGGGATTATTTTTGTGAACCTAAATTCACTGCCACTAGATCATAATGCACCGGTAAGTCCCCATCATATGAATGCTCACCCTCAAAACCTTGAAAGTGATATTATCATATATTAGTCATAACAACACCGGAAGCACACATGCAAAGCAATGTGGAGTAACACCTGGGCCTCGGTAAGAGGGAGTCTTAGGAATGGAATGGGAATGAGGCATTAATTTCCATTGACCTGGTTATTAGGCAACGCATATTACGAGGGATGGAATAAACCGTGGGAATAAATTGCCATCATTTCCAGGATTTTCACAGACACGCAAAAAGAGCTCGCCAAAATAATTTGTTCTCCATGTAAGATCTCATTTGGCTCTTTTAGCTCCTTTCTCTCTCAGCCAAAAGTCATCTGACATTTGCATCAGGCTTTTGAAGAAAATCACATCAAGTATTCCACCTACTTTCCTGTGGTGACTTGACTTCATTTTTCATTTATCTTTGCCACTTTTCCTTTCATATTTTGTGACATTCTTTTGCAGTAAAAAAAGTAAACTTTTCACTGCAATTCTTATCTTTTGTAATATTTACTTGAGTTCCTTATACCCGTAATCAGTAGTCATTTTAACTATTATGATGTTTTATTACCATATGTTTTTATTAGTTCATGTGGGTCTTGTATATATGTTCTTTTAAAGTTACTCTGATTGTGATTGTTGTTAATTTTTTGTTTTGTTACTGTATTTCATAATTTCTTAGAAATAATATAGGTTATACATAGAAATGACACATTTATCTAAAAAAGAAAAAAAAAAGAAAATCTTATGTTAGTGATAATATTTAAAAGTATGCTTACATAAATCTACTTCACGTAATATTCAGCTCAACTTATATATAAAACATGACCAGATGTCATAAAAGTTGGGTTTCATTCTAATTTCTAGTTATAGTCTACCAAACAGAGGGAAGAGGATTGGATTGCCCATTCTGATTCCTACATTCCCATTCTGAGTCCTTCATTTCCATTCCCATTGCCTGATTCCAAGTGACCAAACAGGGCCCTAAAGAGTTCGCTTATACGAGGATGGTAGCAAGCACTGCTGAATAATCATCAAAACTCATGTCATCTGTTCTTTAAGCCAGCGATGAGAACACTGAAGAATATAAAAAGGGAAAAAAGAAAGAAAAGTGCCATCTAGAAAGGAGGATGAAGAGTGCATCCTAATAAATTGGCCGAGGAAATGTCATAACTCGATACTCACACTGTGCCTACACCATATAACATGAAAGACGCGTCCAATCATTATAACCTCCAGCATTGTATGAGTCACTAAGGAACAGTACAACAACTTATGCCGAAAACAAGGCAAGCGATACATTATTCAGAGCAACTCTCCGATTTCCCTTCTCCAGAAATCTCTTGGCAAACAAACCTAGTCGAGGACAAAAAGGGAAGCACTTATCAAGATCAAAACAGCCCCAAAGGTTGAGGATTTACTATCGGGACAACAATCTTCCATACAAGGACAACTAACCCCTCGCTTGCAAAGGCGAGAAAATGCTTCCCACTCGATATAATTCGAGCTCGCTTTAGTCACAGAGAACAAGAAAACACGAGAAGGGAAGGGGACAACTGAAAAAATCCATCACGACCCACTTTCCAGTGCCCAATTTCTCAGCAACAAACCGAAGAAGAAAGCGGAACCAAGGGTAGCAGAAAGGGAAAAGGCCAAAAAAAAAAGGGGGGGGGGGGGGGGAAGAGCTTTAGTACTCACCATGGAAGGAGCCTGGTCAGGAACCGCAGGCCCCGCTTTGAGGAGCTTGGAGCCAGCATCGACGACGACAGCCTCCATGAATCGGGGCCCCCCCAAAAATCACGACGAGAAACCCTAGCGCCCGCCCTTCAGGACCCCGGAACTCCAAAAGGGTTCGGCGAGGCTTTCAGCTTGCAGCTGCAGGCAACAGCAAACACCCTGCCGAACGGCAACCTTTGCACTCGCACGTTGGAGTCCCACTTCACTACTGGTCCCCCCGCCCTGTTTCAAGAAACTCGGCGAGCGGGCTGACGGTTTTGAATGTCTGCAACTGCAATGGCAAATTGAGAAAAAAAACAGATCTTTTTTATTTTTTTGGCCGCTTTCCTTTTTATATGTTTGGTGGTTTGACGGAAATTGAGTGGAAACCAAGGAATTTCGAGAAAATGGAAGAGAAAATTTTCGCACCGGGGGGGTTGCAGGGGAAAATGGGAGAAAAAGAAAGTGAGAGGAAATTATACAAAACTCCCCATGAGCTTTGGGATTTCACACTTTTGTCCCCCTCCCCCAAACTTTCCAACGATTAACACTCCTTATTGTTTTCATTGACGTGTGCATTTGCAATACAAAAAAATGATTAAATGATACTTAAAGGATCAGCTAATGCAATAAAATGATTGACCCACAAAGATATCTAAAAGAATCATAATAGAAAATGATGTTCTCGTTCCGTAAAAGGAAATAATTAACCGAAGTCTGAGGTGATTTTTTAAACTACTTTTTATCGTTCAACCATTTTCCTTTCGTTATTGAGGTTTTTATCCTTTTCAATTCGTCGTGTTTCTTTTTCTTAAAATATGTAATGAATCTTATTGATATTTTCATCCATCTATGAAGTTTTTACTTTTAATTCTATTATTAATAGCTATTTTTGTTGATTTGATATTTTTGTCGAATTACTTTTATCTATTTGAGTTATTTTTTTCATGTTTTCTACGGAAAAGAGAGATTAATACTAAAAATGAAAGGAAAATGCACATTTATACTAAAAAATTGTGTACATGGCACATATTAACGGCTAATATAAAGGGGCATTGTCGTCCATAACAAAATGAAAGTTCATGGAAATAATGTGTAACGGATGAAAATGTTGCGAAAAACATGTATGATCTCCAAAATTAAGTTTTGTATGGTTTCCTCGAAAGTAAAGTGAGCTCTTGTTTTTTTCAATCAAAGTCGTTGCCTTCTCCAATAAAGTTAATATGCAAAGTTATCTCATTATACCTCCTGTTCGATTCCCCTCGTTACCTTTTACTTCAGTACGCATTCAAGCAACACACAAGTGGTATTATTTTCCTTCTTATTTTCGCACCATTTCCTTTCTCTTCGTTTCCCTTCTGTCTTAATTTGCCAAACAAAGATGGCCGTGTACTCGCAATGTTTTCAGAAGCTAGGCTTAGACCGGACTAAGGAGAAATTTATGTAATATCTCATCCTTCCGTTGTCGCATCTTCAACCAAAAAGAACCCACATCTTTATTTTTAACCTATTTTTGCATTTTTTTCGCTCGACAAAAGGATATTTGTTTGGCTGAAAAAGGAAATTTGATAATATTCAAATATCAATGCTCTATAAACACTTGTTAATTATAATTAATAAGAAGGTTTCAAGTTTCAATTATACAAGAAAATCAGTGTATTGAAAACTGAAAAATTTTCTTGGTTACCCCCTTAACAAGTGTTTTTAACAAACGCTCTTTAACGAAAATTCAATTTCACTATTTCTAGGAGTTTGATGTCCCTTGAAAGAGATCTTGAACGCATTCCACAACGCATCCACAACGCATACAGAAAACAGACAGGCAAATGAAAAGAAGAGTTCTACAGACAGGCAAATTCATCGATCACAGCACCAGAAGAGAGAAGGGATAAGCTCTACAGCCAAAAGGTCGATCGTTACAGCAATCTGAAGGCATGAGAGTTCAAAGAATGGGAAATTACATGCTTGACCAGCGCGATCGCAGCTCCGGCCTTCAGAATTATCTACTTTTGAAACCAACAAATCAAGCCTTCTCAATCTGCCATAGAGAAATGGTAACAACACACCATACTCTAACTACAATGACCATACCACCACCCCCCGCGACGCCCCCCCCCCCCCCCGGAAAAAAAAAATACCAAGACTTTCCTTGCCTAACCGCCTACTTGGTTACATTGGACAGATACCTAACTACAAAATTCAAATTAAAACCTAGAAGAAGCCGAAAGCTGACCTAAAATTGTCAATTGGGAATAAGAGAAAAAATGGAAAGACCTTTGCAGAAGGCTATTAGCTCCTGAGGAAAGAACCAGGCCACAAGCAAACAATGCTCCACAGAGAAATCAAATCCTCAAGCTCGGGACGGCCTTTCTCTAACAAGGGAATAACACTTCATCTTGGTGCTTTAATCAACAAAGAACATCTTTGGGGCTGTATCGTCAAAATCCAGGATGAGAAGTTCGCACCATCACAAAGAATTTCACATTCATTTCTTTGACTTTCTTCACGATTCCAATCACGTCTTCGACCTCTTTCTCTTTTGAGAAACAAAACGCACGCCATGCTTCTCAAGTTCCACAGTCTTCACTCTTCCATCATCCAGATCAACAGACAACGTAGATGTCCCTTCAATAATATTGGTTACCATGCCCTTATGCCTGCAAAAGGTTGGAACATAACAGAAATTGACATCAATGAGGACAATCTTATTCATAACTTTTTGGTGCATAAAGCTTAAGGAAAAATAAATCAAACAAATGCATTTGCCGGACTTTCAATGTCCTTTAATTCTTTTCAGTGCTGAATACCATATTTCATACTTTTCCCATTCCCTCAAGAAGTACAGATATTTTGTTGTCAAGCGTTAAATAGAATCCCCCAAAAACATGAACCTCCCCAAATACTTCAAGAGTTAATCAATTTCTAAGAGATACGGCATATAAGCCAAGAAGTATACACATTTTTTATTCCCATCAAGGATGTCACAATCACAATTTTACAAGTGAGATATTGCAGGATCAGTTCAATTGAACAAATATAATCCTCAGCTTGCCACTTACTACATTTAAGCGACGGAAAACAGAAATGAAAGAGAAATTTTTTACCAAGAATTGTCAGATGGCTGATGGACCTCAACTCTCTTTCCAATTGCATCTTTGCCCAATTTTTTCAAAATCCAATTAGCATCCATGATCTCATCCCGTAGGTTGTCTTGATGCAGCCGATTAACATCTTCATCTCCATCATTAGAGGCTTTGGCCATAAATGGTGATGGTCTCTTTCTTTTTGACCTTTGGCCCTTGATGGAACTCTTCTCTTCATCCCAGAGGGATAGTTGGGAGGGTGGATTTTCACGATTGATATTCTTAAACTTAAGCTTCAGCAATGGCTTAGAATCGTTTGGCAAGGATTGTGACAAGGGTGTATGAACATGGTCGCTATTGCTTTCAATGTTCATATCAGGCCTGCCATCCCTTTGCTTTTCCAAAGATACTTTCTCGTGTCTAGACATTTGCATTTTACCAGCAGCTTCAGATGCAGGAACGCTTCCTTCTGCATTTCTTCTTCTGAATACAAGACGAGTGTGCTCTGGAGGCTTAATTCCAACTCTATCAGCATTACTGCCCAATCTTGGATTTATGTCATGAACTTCTGATCTTATTTTCCCAAACTTGATGAGATTGCCTTCTTTTACCCCCGACTTGACAACCTTTGATTGGCCCAAAAAATCAGACATTTCTCCTGCAAAAGAGAGAAAATTCCATTTCATTTCAACTTCTACAAAAGTTTAAATATAGAGAAATACCATAAGCCAATAGCCTGAAAGGATTTCATGAAGTGATCAAACAAGCAGCTCACAAAAACTCAACATACCAGTGCTGTCATTCCTATCTGCCAAAGATTTATCAGTAAGTCTCTGATGGCTCGTGTGTTCACTGCCTGATCATAAAAAGCCAGAGTGCAAAATAAGCCAAGCATGCTATGAAAAATACAAGAATGTAACAAGCTTGTCTTTCAGCAACCCGTGAAATGGTAAACTTATATGAACAATCAGCACATGCACACCCTTCCTATTCCTCCTTGCACTAAAAAAATTGAGGAAAGCATGATCTGTTTTACTCGACTTCCAACAATGAACCTAGATTATAATTACAATGCATACCATTGGAAGTCAAGATATCTTGTTCTCTTTGGCAGCTGGAAGCATCGGATCGGGGCGAATTAGTAGCATTTCGATTTCGAGCACCCAAGTGTATGACCAACTTTTTTTCATTTACATTCTTTGACTTGCTAGCATGCTGTCCAGAATCAACTCCGCCAGCTAAATCCTGAGGATTGCTGCTCTTAATATGAAGAACTCGTGGTTTCTTCTCTTCAGTGCCAGCAGTAACTTCTTCAATGAACTTGTGTTTTAATACGCCTGGCTCATTGATGGAGCATATTCCCTCAGCATGGCTCGAGCTTCTAGCATTGGGAGAAGTAAATACTCCTCTGCATTCGGAATGTATACCGTCATTCTTGTCCTTGTTAGAGTTATGGGCAAGCGATTGAACATCAGGATGCGGCTCAAAATCTTGATGTGGTTGCAGAGTCCCAGCAGAAGATTCTGGATGCGGCTTTTTCTTAATATTCTTCTTGCTAGGTTTCTTCCCATGTTCCTTTGGTTTTTTTGGCGATTTCTCATTTAAACCTTTAAGAGAAAACTTCAAGGACCGTCCATATTCACTTTTAAAAACAGTGGGACCACTTTCTTCATCATCCGAGTAAGGTGAAATAGAGAAGATTTCTTCCTGAGTAGGCAATCCAGCAGCAGCCCGCAAACTAGCAATAAGATCTCTATCGGCAAAGTCTTTCCTCCTCCAAAGCTCTTGAACAGCATCCTCAAGATCCTTGACCTATCCCACTCATTGAAGTGGGAAGAAAAGGATCAATTCCAAAGCAACACCGTAAATGAGAAAAGAGAAGAAAAAGAAAAGAAGACCAGTGAAAAAGACAAGGAAAGTCTCCTTTTAGACATACCTGGTAACACTCTCCACGGCATGTGGGACATATGTACTGGAGATTTCCATCCACTTGAAAATGTAGATACTTATCGTCGCTGTGGGAACATATAAATCAACAATCAATACTTCACGTGCATGGCCAAAAAAACAAAAAACAAAACCTTTTTGTGCGACGCAAATTCATCAGCTAGCATTGAAAAGACAATTTGACTGAACTTCAACAGCACAACTTCCTTCAAGAACAAAACTAAAACAATCCTTGAAAACTCAACATCATCCACTGCAAGTGCATTAGCAAAAATTCTTTGAAACAGAACTGATAGCATTGAGAAATCTTATAAAAAGAGAACAGACATCCATAACCAAAGACATCTCAGCCATACATACCTTTCACACAATAGGACAATTTTACCAGAAGCTAAGTCAAAAGTTCACAGTCCCAGTTACTTACCTGATGCCATCACAATGAGTGTGAACCCAACGCTGGCAATTATCACAACAGACCATTGGCGTTGACTCAGAATCTCTATAAACCTACAAGTTTCAACAACAATAATTATCCACCATGTTTTGATGCACATTGAATCCTCTCTTTACCTCCCAAGCCCCAAAATACAAAATTACCTTCAAACAAACGGGGCAATAGTTCCCCTTGACAAACAATCTTCCACATGCATCACAGCAAGTATATCCCAGAAACCACCTGTTACATAAATTACAAAGGTTAAAATATTAAAAATTGTCTGTTTCAGTCTATAATACCCCCAAGAGATGCTTAACTCTATCTCAATTGCTTCTGGCAAAAATGTTGCAACATAGTAATTTCAGACAGGAACGGTACCTCACACTCAAGCCATTTCCTGGGACATTGGATCCACAACTATGGCACCTTGTATGTTTGGGGCACAGATAAGGTCCAGAACTGACGTTCTGCGATGTCCATAATCATTATGAGCACTTTACAAACCATGTAAGTGACGAGTGAAAAATGCAAACTCACCTTGTGCGGGGGATGCTGGCAGTAACAGTGATATGCACCATCACACCTCTTGCAAAACATGAATTTTTTAGGATCCCCTGCTCTTCGGCATATCTTGCATGACAGAATAGAAAGCAAAGCATAAGGGCCACATTCGCCTTTGAGTCATGACACACCCATGAAATCGGAACAAAGTTAATGGGCCAGCACCAGAAACCCAGCACAACAAAGTAAGCACTTAATCTCAGCAAGTGTATCCAGAAGGAAAGAAGAAACACAGGAGAGAGCCAGCACTTAATGGACCATGAAGATTTCAAATTCTGCAACTCAACGGAGTAAAGAAACCAAAAATCTGAATCCAGATCTTGAGATTGGTCAATTGAGTTTAAATCAAAGAACAAGATCCTGACGACAGCAAGCATGCGCAACCTAACGATAGCACCGGATTTCGCATATTACCTCACAAATTCGGCAAGAGGGACAGGTCCATGAACTCCAGTGAAAAAGATCTGCAGCCATTCAACATTGACAAGGATTAAATAAAAAAAAAAGAGGTTAGAACAAATAAAGAAGACAGGGGCCATGCAGACCAATAAGAACCTTCACAAAAAATCCGTACCCCTGTTCTGAGCCCAGCTTTTAATGCAGCTCCTGTGGTACTTCTTGCCACAACTTTTGCACGAAAGCATCTTCTTTGCTCTCTCACTCCCTTCATTTTCCCCAAAAAGGCACATCCGGCACAATATTTTCGAGTTGGAATGACCTTGGCCTTGACCATGGTCTTCTCCGACAACGTCTACAGAGGCGTCCTATACACACGAGTCGAATTAAGGAAAACAGAATTGGAGTAAAGCACCAAGACGCAAACGAGCCATGAAGTAGGCTCGAAACCTATGAGAAGGAGAAGCAGTCGGCCACCCTCGTATGCTTACGCGGGTCACTCCATCATTTCTACAGATCTAAACTGAGTTATACGATCGTTTTACATCGCGGCGAACCAGATACATGCGAGCGTCTAAGTGCATACAAAATAAAATCGGACGCTCAGCCAAATGAATACACATGTACTAGAATATCGTCTAATGTCGGTGCTGATTAAAGACGAGAGCCCGAGGAAACAGACAAACTTTGTTAAGCGAGACCAAAAGGGAACAATTGTGCATATAAGGGGAAATCCCTGATATACATTCAATGGAGAAATTATACCCTCAAATAGCCCAATGACCTCCAAGTTTGAAATTATCCAAAACACTAAGAGCAATATACATATGCAAAAAACTAGAAAGACTTCTGACAGTTTCGGAATAAAACAGGTCTGCAAGCACACTGTATGTGATAAATTAACCGCTCACCCATATTCAATAACGACGTACGTACTGACACAGCTTCATCTAACGAAAGGTAAAAGTAAATAAACAATTACAATCCAAGCAATTCTCGTAAACCGTAGAGGAGGTGAGCTCACCGCAACGTCACCAGACTCAAATCGCCGAGCATAGTCCTCGGCCGCGACCATGGCGGCGGCGGCCTTCTTCTGCAGCGCGGCACGCTTCGCCTGCGCCGACACGGCGGCCAACGCATCGTCCGCCGCTCCATCAGCCCCGGCCCCCCCGGCCCCGGCGCCAGCGCCAGCACCGCCACCGACGGCGACGATCCCGAGCGCATCGGCGAGGGCCGCGGGTTGCGGGGGAGGCGGGGGAGGCGGGAGTACCTTGGGAACGGCGACCTGGAGGGTACCGGCGGCGTCCCGAGCCCTAATCCCCCACGGATCGACCAGGAACTCCTGGAGCTGCAGGATCTCGCGCACGAACCCATCGTCCTGGCGGAGGCCGCGGGGAAACCCTAGGGAGCAGTAGCAGATTCGGCGACTGCGGGGAAAACAACCGAACCAACCAAACAAAAAGCCAAAACAACGGAGGGGAGTGAAACCTCGAGGAAGAGCGCGAGAGAGGAAGCGGAGGAAAATAAAGAAGGAAGAGGGGGAGGGAGGGAGGGAAGGAGGACGTACCATGTAATTGGGCAAGCTACATGAAAGGCCATACCCATAAGCGGAGGGAGAGACGATATTGGGATTTTGAATTATTCGAGTTTTTGAGGGGCGATTAGCGAAGAGAGAGGGGCAGGGGGCCGCTTCCGAAAAATCTTTTCCTGGGGGATCCTTTTTACTATTATTTATTATCCCCCTCCTCATTTATTCCTGTTTTTCTCCGACCAGCGCCATAACGAAGTTACCCGATGAAGCCTCTCCCGGGAGCGCGCCACGCGTCCCCTCCTGGTTGGGCGTCGTCCTGTCAAAGTTTTTTTTTATATATAATAATAGTGAACGGATGACGTACAACTTTGAGGGGGCCGCGTGGTTGGGGGATAGCAGTTTTTTGCTCCACGTTGAAGATTGGGGTCGCGGGTTCGACCCTCTCCTTTGTGCGGCTTCATTTCTTTCTCTCTCTCTTGTTTTTTTTTTTTTTTTACTATTTTCTAATTTTTAAAATGCAATTTACCTTCAGAGTTATTTTCGCGATTGAATACATATATTGATAGTAAAATTTAGTTAGAAGATAATGCTATTATTTAATGTTTCTACAAAGTAAAAATGACAAGACCAAAACTCTATATTGCAATTATTGAATAATTTGTCATCCAAATCGTGTGCGGTCATGTCTTCTCGAGTGATCAGCTAGATCCATAGAATATGCGAGAATATACACGATTTCAACGTAAAACGATTATACAATAGTTTGAAATATTGGTGCACGAGTAACTCGATCATTTCATCCGGATAATCCAATCTTTTAGAAAAATGCAAGTCGGTAAGAAAAGATATTCTTTATGTCAGGGGTATCTGAGAAATGGGCTAAAACTAGAAGGACGATCACTCTTGAAGTTTGGTGATACCTTCGTCAATTTAGATTTGATTAATGCGATTAGATGAGTTCGCAAAAATTCGATTTGCTCTTTATGCAGTTTCCCGAGACCATCAAAATCAAATGGCGTTGGTAAAAAATTGTAATATATTCAAATGCGGTTGTGAACTTTAAATTGGACTAATCGGGTCCCCAAATCATTTTCCTAAGTTAATTGCACCCTCTAACTTTCTCATTGTGACAATGTTCAATTTGAGCCTCGATGATATTAAATATTAACAGAATTTAATGGCCTTCACACCATTAGTTATGCTATTTAATGGACAAAGCATCCTACGTGGAAACTCAAAATGATATCGACTTAGTATTCTCAATGTGTAAATATACATATATATAAATAAATATTTTTATAAGGAAATCGTATCAGGGAAAACTCGAGTTTTAACCTAAACCGACATTTACATCACCTATTGCGCCAGGACATCCTTTGCAGTTGTTCCCTAGACGTTCTCTGAGAAGTCCAAGCATGGCCTTCTTATGCTCATCCTCGCCTTCAACTCTCATTATTTGAATAATCTTTTCTGCTTCAGCCTTTATATTTGCTGCAACCCACAGTCCAAAACAAAAACAAAACTTGCAATAAATTCATATTACTCTTATAAGTTGTCCAAATGGTAGCACTGGCTAAGAAAATTCGAGGTTACCGATACTAATGTCACGCATAGCTCGCTGAACACGCTGGTCCAGGTCAATGCCAACAATCAGGATTCCCACAATCTCCTATCCATAGACGGACATAGCCTGCAAAAGTTAGAGAACTCCAGTTCAGATCATCTCTCATAATAATATCAAGAAAAAGTCTAGGGTGGACAACCTTGCCGACTTCATCTTTAGCAGCTTTGGCAATTTCGTTCTTCCGCTCAAAAGCGTCACCCAAATTTAGCTTTGCAACACTAGCTTGGATCGCTGGAATGATTGAAACAACAAAATCAAGGATGCAATAGTTGTTGCTTGCTCTGTAAGAATTTTCTAATGTGGGCTTCATTAATTGAAATTAACTGAATTAGTTTGGTCTAATAAAGGTAAGATATATGGGTTCTTAATAAGTCTAATATGGGGCTGGCTGGTGTGGGCCGCGTACGGCCCGGCCCGTAATGAGAGGGCCCGTGGTCGAAGACTCTATAAATAGCGCTCAAGTCCCTCCACTAACATGATGATGTACAATCTAACTCACATACAGATCTAGAGAGAACTTTCTTCTCGTGAGTGGCAATCTCATTAGGCCAGTGTTCTAACGAAGGGTATAGGGGAGAAGCACTTGAATTCGTGTTCGGAAACCGTCGCAAATTCTGCGTCAAGTTCGATAGATTCCAAACCAGGTACGCGAATCGATAATTTCTCCATTAACGTGCTTCGATTTCTGATTATGGTGATCCTGGGCGTGCCATTTTCGTGACCAACATGTGGTATCAGAGCCTGCCATAGATTAGAACTGAAACATGCGGATTAGGACCGTTTTCGTTATGTCTGAGAGGTTTTTACCTATTTTCGAAATTTTTTGTCGGTGGAATGTAAAATTTTATTACATATTCCGAATCAACTCGTCGAGACGAGAAGATTGACGGGTGGCACGTCATCGGAAGAGGCCGTACGCGCCCTCACGCACCGTGGGCGCGGCGGCGCGTGACAGCCACACGCGGCTGTGCCGAACCGGAGCGTTTTTCCACCGGTAACCGCTTGCTAACGTCAGCGAGGGCACGGATTCGGGTTGACCCGGATCCTGACCCGACCCGACCGTTGACTCGACCCGAGTTTTGACCCGACCCAATTGTTGACCTGACCGGTCAACCGATCAAACCAGTACGTTGACCGTTGACCGATTGGACCGGTCGGACCGGCTGTTCAGACCGGTTTGATCGACTGAACACACGCGCACGCGCCGCGCCTTCCGGCGGCACGTGAGGGCGCGTCCGGTGTCCGTTTGGGACGTTCTTGGTACCGACGCGCTCGTATCGAGATTCTCTACATTGTGATGTATTTATTTTACATGTTTGAAGCTTTTACATATGTGAAAATACGTATAGAACCCTATATAAGCGTATTTTTAGGGTATTTTTGCGTATTTTCTTGTATTTCTCTATGGTTTCGGAAATGCATATGGTAGCTCACATGTATATCACCACATAAGGATTGTGTAGAGTGTAATTCATTGTCTATCAATGGATGGAACAGTATAATTAGCATGACATGTAATTTCAAAGACATATGCCCTGTCTTTACGTCTAACATTACATGTATATAGTGAATGTGATATATAAAGCTTATATCCCTGGTATGAGAGATTTTCAAGGATTCAGTTGGGTAGTGACTGCCAAAGTGGCACACTTGACTGGGTTTGAGAAATATCGGTCTCATATTGTGGCTGGATGTCTCCTGTTCTATTGCATGATCATACTCCCAAAGGAGGTGATCTTGTATTAGTTTATGAAGGGGTACATGTATAGCATGTGCTTGAGAAATGACTGATCTTAGTGGTTCATACACCCAAAGGTGGTGATTTCACGAAAGATTAGAATATGTTCTCATGGCCGCTGTCATGTGGAGAGTGTACAACTGCATATCATATTTGCTGCCAAAAGGTGATTATGTAATGAAGTATGTAACTCTCTAGATAAGTACTCACATAATGCTCATTATATTGTTTGTTTATTTTCCAGTCACCTTTTCTATAAACGGTAATTCCATTTCCATTGAGGTCCTTACTGGGTTAAACTTTAAGAAATGGAAAGAGGATTTTCTATTTGGAATGGAGCTGGCGGATGTTCACATTGCTCTTACAAAGGATAAGCCGGCAGATATCACGGTCACCAGTACTGAAGCTGAGAAAACGGACTATGCTGCCTAGGAAAAGAGCAATCGGATTTGCTTATTGACAATGAAGAAATCCATTCAAGAACATTTGAAAAGCGGTTTGCCAGCTGACTGTACTGCTAAGGAAATGATGGCAGCCTTAGAGGCTAGAAACCGCATTTCATCTAATGCTGAGGTTGGTACACTTCTTCAAAAGCTCTTCAATATAAAGTATGATGGTACTGCTGGGGTTAGAGATTATGTCCTTAGGATGGTAGACCTAAAGACGAAGCTTCAAGCTCTTAATGTTTCCATTCCTGATGCTTGTATTGTGCATCAAGCCCTAAACACCCTTCCACCTGATTTTGGGATTATAAAGACAAATTACAATTTCCAAGATGAGACTTGGTTAGTTAATGACTTGATAGCAAGGTTTGGTGGCAGAGGAAGAGAAACTTAAGAAAGAAAAAGGGCATCTAGCCTTATATGTTTCTGGTTCTCACAAAAGGAAGGATAAGAAGTCCAGAAATTGTACTCATAAAGGTACTCATGACACTACCGATCAATCTGACAATATGGGTTCAAAGAAATCATCCTTCAAAAGGGATGGTGACCACTGCTTCTTTTGTAAGAAGAAAGGTCACATAAAGAAGGACTATGGAAAATTCAAAGCTTGGTTGTCCAAACGTGAGACTACAGGTAATGATTCTTTGGCACTTGTTTGTGAATCCAACCTATCAGAAGCACCATCTAGTTCTTGGTGGCTTGATAGCAGTGCAACTAATCATATTTCGTTTACTATACAGGGATTCATAAAACGGAGGAAGCCAAATAAGGATGAGTCAAGACTCACTGTGGGAAATAACGAGAAAGCTGATGTTGTGTTTGTGGGAGATGTAATCTTGAATCTAGACTCTGGTTTTAGATTAATGTTGAAAGACACTTTTTATGTACATTCTTTTAGACGGAACTTAGTTTCCGTATCGTGTTTAGACATGTATGGCTACTCTTTTGAAATCAAGAACATTGTAATTTCTTTGTTTCTTAATTCAAATAAGGTTGAGTGCTGTAATATGTCCAACGGATTGTACAAATTGTGTTTGTCTCCCAATGACATATACGTCGGTTATACGGCTGAAAAGGTTGTTTCCAAGAGACTGCTACCTAAGGAACAGTCTTATGCATTATGGCATAAACGACTTGGTCATATTTCTAAGGATAGAGTAGAAAGGCTGATAAAGACTAACATCCTGCCTGCTCTTAAAGATGACCTAGAGACACGCGTAGACTGTTATAGAGGTAAAATGACCAAGATAAGAAAAAAAATTGCAGTCCGAAGTTCTGACCTATTGGAGGTCATTCACACTGACATAAGTGGACCCTATACGGCAACCTTATGTAGAAATTTTTATTTCATCACATTTATTGATGACTATTCTCGATATGGCTATCTGTACTTGATTAAAGAAAAGTCTGAGTCTCTTGACAAGTTCAAGATTTTTCAGACTGAAGTCGAGAAACAGTTGGGAAATGTATAAAGGTTGTTAGATCTGACCGAGGTGGAGAGTATTATGGCAAGCATGGCGATGCCGGATAGTTTAAGGGGCCATTTGCCAAATACTTAGAGGATTCTAGGATAGTGGCTCAATTTACTATGCCTGGGAGTCCTGAGCAAAATGGTGTAGCCGAAAGGCGCAATCGCACCCTTATGGAAATGGTGAGGAGTATGATTAGTAGGACAAATTTACCCGGTTTTATGTGGGGTGAAGTTTTAAAAACAGCTTTGTACATTCTGAATCGTGTACCTACTAAAACTGTTCCATTGACTCCTTTTAAGTTATGGACTGGGCGTAAGCCTAGCTTAAACTATCTTAAAGTATGGGGATATCCTGCAGAAGTGAAGTTATATAATCTAACATTAAGTAAGTTGGACTCCAGAACCACTCGGTGTTACTTTGTATCTTACCCGGATCATTCGAAGGGATATCGGTTCTATAATCCCAATGGAGGCACAAGAATTGTGGAATCACAGACAGCCAAGTTTCTGAAGTTTGATGTGGCCGAAGAAAGTAGCTGCTCACAGACTATTGAGGATAATAGTACGGTGGGTAATGTTGTATCTTTATCTCATCCCATACAGATAATTGTGGAGACTCCCACATCACAGACTGAACCTGTTGAGGCTCAGGATCCTGTTGTCGAGACAGCTCCTAATGAAGTTCCTCAAGGTTCTCAGGTGCAGGATGAGGATGTTGCTGCTCCAGTAAGGAGATCCATTAGGGAGAAACGATCAGCTATACTACCGGACTATTTAGTCTATATAGGAGAGCAAGACTACGATATCGGTTCTGTAGCTGATCCAGTGACTTATGCGGAAGCTGTTTCTTGTCCTCAGTCGAAACTGTGGTTAGATACAATGAGAGATGAAATGCAGTCTATGAAGCATAATGGAGTTTGGGAACTTGTTGAATTATCTGAAGGTCATAGACTCATTGGCTGCAAATGGGTGTATAAGACTAAAAGGGACTCTAAAGGAAAGATTGAGAAGTTTAAAGCCAGACTGGTAGCCAATGGTTTCACTCAAAGAGAAGGAGTAGACTATGAAGCAACTTTTTCTCCAGTCTCTTCTAAAGATTCTTTCAGAGTGATCATGGCATTGGTAGCTCATTTCGATATAGAGTTACACCATATGGATGTTAAAACTGCCTTTCTCAATTGAGACCCTAATGAAGAAGTCTATATGATGCAACCCAAAGGCTTTACGGCAGATGATTCAAGTACGCTTGTATGTAGACTAAAAAAGTCTATTTATGGTCTCAAGCAAGCTTCTAGACAATGGTACTTGAAGTTTCATAGTGTTGTCGCTTTATTTGGTTTTGTTGAGAACAAAATAGATCAATGTACCTTACCAAAAAAAAAAAAAAATAGATCAATGTATATACTGCAAGGTCAGTGGGAGGAAATTCATTTTCCTTATACTCTATGTGGATGATATTCTGCTTGCGAGCAGTGACCTTGGTTTACTGCATGAGACAAAGCGGATGTTGTCAAAGAACTTTGATATGAAGGACCTTGGTGAGGCGTCTTTTGTCCTTGGCATTGAGATTCATAGGAATCGTTCTCGCCGACTATTGGGTTTATCTCATAGGGCATATGTTGATCGTATCTTAGAAAGATTCAATATGCAGCAATGCAAGCCAGGAATTGCTCCTGTCATTAAGGGTGATAAGTTGAGTCTGTCACAATGTCCTCATTCAGATTTTGAAAAAGCCCAAATGAAGAATGTACCTTATGCTAATGCACTTGGGAGTATTATGTATGCTCAAGTATGTACTAGACCAGATATTGCTTTTGCAACAGGACTTCTAAGCAGATATCAATCAAATCCAGGACACGATCATTGGGTTGCTGCCAAGAAGGTTTTGAGATATTTAAAGAGGACAAAAAACTATATGCTGATTTACAAATATGTTCAGGACCTACAGCTGGTTGGGTATTCGGATTCAAACTTTGCTGGCTGTCAGAATGAAAAGAAGTCGACAACGGGTTACATCTTTAAGTTAGCAGGAGGTGCAGTATCATGGAAAAGTGAGAAACAGAAATCAATGACATCCTCTACCATGCAAGCGGAGTTTGTAGCATGCTTTTCGGCCGCTACTCAGGCAATTTGGCTTCGGAACCTCATTAAGGAGTTGACCGTATTTGATTTTGTGGATAGGCCCATATAGTTGTATTGTGACAATAACTCTGCAGTGTTGTTTGTTGACAACAACAGAGTTCTCAAGGGATCTAAGCATATGGAGGTCAAGTACCTGACTATAAAGGAAAAAGTTCAGACTGGTGACATTGCAGTAAAGCACATTTCAACAGATGATATGATTACAGATCCACTAACTAAAGGCCTTTGCCCTTGTATATTTGATCGACATGTCATGAACAAGGGCTTAGGAGTATCATGGGATACTGTTAATTAGTGGGAGTTGTTTAGTTTTATGTTGCTCTTATGAAGTTTGTATCTGATTTTGTTACATTTTGTAATATTTGAATATGTATCAACTCTTTTGCATTCAATGAGGTATTTGTGAATATAGATTTATCAAGTTGAGTACACATATTTGATGAAAATCTCGAGGCATTATGTAAACCTTGAGTATAGGCTATGGGGCATTCTTGATATTAGCCTTAACGATATGTCTTGTTACACATAAAGTACAGTTAACTATCAAGGTAAGACATATGCAGGTTCGTTGGAACCATGAAGAATATTCTCTAGTGACACACTAGGTTTTGTGACACTTAAGGAGAGAGAATTTGGACTAACAAACTGGACAACACATGAAGTATCACTCATTATGAGGTATTGTCCATTTGACACACTACCATATTGAATCCATATCAGTAAAGTTGAAAGCACTCGTGACTATGAAAAGCTCTGCGTGAGTACATACAGTTACTGCCATGATTCGGTGTTCGAGACTTTATGGAATCGGATTGACTGTTAAGAATAATCTCTAGACCAATATAAGGGTGTGCACACAGTTCTATTTCAATTAATATCGCCCAAGTAGGAGAATGTAAGAATTTCCTAATGTGGGCTTCATTAATTAAAATTAACTGAATTAGTTTGGTCTAATAAAGGTAAGATATATGGGTTCTTAATAAGTCTAATATGGGGCTGGCTGGTGTGGGCCGAGTACGGCCCGGCCCGTAATGAGAGGGCCCGTGATCGAAGACTCTATAAATAGCGCTCAAGTTCCTCCCCTAACCTGATGATGCACAATCTGACTCACATACGGATCTAGAGAGAACTTTCTTCTCGTGAGTGGTAATCTCATTAGGCCAGTGTTCTAACGAAGGGTATAGGGGAGAAGCACTTGAGTTCGTGTTCGAAAACCGTCGCGAATTCCGAGTCAAGTTCGATAGATTCCAAACCAGGTACGCGAATCGATAATTTCTTCATTAACGTGTTTCGGTTTCTGATTATGGTGATCATGGGCGTGCCATTTTCGTGGCCAACATGCTCAACGTGTTAATTGAAGTTCTGAAGTATGTTCCTTGAACATGAAAATTGTACAAATTTGGAAGTTCAATTGGCACATACCATCGATCACAAAGGCTTGGATCTGACTCCTCGGGTTGCTGAGCTGGTAAAAGGCATCACTTGCTTCGTTTGCAAGGGCTCGGTGTTGTACAGATGCAAGAAGATTGACAAACACATTGTCCTGTCAGAAAATTATCACGCGAGGTCATTACCTATTAAAGCATTTACGTGTCAATCGGTAACAGGTGATAGGCTGCCATGTCACAAAACTGAAATAAGAAAAGGAAATTGACAAATTCATTAACATTCAACAAACCTTGGTCCTGGTTTCGCATTTCACGTCCAATTGCCGCAATCAGAGCGAGAGTTTGCCAGCAAGCTAATATCCCATAATCCAAGGAAGGAAATGGCACCTGGGTTCCAGTACTTCTTCAAAAGAGGTTACTCGTCTTATATGTCTTCCAACTGGATCCATCAAATGAGAAAAACACGCTATTACTTCTAAGCCCTAACCAATGTGAGTATGGGAAGGTAATATATACATGAAAGAGATGTAAGCGACAAGACTCTAACTCACTAAGCACACATACAGAGAAGATAGTGGTCCGAACCCACAGCTGGAACTCATCCGAAGAAATGGGGCTTATCAAAAACCAGAAAAAGATAGTGGCGGACTTGGAATTAGAGATCTTATGTCCTTTAACAAGCCATGCTTGGAAAACAAGCTTGGAGGCTTGCACAATCACCAACTTCCATTTGGAGTCAAGTCTTGAAGGGCATTTATTTCCCGGGGGGGATTTTTGGAAAGCAGGGAAAGGCTCCCGGCCTTCATGGGGCTGGCAAAGCATAATATTGGAAAGAGAGACGATTTATTCAGAGATAATGTGGTCGGCGGGACATGGGAAATCGATTAAAATTCACGAAGATAAGTGAGTTTCAGCTGGTTTGACAGGAGGACCTGCCAACCGAGAAGAACCCCAAAGTGTGGCGGATCTAATTATACCAGAAACAAATCAGTGGAATGAACAGAAATTGAAAGAACTTTTTGATGAGGAAATAGTGAAGGAAATCCTCACTACCCCCACTCAGCCTAATCCCGAGGGCCGACAAGTTAATACGGAAGGGCGCTTAAACAGGTGCAAACAATGCGAGAAATGGCTACCACAGCATTTTATACCGCAGAACAGCACCATTACACAAACCAAGCAGTAAAATGAAAAGAAATTGAATAAACTTTTTGATGAGGAAACAGTGAAGGAAATTCTCACTATCCCACCCAGCCCAATCCCGAGGGCTGATAAGTCGATATGGAAGGGCGCTAAAACAGGTGCTCACAATGCGAAAAATGGCTACCACAGCATTTCATTTTATACCACAAAACAAAAATTGAAACAGGAAAAAGCTCCAAATTTCATACGCCTCAAGCAAAATAAATCATAACGAGAGAAAGAGTCCGGAATCATTTAGAAAAAGAAGATCCATTAGTTTGAGGAATAGAGAAAGAATGCCCTAACATTCGGGCATTGCCCGAGCGGTTCTATCAAATTTATCATAGATTTTAGCTGCCGTGACTAGTGCAATTAGAGTAAGTGCACGCCCACTACATTCAAAATTGTGTAGGGTCATATGTTCTTGAGTTGTCAGCTAATCATAGAATATGTGTGAATATACATGATTTCACCATAAAACAATTATACAACAGTTTGAGGTATTGGTGCGTGAATAACTCAATCATTTCGTCCACGAAAGTGAAATGCATATATTCCAATCTTTCAGAACAATACAATTCGGTAAGAAAAATATTCTTTTTGCAATGGGTATCCGAGAAATGGGCTAAAACTATTAGGATGATCATTCTTTAAACTTGGTGATACCTTCGTCAAATTAGATTTGATTAATGCGATTACATGAGTTTGCAAAAATTTGATATGCTCTTTATGCAGTTTCCCAAGACCATCAAAATCAAATGGTGTTGGTCAAAAGTAATGGTATATTCAAATACGGTTGTGAACTTTAAATTGGATTAATTGGGTCCGTAAATCATTTTCCTATGTAAACTAGGCCCTCTGACCTTTTAGTTGTGTCGAATGTTCAATTTAAGTCTCGATGATATTAAATATTAGGGTTAATACCATGAAAAACCCCAAATCAGTACACATGTGATAAATTTACCCCAAACTAATTTTTTTACTATAAAAAACCTCAAACAAGTACTCATGTGACAAATTTATCCTCCATTAATTTCCGTTAAATTTTACTGTCAAATTGCTGAGTTAAATGACACATAGCAGTTGACTGATGTACCAGTTTTGGAATTTACCATCCGTTTGTCACATGTACCTTAGTTTGTAGTTTTTTTTTGTATTAATCCAAAAACGGAGGGTAAAATTATCATAAATGTATCAGTTTGGGGTTTTTTATAGTCAAGAAATTAATTTGGGGTAAATTTGTCACAGGTGTACCGGTTTGAGATTTTTCGTGGTATTAATCCTAAATATTAACGGAGTTTACTTCTATGAACGACATTCAAAATAGTTGCTTATTTTTTGGTTTCTTACTTTACAAGAAGTATAATGGCGTTCATACCATTACTTTTGGGGAAAATTCCAACTAACGACCTAAAATGCCCTCATTTTCTCAAATAAGGGCCTAAAGTAGATATTATCTCAAACAAAGACCTAAAGTCAAGCATGAAGTGTTATTGTTTTTTCAAATAAGGACTTGAGGTGGACCTTCTCTCAAATAAGGTCATAAAGTGGCTTATTACTCTAAAAAAAGGGTTTGACTTTGCTGGTTGAAGGGCATTGTCATCATTTACTTCTTTTTGAATTTTTTTTTCCTTTTTCTATTTTTTTCTTTTCCTTTACTTTTTTTCTTTTTCCTCTTTCCTTCGTCGATCATAAGACTTAGGCGAGGATTGTCCTCATCAGCATCGAGCGAGGGCGGCCCTCGCCCACCCAGCCATTGCGAGGGTCGCCCTCGCCTGAGGTCGGTGGACGTCTTTGGCGATGGCCGGAAGAGAGAAAATGAAAAAAGGAAAATAAAAAGAAAGTAAAAATATTTTTAAAATATATTTAAAATTTTTGACTAAAATACCCCTTCTTCAACGCCGAAATAGTCACCAGTCGGCCAAAATTTTTTATTTGAGATGATTTTACCACTTTTGTTTGAGACTAATAAGCCACTTCATGCCTTTATTGGATACAAAGTCCACTTCATGCCCTTATATTGAGAAAATGAAAGCACTTCGGACCTTTATTTGAAATATTCCGTTACTTTTGCTATGTAATGGACAAGACATCCAACAAAACTCAAAATCTGGAAATATATATAATGGAGCGCGCTTTTTCCACTCCTCTCTTTACTCTCACACCTCCTTTTACGGTGTATTGACCATATTAGCCACGCTAAGAGTCAAAAGTGGACTCATTTGGGAATTTTTTTATTTGTTTCTTTTTTTTTTCCACTTTCCTTTTTCTTCTTGGTGGTTTTGTTGATTGGGGACCAATAGATCTGAAGATGACGCATCGCAATTGCTCCTTGATGAGAGTGTTGAGCTCCTTATCCTCGCAGATGGCCAATTGCAGATATCAGGATTATCTTCACGTTCAGATCTTGGTCGCGTTGCCCGTGAGCTCACTACACTGGTAAAGTTTGGAGTGATCATGATTAGTGTGGTTAATCCTCGTCTTGCTATGGAGGTTCAAAGCCAAGGCCAAGCTCTACAAGAGAGTCTCGCTCTCTTACCTATTCCTCACTAATAATCTGAATGGTGGAAAAGGCGAGATTGACGAACCTCGAGTGTGTGAGGCACGCGAGAAAGGTGAGGCAATACACGGCAAGCTATGCAGCCGCGGCATAGAGCAAGGTTCTCTCGTCGCTGCTGGAGGTGGTGTCCGAAGGACGATCGCCAAAGGTAGCAAGGGCTTGTCTCCAGAGTTCGATGCAACATTTGAGGAGGAGTACTGGAATCAAACGTCATGGACCATGCCAGACAAGAAGCTGAGTGAGGAGATTAAGCTGTCCCTTGTGTTGGCATAGGGTTGGTTCTATCATATGTGCCAAAGGTTTGTGAGGGGCGATGGCGAGGTAGAGGTTCCATAAGACGCGCAATTGTTGGTGTGCATGGATGTCTCGGAGGAGGAAGATTAAGACGCACTGGCGATACGCATCAACACAAGCGAGAACAAGATGAAGGAAAGTGGAACAAAAAAAAGAAACAATTAAAAAACAGCCCTCAAATGTTATTCCATGTTCTAATGCTTACATTTTGGTGTGATACGACTTGAAGATGGACTTCTTACCGTGACGGTGCCTAAGCGAGCTACAACTGTAGTGGAGAAGAGACCGAACACCATGAACAAGACTTAAACAGAGAAAGCCACGACCAAGCAAAAAAGCCACCTGAGAGCGAAGTGAGAAGGAGAAAATCTAGCAGTGAGGATGCTTAACAGGAACGGTGGGAATCATTTAGTTGCCCCGTTCATTGTCAATTTCAGTGGCAAACTAGATCTTAGATGGCAGAAGGGCGAAAACAAATCCATCCAGTCTCATCTTCCCCGACCAAATTTTCAGAAGAAAGGAACTTCATCAAAGTTAATGCACTCAACCGACGGAGGAGGTTATGACAGTATGGGAGCGGAAGCACAATCATAGCATAGAAAATAATTACAGATACAAACTGAGTCATTCATATCTTGTCATACGACATAAGACGCAGTCAGGACACAATTTAAACCACCACATTAAGAATCTTCAGAGGAAAACTATCTTCCTAGTGATAAAGTAATAAAAGACATAATAAGTCCAATTTGACTGCTTCTACTCTGATCACCAATCACTTTCTGATGAAAGCGGTGCCTGTGCTGCACAGATTTCCCTCATGGTGTCAAAGTATTGAGTCACGAGAATCATGTCCATGTCGTCCTTTGCAGTTGTTCCTGGCACTTTCTCCGAGAAGTCAAGCCCACTGTTTCTTAAAACATCCTCAATGGCCTTCTTGTACTTAGCATCCCCTTCAGCTCTCTTGATTTGCAGAATCTTTTCCGCTTCAGCCTTCCTCTCTGCTGCAATCCACAGCCCAAAACAAAAATAAAACTTACAGTAAACTCATATGATGCAGATCACTTTGACATGTAGTGGTGTATCATTGAAGTAGCTTTTAAGCACCAAACAAAGTCCAATTTCTCGTCTGATGCAGATGAAATAATGTTACAAAAGTTGAGTATTATGTGAATCCCTTTCTTGTCTTTCATAACATGAGATTTACTCTTATGGGTTGTCTAAATGGCAGCACTGGCAAAGAAAGGAGACCACATATCAAATTTATCACAGCTTTTAGCTGCCGTGACTAGTGCAATTAGAGTAAGTGCACGCCCACTACATTCAAAATAGTATATGCTGTTTATGCAATGGCCACGGAACGTATTTACAATGAAGTATGCTGAGTTTAATTTTAAACCTTTGACACATGGCCACTTAGTGCTGCAAATGACACGATGTCATGTATCACTAACCATTCAAAGATTTTACCATGTCGAACAATTATCTAGAATCAATTGGCAATTGAAACTTCAAGGTTACCAGCGATTTCACGAATAGCTTGCCTAGCACAAAGATCCAGTTTAATGTCCACGATCAGGGTCCGCACAATCTCGTATCCATAGTCGGACATAGCCTGCAAAATTATAAGAACTCCCGTTCGGATTATCTCTCTTAATAATATCAAGAAGTCTAGAGTGGACAACCTTTCCGAGCTCTTTCTCAACAGCTTCGGCAATTTCATTCTTCCGCTCATAAGCAACATCCACGTTTAGCTTTGCGACACTAGCTCTGATCACTGCAATGATTGAAACAACAAAAAAAGGAATGCAATAGTTGTTGCTTTCTCTAAGTGTTAATTGAAGGACTAGAGTATTTTACTTGCACATGAAAATTATACAAATTTGGAAGGTCATTTGGCATATACCACTGATCACATAGGTCTCCATCTGACTCCTCGGGTTGCTCAGCTGGTAAAAGGCATCGATTGCTTTGTCTACAAGGGGTCGGTATTGCACAGATGCAACAACATAGACAAACAGATTGTCCTGTGAGAAAAATATCACGTGAGGTCATTGCCTATTCAAGCATTTACAAGTCAATTGGTAACAAGTGACATGCTGCCATATCACAGAACTGAACGAGAAAAGGAAATTGACGAATTCATCAGTATTCATCTCTAAATTCACAAATTATTTGAAATACATCGATAGACCCGCACTGATACTTCTCGACAAACCTCCACGAAAGCTAGTTTAATTGCAAAAATGTAGTTCTCATGATGGTTTGAGCACAGGACGTTCAAAGAGTGATGTGCTGATTTAAACATTTTCTGTTTCCCACTAAGATGATCGTGGACGCATTTGTGTACTATAGCAAAATCCTCTAGAATGATATCTAAATGTTGATGGAAGTTTGCACAATGAAAAAAGATAAACTTTGCAAGGCAAATCCAACAAACCTTGGTCTTGGTTTCGCATTTCACATCCAACTGCTGCAATCGGAGCGAGAGTTTGCCAGCACGCCGATATCCGAGAATCCAAGGAAGAAAATGACACCCAGGCTGCAGTACTTCTTCAAACTTGCCAAATCTCTCCTTAAAAGCTACTGTGGACTGGTCAACTTGAATGCAGCAGAAGAGGTTACCCATCTTATATGTCTTTCCACTGTATCCATGAAAGAAGAAAAACACACCATTACTTCTAAGTACGGGAAGGTGAAATATCCAATGACAGACAGATCACAACAAACAATTGAAATAGTAAAAAGCTCCAAATTTCATACATCTCAAGCAAAATAAATCACAACGAGAGAAAGAGTTCGGTATCATTCAGAGAAAGAAGATCGATTAATTAGAGGAACAGAGAAAGAATGCTGGACAATTCAACAATTAACTCGCACGCTCTGTGCACACCGTGGAATCACAAACCCAACAACTTCTCCACATCAAATTACATCAAGAAAACGATGGACAACGATCAAAAAAGCGCCCACCTTTCCAAAAGAGGAAAAAGCAGGAATTCCCCAGGTTCCGAAGTTTCTGAAAAACCCACATGCAGACTGAAATCGAGAGAACAAAGACCGAAAATTTACCTTTCTCGTCTTTCTTTCGTGCCTGCGTCAGGCTGTCAGAGATCGCAGTAACCCTAAGGAGGTTCGAAGCTTAGGTAGATAGTTGAGTTGGAGACAGATCACTTTATTCTGGTGAAGGAGATAAGCCGGTCGGCAGATCAATTGGGCTGGGACGCAAGCTCTTATCGTCGACGCCCAAGCCCGCATGAAGAATTTCCTGTTATTGAAGAAAGCCCACTGCCAAAGAGAGGGTTGCGGTTTGGGTTGTCCAAGCCGTGAACCGAGTTTCTTATCGATCCCTTTTGGATCGACCAAACAAAAAAAAAGAATCTATTCCTTTTGGAGCCGTAATGTTCTGAAGCAATTACTTTGTTTTCTCAAACTGTTGCATAATGAAAGTTTTGAAGTTTTTTGACCACAAAACAAAGCGGGAATGCAGAAAAGAGAGATCCCGTGGGTTGATAATGGAGTTGAACAAATTCGAGACTGGATGCACATCTACGAATTAATTTGGACGATACTTATCAATAAATTTAAAATGGGATTTTAATACTTTTATCTTAGGGTTTGAGATGCTGAATTTGTTTTGATATGCTCAATCCCGAATCACGAGAGATTCATGGGATAAGGATTATGCCTAGAAAATTTAAGATTTGAGAAAATTTATTTATATGACCGTAGGACGAGAGGTATAAAATATTTATGAAATCGAAAAGGGACAAAGATCCCGACTCCACCTATTAAGCGCCTCGACAAATCTCAACAATTAATGTATTGGTCATAAATATCATAAAGGCCAATATGTCTGTGGATTAAATTTCGTAACTACCAAAGAACCAATATTTTTTGCGAATTAGTGGTTTGGATGGACGAGGCATATGATGAAAACAACTATAGTGAACCAATGGGGGCTTGCCCCAGTGGCCCCGACTCCCACATGGGAATGGGGAGTTCGGAACTCCTTTCCTTCGGTTACGGTGGTTAATGGGATTTCCTCGGCTAGGCCCACCGAGCTCCTCGTAGAGGAGCTCCAAAGTCCCGGAATACATATGGCCAACCAAAAAACAAGAGAAGAAAACAACGATGGTGTAAAGGATCTCATCCCTACCAACGGAGTCTAGAGGCTAGATTACACTCGCTCGATGGTTCAACTAATTAGAGTTTGGCCTCAATTGGACGCAAATTTTTTTCAGGGAAAAAGCTACAAAAATCCCAAATCATGTATACCATGATACATTTACCTGAACTTTTTTTTTCGTAACGTCAAAAACTCAAAATTACGTCAACTGCGACACATTTACTCTAAATTTTATCTTGTAATATAAAAAAACCCTAAACTTGTGCCTATGTGTGACACATTTACCGTCCGTCAAGGTTTCGTTAGATAATTATTTTAGTCAAAATGACGTCGTTTTTATTTCACTTTAGCCACGGGGGCTCTATATTAACACCGTTTGCTTTTTGGCTACCATGTATGCATATTTTTTAAGGTTCTCACTGACAAAAAGAGGGTAAACGTCTCATAGTGGGCATAATTTAGGATTTTTGGTGATTTTTGCCCTTTTTTTAATCCAAATCAATCCCCGTTAGTTTGGAAAAAAAAATTGGATACTAAATTTTGTACGGATTGGTCTTTCAACTCGCTTTTCCCATAGGAGTTGTAATTGTCAAGGGAGCCTGCCTATCCATATCTACCCAAATCCGATCAAGATGATGCAAAAAAAGTCTTAAAATTTGTCATGGAAGTTCTAAAACTTGTTACGGAAATGCAATTGAGTCATAAAAAGCTTAAAAAAGGTCCAATCGAGTCATAAAACTTGCCAAGTTGGTGCAATGAAGTCATTCCGTTAGTTCCATCCAATTTGACCGACGGATAAAAGCCAATGTGGCTTATTCTAATCATTCGCATGTCCGAACAAGATTTTCTTGGACTCGATCTTAGTCCCAAATCTGCCCATTCACTCCTTATTCAGCAGTTCCATTAAGTGGGGATTGCAAGTACTAACGTAATCGAGCATATGAGTTGTCAAGTCTGAGATCTGACTCTACTTGCATACTCGGTAACAAAGTCGCCTTAAGCTCGGGCTCAATTAGCTCGACCATAGTGTAATCGCACACTCATTATTGGAAACTCGAGTCGAGTGCAATCCAATATCGACTTTTCCGCTTCGGTTGTGGCTCGACTGAAAAATCAAGATAGTTGAGCTCAATTGGCCTATGATCGACTTATAAATGAACTTAAGATCGAGCTTGGTAAGCTCGTATATCATGTAGTTTTGAATGATTTTTTTGTTCAACAACAAAATACTCTTGACAAAATTGAAAGAAGTTCAAGTAGATCGAATTGAGTATCGACAAACTCGAGCTCGACTTGATGAGAAACTGACGTAGCTCCAGCTGGACTTGAAATTAGGCGAGTCAGATCCCGAGACGTCATTAAGCCGAAGACGAGCTAATGGCGAGTAAGTTGACTCGGTTTCATTCCTAATCGCAAGACTCTGTGTCGTAAGGTCTAATTGGACGTAATTACCGGTGAGTGACAGAGGCCCGGTTCCTCCGATCGGGCCGGTCCGGCCTCTTTTCTCATCGAATTTTGAAGTTTGTGTTCCCCTCTCTTTTCCGTTCAGAATCAAAATTCATCGAGAGAGACAGAGAGAGAGAGAGAGAGAGAGAGCGAGAATACTTAGGGAGCTGGTGCAGCAGGTAGGGAACTATGAACGCCCCCGATCGTTACGAGAGGTTCGTCGTCCCCGAAGGCACCAAGAAGTAAGTCCTCCCTCTCTCCCTCTCTTTCCCTCCCTTCCCCGCGTCGCTGGGTTTTGCTGGATCCCTGCCACCGCCTCTTGGCTTCCTCATCGACCGTCGAACGTGTTCTCTAGGGTTTCGTACGAGCGAGACACCAAGATCATCAACGCCGCTTCCTTCACCGTCGAGAGGGAAGACCACACCATCGGCAACATCCTTCGCATGTACACCCTTTTTTTTTTCTTTGCATCTTCCGAAAGTCTTGTCCTTTGCCCGCCCTATGTGCCGTTCGATTGGGAACCCTTATCGTGTTTCCCTCTTTCGGGTGCCCTTTTTTGTTTTTGACTCAGGCAATTGCACAGAGATGAGAATGTGCTCTTCGCTGGTTACAAGCTCCCTCACCCCCTGCAGTATAAGATCATTGTCCGGGTAGGACATTTTTTTTTTAGACTCTCGGTCATTTTGTTGTTTACCTGTTCTGTCTGTGCAATTATAATATAGGTGATTATGTATGTGTTTATGCACGCGTGCCTTGCGCGCGGTCGGGCCGTCTGCTTTTCCAATTACTCGGTGCATTTTGTTGGATTGCGGTACTTGAACTTGTCTGACTTTGTAATGTTTTCGCAAGCGCATGTGACTGAGAAATTAAAATGAAGGTTGTTGTCCATCACGCTGACGCTCTTTCTAGAGTTTGTAACAAGAATAGCAGGTTAAGCGCTGCGCCTCGAGGTTCACATTTCTTTTTTCCTTTCATGTTTTGAAAGGTTTTCGTTGATCATGCAGGCGATGTTTGATAATTCTTGTGTGAGGGAGATCGGGTTTTTGTGGCGTAGAGTGGGGGTTTCTAAACTTTCTCATTTTGGGATTTAGAACACAACTCTCTCTGGTTCACAAAGTTGTAGCACGAGGATGATCTTTGTTTGGGTATTTGCCTATCAATTGAACTTTAGGACTTGTGGCTTTAGCTCGTAAAGTACCTATTATCACGTCATTTGTGCCATAATCTCTTGTTGTTTATATGAAAACTTGCCTATTGATTAAAGGCGTTGAATCAGCTGGTAAAGCACTGACTATGACATCATTTGTACCATAAGCTTGGGCTGTAATTGCGGGCTTGTTACTCTTTGGCATCTCTTTCGCTCGTTCATTTTTTCCTAGCTGAGAAGTAGTCTTATAGCTGGAATTTTCTCTGGAGATTAATTTATATATCGAGATTAATGCAGTTCGATTGGGTTTTGTAGGTGCACACTACAAGCCAGTCATCGCCCATGCAGGCGTATAATCAAGCTATAAATGATCTTGACAAGGAACTTGATCATTTAAGGAATGCTTTTGAGGTGTGGCTTTCTTCTTTTGATGGCTAAGGAATCAGATTATTACAAGAAATTTTGCACTTTAAGCAGCTCCTATTTTGTTTTAGGCTACTTTCATGCACGAAAGGGGAATTAACTGATAGAAAACCAAAAGAATTATAGTATTTTTCATCTGACGTGCGGATCAACTGAAGGATGTGATCAGAACTGTTGGGAACAGTTGTAGATGCATTTCTTGGATTTCAGCTTAATCTATTCTCACCTGCTTCTAGAGAAGGATTATAGGATGGGATTGCAGTTTTCTTTGTCTTGTTGGACTCTTTTGCAGTGTTTGGGACGTGATTGGGGCTTGTGTCACGTGTGTTGCAAAATAAGAGGCGTGCTTATTTAAAAAATTGCAAACATGGCATAATTTGGATATGAAGTTAAAGAGTCAGAAAGATTCAGGGGTGATTGAGAGAGAAGTGTTGCTCATCTCACGGGTGACCTGTAATCTAGATTGCCAGGTTGCTGGTATTTGAATTGACAAAGAAGTGTAGACTAGAACTCATTGATTGCCTGTTATATAGGACTCTAGTGGCTGTAACTGGTAATTTCCACCCACGGAATGTACCTTACCCTCTTTATCTATTTGTTGTTTTGCAGGCTGAGATGGCTAAGCATTCAAGGGACTACTGAGTTGCGTTTTGGGAACAGCTGTTTATTCTTGCTTGCTTATGTACTCATAGGTGCTGGTGCTCTACTAGAAAGATTCTTGCTTCAACGTAATGGATTCTCGGAGTTTTGTCCTTGGCAAATTGGCATTCACAGCTGTTTGGTTTTCTAGCTGAGGGTTCAAGCACCATTGTTATCGACCTATTGTACTTATCTTTGTCTAATGATTGCCATCAACTATGCAACATTGCAGTCCAGTTTTTTTCTTTTGGTCAGAGCAGTCCAGTTGAATATAGTTATATGGTTTGCATGATCACTCAGGTCTCAATTTATGCCCTGCATTGGGTTATCTGCAGTTTGCTTGTTATTTGCTTTCTTTATTGGCTTGCAAGTATATTCTTCCCAGAACCCCAGACCTCCCATGTCTCGAGGTAGATGTGTGGCGACTGGGCCAAAGCCTACAGGTTGTTTGTGTTGTTAACAGTTGCTCCGGTATTTCTAGATAGTCAAAGACAATGAACATCACAATAGAAATCTCTCATTTGGATGTTGACTTCTGTTGGTGGAAATTTGATAGATAGCGTGCACACCTATTTTTGAAAGACTTGCCTCTGCAATGCATCTGCAAAAGCTTCTATCAATGCTAATGTACCGAGTAATATGCCAATGAAGAGAAGATATCTATGACTGAATTTGGTTGGTGGTATTTGTTTCTCGGGTCATGGTGGGTAATGCGGAGCTACTCTGCTCGATAAAATTAAAAGTATTGCTAGTATTACTTATTGTGAGTTTCCTTGATGAAACTATCTTTGAATGCATAATGGGAGAAAGAAGAAGAAATCTCCATTGCAAATTGAAAAATTTGCAGAAAGGAAACAAATTAGCCACGTCTCCTATTTCACAAGGGGGTCACCTGCTGTCATATTGTTAATCCGAAACGCCAAAGCTGTGTGAGTGAAAAATCTCAAGAGTCACGCACGGTACAGATCGTCCTCGGTGCATTTTCTTTGCTTCTCTATCCTTCTCCCTACAAAAGTTTGAGCTGCTTAAAAGTAATATCTCTCTGACTTCCAGTTTTTCAACTATGAGCTGTCAATTATCTTTTTACGTGTTCTTCCATATTCCTAGCCAGAGTAAGATTCCTAGCTCTAAATTAAGTACATGAAGCTGTTAGCTAATACTTCTAGGATTGACATTTACATGATGGAGAAATCTTCATCAAGACCCTCCAGTTCTCCTCTAAGATTCGGTTGCTGTATGATCAAAATGGAAGTCGATATAGAGAAATCAGACCCCGAAAGTACATCTCCTATTGGCCCCAATTCGGGGCACTGCTCCAAATCATTCATACCCACGGTCAATACCGAATTTACCCTCCCTCCTCGGCCCACGATGATCAGTGAGTACTGTCCCTCTAGTGACTTCAAAGTCGAAAATGTCTCTGCTGAGTTAGCAAGATGCTTCTCTGAGTAAGCGACAGGCCCGCCGGCCACATGTTTCTCGTAGAAGTTGGCGAAAAACTCATCATCTAGTTTCATCTCCTCCTCCTGCTCGGCTGCGTTGTATCTGTAATTGCTGGCTCTCCTTGTGGACATGTCTTCATTGGTTTGCACAAGGAATCTTATGACTGTGAGTTTCACCCCTGCGTGCCATGCCACACGACCAGCATAGGCAAGTGCCTCTCGATCATCTTTGCCACCGATGAAGATGACAGCTATGTTCAGAGACACATATGATCCTGAAATTTTTTCTGTCAATCCAAACCCTCTATCTACTAGAATCCCAACGGAGCACGGAGCATGCCTAAGCATCTGCATCCAAACAAAATGTTGTGAATGCCAAGTTCAGAGCCCGATCAAGTGTGTTTAAAATCAAACATGTCATCATGAAGAAGGGGTGTCATGAGTATGATAATTGTCTGTAAAGAACAGATACTTCCTCCTGTACCAGCTTTGTTGTGATGCTTTTTGTGCTTGCTTAGATTTGCTGCTTATATCAGACACGAGAACATAGATTTGCCTCTACTACAGGATATACATGCCAGAGATATTGAGACAAACTCTGTTATCCATCTCTCTCTCTCGTCTCTTTGTAGCAGTAGGGAATGGATCTAAGACTACCTGATTCTAGTCCTGGAGCCAAAGTCTAACTGGCTGTACATAATTCTTCTGCTCTTTTTCTTTTTTGCATTTTGTTTGTTTGATTTATGTTGTCTATTTACGGATGTGCTATAGCTCTGCATGAAAGAGAATGTTGCTCAACATGTGTATTATAGAGTCAAAAAGAAAATGCGAGGCCCTCCGATGATTATAAGTCATGCGAACAATTATTGATCGAAGCAGAAGAGTGATTATTAACAGCTGTAGAAGGCAAATAGTGATCCTGAGGTATACCAACACAGGCATACATGTCACATTCCCATACTTAGCCATCTCTCTTTCGATTGAAGCTGAACTTAAAATTTCGAGCGTACTTGGAACCTCATGTACTTGAGAAGCATCAGAACAATTGGGAGATAGTATTACCTTACGGTTCACGAATCTGAATCCTGGATGCCCTGCATCAAAAGTTCCATCTGCACGCTGGCATTTATGGAAAGGTAATATGATAAGAGAGATCAGCAAATCCTCTGCTAAATTGCAGATATCCCGGGGCATAACGCTGAATGGTGAGAGCGCAAGCATTCTCCGCAATGTGATTCCATCCCCATTATCCTCCACAAAAGATTGTACTGCTGAAGTTATTTGATCTCTCATCTCCGTCACAGCCTTGTCTGTAACAGTAATGTTATCCATTTCCCCGTGCAGCAGTGTGGCTGCTATTTGGTCCGTAAGTTCTATCATGTCGGTGACGTAGACCATGATTCCGGGGTCGGCAGTTCCTCGAGATATCTCCATGAAGTTGATGATAGAAGACACATCCTGAGGCCCTCGAAGGCATAACAACATCCTGAGTTCGCTCGACAGGTCAAGCCACTGAAGTGCCATGCGGTGCGTTGGTGAACGCTTCCTTGCTCGTTTGATAATGTTTGCGACGACAGATGGCGCATGGACCACGGTGAAGAAAATGACGAGTATCATCCCAATGCTGGTTGAAGGCAATGTTTTGTCAGTCTGCATCGATTTATAAGATAATGGAGACATGAGAATGGAGATTGGATGAAAAGCATGAATGTTGCTTTTGCTGCTTACGCTTTTCATCATTTTTTTTTAAGGTTTGCATGGTAATTGGCCGAAAAAAGAAGCAGGTTTACATGGTACACTCCTTACAATGGGAAGGCCAAAGGTTACATTCTTTGACTGATAAAATCCTACGCCATAAGTTTTAAAGAAGTATGTTCTACCAAATGATAACGACACACGATAATTTAGTGGATGATAGTTGAACAGTCACTGTTCTACTCATGTAAGCATAGAGGTTATAATGTCAGTAGTTGTGTCCCCTCTAATTTCACAATCTCCCTGCCGAATGGCCTCTTCTCCCCGGTCAATGAACAAGCATTGCAAGTTTAATATTATGTAACTGGCTGAAACTTTCACATAAATTCTCCCCAGTGTTAATTAGACGATGTTACTGAATCATTCACGAGATTGTCGTAGTGCAACATCACTTTAATCTTGCTGAAAATTGCCGAAAAATTATTTGCTTGAAGCAGTGTCTGGTAAACGACATCTAAAGTGCAAGCAGATCAAGGAGGAAAACTTACTTGCTTCGCAACAACAGCCAAGAATATGTGGAAGTGGCCTTTGACAGTAAGAAGCAACCCGATCATGACAGACTCCGGCCAATTAAACCCCAGAATTGCCCCTGAAATGATGATACCAGCAACCTTGCCAGCACTCACTATTAAAAGAAGGATCCCTAGCCGTGCCCACGTCATTAGTTGTCCGGGCTCGAATGTTCTGAAATCAGCTTCATATCCCATCCAAAAGAAAAATATTGGATAGAAAATGCTGGTCAAGAAGTAATTTATTTTACCAAGCGCCCATTTAGAAACTCTCCCCTCTCTAGGCATAAAAATCCCTGCCATAAATGCGCTGAGAATTGGACTGTACCCAGATAAAGTCGAGCAGCTGCATACAAGGACCATAAAAGCCACAGAGAGCACAAGATGTGAGCCCTTCAGAGGCTTCCCTTCCGGGTTTTCATTATTTACCCAGTTCAAGAAAAAGGGAGAGACTATAGCCGTGAGTACTGACTGTACAAATAGCGCAACGCTCTGTATTATTGCTTGCTTAATACGACTACCATTGGATTCGCTCACATCTTGAAAAGCAACATAACCCACAGAAATTAGGAGGGTGGAGACAAAATCAGAGTGCATTCCTGCTGCTATAACCAGCTGTCCTATGTCTGATTTGCCTATTTTCTGACTGGTGATCAAACGAGTAAGAACCGGTGAGGCTGTGCCGGAGAGAGCTGTGGAAAGGGAAAGTACACGCACTATGCTCGGAACTTTGAAGAAGTGGAAAAAAGGAGTTATGGTGCTGGCCAATATGAAAGTCGATAGCATTCCAGCATAGGCTACTTTGGCGGCTCTAGTTGGCCATTGAAACAGAATGTAAGGATCCATCTCCAAACCAAGCACAAACATGTAGCATATCATTCCGAAGTGGACTATGGAATCCAGTGCCTCTGGTATAGAAACTATCCATTTCTTGATAGGTCCTATATTGCCAACGGTGAGCCCTATCTACACGAAACATGATAACGAAGGTCAGGTCAGGTAGAAAATTCCAAGTCTCAATTGATTACGATCAAACAAGACCAATTAAATTTGCTTTTATCTTCACTGTACATGCTCATCAACCTTGAAACATTTGCCCCAGTCATATTAGTTACGATTCAACACAGCAAATGGATCTAAAACCGATCCATGATGCCTTTCATCCGCTTTAGGTTTAGGCGCGGGACAAGTTCAAAGAGAAGATGCGTTATAGTTAAAGCAATCCATAATTAATTAAAGAACAACAAACTCTGCTAGAAATTCCTGAAACTCATGCTTCATGTGCCAGAAAAATCATGATTACTATTTCAAATGATTTTACGATGAAAAGAACAATAGAAACAAATGGAGATTTGGCAGGGCAAGATCCAGTTTTTTCCTAATCATTTCACTTCTGGAAAGGAAACTGCGAAAACTAACACCAGGAGGCAGAATGAACAGCCTCTTTTTTCGGTTTATGGGAGCACTTACTACAAGGTCAGACGTAATCCGGGGCTGGGACCAAGGCCTCAAGAGATGGTGAAAGAGATTGCATATGACCACCATAACATAAAAGGCCAAGATCTTCAATGCAGCATTGGAAGCATTCTTTCTGAGGTTCTCTGTACATGCTTGATCAAACGCCTTCTCTGGGTCGAAGAATGCAGCCATTTCTCTTATCCCTAATCAGAAAAATTCACTTTCTTGATCAGACTGCTGAATCTCATGGAGACGGTTCTTGAAATTTCTCTCTCTCTCTCTTTCTCATTTTCTTGCCCTCGTGTCCGACTGACCAACCATCCCCAACTTTCTTTCTCCATCTCCTGTTTTCACGGTTCAATAAGTGGCTGTGGCTGGCTGCTGCTGCTAAAATTGAGGACAAAAAGGGTGTGCTCAGACTCAGGAGAACTTCGACCAAAAAAAAAAAAAAAACTCAGGAGAACAAGTCTTGTCCATCCCATATTTGAACAACAGGGAATGAAACCCACCCCCCACAATGCCTTCCAGACTCTCTCTGCTTGAGCTCAAGGCCCTGTCCTTCCCTCTTTTATTTTTTGGCCATTGTTGGCATTTTTCACATTGACATGGGCCTGAACATTTAGAAATCAAACAAACATGGGCATACTTTACCTTATAAAGAAACTAAAGTTTTGTTTTTTATTCACTTATAATTTATCTTTCTCCTCACATACCCGATTGCTGATTCACACTCTTGGAAATGATTTTTCTATTTGAAACTCAAGAGGGTATTTAAGGAACTTACATGAAACTCTTAAAAGGTGTGTCTTTAGCCATCTGGGTGTGGAAATAGTACTGTCTCTGGCTCTTCCCCTCCTCCTCCTCCTCCCGGTCAAATTGCACTCGTGGATCAGACTTGCAGTGTCCATCTAGAATCTTCTTCGATCGTCTCGAAGCAAAGCTCAGCTTCCGCATTTCCCTTCTCTCCTCTCAGGTCAGCTAAGCTCTCCGAACTGCGCCCCCGTAATCCTGTAAGCAAACTCAACTCTCCTCCTGCCTTAACTCCTTGTCTTGCTTTATGGTTCGACTCGTCTCGATTGAATCGGATGTTATGCTCCATTTGGTCTCCATCAATTGTAGCTGGATCATTGGAAAAATGGGTTTTGATGCAGCATATGAATCGATTGAGGGCGTGTAATTCTTGGCGCGGTTGTTTTTGTGTTCTGGGTAATTCGTAAGCAGATGAGATGGTGTGTTCTGATAATTGATGTTTCGGCCTGGGGCGTGTCTGCAGGAGGTAGGAGAAAAGGGTATTGCGTTTTTCTTGTCATTGTGCAATGGAGGAAGTTCAAGAGGAGCAAAGTCAACCACTTGCTGGTAATGTGTCTTCCCTTAAGTTGTAGTTTTGCGAACAAGTAAATTCAGAGTTTGCTGGGTCTGATCCTTGCGCTTCTCATCAAGTTGAGGCTGTGTAATCCCATCACAAAACGTGCCGCTTTGCATTTGTATGCTTAATTTCCCAACCCAGATTAACATATGAGGACATTAAACGATTCGTTGCAAGGAAAGAAGGTTTTACACTAAGACTTTGAGAGCATTTTTAAAATTCTCTTAGTAAAGAATTTGGCGGACTATAACTAGTTAAGGTCAAGTTACTCACTTTAGTCATATCGTTGCGACTAGCCCTAAAGAAGCTTCATTTTTCTCACTTTATTTGCATGGTTAATTGATACCTAAGAAGTTCGTTTATTCAGTTGTTACATAATATCCATTTTGGAGGTTAAATTTTATGAAACATCCCCTGTGCCTTGAAGTAAATTGATTATGACTAGGAAATAAACATCGAGTCTGGTCAATCTCGCAGGTCAAGATAGTGAAAATGAAATAGTTGCAGAAGGTGCCTCATTTGTGCATGGTGAACCACCTCAAGATGGTGATAGTCCTCCCAAAGTTGAATCTGAGGTGGAGGTCCTTCATGAGAAAGTGACAAAGCAAATCATCAAGGAAGGTTATGGACAGAAACCATCAAAATATGCGACATGCTTTGGTATGTTCTCCTTTCACTGAGTTTACATGCTTAACCAGGTTAACTGTTTGCTGTAGTTGCTAGTCCAACTCCATTGTCGAAGCATCACATATCTTTTTTTAATTATGATATTCATTCCTTGTTTCTTCTTTAGAGTAGGATGGAGGCATTTTTATTTCACAGGTCCCCCTTTTACCCGCTTTGCATGTGACATGATGCCTACTTCAAATTGTTTGAGTGCTATATTGTCATATTTTTCCTCGAATACATAAAGTAGTAGATTAATATCCCAAGTTCTGATGTTTCATTTTTCTGTAAGTTTTATATCTTTTCTTGTTTTGCATAAATTTGAGCTATCTTTTGGCTGGTGGCTGAATATCTGAGCGACTGCATGCCTTACCACAGTGCATTACAGAGCATGGACTGAAAGTACGCAGCACAAATTTGAAGACACGTGGCATGAGCAGCAACCGGTTGAATTGGTCTTAGGAAAAGGTACACTGTTGGATAATGACTGTCAAAGTTCTTCTGTTCCTTAGTACAAGCGGTAAGACACCGATTAAATGCAAAGAGAGCCCATTCCTGTTTCCCTTTGAAGTCTTATCTAATGCCTACAAGAAGATTAATCTGAAAGTGCGAGATCCGTAGACTTTACTGCTAAACGGAACCTTATAACTCTCTAACACAGATAAGGAGCAAGCTTCTTGAATAAATCATGTTACCTTGATTCTCTACATTGAAGGATCAACATGCACTAGGAAAAAGAAAAAGCGGAGATAGGCCTTTTGATGATAAGGAAGTTATTCTGCACGTGATAACATTAAAGAGAAATGCATTGTGACAATAGAAATTTACGATAATGCGGCCAACTAGGAATCTTGTTTTGTTATCTTTTCACAATCACACTCTTGGTCAGCGAGTTCCTGGAAAGATTGAGCATTTCAGTTTCCTAGGTCCGGAGTTAAGTTTCCGATATAGTATCTTATATTTGTTGACTGAGTTTTTCAACTTCGCTCTCTCAAAGTTTTCAAACAGGGGCAGACTAGAGACGTGTGGTTTTTTTGTATCTTTTCCTACTTTCTGTCCTGTCTGATATCATGTCACTTTTGACAGAGAAGAAAGAGATGGAAGGCTTAGCTATTGGTATTTTCAGCATGAAGTCTGGTGAACGTGCATTATTACATGTCGGGTGGGAGTTCGGTTATGGAAAAGAGGGAAGCTTCTCTTTTCCTAATGTTCCTCCTATGGCAGATATATTATATGAAGTTGAGCTTATTGGATTCGATGAGACCAAAGAAGTACGCCAGTATCGTACCCTGCTTTTGTGATTTGTTCTTTCTATTGACCCTAACATTCCTTTTCTTTCTCAATGTCATACATCTGCCACTTTTAATGGTATAAAATTGGTAACATGCTGATGATTTCTTTTGTGGCTTTGAATATAAAGGGAAAAGCTCGAAGTGACATGACTGTGGAGGAAAGAATAGGGACTGCAGATCGTCGAAAGATGGATGGAAATGCTTTGTTTAAGGAGGAAAAACTGGAGGAAGCTATGCAACAGTATGAAATGGTTATGCTCTTGTATTCCTAGTTGAACCAGGCTTTAGATGTCTGCATAGATGAATTGGGTGAATTTCTGGTTTCTAATGATGATTTTTTTTTCTTTTTTGTTTTGTGTCAGGCCATAGCATACATGGGAGATGATTTCATGTTCCAGTTATTTGGGAAGTACAGGGACATGGCTTTGGCTGTCAAGAATCCCTGCCACCTTAATATGGCAGCTTGTCTGATAAAGCTCAAGCGTTATGAAGAAGCTATAGGGCATTGTAGCCTTGTAAGTGCACGATTTCTATGAGGATGAATTTCATTGGAATTCTTTTTGATTAACATATTTATCCTATCAACCAGAAATGGGATATCTTAGTAATCTGAAAATCTGAATCAATAGAAACTCATACACTTTACTGGGAACTTCCTTTCGAGTATCGTACCTGCTATCTTTGATTTTTGGCATTAACGCTTACTAGACTTGACCTATGTGAGCACAAGTGCGATATTTCTTTTCTTGATTTTCTCAATTTGAAGATTTTAGCAAAAATACTTTAACATTGCACGGGGTCTACCTTTCATGATATGTGTCTACTCCCATTACTTCCTAGAGGGTTGTTCAGTAAAAAGTGGTGGTTGTGGTACATTATTATCTAAATTTTAGATTGGTAATAAATGAATCCTGATTCTCAGACTTCCAGACTTTAATACTCAAGCTGTTTTGGATGCTGCTTGTGAACATGCCCATTGTCCTACGCTAGTCCATACTCTGAAATGCCTTACCCCTGCATGCTGAGATGCTTTGTGGAACTCTGACCTGCTTTATCGATTTGTTACTTCATTATAGAGTGATTTTTAAAGTTGCCGCTACAGGTTTTGGGCGAGGATGAAAACAATGCGAAAGCCCTATTTAGAAGAGGAAAAGCAAGAGCAGAACTTGGGCAGACTGATGCAGCTCGCGAAGATTTCGCCAAGGCACGCAAATATGCACCTGAAGATAAAGCAATTGTGAGGGAGCTTCGTGTACTTGCTGAACATGATAAGGCTGTCTACCAGAAGCAAAAGGAGATCTACAAGGGAATCTTTGGGCCTAGACCTGAACCTAAGCCCCAGCGTGCTAGTTGGCTTGTTGTGATATGGCAGTGGCTGCTATCACTAATTTATCGCATCTTCAAAAGTGGAAGGCAAAAAACCGAGTGATAGGAGGGTTCTGTTAACCAGGTGCTAAAGATCTGTCTAATGCGTAATGTACCTCAGTTCCTCAATTTTTTTCCAGAGTGTGCATTTGTGTTATTGTAGTTACATTTTGCTACCGTTAGGACAACTAATCTTTTGGACATAATGTGAGGAATTATAATAATACCACTCGTGGCAATAGATTTCAGTTTACTTGCTGGCAGCTGAAGAGAGTGATGATCCAGCTCATGGTTACTGCACCTTTCCAATGAAATTTATTCGAGACATATTCTCTGGTTGCTGGATGTTGGACTTTCAGAAATGGTTTCTCTCAAATGAATTGAATTATGTCATGGAATGGAACTAAACTAGCTATGTTGAGCCAACCGAGAACAAGGTCTCATCAGTTATCAGTCCCCAGTAAATTTCTTGTCCATCTCAATTTTCCTTGAGAAGTGATATGTACACAGCAGTAATAATGGCACATTCCACTGGCAAAACATCCCTCTCGTGTGATTCTATTCTGGATTAGTGCTAGTCTTGGCATGAAAAGAGATTACTATGGATGTACTTACCTGAAGATCTGAGATGTGACTGGAGTTTCTCATATTCATGTGCTGAGGAGAATCTGTCTGGATTACAGTTTTCTGCTGCGTGCCTAATTTGTTCATTTAGCTCGTGGGGCTCGTGCAAAGACACGAACCGTACTAAATCAGATACACTGAAGAAAATATCCAGAACTTTGGTAATTTGCTCTTTTGGGTCCACCAAACCTGGCGTTTTAGATAAACGGTTGTATTTTGTGGTAAGAAAGAGCCCCCTTTGATCATCGAAATGGGGGAGGGTGCTGCGGCATCATCATAATCGTCGACAAATGTTAAAGTAATGAATGTCACATGGGACGGAGATTGGATTCTTTCATCGATGTCTCAAACTTTTTGACCGAGTGCATAGGATCGAGACCTTTAGGATACCCCACCTCCGGACAGCCGCATGTGCAGCATGTCATGCTCTCGCTCTGTCACTCAGCACATCCTTCGTCTGTTCTCAAAACCTTGGACACTACACAACAAACACCGAATGGTTTAGATATATTGTAAGTCCCGACCCTTGGTATCTTGGTGGGGCCAAGATAAGGGTCCAGTCAATTTCGGACGCACGAGTCATGCCGGTGTAAGGTAATTAAGCTATAGTCCAAATATTTTGTAGCGAACGTAAAACTTTAAGATAATGTTTAGAGGGGTCGATGGCATTAGTTACCCTTTCTCACCTTTTAATTGATATTACAAAACCATTGCTAGCACGATTCTCAAATTATTTAATAGGTGAAAGGCTCTCCAACACAAATCTTGAAAACGATGAAAGGGCTATTGTATGTCTTTTTTTCCGATCAAAATTAGAAAAAGAAAATAAAGGAAAGGCAATAAGTTTTCCCCTATCTGCTCAAGCAAAAACTGCACCAGCTCCTGAGAGAAGCCAGCCACCATTGTCATCCCGACTGACCAATTTCATTATATCCTAACTGCATATATTCAAAAATCCTTTCTCTGCACTGACAGACGGTTGAAAAAAATTTCCACGAGTTACCAGACGGAAAAAAAACGAAAAAAGCAGATGCAGTTGTAGATACACGAGACGAAATCGTGTCTGGTGTTGGTAGTCACAGAAAAGCATTACCATTCCCAAACATCAATGTCTCAAAATATAAATAAACCAGATAGAGCCAAGCTCTGTGGAAATGGATAAGGAGTGCGTGGAAGAGGGACCTAAAAGAACGTGTTTCATCATAGTAAAATTAGCCATCTTCCATGTGCTGGAGCAACCATTGGTGAAGGCTTGTCTTTTTACAGAAAGAACATATTGGTGCCTTCCCTAGTGCCCAATGACTAACTTATGCATTTATGAGATGAAAACGCTGTGACAGAAAGAGCCGGTCTACTGCTAATGCACTGATTAGTGAGAGTGGTCTCCTCCCCGTGTTGGGTTAGGCCCACGTAATCTTCAACACCAAGATTTGGTATCAGACATAAATCTCTAGCAAGAAATTGGGACGTGGACTTGGGACTTCAATTGCCCAACCAACATGCTAGGTACAACTGGGTAGGTTGTATAAGTGAAGTTCCTCAATTATATCCATGTCTTGTTATGTGCAGTAGTACTAGCCGCTGCATGGGAGGTGTAAATTTGTAGCAATTCCATATTATTTATAAATTGAAGACTCTTAAATTTTTCTTTTCATTCAGTCTTCTTGGATTACGATTTCGTCAACAAAAACTTGACCTGTCTAATCGAAATTTCTGAGCCGGACACTAATTATGTCGGCTCAACTCCACGAAACTTTCGCTACCGGATAAATTCGGCAAAGGATAATGAGTTGCATTGGGACTAAGGAACACATGGTTAAGCTTTAACGTTGCCGTAGTGCAACAAGCGAGCATGCTAAGACCACACTGCCATTAAGCAAGCAGGAAACTCTCTGTTTCAATCGTGAGTTCCAGCTTGTAAAGTTGTAAACACCGTTTTCCATAAGTTCGTAGAAACTCCTTCCAATAATTACTTCCGCGTTTGGTACTGCATAAGTCAATTGAAAAATTATTATAAGAATGCCATCAACATGAATTAAGGAGAAAAACTCGGCCCTGAAAGTCTCAGACAAACAGACAACCCACGCTGCAACAGAAAAATGCTACAGTCACCGAGTGACCAAGCAAGGGTTTTGCTTCCTCAACGTGATTTCTGCTAAGTGCAAACCCTTCTCTCTCTCTCTCTCTCTCTCTCTCTCTCTCTCTCTCCTCTATAAAACCTAGTCACCCCTGAACATCTCTCCTCCATACTAAGCTCATCGCTTCTCTCTTTCCTCTGAGAAATGGCTGGGACGAGCTCAGCTGTGCTTGCATTCTTGCTGCTGATAGCTGCTTCTGCTTTTGCAGCTCCATCTCCACCTTTGGAAGGTAGTGTGGATAATGTGCCTCATTTGGCTCATAGCTAGCTAAATGCATTAACCTTTTCACGCTCATCTCAGCTGGGTTACTTCCATTTCTCTTGATCTGTTATCTGCTCCTATAAAGTTTGGATCTTGACATCTTCCTCACTTCATTTCTTGGTTTGTCACTCGTTAATCTTAACAGGGCTCTTACCAAATGGCAACTTTGAAGACCCTCCAAAACGCACTAACCTCAAGAAGACCGCAATCCAGGGCAAGTATGGCTTGCCCAAGTGGGAAATCAACGGCCTCGTCGAGTACATCGCCGGTGGTCCCCAGCCGGGCGGTATGTTCTTCGCCGTTGCACACGGTGTCCACGCCGTCAGGCTCGGCAACGAGGCCTTCATCTCACAGTCGATACCGGTCAAGCCGGGTTCTCTGTACGCGCTCACGTTCGGAGCATCAAGAACCTGCGCACAGGAGGAGGTGCTGAGAGTGTCCGTGCATCCACAGACAGGGGATCTTCCTCTGCAGACGCTCTACAGCAGCAATGGTGGGGACACGTATGCTTGGGGGTTTCGGGCTGCTTCGAATGTGGCTAAGGTGGCGTTTCACAATCCTGGAGTTCAGGAGGACCCTGCTTGTGGCCCACTCTTGGATGCTGTGGCCATCAAGGAGCTCTTCCCTCCTATGCCAACAAGAGGTAAGAGAAAGAACAGAGGAAAAATCACATTTTGATGTGCTGAAAGTTCCCATTTTTTGGCTTAACACCTCAGGTACTCGTGTCTGCGTGTTTATCAGAGAGAGTTCACTTCATTCTTTGATGGTTCTTGTCCATTTTTTATGGTTCTTGTTCTATTTCATGTATGGATTGCTTTGATTTGTTTTGAACTGATATTCTTACAATATCATATTCTGAGTAGTTCTTTTTTTTTTTTTTCTCAGTAGTTCACTAGGCTGCAAATACGGTAAATGCCCTATTTTTCTACTTCCTCTGTTCACGTTTCTCTGATATGCAAGATTCTTGTTCTTTCACTCCAAGAAACAACTTCTTCTGAGGTTTTTCCTGGATTTGAAATTTTTTCTTCATGAGATGTTTGGAATAGGGGATTGAGTACGGCATTTTTTTCTTTCACGGACTGACAGCTGTTTGTGATGCATTCAAACTGAAAACGTACTTTAAGCTCTTCCTCTCTAGGCAAGACAGACAAACTCTTTGTTTGTGAAGCAGAAGTTTCATCATCTACATTACATGGCCATATAATTGGCTCCCTGTCAAAGTTCAAGTCCAAGTTCCACCACTCCTGACCTTTGAGAATGTGCAGATAACTTGGTGAAGAACCCCGGATTTGAGGAGGGTCCCCACCGCCTAATCAATTCATCCAACGGTGTACTCCTCCCCCCAAGACAGGAGGATTTCACATCCCCCCTTCCGGGTTGGATAATTGAATCGCTCAAGGCAGTGAAGTTCATAGACAAGAAGCACTTCAACGTCCCCTTCGGACTCGCAGCAGTTGAGCTAGTTGCAGGAAGAGAAAGTGCAATTGCCCAAATCATAAGAACCGTCCCGAGTAAATGCTACAATCTCACCTTCACCGTTGGAGATGCAAGGAACGGCTGCCATGGGTCGATGATGGTGGAAACTTTTGCTGCTAAAGACACCCTCAAAGTCCCTTTTCAATCGCAAGGGAAGGGGAGGTTCAAAACTGTTAGTTTCAGGTTCAAAGCACTTTCAGCAAGGACAAGGCTCACTTTCTTTAGTTCATTCTACCACACCAGGATTGACGACTTTGGATCTCTGTGCGGCCCTGTGCTGGATGAAGTTAGGGTTGTCCCTCTGTCTAGATGTTAGGACAGAAAATCCATTGATCTTCTGAAGAACATCATGGAGACTTCACAAGGAGTTCTAATAGGCGTGTCTTGTATGTTGACAATTGATAGAGGCAGATTTTCTGCTTGAGCGCTTGCTTCTTGTTATGAGTCATGTGAGCACAACTGCTATTTCCTAGTAGAACATACAAGTAACGGGGTGGTAAGAAACTCCGATAGCATCTACAATCTATCATATTGAATAAGATGGGAATGTTCTTTAGAATGACACCTGGTGTATCCGTGGGAGAAACGGTCTTCCAAACAAAAAGGAGAAGACTAACTATTTACCTACGCAGCAAGTAGTTTCAGTCATCTTTGACAAAAACTGGCAAATGATAGTTTATATTTGGTACACGAGTGATCAAGTTCGGAGCGTTTCAAGTATTCACTACAGCAGGACGAAGAATCTTTTGCAACTTTTGACTACCATATAGGCAGTCCGTATTACTTTCTAAATGTCATCAGGACATACGACAGAATCTAATGATGCTACAAAAATGACAACGAATTGCCACTGGATGCTTGAGCCATCATCTTTCTTGATGCCACATGGAGATAAACTGCCTGGGCACTCGATGGCTCCGGATTTTATTGCAGAATCGTACGGCAGTGTCACCATTTTCCAAAAATAAAATGAGAAAAACGATTTCAGTCATTCACGTACTGCTGTTTATTTGCGGCTATCATCTAATACTCCGACAAGGCATTTCTCCAGGAGGAATTCGTCATTCACCCAGGCATGGTATTTGTCTGAATGAGAGCTAAGGATCGCAGCCACCGTATGCAACTTTATAAGATTTTAACAACTAAATCCATGAAAGATGTGCAGCTTGCAAAATAGACATATCAAACTATGGTTCGATCCCAAAACATTGTTTGCAGTATTAAAACACATCATACTAGCTTGGGTTTTCTGAAAGAAGTTTCTTCTTTCGCCTTTCCCCCCTCTTGTAGAAAACTTAGTGCAAGGACATACAGCACAATAAAATGCAAATTTCATGTTATTTGACCAGATTAAAATATGTGAGACTCTATGCATTTAGCAGTTTCTTTCCCTGTCATAACTATATACCTTCCTACTTCCCACTTACTAGAAGTTTGAATAACTAGCTACAATCAAGACCAGCTTCCAACCTGACAGCATCTTTATTCTGTAAAACATGAACAAACACTATTTGACTGAAAAACACGGGCAAACTCCGCATGAAGGTAAAGTCATACAAAGTAGAGAGCAAGAGTTGGGCTAGTTGGTAGAAGTAGAAGCAAATTAACCCCACGCATAAGGCCTGTGCTCGAGTCTTACCATTCCTCCCCACCTTATGCAAGGAAAGTGATTCATAAAATATTTTCCAACAAAGGATACTAAATAAGGACGTACAGTCTTTTCCCACAGCCTTCATCAACATATCAACACCTGCATAACATATTCGACGAGCGGCATAAGTCAGTCAACTGCATCCACACCATATGATCAAAATGTTGCTTTAATTGAGACATTTGTTCAGCATTGCATCATGCATATATTTACTTAAGCCATATAGATCTTCATGGGTGTTTGTGAGTTTGATTGATTTAAAGGATATAACTAGAGAAATCACATGGTTTACTACAACAAACATACAAGCAAGTGATAACATAAACCTTGTCTAGAAAATGGATATACGGAGGGTTACCTCCAGGATGAAACTTCATATATGGAGATATATTGTAAACGCGGCCTTTTAAGACAGTCCACATAGAACCATCCTGTTGGTGCTGTTTAACTTCCTCCATTGATATGGGTCTTCTGTTAGACTGTCCCTTCAATCCTGGAACACATGATGTCACAAAATAGAGAAGGTACAAGAATGTGGCAAGAAAAGCAGACTTTTTTAGAGATGATGCGCGGAATCGCAAAATTCTATCATCATAGGGACCCACGAAGGAAGTTCTAATAAACTTGAAAGATAAAATGACAATTGATCAAATAGCATACATAATGGTACAGATGTACCTTCTTATGCCTACTTCCTGTAAACTAAAGATAGAATTTATTTGGCTCGAAGTAATATGCAGACGGCTGCAAATGAAATTATCCTACAGTTTTAATGCAGTATTCACACACCACTATTTTGTGTCCAGCTGTAACCACTGACGGCTAATTAGTTGCGAAGGGTGTCTCTTTTGAGATGACCCGAAGTGGTGGTGTTCCTTCACTTTTCCCCAGAAGGATTCATAGCTCATAAACAGAATCATAATGGCAATAGAGATATAGTGTATGGAAAAGCTAAGTATGCAGAAATCATTGCAAGCTATGCCCACAATAACATCTAAAAGAGTTTTAACACCTGTCCTCATGTCTATCTAAGAATGTCCTCAACACCATTCACTAAGACATTTCTCTTTGATCCAGCAAACGATGTTGGCAGCTGCTTAAAGTAACCTTGATGGTTATAGCAATATCTCAATCAAGAATAATCATGCGCGGATGTCATTTGACAACAAGGCATAGCTATGTCTGCTTTCTTCTTTTGAAACTCTAGAAGCACTAATTTTTTGTAAGATACGGAGAAAAGGCAAATCAGGAACAAAAGCAGACTGCCTCACAGTGTTCGATCTTGGTTTTCCTTTGGTGCACGATAAGGCCCCATTTTCATTCTACTACTGACCAAAATCTATCTAAATGTGAGAGTTGGACGGTCTGAAGAGATCGATAGTTGGATAGCAGTGTAACCTTGTTTGCTTAAATCCAACCAGTAAGGCTATATATTGGGCACATTTTGACTGTGAAACCATAAGACACTTGAATAGAAACTATTCTTGCCACGTTAAAGGTGTGATGCTATCTCAATCTTGTCTAATGGCCACCATAACAACACAATTATCACTAAATTTACATAGAAGACCGCAACACCAAGCACAGGACATTTAGGTGGAAATAGCAAGAAATATAAAGTACCTGCAAGGTCAGGAAGAGTTCGAGTGAGCTTCAGCCAATCCATTTGGCTATAACCCTTCTCAAAGGGAACCTTGGCGCGAGGTGCAGCCTTCCTTCCAGCCGACTTCTGCTCGCCTGAATTTTTAACCAAAGTGGCAGCATTGTTTGAAGTGGATCCTTTTGAGGGATTGCTCGCATTTTTTGTGAAGGAAGTATCGATAACATTGAAACTCAAAGAGCCAACTGTTCCCTGCTGAGTGGGGATGGAATTATCGTCTACTTTATCCTTCCAGAGAGAACTTCTATTCTGACTGCTAATAGATAAACCATCAATATCCGAAACAAGCGTCTTCCCCTGTGGATCTTCTTGTTCAGCAGGTGGAGCCACCTACAGAAGTGAAGCATCACCGACAGAAATTATCACAAGAAATCGCGCATGAGAGATATGAAAACAGAGCAAATTCAGCAGCTTCCCAATTCTAATCAAGCTGGTAGTACATCAAACTTGCCTGACAGAAGGTGAAGTCATCGTCATTGTCCATTCTTGAACAATGCAGTAGTGAAAGGATTGATATTTAGCCTATCTGTCTTCTTGAAGTCGGACTAGCTCAGCTTCATGCGCCACCGAGGTTCTAATTGAACTGTAGGACTAAAAATCATTAGGCCAATTGATGGGCACAGTGATCAATCAACCTGAAGGACTAGGGGTTTACGAGTATCGGTCATGACATTTGAGAACACGCTTTGAGACTAAAAACCAGAGGCAAAGAAACACGACAACTGTCGGAAATTGAAGCAATGCGATCGGAGGAATTGAAAATCGAATGAAAGAACTCGAACCAATTGAGACTTGATCACCGTAAAACGGACCGCAAACTCGCGAGTGGTTTTGATCACGCCACCGTTTCATCCACTTTCGATCAACATCGGTCTCTGACTAAACTAACTTACGGGTATGACAGGAGATTAAAGAAACACAAACACACGAAACCGAACACTTACGAGGTTTCCTTCTATCCCAATTGCTCAACTGGGTCGCGCTCGGGAAGGATGAAGATGGGGGCGGACGGGGCAAAGCGAGGATCTTTGACAATTTTGAAAAGGTTGAGCGTTGGGAAGACGGTGCGAAATCGAAATCGAAATCAAAGCAAATTTGGTGGTCAAGAAAGGAGGAGAGCCAGTGCTGGGTCGAATCTGGTTTCCTCTCAAATGGCATATTAAAGAAAAAGCTGCCTCATTTTCAGTCATAAAGCACTAAAACAGAGCATTGCAATCGACACAGGCCTTACGGCCCAACAAGCTAAGAACCCCATTAAAAAGCTCGAAACTTTGAGATGGAGCTCAATGGAGCTTTCGATGTTTGGCTCGTGTTCGAACAGAAGAAGCAGCAAATCCGCTGACGACTGGAAAGATGGCATTTTTGCTCAGTTTCTCGGGCCCTGAAGAACTAACCACGGAAGGCCCATTTGGGTATATCGGGCGGGGAAAAAGTATCAGAAAAGTCCTAAACCTATTACATTTGTGTCAATTTAGTCCCAAATCTTTTTTTTTTTTTGCTAATTCAGTCTTAAACCTTTTATTTTTGTACCAATTCAGTTTTTTCGGCTAATTTTGTCTGGATATTGTTAAATTGTATGTTGGCCAGCCTAAGTGGCACTGCCGGTGCTGATGTGGATAACTTTTAATAATATTTTAATATTTTTTGAATTATTTATTTTTCTTTTTCTTTTCTTCCCTTTCTTCTTCCTTCGGGTGGTCGTTGGATCGATGACCGACCAGAGGCTAGGACCGGTGAGGTTGCCCTCGCCAGTGGCTATGAGGTCACGGCCTTCGACCTCGCGGCCTCTGATGAGGGCTCGAGCCTCTCCAGCGGCTGGGCGAGGCTCGCCCTCGCCGGATTTGGTGAGGGTGGAGCCTCACTGGCCATGGGTGAGGCCCGACCTCGCTAGATCTGGTAAGATCGTGCCTCGCCTAGCCATTGACGAGGGTGAGGGCGAGCCTCTCTAGCAACCTCGACCGGCTAGAGGAAGAAGAGAGGGAAGGAAAAAAAAAGAAAACAATTTTTAAAAAATAAATAGTTCAAAAAATATTAAAATATTATTAAAAGTTATCTGCGTCAGCGCCGGCGGTGTCACGTAGGCCAGCCAGCATCCACTTTAACAACATCTAGTTAAAATTAGCCAGAATAACTGAATTAGCACAAAGACAAAAAGGTTTAGGACCGAATTGATATAAAAAAAAGTTTATGACTAAATTGGTACTAATGTAATAGGTTTATGATTTATGACTTTTCTGAGATTTTTTCCCGAGGTGGGTGCTCTGCTGATGGGCAAAGAAGGACGACGTGGCAAGATCCAAAGAAAAAATGCGTCCCTTTTTCTGCGCTGTCCACCACTACAAAATATGAGACATATTTGATGGAGGATTTCAAGCTTAGTTAATGGTGGTGGTTGGCATCAAAATGGGTCATAGACATATTTTTTTTTATAATGGGCTGAGTTGTTATATGTGTTAATCATATTTAGTAAATGGGTTATAAATGGGTCAAAACATAATATTGGTGTTAAATGGGTTTGTCACTTATTTATACCCAATCAACCTCCATGACTTTTCTCTTCATTCTTTCTCACCCTTAATTGATCTGGACCCTACTCACTTCGCACTCTCACCTCTATTTAGGTGAAGTTTTCCTATATTTAATTAATTATGAAAGTGTTTTAGTAATATGGATTGAATCGGGTACGGGTCATTAGATTTGCATTACATTGAAATGAGTCGAAAGCGGGTGAAACGGGTTTAGTTGGGTCAGGCCATTTTCGACTCGACCCAAATTGATCCACAGGTCTATTGGCAATCGAATTGGTATTGGGCACTAGGCGTTTGTTTATTATCCTTTTGAAAACATTAGTGTGCATACACGATAAAGATGTTGATTATCAAAGTAAGTGGGAACGGGCTGCCAAAGCAAAATGCATCAACTGATCCGGAAGGTCCACTAATAACGACGCTAGAGCACGTGGACCCGTCGAATCTTTTGCCCCTTCTTTTCTTTAACGCTCTTCTTGTCCTAGCCTGACATCGACAGGCATCATTTCTCGGAGCATCGCTCCACTTTTAGCAGTTTGCCTTTTTTTTTCTTTACTTGAACGCTCGTCACTCATTTCTTCTACGTTACAAATTTAGTCACCTCCCTCCACCCTAAGATAGAACCCCGTCACCGGAAATAAAAAGCCCAAAAAAAGAAGAAGATAAAATCTGCCCATAGGCACGCGACTGGCTGTCGCTGCACGTGCCTACCCGGCAATCGCCCTGGGGATTCCCCCCCTGCCCCCCCTGTTTGTTTTTGTGCTTATAAAATATGAACACCAATGAAAAAAAATTAAAACTTTTCCCTCCCTCCCCCCCAAAATCAGAAAATTACTCGTCGCCGTCTCAAAATCGACATGTCACGAAATATGGACACGACCCCTGTAGAATGGGTAGATAAATATTTCAATTCGATTATTGATTTCGTGTTTGGTTTACGCTTACTTAGTTCATGAAATTGATATGTACTATTGCCTCCTTAATGACCAATCATGAAAACTAGGGAATCTACGGGGGAATGTCACGTGACACATGTCCGGGGAACGGACATCCTGAATTTAAGGCAGGAGGAGGAAAAGAAATCTCAAGTAATTCAAAGGAAAGATTACTTTTTTATCGGTGGGGGCCAATTAACATGTGTCTGGCGTCGACTTCATGGTGTATATTGGGAAGATGGTGTCTCATTTTTAGCACCTGAGCTGCTTCTTCTTCTTCTGCTTCTCTCCTCGTTTTAGGGTTCTGAAGCCGATCCCCCTCCCGCATTGCTCTCGTAATTGTTCATCCCTCTGAATCTGCGACCTGTCTCGGGCATCTGGGTTGGCATCGTCGCGTCTTTTGTTGCGCGGCGAAGCCATAAAGGTCTTGACTTTTCTCTCTCTTCGCTCTTTTGGTAGATTCTTGGTGGTGGGCACAATGTCGAAAGCGGGAGCGCTGGATCTGGCGACGGGCCTCGGCGGGAAGATGGACAAGAGCGAAGTCCTGTCCGCCGTTGACCAGTACGTCGGCGTTTCTTGGTTTTTCTGTTCAAAGTGCCCGGTGAAATTGTGCTCTCTGTCTCTGTCTGCGGCGAGGCTTTATCCTCTGTTTTTTCTTCCTTTTACACTTAATACTTTGATGATCTGATTGCTTCGATTCATGCAAGGTTCGGACGCAGAAAATAATCTGTTCCTCCTCTATGCATACATGATGCGCTTCCTTCGATCTGAGCACGTGGGTGCTTGTGTGCTGACGTCTAATTTTTTTCGTTTCTTTTGGATTGGTGGACGGTGAGGAGTGAAGATGAAGCAATTGAAATTGATTGTCATATGGATGGCGATGGTTCAGATTCCGTCCCTCTCTAGTCTTCTGGACGCGTGGCTTCCTGTTTTTTTTTTTAACCTTTTTCTTTTTGGAGAGAAAAACATGAAGCTATTCATTCATCGCATCGAATTACATCATCAAGAATACAAGACCACAAATTTCTTGGGCAAGCGGCTTTCTTGGTTGTGGTCGTGGGAAGAGTGATTTTATGCTCCTCGATCTCACTTGAAGAGATTCATCCACCATGAGTGGACGCAGTTGATTAAGACACAAGACCTTCTGTGTTATTGAAGCATCACATTCAACTTAGCAATACACAGATAATAAAACGCACGCCTCCCTTGGGTTTTAGCGAAAAAAAAAGAATTGGCCCTTTGTATATCAATTCTATCCACTGGCAACTCGAGTCCACGTTGATCCCTTTGTATGTACTGATGTAAATAAGTATAAGTATTCTAATTCTTATCTAACTATGACCAAGGTTTTTAACGAAAGAAGAATCTTTGTCCTCTTTTCCCCTTTTAGGCTAGCTTGCAGAATGATTGAAGATTCACAAATTTGCACTAGCCTGAGAAACTTAGAACTGTGGCAATGTGATGAGTGACAGAAAGGGTTTTTCTTGAATGTTATTGCCTTGTTAGATCTGTCTCTCGACTTCTTTTGTCATTCCAAAAGCTGTCTTAATTAGCAACCTTTCGGCTGTTTAATAAATTGATTTGATGCACTGAAAACAGAAGGACTGCTTTAATCTCCAGATCGCTGGACATAAAAAAAAATGCACTTTTTTCATGAATGATTTGCGTAACCAGAGACAAACTGTACCTGCATGTTTTATGGACATTGAAAGGTACCTTTTTTTTTTTCTTGGATAATTGATAGACTAGACATTAAGTCTAGAGAATCAGTGAGACAAAACTTACATTTAAGGGATAGAGATAGAGAAGTATATAGAGCTTAGCATTTGGAAGTGTTTCATAAAGAAGCCTATAGAGAGAAACTAGAGGTTGCTGGTTACAGGACTGAAAGAGGAGGCTTGATGATAAAAGGAAAAGAAGGGGGACATCAAGCGAAAGTTTAGCATCCATTTATTGAGATCAAATCAGAATGCTTAAGGTTTAAATTTTTTCTGAGATGATGTCAAATGTCAATGGTGGCATTCTAATATCTAGACATGCCCTGATATATAATTTGAGAGATCATATGCAATATTTACTTGAGTAATGATGTTACTTGAATCCAAGATGTGATAAAAAGTAAAAGAAAGCAACTCATGTTCTTGTGGAAGCCTTTTTAGTTTGCGTATGATGACCATGTACTTCATGTCGCAGCTGCGCCTGTCCCTGTTCTAGGGACGTGCCTGCTAAAAATTTGGTATTATTTCCTGGTATTAACTATTTAACGAAAACTAGAAAATCGAAATATCTTTACATACCTGAGCAATTTCTCTTAACATTTTCACTTTGGAGAATTTCCAAGACAAGAGATATCATGCATTCGCCTACAGTTAGTCCCTAAACCTCTTGATGACCATGGTCGAATAAATAATTTTTTCTGCTGGTTTAGGTATGAGAAGTATCATGTCTGTTATGGAGGTGAGGAGGAAGAAAGGAAAGCTAACTATAGTGACATGGTAACATATCATCCATTGCTGCTTTCATGCCTCACCATACACTTGCTTTGTAGATTGCAACGCAGCCTTGCTAAATGATTAAAATTACTGGTCGATTTGATTTCTAATGCTGACGCTCTCTACAAATGCAACTTCAGGTGAATAAATATTACGATCTTGTTACCAGCTTTTATGAGTTTGGCTGGGGAGAATCTTTCCATTTTGCCCACAGGTGGTATTGCCATTTGCTCTTGATTCCGCTTCCATTTCATTTGTTATCTGTGGAGCCTTGTGCTTGAACGACTAGTAAATGCTAATTCTGCTGATTGTCTTGAACCCTCCAGATGGAAAGGGGAGTCTCTACGAGAGAGCATTAAGAGACATGAACACTTTCTTGCATTACAGCTAGGCTTAAAACCCGGACAGAAGGTTTATTCCTCTCAATGTGGATAGTTGATCATAATATTTTGATACAACCGTTTATTTGGTTCCAACGGTGATTTGAGTTTCTTACTTTCTTTCCCTCCCGTTACAGGTGCTGGACATAGGGTGTGGAATTGGTGGACCGCTTAGGGAAATAGCTCGATTCAGGTCAGACTTAAAACTCTATGTCCCATCATGGTGCCATTGTTCAGGTTATGGTGAAAGTTACAATTATAATCTCTTTCTCTCTGGCGCGGATGAACTGTCCACTGAACAAAGAGAGGCGTAAGAGTGTTACCATGACTCTTTCATCTTCTTTTCCTTAGTAAGGAACTAGCGGTGTCTAGTGCGTGCAACCATGCGTGCACATTTTACTGTTCTGTCTATCAACTTTAGTGTACTGTGCGTAATGCAAAGTTGAGTGGTGCGAACTGAAGCTGAACAGCTGGTCTCATCGTTGTAAATATCTCTCGTCTGTTCCTTAGAGATACAAACCGCTGAGCTAAGAGTTGCGTGCATACATCTGACAAGTAGTTTATTTTCCCGTGTGGTTCTTGTAGGCTGATATTTTCTCTTCTCCTTTTCACAGCTCCGCGTCTGTTACAGGATTAAACAACAATGAGTACCAGATAACAAGGGGAAAGGTGCCTTTATTTTCCTTTCCTTTTGATAGTGGTGAATTTATTATTTCTTTCAGGTTGACATGTTTTCTTGCTCCATAGGAACTAAACCGCGTTGCAGGTGTGGACAAGACATGCGGCTTTGTTAAGGTTGGTCAAATCCCAACTGAAATCTTTCTTTAGTGGAGGCTTTGACCAGTTCTTTTCTCTTTCTTGGTGATTGGGGTAATTCTTCAGTAGGTAGAGAGAACTTGAAACAGTTCTTGGAGAACCTCAGACATTATGCCATTTTTTTCCCCTTTTTTATGGTCATGTCATGTTTTCTATCTGGTTCTGTGTTTATTTACTATTACATGTAGACAAAAAAGGGCTATGGTGGAAGAACGCTTTGCCAATCATTGTTTCTTGGTGATGCAGGCTGATTTTATGAAGATGCCATTTTCTGATGATACTTTCGATGCTGTTTATGCAATTGAAGCTACCTGCCATGCACCTGATGCTGTATGTTACATTTAGCTTCATTCTTGGTTATGCACCTGTGCTTTTCAGGCACTTGAATTACATGTGATTAATGTGTTGGTCTTGATTTTTCTCTCTCTGGATGCGACAGTATGGGTGTTACAAAGAGATTTACCGAGTGTTAAAGCCCGGTCAGTATTTTGCTGCATATGAGTGGTGTATGACTGATTCCTTTGATCCCAACAATGAAAACCACCAAAAGATAAAGGTTGGTGTGATCTACTTTTTCTCCATTTTTTTTTTGTGTATTTATAATCCAATGAGCTCATTTATGCTGCAAATGTGACCGTATCGAACTGTTGCAGGCAGAAATTGAGATCGGAGATGGCCTTCCCGACATCAGGTTGACTGGGCAATGCATTGAAGCTCTAAAACAAGCAGGTTTTGAGGTAAGGATTTTCACATCTTGCGTTAAAAGTGGACTATGACTGCTAATAGAAAATTTGGACATGCGACCTGAAGTTATTTATCTGAAGGTCATATGGGAGAAAGATCTTGCTGCCGAGTCTCCTGTCCCTTGGTACCTGCCTTTGGATAAAACTCATTTTTCCTTGACTAGCTTCCGCCTCACGGCTGTTGGGCGTTTGATTACCAAAAACATGGTAAGGTTCATTTATGGTGAACTTTTGGCTTTTGGAGTGCTTCAATTTGAACACTAATGTGATCTTGTGGCTTTAAGTATTCGAAGTAATTTCAGCATATCATTTCGTGTATGATGATCATGCATGCAATGTAACTATTTTTACGTTCATAGGTCAAGGCTCTAGAGTACGTGGGCCTAGCCCCTAAAGGAAGCCAAAGGGTTCAAGATTTTCTGGAAAAGGCTGCGGAGGGCTTAGTTGAAGGTGGAAGGTGAGGGATTCAATTATCTGGTTCTCCTCAATGACCTGTCAATTCTACTTTGGAATATCTCAGTTGGTAGTCTTTCTTAGAATTTTTCATGGTAGTCGGACAATCAAAAAATTGGTATCACTGTGTTTGTGCCTGCTCAATAATCTCACAGGTAGAGTCTGGTTCTTCTACTGATTATTCCCCACAGAAAAGAAAAAAGAGACTGCTCTGATTGAATTAGATGGGCTTATAAAGTTTTACCCTTCCAATGTCCAATGTCGAATGCATAGCACTGACGAATCTTTCGTTGATCATGTACTCCAGGAAAGAAATCTTTACGCCAATGTACTTCTTCTTGGCCCGGAAGCCCCAATCTGGGAATCAGTGATGTGGGGATCATGCAAATTTAACTTATTCCAAAGAAATGGAGTCGTTCAGGATCCTGACTAGTTGGTAGAATTTCATGTGTTTAGATGATTGGACCATGAGTGTGCCTGCTGGTCGACATTTTGGCTTTTTCAGTTGCTTGTATGAGTGCCTTCTGTTTGTTCTTTTAAAACATGCTTGCTTGCCGCTAGCAATTTACATCAGATGTAGCCCAAGTTTGGATCTTTTCCAGTCGTCGAATGGACCAATCAACTTTCTACTACTTCAGATTTATGACCATGTCAATTTGGTCGTGTCGTAATAGTAGAACCGTATGTATTTCTGTACATTAATTCCGTGGTTATCGCATGGACACCTCGCAAATGTGGCGATATTTCAAATTCGGTATAGTTCACGATGAACCTGCAGTTTCTTCACAATCTAGTACACCCTCGAACACCATTATAGACTTGTTATCTCTTTCGCTGGTTAACATTAGAGACCGACTGATCAGACAGTTTTACCCTCAATAGCTCATTATACACGATTAACGTATGTAATGGGAATCGTATCTGAAGATGTTGGCCGAGAAGAAAATCCACCCGTCAGCGGTCGCCATCCTTTGGACTTCTTCAACGCCATTGAAAAATTCCATGACACTTCCACACGACTCCCAAAATATCTTGGGATTATTTTAGGTGTCGTAAATGTAATAGATGGCATTTGAATCTAGGTTTTGCAAGTCACAACGGGATTACATCTTCAGGAAGCCTTGGCTATCGGTCTTTCGCTGAAGAGTGTCCGGCTTGTTCGAAGCTGTGAGTTTGAACTATGAACTCTGGAAGAAGGAAACAAAAGATGGCAATTTCTCATGTCTCTTGGACTCAGCCAATTGACAAAAAAATCTCTATTTAATAACATGTGTAAACTGGAAAGGCTCGTTCCTCTCTCATCTGCAAAATATAACGTATTCTTTTCTAGGGAAACAGACCTCCTTTCTCTTGCTGAGTGCTGATGCAACTGGGTTAAAGCAGCAAGCAAGGCGATGCATACTGAGTTCTCATCGTAGCACTCGTGGTTGCCGGTTGTCCTATCTCTTGATTTTTGTCTTATTTTATCCTGCATTATATGTGGGTTAACGTTCAATCTAGCAAGATACCTCATGCGTCGCATACGTTCCTATCTTTTCTTAACACATTCAAATATGAGCAGTGAACAATTATGTGTCTTCTAAATAAAAGCTACAATGGAAAGAAAAGGATGGAAGAAACAAAAAAAAGAATTTCACTCCAAACAGACCGTTAATAACGTCTTCTTCTTGGCTTATAGCATTTAAACACACGTTTACATTCATTCTGAGACATATTTTTCTGGGTTTAAAAGTTCATCTGCGTCGGAATAAGCATGTTATTAGTTGTCCCATGTACAACCTGAAGACAAATAGATAGTCACCTTACTTATCTTGGCATAGGTATGAGCTGTCGCTGCTCGACTCTTGCCCGCAAGCAACCACAGGGATTCGCCACAAACGCACGTTTGTTGTTGTAATATTTTTTATTTTGGATTGATAGGCACGTTCGGAATTTCAAAAGCAAAAAAATCTCAAGTGTTGCTGCGCTACGTCGGGTCATTTTTAACTTGTGATAGTTATTTATTCGTCTTCAGGTTGTATACTAGACAACTGGCAACACGCTTGTTTTGGCACCATTTAGCACTGTCCTCTCCAGACCCTCGCTTTGCTTTGCATAATGTTGAAAAAATGCTTGTTCCTGCTTTGATCCTACCTATTTCCTGCACTATTTTTCTGATCCGTGCAGTATCAATTGATGCACGGGCGAAGAAAGCTCCAAAACGAGCTAATTCTTTTTCGAATCTCCTTGCTTTTGGTAGGTACATAGAGAGAGCAAGTTTATTGGTGGTGGTGGCAATGATGCCGAAAGCCAGAGCGCTGGATCTGGCAGCGGGCGTCGGCGGAACGATCGACAAAAGCGAAGTCCTCTCTGCGATTAACAAGTAGGCTTCTTCGCTGCTTTTTCTCTTGAAAATGCTGACATGGTGATTGATGGGATTATATCCGAACCGAATCAGAACAATCACACAGATAATAGAAAATTTGATACTCGAGTTTACCCAGGTTCACTCCAGAATAGGGTTACGTCTTGTAAAGGAGTTTCACTATGATATTTAAGTTTTACAATCACAACTACTCGTTACAATGATCTCTCGTACAAGTATAATATATAGGACTTAAAATGGGCCTAAAGCCGAAGCCTATCCGAATTCCTTTAATCCCACAACAAATGGGTCAGCTTAAAACATAAGCCAAAAACCCCGCCCGCTGTCCGGTCAGTGGGACCCCTGTTTCGGGAGCGCTGCCCCCGAGCTCCCGCATTCCGTGCACAGGGGTCACATGTCGTCGGATCATATTTCGATTTTCCTAAACTCACGTGGGCGTGCCCGGTATGAAAAATAAGAGTCCCCGAAGTATTTGCCAACTCCAACAGTGGTGACAAACAGATTGGGCCTCAGCCCAAGCACTAGTTGGTCGTTTCAACCCCCTCCATTCTTTGACCAAGGAGGAGACCGTGGGTGCTGCTGAAGCAGTTACCTCACCTATATATAGCACGCCAAAGGGCACCACGCATCCGAACACATTTGTTCCCAACAAGTAGTTGCCCAGTTCTTTGCGGATGCTAGATTTATGGAAAGTATAAGTTTCGAAACCATTAGACAACAAGTGACAACGATATAGCGGTTAGGTTTGAGCTAATGCTAATGCTTCCCTTCATTGACAGTTAAAAGTCAACCATCTTTAAATTTCTGAAGATTAGTTTGACAATTGATAGCTTATACAGTGACGTTTAAGAAAAAGAGTAAGGTAAAAAGGATCGCCAAGTTTACATGTCTGGGCGATTTCCTCATCGTGTAGGTTGGAAAATCATTGCAAAAGTTGCTGTTTCCAACTTGCGTATCCATAGATAGTTGATGGGCTGTTTATGGTAAATTTCCTGAGATCTTTGCTAATGGGAAAGGTTTATCAAGTCCGTTGGAATAATTTTTTCTGGCTTCGCCAATGACTGCGAGTGAGTGCCTTTTGGTCCCTGAGTTCGTGCGATTCAGGCTATTTAAACTCCCAGGAAGCTTCAAGATATAATCCCACAACTCAACACAGATCTGTCGTGGCAACGCAATGAAAGATAGACAGAAGATCTTGTTTGAATGTTTTGCCTTTGCTGGATCTTCGTCCCTCAACTTTATCCACTTGTTTAAATTGCTAAATGCAATCAAAATGAAAGATGCCAATCCCTTCTATCTGCAGGAGCAACCTTACCTGTTGTTCTAGGCACCTTTCTGATTTATCTAGTCTGAAGTGAGTTTGACTCCAATGGTAGTGACAACGAGTAAGATCGTTGATATTAAGTCAGGTTCCCATCGGGTCAACTAGAAAATAATTGCAATTTCCTTTCATGCCCGAGCACGTTGGTATTCTGTAGCTCCCACACCTAGGGTCCTTTAATCGCCCGATAGCCACCGTGGACCTTAATAGACTCTTTTTTTTTGTTGCTGGTTTAGGTATGAAAAGTATCATGTCTGCTATGGAGGTGAGGAGGGAGAAAGGAAGCTAACTACAGTGACATGGTAAGTGAATGTTCCAAAGTCCAAACCAGTACTCTGGTCTCAGCATTTGTCCCCGTGTCAGAAAGATAACTATGCGTCCCCTGAGCCAATAATATTTGTTTTTGGCTCTCAACCAAAGCTAGCTCATTTACTAGCCCTTTTAGAATGTAGAACAGCCCTGTGATGGATGACTAAAACTACTGGTTTGTATTGCTTTTCTAATCGCCCAAGACAATCTCCATAATGCAACTGCAGGTCAAAAAATATTATGATCTTGTTACCAGCTTTTATGAGTATGGCTGGGGGGAGTCCTTCCATTTGCACGCAGGTCGTATGTTTCCCATGCGCTCTTGATTTCACGCCCATGTCTGCGGACTCCTGTACTACTTCATACATGGCGCTGATTGTGTTGTTGATCCTGCAGATGGAAAGGGGAGTCTCAACAAGAGAGCATGAAGAGACATGAACACTTCCTCGCATCGCAGCTAGCCTTAAAACCAGGTTACGAGGTTTGTTCCTCTCAGTGTGGATACAAGATCATGAGATTTTTTCACAATTTTGTATGTTTTAAAATGGTAATTTTACAATTATTATTTACTTCCGCTCCCATTATAGATGCTGGATGTAGGGTGCGGAATTGGTGGACCTCTCAGGGAAATAGCTCGATTCAGGTTAACATATAATTCTCTCTGTTCCCATCATGGAGACATAGTTCCGGTTATGTTCGAAGTTGCAATCAGATCTTCCGGTTCTGATGATATGTTTACTGAACTGAGGCACCGAGCCATAAGAATCAGAATGTTACCAATTGCCATAACTTCTTACCTTCTCTTTCTCGGAAGAGCCAAAAAAAGAATTAGCAGTGCCTAGGATGTGCGACTGTGCATGCACGTGTAATTGCAACACAGTAGTTGAATTTATTTGGCCGCGCACAACTTAGAGAAGTGGGTTGATGCGTTAGAAGCTTAATACTGGGGTGGCCTCGTCCTCCTGAATATCTTTCATCTGATCTGTCCATAAACATACTCCCGAGCTAAGATTTGTGTGCATACATCTGATAAGTAGCTTAGTGTTTTTAATTATTGTTCTTGTAGACAGACACTCTTCCTTTTCTACTTCGCAGCTTCACATCTATTACAGGATTAAACAACAATGAGTACCAGATAACAAGGGGAGAGGTGACTTCAACTCTTCAAAACATCAAATTTATCATAGTTCACCAGTTGACAGGTTTGCTTGCTCCATAGGAACTTAATCGCATTGCAGGTGTGGACAAGACATGCAAATTTGTTAAGGTAAGTCTGATGTCCGATTTCAATGGGAACTCTTTTATCAACCATTTGTGTTTCTTACGCTGTTAGCATCATGTTGAGTCCTATATTCACAATTTGTGTCTACGCACTTGGAAGACAAATATATGGTATGGGGTGGAAAATATCTCGAAAATCATTGTTTCTTGCTGATGCCTGCAGGCTGATTTCATGCATATGCCATTCTCCGACAATACTTTTGATGCAGTTTATGCAATTGAAGCTACCTGCCATGCACCCAATGTCGTATGTGACTTTCAGATATGTTGTTGGTTGTGCACAGGAGGATTGTCGACATGCTAGGACCACTCATAACTTAACGAGCTTGTCTCGCTTTTCTTTTGCCTCTGATCTGGACAGTATGGATGTTACAAAGAGATTTTCAGAGTATTAAAGCCTGGGCAGTATTTTGCTGCATACGAGTGGTGCATGACCGATTCGTTTGATCCACACAACAAAAGCACCAAGATATTAAGGTGGTTGTACAGAGATCCATCCATATTATTGAGCATGTGCAATTTAACTGATACGGAATTTATTAGTGGTGCGTTTCTGGACCGATTGGACAAACAGAAGTCCAAACGGAAAGCGAAACGGTGATGCGATTAGATGGTTTTTTTTTTCTATTATTTTAGTATTAATTTTAAGGGTCGTTTTTGTAATTTTGCTATTTGATGCTTATTAACTTTCCAATTCAGATTAAGTAACTTTCCTATTTGATTAGGTTTCCAATTCAGATTAGGTAAATTTCCTATTATGATTAGGTTTCCTATTGTAATTAGGTTTAACCCCTATAAAAGGGTGTTTAGGGTTTGTTTTGAAGACAGAATATTACTATCATCAATATTGAATTTCGAGATTTTTCTCTCTAAGCAAGGTTTTGCTTAAATTATTCGCGGAACGCTGCGTCAGGTGGTATCAGAGCCTATGGCGACTGGCGGTGGTCTTCGTGACGATGCTCAGGAGACTGGAGCCCCAACCCTTGGGGACGACGCGTTGCAACTTTTGGAGCAGCGTTTAATGGAACGCTTGGATCAACGATTCGATCAAAGTCTTCGTCGTTTCGAAGAATGATTTGACGAGTTAACAGAACGATTCGAAGGTCTCGCCGTTGATGTGAACCGGAATCGGCGGAACGATAGAAGGCCGGGTGCAGATCTTGCTCGCGGTGATCCTGTTGATAGGCCTGTTCTTGTCCACAGGCAGAATAACCCTCTATTTTCAGAGAGTTCAGAAGAAGAAGAAACTGAAATTTTTGATGAGGAACGTGCTGATTATGGCGGCAGACGTTGTCATGGAGGATTTCAAAGAGGATATGATCGGAGAGATGGAAGACGACGTTACGACGATCGTGAAGGTAACGACTTTAAATTGAAAGTCGATATCCCTTATTTTAATGGTAATCTGGGTATAGAAGAATTTCTGGATTGGCTTGCTGATATAGATAGATTTTTCGATTATATGGAAACCCCTTATGAAAAAAGGGTGCGATTAGTAGCCTGTAGATTAAAGGGGGTGCGTCTGCATGGTGGGAGAGATTGCAGAATAAGAGGGAGCGAGAAGGGAAAGAGAGAGTTCGAACTTGGACTAGAATGAAAAGGCTGTTGAAGCAAGAATTCCTTCCACCCGATTATGAACAGATTATGTTCCAACAGTATCAACATTGCCAGCAGGGAAATCGGACTGTGCATGAATATACGGCCGAATTTATGAGATTGGTGGAGCGGAATAATTTATCAGAGACGGAGGGACAGCAAGTGGCCAGATATCTCGATGGTTTAAAACCCTTCATTCGAGATAAAATTGGAGTGCAGTTTCTGCGAAATTTAACTGAAGCCAAGAATATGGCGATGAAGGCAGAATTGATGCAGCAAGACAGGGGAAGAAGAGGCTACGAAAATTATTGAGGTAGCAGTTCGAGCAGTTCGGTAGAAAAGAGCAGTTTCAATAATCGCTTTAACGCAGGGCGAAATCAGGAAGATAAGCACAGATGAAAGCAGGGGTTTGCGAGCCGTTATATCCAGATCCTGATTTTAACTCGAGGACGAGTTCTCTTCAAGTGGAGGAGAATGATGTAGAATTTATTAGTGGTGCATTTCTGGACCGATTGGACAAACAGAAGTCCAAACGGAAAGCGAAACGGTGATGCGATTAGGTGGTTTTTTTTTCTATTATTTTAGTATTAATTTTAAGGGTCGTTTTTGTAATTTTGCTATTTGATGCTTATTAACTTTCCAATTCAGATTAGGTAACTTTTCTATTTGATTAGGTTTCCAATTCAGATTAGGTAACTTTCCTATTATGATTAGGTTTCCTATTGTAATTAGGTTTAACCCTTATAAAAGGGTGTTTAGGGTTTGTTTTGAAGACAGAACATTATTATCATCAATATTGAATTTCGAGATTTTTCTCTCTAAGCAAGATTTTGCTTAAATTATTCGCGGAACGCTGCGTCATTAACGAGTTCAGTTTATGATGCAAACAAGACCGCGCTGAATTGTTTCAGGCAGAGATCGAGATAGGAAATGGCCTTCCAGACACCCGGCTGACCGTGCAATGCATTGAAGCTTTAAAACAAGCAGGTTTTGAGGTAAGCTGTTTTTATGAAGTTGCTTGCATTAAAGTGGAATACGACTGCTAAAAAGTCTCAGCTCTCTCCTCTCGACCTATGACTCGACGTTTGCTGATGTGAAGGTCATATGGGAGAAAGATTTAGCCGATGGCTCTCCAGTCCCTTGGTACCAGACTCTGGACAGAAACCATTTCTCCTTGAGTAGCTTCCGCGCAACGGCTCTCGGGCGTTTGATTACCAGAATCACGGTAAGCTTGTTAGTGCCGCCACCTTCTGAATTTAGTATGCTTTAGGGAGGTAAGCATAAGCATTCAATCTGATCTTGTGGCTTTTAATATTCGAAATACAATCGGCATATTATCTCTAGTATAGTGATTCTTGCATGTGATGTACCATAGGTCATGTCTCTCGAGTGCGTGGGGCTAGCCCCAGAAGGAAGCCTAAGGGTGCTAAAAGTTCTGGAGAGGGCTGTGGAGGGCTTAGTTAAAGGCGGAAGGTGAGCGATCCGATTTTCAATCTCGGTCCCCTCAATTTACTTTCGAAGCTACTTTAGAACGTCTCAATTGAGAAATCTGTACTCACATGGGGCATTAGTGTCTGCACTCAGTAGAGCTTGTGGATGTGGTTTATGGGGTTGCATTGCTGGTTTAGGTCTGACTTCAAGGGTCATAACCTGAAAACACCAGCGGCTTTTAGTGAGAATTACAGTTGCATTCTCTTAAAGGGTAGATTCCAGTTTACATACGCAGAGATTTAAAACAAACTGCTCTGTTTGAATTCGCTAGCCTTGAATTTTATTTAGTCTGCGTCCAACCTTTGGTGAAATAAGTGCTAATGATGAGTCTAATGCTAATCATGTACTTCAGGACAGGAATTTTTATGCCGATGTACTTCTTCTTGTGTCGGAAGCCTCAGTGTGAGAGTTCAGTGATGTCGCGGGGATCGTGCTAATTGAACTTATGACAAAGAAATGGTGTCTTCCAGAGTCAGAATGGCACTATCGCCTGTGTTGAATTTTGAGTGTGAGAGTGTGGTGCGTGGAGTTCGCTTTTCAGTTGCTCGTCGGAATTGTGCTCCTTTAAGACATGGTGTTCGCTGCGGTTGGATCTTTTCCAGGAACCATCTTGTCGCGCGAAACATCGATCACCATGTCCATTGTATCGCTTCTTAATTTGTGCAACGGTATGTGCCGCAGTACCTAGTAATTCTCACTACTTGGCGGTTAAACAGATTGCAGATTTCCTGCATCTGCAGTGTACACCATACACGCAATGCACCAGCGCAGATGAAACTACAGATTCGTCCGAACCCGACACCCATTCTAGCATATACCCTTTAACACCATGAGAGTGATTTTTGCGGGTCCAGGCCATCTTTCGCTCATCCCGATCGCAGAGAATCAAAAGCCATGGCCTTTCTTACTTTAGATAATACGTTCTGTCTGTTATTAATTACATTATGATATGGCTATGCCATCTTTATAGCAGGCCATTTTGTATTTCTGCAATTGCCTATGATTCAAGTTAGTTGTGAGTTCCTGTCACAAGTCAGCAAATGACACATAAAGAGCAGAACGAGGCGTAACTCAACAACTTCCATGTTCAACTCATTTGTGCAATAAGTACTTGCATCACATTGACAATCCAGAACTAACCCACAACTTAATAGGAGAAATGTCTATAAATAATTTAAATTAAGGTAAAAAATTTCATACAAGAGTTCGTAAATTGAAAACGTAATTAAGAAATGTTAATAAATGTTAATAATAGATAAAAAAAAGTTGACAATAAAATAAAAATAAAGAATGAGAGTTCGTAAACCGGTCAGTAACTTAATCGAAAAAAAGCCCGTAAGTCACTTAAATAAAAGTTCGTAAATCATATAAGAGTTGGCAACTTTGAGACTTTGATAGAAAAAAAAAAGGACGGTTATCAACTCTTTGAGAAATCTACCAATAGGAGAAGGCCCGATTGAGAGAAGAAACGGTAGAATTAAACCTTTGATTTTGGACCGGTGAGTTCGAGTTTGCAAATAGTATTCGGAAAAGCATATGAAATAGGAAGGGGTTTGTTTTAATTTTTCATACCTCGTGTCTAAAAATGAAAAATAACTAAAATGGTACATATTGAAAAAATCTATATCCTAATCCACTAAAACCAGAAAAAAGTGCCAGACTTCATACAAAATTATCATGTAATTACAAATTCACTCGAAATGAAAAAGAAATTTGGAACGATATTTTTTTTTGGGGGGGTTCTTTTCTTTTCCGCAACCTACGAAATTGGAATTTAAAAATAAATAGCACATTTGACTTATAACTTTTCACATCTTTTAGTTAGAGTGAACGGCACCTTTTCGTGTTCGAGGAAAAAGTAGCGGAAACTTCTTGAAAAAAAGTATGAAGATCGGAACCAGAAAAAAGAAAAAAAGATAATAATAAATATCGAAACTGTGAATGAAGAACAAATTCATGGAAATTTCCACTGATAATAAAAGATTTGGACAAAAAAAATGGAAAAGAAAATAAAGATCACATAAAGATTCGGAGGATCCTGGGTCAACAACATCTTGTCCGATGGGCCAGTACCGTAGTTGTTTTTGCCTAAGGTAATTTTCACATCTCAAATATTCTGCTGCCTAATTTATGAAAAAGAAAAGAAAAAACAAAATATATTTTTCTTTAAAAAATAAAAAAAGTGAAATAAACCCACTTGGAATTTCTTATTCGAGCCGTCTGACAACTGTGATCTCGATTCTCTTCAGAATTTTAGGGATTCTATTATTATGTTCACGAGAATTCAGAACCATTGATGATGGTTGGTGCGCCTGCTTGCTTCTGTGGACCATTCCAAGAATGCCATTCATTCGCTGCGTATTGCTGCCAAAAGTCTGAATACGAATCGGTCCGCAGCACGCTTTCCTAGGCCTTTCTGCTGCTGCTTCTTCTGCGCACGAAATTTTCCTGCATTGATGGTTTGACAGGGCCAAGTTGAATCGATAGGAAGTGTGATTTTCCATTTGGTGGACTGGGTCTCGACGTCTTCGTCCGCTCTTTTCACGCAACAATGAGTCGCGCGAAAGATGGGCGAAAAATCTCGGATGTGTGGAGACGACTAGACCCTCTCTTCCGAGCTGTCTCCACCACCAACCACCCATCCCAAATGGCATACCCATATCAGAAAGTGCTCATGATGATAGGGCTGATGAAACGCAAGGACTAGACATGGACGCTTCCGTCGGTAGACGCCACGCATTCGCGTCATATCTATCGAATTATCGATGAGGAAGTGTCCAATTCTTGGCCACGGACACTTTCCACTGTCAAGTCCAATTATAGATGAGCAGGTGTTTTTCTTATAGTCGGTACGGTTGAAGTTTTGGAAGTTTCTATCGATTTGCAGCGCGGGTATGGCGACTGCATACTTAGGGTGCGCATGAATACCATTTTGTGCCCGAGAGTTATTTTTGAACAGAAATGATTTTTTTTTTATTCTGTGCCCGGAAATAATTTCTGAGTATTTGAAGGCGTTTGATAAACTGTCCAAAATTTCTATTTCTAGAGTAGAAAAGAACATAAATGCGTTTGGTAACTACACAAAATTTCTGTTCCCAAATAATATTTTGAATTGTTTAATTTTTTTTTCTTTCTACCCGGCGACCGGCCACAGCCCAGGGCCGGCGAGGGCGTCACGGCCCTCGCCGGCTGCCGGCGGAGGCGAGGGCGAGGGCTGGACCCTCGCCGCCTGGGCGAGGTGGCCTCGCCCAGAGGCGGCGAGGCTCGACCTTGCCCAGATCGGCGAGGCCGAGCCTCGCCGTCGCTACCACACGGCCGAAGCCGACCTCGCCAGGTGGGTCGCGACGGCGAGGCTCGGCCTCGCCACGGCGAGATCGGCTTCGCGGTGGGTCGCGACGAGCGAGGCTCGGCCTCGCCGGATCGGGCGGGGCCGAGCCTCGCCGGCCTCGCTGACCGACGGCGAGGCTCGGCCTCGCTTGATCCGGGCGAGGGTCCAGCCCTCGCCCTCGCCGGCGAGGGCGACCCTCGCCTCCGCCGGCGGCCGGCGAGGGCCGTGACGCCCTCGCCGGCCCTGGGCTGTGGCCGGTCGCCGGCGGCCGGCCCAGCCCAGGGAAGAACAACACAAAAATAAGAAAAGAAAAAAAAGAAAAAAACTGATTCTCAAAATTGTGCCGAGAAACAAGAAGCAACTTTTTTTTACTTGTTTCTCTTCCAAAACTGTTTCTCGGCACAAATTTTCGCAAAAATGTGCCAAGGAACAAAAAGTTTACCAAACGCATTTCTATTCCCAAACTATTTCTGGGAACAAAAGAATAGAAATTTTCACTATTTGGCACGTTACCAAACGGGCCCCTAATGTGCACAAAGAAGGTAGATTTCTAGTAAAAGGACGGGCGAGCTTTAAAGGGTTCGCGCCCAATCTACCATTCAACTACACAGTTAATGTTATGGAACTGCACAGAATAACCGGTCAACAAGAACAACCATGTAATGAAACCACAACAGACGAGTTCAGACAACAGATTGGATTGGCAACAATAGTTAAACACATCATCAAAAAGGTCAGGAGTATATGTAAGAACACATCGACAACATTCGACTTGTTTCTTTCTCTTTTTCCCTTTTTCTTTCTTGGTGGTACAAGTAGCTTGTGAGATCGAAATCAGAATCCAATCAAACGGAATAAAGAATGAACTCCGCGGTGTCCACCCCGCCGAACGCCCCGCGGCCGCACGGGCGCATCTGGGCCGGGGCGCCCTTCGCGCCGCCTACGCCGCTGAGGTGGTGGTGAGGGGGGTCGCCGCCGTCGTGGTGGTGGTGGGGGTCGTCGGCGTTGACGGGCGGGTGGTAGTACAAGCGGGCGGTCTGGGGGCAGTGGGAATGGAACCTCGCGGCGATCCTCACACCTGCATCCAGCATCTCCACGTACTTCCCCATCTCAATCACACCCTCCAAAGAACAACAAAACTTCCACCCCTCTTCTCTTCCCACTTCCTGAGATCTACGGAACGGAAACGAAGATCAAGATCAGAGAGGAGGAGGGAAAGAGGAAGAAGATCGAAAGGGAAAAGGAGGGAGGAAGTTGCAGGAACGAGGAATGCTTAGAAAACGTCCCCAACGTGAACGCCCATGAAAATGGGAATCCAAGATGGGGAGGCGCTTGTGGGAGCTGGCGTGTGGTTGAGCGGTGCCATATATAACAAACAATTACAGCAATTGCTGATCTGTCCTTTTTCACATTCGTTTTTCCCAATTTCCCCGTTAGGTAAGATGGACAATTTTCAGATGTGCCCCTGGGTTTTTAGCATATTCTTGCGTACCTGGGTGTCCTTCCAGCTCAATTCTCTGAATTAGTCATTGCCAAATTAGTTACGTGCGACACCCCCTATAGATTTGTTCATATTTGCAAAAAAACACCAACTAGAAAGGTGTCATTGTTTCGCGGATTTAGTTAAAAGGTGCATCCGGAATATTTTTCAGATGAAAAGGTTTGGTTAAAAAGTGCACTTGAGGCGCTCGTTGCTCGACCAAATGGGGAGGAATTGTCGAATATGTTTAACAAGCACCCCAAAGCCGACAATTGTTAACTAGGGTCTAAGTAGAATAAGTAGGTATTATATTTTCCTTTTCCTAATAATTGAAATCAATGTTTCAATAAATCGATCATTTCATTTCCTTGTTATTATTTATGATTGAAGAGACATAACTATTACTTTTAGCGTACAGATTTACTCTGTAAAAAGGTAAATATTCTTGCGAAAAAAAACTTTCAACTAATATAATTCCTTCGAGTTTGATTTGTATCACCAAACCGCCCAATGGGTGCGTAGCCGAGATGCTTTTTCCACTTGCTAGAATATAGGATTTTAATTAATTTTAGATTAGGTGAAGTGGTGGAAGGGCGGGCACACCAATAGGAATAGAATAAGAGGGTGCTTGAGAGATGAGATCGAAAGACAAAGGAGGAATCTCTCTCTAGGTGGGTCTCCTTCTCGATTCGTGCCTATGTTTTTGGGTGATTGAACAAGGATCAATTTGTGCAAATTTTCGTTTCATCAGAAAAGGAATCGAAGCCACCTAAAGGGAACACTAGTGGGCAACCCAAAGAGCAAAAGCAAATATCTCTAAAGGTCGGTCAATGAAGAAGACGAGGGACACACATTCGAGGATATGCGAGATGCTAGGCCCTTCAAAATGAAAGGAAGTGGCGAACAGCAGCAGCAGGGGCCATCGGAAACTTAGAACTGCAAATATTCAGAAGTATAAGGGCTTCCCTGCAAAAAACGCAAAGTAAAAAAGTGGGGAACCGCGTCAACCGTTGAACGAAACCTAGGATGAATGGTAGTCGCCGCGATGAGACGGGCAACGCTCGCTGTTGAGTTCTTTGACTATTATGACCTTTTCCCCCTCTTTGACTAAAGAGCTCTCTCTGGAAGCCAGATTGACCGCTTACTGTTCAGGGGTGAATTCGTAAATCTGCATTTCCCGTAGTCTTCGCTGGAATTGCCGCTAGCCAGCTTTTTATTGTTTTTTTTTTATTCCTTTTTTTGCTTTGACTTTGCAGTTTTCGGACGAATTTTCAATTTAACTTTATATCACCCGATTGATTTTGCTAGCTTTCATGAAACACGTTTATGGAATGGAACTTGAATTGTCGATGTTTTGAAATCAATGGCATTGTGTGCGTACACATACATAGGACGACCGCATGAGATTCTTATTTTCTTTGGTGCAAACCGACCGGCACCGGGTAACAACTCCCCCGCTCAACTTTGAATTTTCTCCTGAATTTTTTTTTTACGTTGATCATTTTATTTTTTAATATTCCACCACTTGTTGTTTTATTCTTTCCGTGATGCATGAATCGCCCCCACCATGCGCATGGCGCCGTCCATGTTAGAATTTTTTTTTTAACAATGGTTTGTTTTTACTTGGGCCTGAGCATTGATTGACTATCACTTTATGCGCATTAGACATTGAACCGACTCGCAAAAGACAATTGTTTAAAAGCGAATCATGCGGTCTAGCCACCCCCCTTTCTCGCTCAACAAGCAATACCATCGCGTTGCGTGAGCATAGTGAGATTCATTAAACTTAGACGATTCGAACCCTTTTCCCAAAAAATCCGGAGTTATCACCTCTCATCGTATCTCCATTGATTTTTCATAATTTCATGAGCTTACGTAATGTTGGTCCAATCGTTTTATCTTCGGCTGCAATAGCATGCGAGAAATATTTCTTTCTTTCTCCCTTTCTTTTCTCCTTTATGCTCGAATCGCATCGGCGTTGATTTTGTTTCGGCTTATGGGTAACGTTTACATTGTTTATTTACTCGATAAATCTTTTGGGGGCGTGGTTGATCAAATCGGCCCTATTTGTCCACTCGGAGCCCCTCTCTCCAATCTCTCGATTAGGAACATAGCCTACCATATTCATGTCCTAGAAAACCTAACTCCCATCTAATGTTGTTGTCCGTAAAAGTCATCATTTCACACGGCAAGAGCACGTTCATCATTGGGGAGCTTGAATTCTTACCTAAACAAGCTCAAGGATACAAAATCGTGGGTGAGTCAAGGAACGACGGCATTGGCGCAGCTACATGAGCATGACTAGCCCAATTTATTGGACCATCAATTGAGCGGTAACAAAACCCTCAATAGCGAATGAACCATTAGAAACATTCTGTAACGCATGCTTTTTCAATCAAATATATATATATTTTAAATCTAATTTAACTTAGGGTTAATACTACGAAAAACCCCAAACTGGTACACCTGTGATAATTTTACTGCGAACTAATTTTTTTACCATCAAAAACCCTAAACTGGTACGCCTGTGACAAAATTTATCCTGAACTATTTTTTTTACCACCAAAAACCCTAAACTGATACACCTGTGACAAATTTACCCCGAACAATTTTTTTGATAACCAAAAATCCAAAACTGGTACACTTGTGACAAATTTACTCTCCATTAAATTGGATTAATATTAAGAAAAACCATGAATTGGCAAACTTGTGATAAACAGAGGAATAAAACCCTAAATTGGTACACTCGTCAACTATCACGTGTCATCAAACTTAGCAATTTGATAGTAAAATTAAATGGAAACTAACGGAGAGTAAATTTGTCACATGTGTACCAGTTTTGGGTTTTTGGTTGTCAAAAAATTAGTTCGGATAAAATTGTCATAGGTGTACCAAGTTGGAGTTTTTTGTGGTTAAAAAAATAGTTTTGAGTAAATTTGTCACAGGTATACCAGTTTGGGATTTTTTGTGGTATTAACCCTTTAACTTAATGTATGACTTTGCATTGTTGTTATTCATTACTTAGCCGTGACATATAGTCAAATTTTTCTTCTTGAAATATTTGTTGTTGAAGTACTCAGGACTCATCCACTCACGCGATAACAAAACGTAATATATACAGGTCTTGCTCAATTGAAGAATCGCCGCACAGCCAGTTTGCTTCACGGAAAATAAATAATTTAAAAAATATTTTTCTAAAAACAATAACTTAAAATGATTAGTCCATGAAAATTACTTCATCATCGTCAACAATTTATATCTAACCATTTTCATCAACAATGAAAGTTTTTTTCGTTCGTTCATTTTTGTAAACGGTATAAACAATTGTTCTTAGAAAAAAAAATTTCCAAATCATTTATTTTTCGCAAAATAAACGGATCCTAAAAACAAATGGAGCCTTTGCAAAAGAATTTTAGGGTCCGTTTGTTTCGGAGAAAACATTTTTAGAGAAAACATTTCTTTTCATTTTTCAACGTTTGATTCGCTTAGGAAAATGAATTTAGTCAACGGAAATGATTTTTCTACCAAAACTTAAATTTATGAAAATGATTTTCTCTTTGAAAGAACCAAAAAAGGTTTTCCAAAATATATCTAGGTATCGGCGCCTGAAACCCAAACTCTATACTTGGGTACGGAAACCCTAAAGTTGGTTCCCAAGTCCCCACGTTCAGGATTAGGTCTACAGCGGCCGAGCCCAGGACCTTGATGCTCGAGCTTAGGCCCCCGGCCCCCGGCGCCCACGCCCGGGTCCATCGAGGTTGGGTCCGAATCCTCGATGCCCATACACAATGCTCTGGCACTCGAGCTCGGTTCCATAAAAGGCTGTGCTCGGGTCCTTGATGCTCAAGCTCCGGTCCTAACCCTCATCTCGGGTCTACAAAGGCCATGCGAGGGTCATCGGAGCTTTGGCTCGAAACCTTGGTTAATGAAACGTTTGTTCTTATAATTTGAATTTTTATTTATTTATTCCTTTTTCTTTTCTCCAAGCGAGCTCAAGCCTCGCCAAATCTAGCAAGGTGGAGTCTCGCCCGAGACCGGCGAGGTTCGAGCTCATTAGAAGGAAAATGACCTAAAAATTATATATTTTCTGCTAAACAAACGCACCCTTAGTAAAAAATTTTAGTATGTCTAGCATTATCTACTTAAATGCTTATCATTTATCAAGAGGAGAATAATGACCGGATTGATGATGCTGCTCTTTAATTTGTTGGATGTATGGATAACACCTGGGGCTGCTGCACCTGAAAAGTTTCCTGCTCTTTCTCGTTAGTACCGTTATGTGTTCACTTGAAAAGGATCATCCTCTATTCCAAGCAATCTTGCTCGCTTGAGCAATCCTCTCTCGTGCTCCACCCCGCCATTCATGGGACCTAAGTCCTTAACACCATCCACCCTCCTTCACTGACCACGCTTCCTCTCCATCGGTGCACAAAAAATGCGACCTTTCTCCTTAGACACCACTGACCTGCGCTTCTCATCCCAAGTTTCCACAACCCCCACCAGTTGTTCGACGAAATTCCGAAGTGAGCTTCGCCACACTCAGAACCCATCATTTATACTATGTCAAGTATCTAAACGGAGCTCGTCATCGGGTAGCGTGGGCCTGCAGAGGAAAACCCAGAAGGATCTTTCTCGGATACTGAGGACGGAGTCAGCTATCAAGGAGATCGAGAGGAAGGCCAACTCCAAGAAGTACAACAATTTGTGGCCTAAAGCCGTGTTGGAGGCCCTGGATGAGGCTATTAGAGAAAACCGTTATGAGTCTGCTCTTAAGGTTTGTGAATGATTCGTTCTCTGTTTTTTTTTTTTTCTCTCTGCATTTTGTTTGTACTGGCTTCAGGTGAATTCTTTTCATTGTCTTGTCGTGTGCTAGGGTATTTATTGTTGAGCCACATTAAGTTTATGATCCATTTTGTTCCCGAGGTAGCTTTATCAAGTTGGAGAAGTGAAAGTGAGACTTGAAATACGTATCGAGCTTTGGTATTTGGAGCAGAAGCATATAGAACCGGAGATTCAATCTCTATTTAACATTCATATGTGAATTGTGTACACAAATAGTGAAGACTGTACTGCAAGTAACTATGTATAGCTCCTGATCATTGGTTGTGCGTTCATTCGTGTTAGTTTCCTTTTTCAGTTTACGTAGTTATGACATTACTATAGATTACTCAGAGAGCTGAATGTCTTGAGCTGTCTCATCTAGCAATGGAATGAGAACTTTAGGAAGTAGAGTAACACCATTAACTAGCATCATTACCAGATTGTCAATGTCAGAGCTAGTAATTTGCTGATGCAACTCTATTTCTTGTTTCCATATAGGTAGCCTGTTTAAATCTATTGTAACTCTCAAAGCATTTAATGCCCTTTTTCCAGATATTCGGCCTTCTTCGTAAGCAGCACTGGTATGAGCCAAGATGCCAAACGTACACAAAGCTTCTGATGATGCTTGGCAAGTGCCGGCAGCCTGAGCAGGCAGGTTTGCTTTTCGAGCTTATGCTGGTGGAAGGGCTTAAACCTACTCTCGATGTTTATACGGCTCTAGTCAGTGCTTATGGTCATAGTGGCCGAATTGACGAGGCATTATCTACTCTAGAAGCAATGAAGTCTGTCTCAGATTGTAAACCCGACGTGTACACGTACTCTATTCTCGTGAATTGTTGCATGAAGTTCCGTCAGTTCGATCTGATTGAACAAATACTTTCTGAGATGTCATATCTTGGAATAAGTTGCAGCATCGTCACATACAATACTATGGTCGATGGATATGGCAAGGCTGAAATGTTTGAACAGATGGAGAAGTCATTGACAGACATGATTGACAGTGGATCCTGTCTTCCTGATGTTTTTACTCTTAATTCGGTCGTGGGGGCTTATGGAAAGAGCGGACAGATTGATAAGATGGAGAAGTGGTATGAGGAATTTCAACTTATGGGTATAAGGCCTGATATTATTACATTCAATACCCTGATTGGATCATATGGGAAGGCAGGGCTCTATGAGAAGATGAGTTCTGTTTTTTATTATATGGAGAAAAGGTTCTGTTCCCCTACAACTACAACCTATAATGCAATAATTGATATCTATGGAAAAGCTGGCGATGTGGAAAAGATGGAAGAATACTTCAAGAAAATGAAGCATCGAGGAATGAAGCCTACCCCTGTCACGTACTGCTCTCTGGTTAGTGCATACAGTAAATCTGGACTGATCATGAAGGTGGACTCGATCTTGAGGCAAGTCGATAATTCTGATGTGGTGCTGGATACTCCTTTTTTCAACTGCATCATTAGTGCATATGGTCAGGCTGGCGACATTGAAAAGATGAGGGAATTGTTCTTGTTGATGAAAGAGAGAAATTGCTCACCTGATACTATCACCTATGCTACCATGATCCAAACATACAATGCCCTAGGCATGACTGAGGTTGCTGAAGATTTGGAGAACAACATAATAAGAACCAAGGACCATCCAGGTATCTTGATGTCAAGTAGCTTTGTAACCGTCTATCTATTTGTAAATTTGTACTCTTCCTTCATGTTCATTGCAAAACCTCATGTAATGTTCAATTTCTTGCACTGGATGGGAAGTTGTCACACTTCTCACTCTAGGGTATCAGAGAGGTTGTTTTGTATACACCCCATTAGTCAATGTAATATGCTCCAACCTTGCATGCTTACTCCATATCTCCTGCTCAGTGTAGTGATTTTAACTGATAACCAGCAAAATACTGATGCTAATAGCAAAAATACTGATAATCTGGATCAAGCAAACAAAGTGGCTTTGATACGTTATTCACAACAATCGGTCAGTCACAGAATCATTATACTATGTAGGACCTCACTCATTAGAGTCCAAGAATGAAACTATGCTGATGAATCAGGATTTACAGCATGAGATTCTTAAGTTTCATGTGATGTTATCTGGGGTATATAACGGCAAAAGGATGCTTTTAACTAAACATCCTTAAGATTTTATTGTCTCTCCTGAGTGTGCTGCTATTTGCGGCAAGCACGTTTGTTCGCTCTCTGCTAATTGCTTTAGTTTCTGACCAGTGAGAGTGAAATTCACTTTATTTATAGCATGCTACTTGAGAGTTGCTTAAATTATATTTGGTTTCTGCTCAGGCTTGAAGTTGATTGGATGCTAGCATTGTTGATGTGGAACGGATCTCAATTGATGGAGGACTAGAATGTTCAAGATTCTCAAAGCATAATTCGCTGATTACTTGGTTCTGAGATTATCTGTAATGTTTGTTATACCTTTTCTGTTTTGGAGATTATACTATCACAGAGTATATAACAATCAGAATTTTATCAAGTTCCAAAATTACAAGTCTCCCAATGCAGGATTGTCTTTAGATTAGCTTCAGTGTCCATGAAGTCCAAGCTCACCTCAACCCCATCCGGGCCACCAACCTGGGGATGTCAGTTGGCTCAGCAAGATTGCAAGAAAGTTTCATCTGGAGGAGTTAAGATAATTTATAAGGTGCAAACTGTTACTAAGACAGCTTCGCTAGATTTTTCGGAGGCCTTGAAATGCTGCTGGGTTTGTTGGGTACAATTTGGTAAAGTTACTTCTTGTGGATATTCTATTTTTTGTTCTATCATGGGGACCTCAGCACTGAATTTCCATTTTTCAAAATAAGAACACCAAAGAGCTGTTGTCATGTGTATGAAGTTTACCGAAGTTCTGGTTCCCCAAAGAACTTTGACAGAATAGATAGCAATTAACAAGAATGCCAACTTTCCACAAGGGCCAAAAGATTTGTCCTTGGAGACCATTCTTCTGGAGTTGGACCATGAAGCAGCGTAGTTTTTCCAGATATTGGGCTAAGCATACATGATCTCCGCTTCATTAGTGAAAAGTTGCCAAGACTAAAGTTTGGGTAATAGAGCTGGAATTCTTGAGGGCCGAATCCAAACCCTGGGCAGCATGCAGATATTTATCAGGCTCTGCTGACTGGCTACTGTTGAAATTCTTTCATTATGTCCACATTCTGCTATATATCTTATTTGCCTTGCTTGTCTTATATTCATATGTACATATAAATATTTACATTCAGAAATCGGGTCAGTAATTGTTACCGATTGATATCTACTCTCACTTCTGTAAATCAACATCTCACCTCTCACTGTGCATGGCCTCGGTTGACATTGTGGGATGATACCAGCACTGTGGAACTCCTGTTTGAAGCAGCTGTTTATTTCCCAGAGGAGAGTTAAAATGCTTTGTGCACTTAATTTCCAGGTTTTTTAATTTGGGCGGGCCTGAAGAATGAGTTTAGGCCTGGCCTCCTTAGCATATCGATGGTCACTCCCCTGTTTTTCAGAGGAAATTTGCTGAATAACATAGTCTAGTCCAGGACCCAAAACAAATAGAGGAACCTTTCCATTTGTCATCCGGATTGTTCTTCATGTTGTGGTCATGTTGCGGTTTGGTCCATCTATTCACGTGCTAGATTAAGTCCATTTTTGCAAGTCCACCCTGGGGGTAAGATATTTGTTAAAATGCATTTGCGAGTTGTGTTAGAGAAGTCTCATAAAAAAAAATTTGTGTGGTGTAGAAGAGTTAATATATTCTAGTTGACCCATAAATCATTGACTTAAGTTTTTGAGTGAAGCTGGGTCTAACATGATATATTGACGGGTTCGAAATCGAGCTCTCTCTTGACAATCTCCTCAACTGAAGGTATCGGGCTTCTGAATCATTCGGGTCTATATCTACCGCCAGACAAGAAAGGGGATTTCCTAGATGAACCTGAATCAAGACGTCTCTCTAAGTGGATGACGTTCATTACAGTATTTTGGGCATTTATCTTATTGTTGAAAATCTAAACTTTACCCCCAAGTTACATAACAACTCAATCTTTCTAGCGAAATTTCCGCCTGAACATAGGAAGCACGATGGAAGTGATTAGAGGCAGGCCAGCTTGCAAATTGTCTGCCTAAAGAGGGAAGACGCAAATGGAAACGCTTTTGTGGATTGGAGACTCTCTTCCTCCAGACTTTAGTATTATTCCCCGATGCCCACCGAAAGTGTGTTCCGTTTTGTAGGACAAGGAACTTGGTATATCTTTGTCTGGTGCGAGACGAATTAACATTTTCGGTCGTAAAGAACCCATGCCATTTGGAAAATTATAGAACAAGAACCCACGCGAGCGAATTCGAAAGATCAAATAACTAGCGACAATGGGATAGATGAATGGCGATTGAATTGTCGTAAATGTTTTGAAAGTCTTCAATTTGTGGAATGTAGAATTAGATTTTGGAATTCTTAAACCACATGTTCCTCTTAAAACATTCGACATCGACTTTGCTTCATCTAAATCTATCCACAAACCCATGATTGTCATACGACAACTGAATAACATGTTATAGTGACCTCAAAATAGTTGAAGCCTAAGTATCCTACGAAAATACGTAGCCGCCAACCCTCACTCAAAAAGACACGCAATGGGCCACGTGTATCCGACGCGGATGCAATGAGGTATCGAAGATGATTTCTTTGTTTTTCTTTTTCGGGTAAATATACTCCAAAAACCCCAACCCCGACATGTGGCAAAGGTCCTTCCCTTTCCTTTTCTTCTAAGACAAAACATTAAAAATGGTGGGTGTCCCTTTAAAACTTCCTTTGCAAAGATGAGAAACTGAAACTGAGAACCATAGAATTCAATGACTTTGCAAGTCATGCTACAGCAAAAGTTGAGGAACTTCGTGGAATTCTAAGAACACGTATGAACGGAATAAAAGAGGGAGGGGGTGACATAACGCTGAAAACGAGAAGAAAAAGGGCGACTTCACCGGGGTCAAATCTCTTTCATTAATGAAAGAGTGAATCTAGATGGAGTTGACCCCCATTTCACTAGTGGCATGACTTGCCGACCCAAAAGAGCGCTGAAAGTTCTGAAATTTGGAAGGGATCAATATCAAGAAGTGACTTGGAAGACAAGGATGTGGGAGACTTCGCCAGCATGTTGAAAAGGAATGAAGAACGAGAGAAAAAGTTAATAGTTTTTTAATCATAGGGAACCAAATTGTCAAGGACCAAGATCAAAGGACATCATTGCGCAGGTTGAAAAGGGCACAGCCCAATTTGACCAGTTCGTCCCACGTCCCCTACCCCAACACTTTCGGGCGTGTAGAAGACGAGGGTCGATTTCCGATTTGGCCCCCCCTCCCCTAAGCTAGTAAGCTCCAGTTTGGTACAATTGCATATTTGCATTGATTACGTTGCTTGACTTGGGACACCGCCCCACGCATCAATCAATTCATGAAATGGGGAGGCTCGGCTTGTGGGATTCCGCACCCGAAAGTGACTGCCCTGTGCGATAACCATACCCAAATAAGAGAAAAAGGAAAGCCATCGATTGGTTGCGACATGCCCCGAGTCGCATGATTAGAGACCAACTAGGTTTTTCAAAATTATATTTGACCGATCGAATGTGTTGAAAGATACGTGTGGATTGTGTTAAAAAGTCTCACATAGAATAACTGATGCGATGTAGAGCAATTAATATATTTTAATTGACTCATAACATATCGACTCAAATTTTTAAGTGAAGATGGGTCAAATCGGGACTTGGGTTGCATGCTCCCGACGAAATGTGCTCTTATCCATGCAGAAACATGATGAGCTCAGCCTATGTCAAGTTTCGTAGTTCCAATTCCCCTTTTTCTTTTTCTTTTATTGCTAAGATAAAGTTGAGCTTATATAGTGACAAATTAAATAAATTTGGCAAAAGAAAAAACAGAGATGATTGATGACCTAGTCATAACCATAAACGCGTGATGAGGGGAGTATCCGAGAAGTGATAATTGTGATTGAACTTGAGATGGCCTCATTCGTGTGGACATTGCCGTATACATGCACACAAATTGATTGATGCGTTTCACATTTGCATCAATGGATCGATCTAGAAGTCATCACCACATGCTTGCATTGGATCCTTATCTCTCCACTCCTTGTGATGTACCAAATGAAACTACTTGGCAATTGGCATTGTGCTTTCTCCATTATGTTGTTCTTCTACATCACCGATTCATAGTCGCGATTTCCCTGTACCATTCGTGCCGCGGAAGTACACGAATTTCGGGATTTTCACCAAGTTTGCAAATTGAGAATATTCAATTTTCTCTCATCACGATCGAATACGTAGATAGAAACCCCATCGTCTCTCGCGTGGAATTGTTCGACACATATTCCATGACTCATCCCAACCTCAATGGCAACTTGGAGAACTTAATTAGAGACCACCACTATGCCTCCTCTTCAATGCATCTCCTTTTCTTTCTCCAATAGCATCTCATTACATAGTGGTGTCCTTTGAATATGGTACCTTGGGAATATTTGATGTTACATTAGCTCAAAAAGTTTTGGAGAGACTAACGTTTGTGGTTGGAACATATGGAAAAGCGGAGGAGAGAATTTTCGTCAACTTCAGGCAAGTAATTTGGTTCTTCTCCATTGCCAAATTTGAGCCTGAACATTCCTGGAGATAAGAAGGGCATGTTCTTCGGATGCCCAACTGATGCAGGAATCAAAACAACACCCACTTATTGCCTCCTAGTACCCAATTCAATATCATCAATACTCACTCGTTTGGAATCTTAAGAGTGGTATTCGGCTACATGATTACATGATTATGCTTTGAGAATCAATCCGACACTCGAAGATATGAAGTGTCTGCTCGAGAAAGTTTTTCCGCGGTGGTTTCAGTTGTGAAGACTCCATCCCGCTCGAATTTTAATTGCCGTGACCTCAAAATATGTATCGCCGTGACCTCAAAATATGTATCGCCAAACACGCAAGTCACATCATTTCGCAGTACAACCGCATCATGCCACAGTTCTAGTTAAACCACAGTGACATCGAACGGGCTTGAATCCCACGCTACCGGTATGTTTTCTACGGTCTAAGTGGTGAAAAGAAAAATTAGAACGGAACTTGTATAGGTCCGAGCTAAGCCATGAGGCACACCACTCAAATTCGTCTAACATTCTTGAATACCTAGCTTTCTCCACTCAATGCTGAATTGTTGATGCATCACTGTCGTCACCATCTGATAATGTTGTTGTCCATCAAACAGCATGTCAATAGACAACCGAGAAGATAGCACTCTAAGACGAGAATAAATACTACTACCGTAGAATTACAATGGCGCACACGAACATATGGACAAGAATGCAAGTGCAAGGAGGACAAAACAGGTCATTATTGAAGACGACCCAGGTTTTGGGATTGCTTGCTCCCCATCGCCATCCAGAGATCTTCGCTTATACCTGTCAAGAAAAATTAATCTTGTCTCGACATGTCTGGGCTCGGGACCCGGGACCGGGGAGGAGTCTGTTTCCTAGTCATTTTCGGGGTCATAGTACCTTCGCTCTCGATAGTGATCTCACTTGGGACCTTTGATTTAGACGAGGAAAAGTTAATTGAGATTAGTGCTGTGTTATGCGACTGGTTGAGTCTGATTTGGATGATTAGCCTTATCTTTGGCCCCGTTTAGTTCAGCTTTGGGAAGGGGCTTTCGGCCTCGAAAGCCCCTTCCCAAAATGCTGAACCGTTTGGTTCGGCTTTCCGGACTCGGAAAGCCGAAAGCCAGAATTTGGAATGCCATTGGAATGCTGAAGCCTATTTTTTCTTCCCAAATTGCCCTCACTCAAATTTCAATTTTCTGGTTTTGCCCTTCACTGTTCATCTTCTTCACGTGGCCGGCGAGGGCGGATCTGGCCGGCGAAGGCCCGGCGAAGGCCCGGCGAGGGGCCGGGGAGGTCGCCTGACCTAGGCGACGGCCGCCTGGGCGGTCGCCCGACCCCAGGCGGCCGTCGCCTAGGTCAGGCGACCTCGCCGGTCCCTCGCCAGGCCTTCGCCGGCCAGATCCGCCCTCGCCGGTGAAGAAGATGAATAGTAATAGGGGCAAAACCAGAATATTAAGAATAAAAATTGCCAAAGCCCTTTGCAAAAAAAAATTTACCAAACATTACTTAGGCCAAAGTAGCTTCGCAAATTTTTTTTTATCAAACATCACTTGCATTTCCCCAAGTGGCTTCACCTAAAGGTATTTGCATTCCCCCGAGTTGCATTTGAAAAGCCGAACCGAACGGGCCTTTTATCCTCCTCGGACATTACTCAAGCTGTACTGTGTGAGCCAAGCTAGGTATTTCATTTCGAAAGAGAAAATATAGAACTGTTCAAATTCGACTGTATACAGTAATATGCTTGGTTCCCCGACTTAATCTTTGTGCAATACAGACATAACAATTCAGCTAAGCCTATGCTAGCAAGAGATCATTCAAGATGTAAGGGTAAAAGATATCGCAAGTGTCATATCGTACGTAAGACGCTTATTTTAGCGTCGTAACTTTTTTTTGGATTACATTATATAATTTTTCAATCGATCACTTGAATGTCGTAACTTTTTAAAAATGTTTATCCAAGTACTAGAAATCCGAGATGACGATTGATATTTATGGTGGTTGTTTTTAAAAAGATGGCGTGGTTATTCCCAAAGATGGAGGGTCTGAATAGGATCTTGTGAGGTGGGTTTCGCTAGTATTCAAAAGCTTGCCACTTTTGTAGACGATGAAGTTGGCATCCCTTCTTGCACGTGTCAACTCGTTCTTCAAGCGAGACGCCGAGTCAGTAGGAAAGCACGAAATGAGTACACATTGAATCTGTCTTGATGTTAGTTGCAGGTTTTCGTACAGAGCTACTTGCCGACATTTCGGGGAAATTCTTTTGCTCGAGACCAAATACCTGGTTCAATGTCAGGCTTGAGGTAAATACAATGACAATATAAGCGATTGTTTTTAAAGAAAAATATTTTTTAAATCATTTATTTTTCGTAAAATAAATTATATCTAAATTTAAGATCATTCAAGAATGCGCTATTGGCCTAGATATTCGAAATATGCTTTTGAAATTTAAGTAGATAAATGCAAATGTAGCTTGGGCAATTTCATCAAACGCGTGTGAAGAGTGTTGGGACGGTGAAATGCTCGAACTGATTTATAGTGGCTCGGTCCACATGCAATCCACTTGTCGAAAGCATGAAGAAAAGTTGGGTGTTCACGGAGCCAACTCTCATTGATCAACTCTCTTGCCTTCCCAATGAATCCTCGTCGTTGTTATGATGTTCCTTTGACTATCTTTGGGTTTGTATGACCATTTGTTGTCTTTCAATTCTACTTCAGCTTGGTCTGTCTGGATTATGTGAATGGTTCATCTCCCTGTTTAGTATTTTATTTTAATAATATGGTGTTCTTTATGTGTTTATGATACCCCTAATTTTGATTTGATTACAAAAAAGGGGGAGAAATTTGATGCTTTGGTCGTCCCCTTCAAGGGGGGAATTTGTGGAATTTCAGCAAACCAACTTTCGTACGAGCTTTCGACTAGAGTTGATTGGGCGAAACTCTCGATCGGACTCGGGCAATGGAGCACGCACCCATTTGGGTTGAACCGCTAGAAATCGGCTAAGCATTCCTCTATTCCTAGTCTCTTGATCTACATGGATATCATGTGTTTGGTAAAATTGCACAAATTTACTCGAATTCAAAAGCTATTTTTGGATATATGGGCCACCGCATGTGAGACCGGATGTATAGCAACTACATAGAGATAAGTCAAATGTCATCTATGCTTAATTATATAGTTATCATGTGTATAGATACTCGATTGAAATGTAATTTACTTAGCCTGTACAAGGCACAACGTGGTCTTGATCATCGTCTGCATTAGATGCCATGAAAATATTGCGAGCATAGATCATTTTCCATACGAATGCTTCTCTATGGGACAATGTATACCAGTTGTAGCAGGGTTTTGGCCGGATTTACCTGCTATTGGATTTGAGCTAATGAAAACGGCGATTGGATCATACGAGAGGAAGAGATGGAGACGGGGTTAAAGTCTAACTTCATTGATTGAATGGAAAATACTACCAAAAAACCCCAAAACTATGCCACTTGTGACAAATTTATCCTGAACTTTTTTTTGTGACACGAAAAACCCCAAATTATGCCATTTGTGACATATTTACCCCACAATACTTTGGCCCAAAGGCATTTTCGTCTTTTTTCCTTTTCTATTTTTTTCCTTTTTTTTTTCCCTTCTCTCTCTTCCCTCCGCCGGTCATGGCTGAGGGAAGCCGGCGAGGGCTGCCTTCGCCGGATCCGGCGAGGGCGACTTCGCCAGACTCAAGCGAGGGCTGCCCTCACCGGCATCGGGTGAGGCTGCCCTCGCCTGCCCAGGCGAGGGTGACTCTCGACCAACGCCGGCGAGGGTCACTCTCGCCAGATCTTGCCTGCCCGACGCCGGCGAGGGTCGCCCTCGCTGGCTTCCCTCCGCCGGCCACGGCGGAGGGAAGAGTGAATAAAAGGAAAAAAAAAACAGAAAAATGAAAAAGACGAAAATGCTCATTGGCTAAAGTATTGTGGGATAAATGTATCATAAGTGGCATAGTTTGGGGTTTTTCGTGTTACAAAAAAAAGTTTCAGGGTAAATTTGTCATAAGTGGCATAATTTTGAGGTTTTTTGTGATATTTTCCCTTGAATAAATTACCTCGAAGTTAGAGACATTTTGGTCGGTTCACATTAGGCGATTTCCTAATCGTTGAGAATCCTCGTGCAATCTTGACTATATTGCAAAGCTTGATTAGACTAATAGGCCCAAATGGAATTTGATCAGATAAGCTTCTTCCAAGTAATGGATTGTTAGGGGGGGGCATATGTGCCGATTCTCACCTATCCCTTAACGGCGGCGGCTCCCGGCTCTATCCTTTGCCCGTCGTGATCGCCAGCCAACTCGACGAGTCTCGATTCGCGACAAATCGATGGCGATCACCGCGGATTTCGTGCCAATTCTCTAAATCAGGATTGAATGCACATCGCGTTGATAAGCCATGTCGACCCGGGTTCATTAATAGAAAACCAGGTGAAACTTTTCACGCATCGCGACACAGAACGCCCCAAATCTTCCTTCCCTTCAACGTGATGAAAAGGGGACAGAAGAAGAGGACGAAAGGCGTCACTAAATTTCGTCTGGTTTTTCGCTTCGGGGGAGGGTAAAGGGACGTGGAAGGGACCCGCCCCTCGGTCGCTTTGGGCTCAAGGCCATCAACATCATCATCATCCAATCGAATTAGAGGAAAATCAATGAGTTTCTGCTCAGTGGATAATGCTTAGATAAAGGATATTTTTCTCAACAGTAAACATTATTAGAAATTCGACGAAATGAGCAGGACTTTTCTTGATTCCGCTCGGAAAGAATTCTTCCATGGTCTCGCGAATTCCACGAAACCTGCAAGGACGATGGCATGCCGTGATTCTTGATTAACTGAATCATATATTCGGTAACACCCGAAATGGGAAGAGTCACGTACCTCCTATTTCCCTTGGGAGTTTGCTTGCCGAGCGAATCACCTCTTGTGCAAATTATTACTTCGACTGTGTTTGACAAAATCCCGGATCAGTTTACAGATGCTACCTTCTATGATAAAAATTCACGGATTTAAAATGGGTATTCCTTAAAATCGAAAAAGAAAAGAAAAAGAAAGAAAGAATCGGGACTAAAAAAAACCAGAATCATTAAAAAGAGTTGCTGGCTCGCTCCCCCACATGCATTGAGATTTAAAATAGTTAAAAGATCGGAGCCGTCACGGCTAGCAGCGACAGCAGAGGGACGCCCCGATTTTGGGGATTCCGCGTCAAACGCCTTTCGCGTTCTTCGACATTGACCCCACCAACCCCCACACGTCCGCACATACATTTCCCTCAAATTTCATCCCCCTTCCCCTTCCCCTCTTCTTTGAACAATTTCTTACCCGCATTTTATTTCAATTTTAATTTTATAATTTCTTGCAAGATAGATTCCAATTCAGCCTTATCCACCTTATTATTATTATTATTAGATCACCCGATTCCAGTGCACCCTTTTTGACCTCCTCATATTAGAATTTGTACCATTTTTTGAAAAACCTCGAATATATAAAGATTGGCGCGTAGACTTTTTTATGTTATCTCTTCGGAGTAGCTATCGAAGCTTTAATACGTTTTTCCTTTTCGTATTCTATATTCTACAACCGGGTAAATACTTCCGCGGATGCTCGATGGTGGATTGAATATTTGGTCGGAAGGTAGGGCCATAGTTTTTCAATGTAACATTTTAACGCGACTCTTAGATTAATTTGTAATTTGCGTGACAAGCCGGATGAAAAAGCAGGCAATTTCGAAATCAAGCGACTTGTGAGTCGAGATACAGGGTACGCAAGTAAAGCGATCGATGTCGGTCATACAACACTAACCACACGGCCGGCGCATAAGACACATCTTTCCTACCGGTGCTGAGTAGTCACGTACTTTATAAACGTACGAGAGTCCATCCTAAGAGACGGGCGATTTATCTATCTCTTGGAGACCCAGCACTTATGAGGACGCAAACTCCATCTGGTTTTTTCCAAGAATCCCCCCCAGCCCGAATTCGCACGGGCCAAAAGCGGGCCGCACGTGCCAAGTCATGCCTCCCCGGAGACCTTCTTCAATGCCGTACGCCAACCGTCCCATAAAAAAAAAAAAAAGCTCCACCCCACGCGCCCCCCCCACAAGCGAATTGAATTCCCGAATCCGCCCCCCCGTGCAAAATGACCATAACGCCCTCCCCACCGTCATTGCGAAGATCCGCGTCCGTTTCCCGGCCCCCCCCCTCCCCCCTCCCCCCTCCGGTCGTACCAGAGCATACGTAAAAGGCATTGGCGAGCGGGGGGAGCGAGAAAACTATATAAACCCCCTTCCCCCCGCTACTTCTTCCCCTCTCCTCCTCGCAACGCAACCCAACTCAGCACCCCCCCAACGCCCACAACCTCCCTCTCCCTCCCTCCCCCTCCCTCATGGATCCTCCGTCTCGCTCCTCCGTCATCATCGTCGGCGCCGGCGTCTCCGGTACGCGCCGCCCCCGCCACCGCCCGGCCGCGGCGCGTCTTCGCCTCGGTTTTTTTTTCCTCCTTTTGACATTCGTCGCCGCGCGGGGCTCGCTCTCTGATGATGCCTCGTCTACGTTGTTCAGGTATCTCGGCGGCCAAGGTTCTGGCGGAGAACGGGGTGGAGGACATCGTCATCCTGGAGGCGACCGACCGAATCGGAGGCAGGATACGCAAGGAGGCGTTCGGGGGCGTGTCGGTGGAGCTCGGCGCCGGCTGGATCGTCGGCGTCGGAGGCAAGGTGCCGAATCCCGTCTGGGAGCTCGCCGCCAAGTCCTCGCTCCGGACGTGCTTCTCCGATTACAGTAATGCTCGCTACAACATCTACGATCGCAGGTCCGATTCTCTCTCTCTCTCTCTCTCTCTCTCTTCCTTTATTATTATTTTTTTCTCTCCTTTTCTCCTTTCGAGGTTTTCTGCGGTCGCGATAAGCTGGAAGGACTTGCTGGAGATTTTGACCATTTTTGGTTTGGCGGTATATTTTGGTGGCTTGCCGCTTGGCGCGTTTGTTTTTCGTTTCGATTTTAAGCTTTTTCTCGGTACGGCATTTGTGGCGTTCGAGCGTGAATCTAAGCTGAAGCGAAGCATGATTCGTTCTGCAATTCTTATTCACCGTCCGCAAGTGGAGTTCGGTTTTTGATGCTAACGGAGTTTGCTCGTTTCAGCGGGAAGATATTCCCGAGTGGACTCGCCGCCGACTCGTACGAGAAGGCGGTGGACTCGGCTATCGAGAAGCTGAGAAACCAGCAGGAAACGGATCGCGGTGGCGACTTCTCCGGAGATACGGAGCAACCTCCTCCGTAATTCCCTCTCCTGCGCAATTTTATGCCTTCCGATTTTGTCTTCCACCGTGCGTGATTCGTTTCCCTCTTTTGTGCATGTTTAGGACGCCGAAGTCGCCGATTGATCTCGCCATCGACTTCATTCTTCACGACTTCGAGATGCCAGGTTAGTCGCCTTATGAGTCGAGCTGAAAACTTCTTATTCGGCAGCGAAGCGGTTTTCTCTACAGGGGTGAAAATGAAAGTGGAAGAACGTGCTCCTTGTGATCTTCTTCTTCTTCTTCTTCTTCTGGATTTTTTTTTTCTTTCGTGTCATTTGGTTTCTTCCCCAAAGAAGCTAAAACCCTCTTATCTCACTGAACTGAGTCACTGCGTCAGTTGGGACTGTGAGGTCGTCCTCGGTGAAATTTTGTCTCGTCTGCCCTTCTTTTGTTTCGGTCATTGTCTTCACCTGCTTCCTGACACGCCCGATTCTTAGTTAATTGGCCTTTGACGCTATTTGTTCATTTAACAAGTGGATGTGTACATACATGCCGATGAGTTTTTCCTTTTCGTTTTTCTTCTTCGGCAGAGGTCCAGCCTATATCGACTTTTCTTGATTATGGGGAGCGAGAATTTTTAGTGGCGGATGAGAGGGGATATGAGAATTTGCTATACAAAATGGCGCAAGATTTTCTTTTTACGTCAGAGGGCAAGATTTTGGACAGTCGTCTTCAACTCAATAAGGTAAACAACAAAGTCTTCTTTTATCCTTTTTGTTTTTATCTTTGTTGTTTATTTAGGAGATGATGCCTTACCTTTTCTTTGTTTTTTTAATCATCCAATCATCAGACGGAAACTAAATGACGGAGAATGGTTTATGGTAATAATAAAAAAGGATCACAAAGTATGCGGAAAAATCCGAAGTTCTGTTTTGTATGGTTGCACGGTTTTCTCACTTGGCTGTTAGGGACTGATTGGCCCATCCTTGGAGTTTGTCGATAACGACGTTCCCTAAAAGCTGTTTTAGCCCTCGACCAAAAAAAAGAAAAAGAAAAAAAAGAAGAAGCTGTTGTAGCCCTTTTTAATTTTTTTGCCATATTGTATACATTTGGGATACTATAGTCCCGGTTCTACCTCATCAAGTGTGGGACAGTTTTTCTTTTTTTTACCTACGGGATCCTTTTAATATCGATATTGCTTTAGAGTCTTGCACTTGAAATCAAAAGCCGAGTGCATGAATCTGATGTGGGATCGATATGATCCAACATATTGTATACATTGGGCCTTAATGTACCGAGTGTAAATAATTTTCCACGTCCATGCGATTCTAGTGGGGAAGCAAAGCAACCCTTTTACGTCTTTGTCCTGTTATCAACGTCTTATTTTGAAAAAAGAATTCGTGCCACTCATTGAGCAACAGTTTGGGCCAATTGGCCAATGTCTATTAGCATATACAGTGAATTTGATGACCTCATGTAGAAGTCAATAGGTGGAGCGGTCAAAACCGCTCAAATAGAAGAACATGAACCCATGAAGTGTTGTCATTTTCTCCATTTAATGTGGTGTTTCCTTGCCTATTCAAATTCAAATGCAAGAAGGATGAAGAAAATAGATGACTAGCGCGTTGGTGGAATTTAGTGGGGACCATTTCGACTCTACACAATTTAAATATTTCTGTAATGTCAGATTGTGAGTGAACGAACTTCACTTGGGCAATGATTCTTTTTGTTTGACCACTGCACAGTTCTCATTCAGATATGTTGATAAACTTTTTCTATCTTCATTGGGTGCTAGTGCCATTGCATCTGATTCTCCGGGCTTTAATTTGATTTTTAACTTTTGCCTGTTACATCTGTGCATGGATTTGGGGCAGGTTGTCCGGGAAATACAACACTCGAGAACCGGAGTTACTGTTACTACGGAAGATGGTTGTGTCTACAATGCCAATTACGCGATTTTGTCCGTTAGCATTGGAGTTCTCCAGAGTGACCTCATCTTGTTCAGGCCATCAATGCCCGTAACACATCTCCCTTCATTCTTATTTCTCTCACTATCTTCCTTTTCTATCCCTAATTTTTTAAAAGTCCATAGAGTGCACTGAAATCACATAAATAATATTGAAAAACTAGCACAATCGAAATTATTGCGCCTTACAATTAATATGGGAAAGTTCCTAACAAGATTCTAATAACTACTGCGAAGCACTTTTGCGCAAAGTGCTGCTTTTGATTGATTGAATGAACCTGTAAACATACTGAAAAAGATCTCTTGGTTATAATGTCGTCCTTGTTTTCCCTTGCGTTTACCGGGTCTCGACCATTTAATTTATCCAATTGCTCTACGAAAGTAGTTAATATTCATAGAAGTTCTTGATATTCAAGCTGTGGCCCACAAATTTATTTCAATCATCAAGTTAATTGTCAGTATTGAAAGCCTCGGAAAGCTATCTTACATATTAAATTGACCTCACTCGTAGTGGTTGTCCCCGGTAGTAAGACGCAGATCTTCGAGGTGGCCTTTCCTTTGAACAAGGCAAATACCACGGTTGCATGACCACAGTTTATTACTACCAACCATGCTTTCTAAATGGGTGCTGTGGTTTGGTGGCTGTGGACTTTCCGCTTTGGCACACCTCGATTATGGAGGTTTCAATATTCCCGGAATCCATTTTGCATGTGGTGACAGCTGGTTGCACTATATGCCAATTGGAAGATTGGGTATTTTAATGCATAGTGTAGAATTCTCTTTTCTGAGAGGTTAGAAGACTAGCAATAGCAATGTCTCATCCTGGACCTTTCCTTGATTTATGCCTATGAATGCTTCATGTTTTCGGTTCAGATAGTAGCCAGAACCAACTGCACAACTGTTATTGATTCCAATAGAATCGTTTTATCGTGGTAGAATTCAGGACCTATGAATCCTTGGATGTTATCTTGTGCCAAAACACTTGCTGTTCTTTAGGATTAAATATAAAAGTTACTACTGCACGTATCCATTTGAAAATTTACATCTTTAACGATGTCTAGGGGATTAAGCAACAATTATGATTACGGGTTCTCTTTGTTGGTGGTCTTCAAAAGAAGCTGAGTGATGTTTGATCTATATATTGTCTATTTTACTTGGTCCGATGAAGTAGCACTTATTTGGAAAATAATGCCCGACAGAGATGGAAGATGGAGGCGATAGAGAAGCTTGACGTGATGGTTTACACGAAAATTTTCCTGAAGTTTCCGTATAAGTTCTGGCCTTGTGGACCCGAGAAAGAGTTCTTCATATATGCACACGAACGGAGAGGTTATTACACATTTTGGCAGGTTTGTTAACAAAACTTTTGTAGCCAGCTAATGGTTTTTCTTTCTTCTTCCGATTTTCTTGGCCCTAAGAGTTTTTCTCTCATGGGGAATTGAGTGCTTATTGATGTCATCCTCCGGGGATCTTAGAAAGTGTGAAAAAACTGTGTGCCCAATATTTTGAAGTTAACATGTTTGGTGTTGTTAACAAGTAGTATACTGGACTACTTCTCAAGCATCAATAAGGTGAACTTCAAAAAAAAAAAAAACCCTAGTTTAATGGAAAGGAGTCGATTATGCTATTTTTTAATTGTCGTTCTGCTGGGTCCCGAGCCACTGAATAATCAGACAAGCCACTGCATTTATATAAGCTGCGCTTTTTGCATAAGAAAGAGTGGTATTATTGTCTAGAGTAATATTCGATAGTTGCGATCTCTATGGTATGCTAAAACAGCGAGGAACTGTTATGATACTTCTGCCCTAACAATGGGAGCACATGGGCCTCTAGCTAGTAAATCGAGCTGTTAGATGTATCGTTGGTGATATGTTACATGTCAAATTATGTTCCTACCAGTGCGTAGAACACATTTTTCTTAAAGTCATACCATGTTATTGAATAATTCACGGTTGGCTGGAAAAATATGCTGTCTTTTTATTTATTAGGACTCGTTCATCGATGGAAAGTTCTCTGTGTCAGAAAGCTGGAACTACTTCATTTTGATGATACCGAATACATGTGCATTAGCTCTTTGCTATTCATGTAGTTAGTTTTCTGTATTAGGACCTGTGATTTCATATCCAGCCTTTTTGTTTTCAAATATTAGAAGTGGTTTATATGTTTGAAACAATTTTATTTCTCTTCAAGAGTGTAGAGGAGTCCGTCATATGCGTGGCATTACATCTATTCATCATTACACCTTACTGTGATGCTGATTCCTCTTACATAATATAGCAGCCATCTACAAATATTAAATAGTCAAGAGCTTATTATACTTTGAGTTGCGTATAGTCGTTGGCTGGAGGGGGATGTGCATGATGTTTTTGTCATTTTCTGAAAGCTGGTGGTATTGGTTGCACTCTGGGATTAACTTACAATTGAAGCCAATTTGTTTATTGATGAGGTACCGATATTAAGTACGGCCATCAGTTTTCAAACCCATATGATTGTAATATCTCCATTACTTCAATTGGGAGAACACTATAAAATGTTATCTGCCACACGTGGCGTCTGATGGAAGATTTGGGGATCTCACCGTCATTATTACATTTCGATTCTTTAATTTGCTGTGATGTGGAATCTCGAGCAATATTTTAATCGACCGTGTAATGCGTCGGGGGAAACTCATCTGATAAAGATGATTGTGTTGTTTATCTCTGGGCATGTCATCAGCACATGGAGAATGCATACCCTGGTTCCAATATTCTTGTTGTGACATTGACAAATGGAGAATCAAAGCGTGTGGAGAATCAATCTGACGAAGAAACGCTGAAAGAGGCCATGGAGGTGCTTAGGGACATGTTTGGGCCCAATATACCTAATGCCACTGATATACTCGTGCCCCGCTGGTGGAATAACAGGTTCCAGCGAGGCAGCTACAGCAACTACCCCGCCATTTTCAATCATCAGGTTGTTCAAAACATTAAGGTAGGTGCTTATCTTTCAAATACTACGAATCCCGCATGTTCCTGTTTTCATGTTTATATGTTGATCAGTATAATTCTCACTTCTGGATATCCAAAGCTTAAGACAAGTTGTTATTTATGGCTTGACAAAAGATGTTGGTCCTTCTGAATCAATCCCTTAGGGGTTAGTTATTATGTAAAATCTCTAGTAGCTTTAGATTCGTTTACATTTACGATGTCCTAAGAGAAGCAACTAGAATAAGGTTTATTTTTTCTTTTGTTGTTCCAAGGCAACTAGAAATTTGTTGGCCCTAGCACTACTTGAAATAGCTTTTAGCTGTACCTGAAACTGAAGCACATTTTCTGTATGTTCTCAGGCACCGGTAGGACGCATCTTTTTCACTGGTGAACACACAAGCGAAAGATTCAACGGTTATGTACATGGTGGATACCTCGCAGGTAGTATATGTACTTCATTCTGGAATTGAGCGAATATCTTGACAGAGAGAATTAAGACGTGGCTCGTGACACGTTCTCTCTGATGATGAAACAGGCATAGACACGAGTAAAGCTTTGTTGGAGGAGATGAGGAAGGAGAAGGAAAGGAATAGCCAGAATCAGTCGTTTTTGTTAGAGCCCTTGTTAGCAGTGACTTTAACACAGACAGATTCATCGGTCTCGGGAAGCGTACAACATAAATCTGATATTCCTAAACATTTGCATCTCAGCGGCAAGGTAAGTATTCCAAGATCCATCTTATGACTAGATGGCCCCACTGAGACTAGCACTGCTATCGGTGGCAGTATCTCCTCGATCGACAAACATGAGGATGCGATCAATGACGGAGAAGGTCAGGGAGGTATCGACAGTGATGGAAGCCCCCCGATAGCAGAGAAGTAGCTGCCAGAAGATGCAGAAGATAGAGAAAGCGAATTATACATATTCAATGGAATTGGTTTGAGGGGTGGTATACATGAGAATGGGGGGGCCATTGGATGAAAAATGTCAAAGTAACAAGATGAAGTAAATGATTAATTTTATCAACGTTGACCATCATATCATTAGTTTATTGATGTTCAACAATGAGCAAGGCTGATGCCCTAACATGACTATTTAACAACCTCTTAATTATGTGGCATCAATCGATTCTCAGTGGTTTTGAAAGTTGACTCACAACCATTGGTAATAGCGTAAGCCAGCTTATAAACGGTTTCAACATGGTCAGCATAATAATATGGTTTAACTTCTTGGTCAGAAGCTCTTACGGTGTCTGCAGAAAAACGACCCACCACTAATGACCAAAATCGCTTTCGCCTTGAAAGACCAAAGCACAGTACCTGGTAGGCTGGTACTGGACATACTAAGTGTCCCACAAATAGCACAAAGTGACGGGGGCTAGCTTTGGATATCCAGCTGAAATGATGTAATGTTGCGATTGTGAGGTTTTCAAGTTGCAGTAACGAATGATGTAGGCAACCTCATTGCCTTTTAGAGCAACACTGTCGAATGGCACTTGTTATGACCAAACAATGTAAGAACAGAGAATAGACCGTGACATCATACGACCATAACAATCAATGAATCACACATTATGTTACTAACAGGGAAAAAGTATTTTATTAGATTCAGAACATCTTCAATCAAGTCAACTGGCAAAAAGTTACAGAGAAGCTTCTCTCGGGCTGACGCAGAAAGTTACAGAGAAATGGTAAACTAGATGAGCAATCTAAGAAGAGAGGATAGGCTGGACCATTGGATTGCTAACCGAAATAGTTCTTGTACAATGTTTTGGCAATTTCAAGGGCATCTCCTTTTGCCTTCACTGCGTAAATTTGTGTTTCTGATTGCCAGTTGTTTGAGTATGATATCCACTCTTTTCTCCACTCCTCTAACTCGAATTTCTCATTCTCTCTCAAGCTTTTGGTTAAATAAGAAAAGTAGCTTGACGCTCGTGGCAGGTAATAGTCTTCCAGGAGACCACTCCAGAACTTGTTTGCTGATCAAAGATAGGAGACTCTCTTATCAAGTAACAAAGGCACACAAATCCAGAAGTGTGTATAAACACAAGCATGCAAGCATATGTAAACACGCATACAGATATACAGACAGGAGTAGGTACAAGACGTACCATAATCATGAAGCTTGCTCTGAACTGTTTGATTGTTATCATACCACATAGTGACTTGGGTCCTCGCATTCCATTCATACTGAGATAAAAAAATCACAGAAAAAACAATTAGACACCCATCTCCTTTATCATGCGAAAATGCATATTCCGAATTAACTTTATGGGTGTTAATTGAACTAAGCTTTCTGCTGAGAGATCCAAAAGAGAGAGGAGTTTATACAAATAAATGGAAGGGCAAATGACAACACAGTTTCTGATCAAAGGGAACTCCGGATGTATGTACATTATCCACATCAATACAGATCCGCACCGTGCTTAATCGCTTCAATTATATTGGACGATTTAGCCACTGAGGATAGTTACCAAGACTAACCTGCCTCATCTCACTAGGAGTCACTGCTAATGCTTTGGCGCTTTCAAGCCATGTCCCAAGAAGAAAATTATCATCACATGCAAGCAGCAAATCGATATCCTTTATAAGTTGGAGAAATTTTTTGCTGTGAAAATGCAGAGCTTTAGCATCCTTCTGCTGAAAAGCAGTCACAGCATCCACATATACCTTATTTGCTAGCTTTGATAGTACTTGCCGTGTTAAGTCGACCAAGTCATACCTGTTAACATGGTACACTCCATGAGAAAATCATTCTAACCTAGTTTATGGAAGAAGAATGACCAATAATTGTTTCGGCAATGATTAATTGAATCATGATAAGCATTAAATCATTAAGTGTAAAAATTAATTTACCACAATGGACACGAAGAAAGGTAGAAACATTAGATTAGAAGACTCTCATAGTGGACTTGCCCGTCAATCATATGATTCCCATTAAAACAACTGAGAATAAGATAAATGAACTTTCTAAATTAGCATGACCCTGCTAAAAGCAAAAATCAAATTCAATCAGCTCTGCCTTTCTTTTTTAAGCTCAAAGACATATATTTGCAATGAAGTTCTTCATGTTAAATCTACCTAGTAAAAAGGCAATTGTGATTTCCTAGGTACTTCCGCTGGGTCATCCACTCTTTTTATGTAGAAAGGTGAGAAAATTTTAAAAAGCAAAGCTTAACAAGGTCTGAGATTCTACCTAAATGGTAGACTTTCCTTGAGATGATTCCCAGCGTCAAGGAAAAGCTCCAAAGCATCAACCACGTAATGAGTAGAATACCACAAATGTGCCTGAGGAAAGTCAGAGCCCATCACTTGAAACAAAAATCTTCTAGCAGGGGGCAGATTAATGGGCAATAGCATTTTCTCTTGCTTTCCAAAGCTAGATGCCGAGATTGTTGATGGATCCCAGTCCGGAAACTTGACTATGAAATCTGTATTATGGTCCTGAAGGAAAGAAACAGTGGTTTTTGCCAGAAATTGATCTTAGAGACAAAAATGCTCATTAATCTGTAAAAAATGCTGCTAGGCAATACAAAAACCATGTCAAAATCATAAAGTAGGAAACATCAGAAGCCCTAGTTGCAGATAAAAGCTCACATCAGAAGATGCTAGTGCAACCCAGTTCAGTTTCAAAGTGACCAATCATATTCATCTTTGAGTAGCCACTCAAAGAGCATCTTGTGCATTGTAAGGAACATTCAGAAAAGCATAAGACTTTCTTTATAGCTAGCATACATCAGATACATCATATCTTTGACGTTGAGAAATATTGTCAAACAAATTTCTTGACTATCCTCTTCTAGGAAGTAAAACAAAATAATATGCAGCCTGAGTGATGAAGCATTTCAAAAGCAAAATCTGGAAAACCGAAGAAGGAAAATACTGTACATGATGATTGATAGAAGTTTTAGGAGACATACAGCAATTCCATCTGTACAATTGTAGATAGTGTGATAAAGTATTTCCCAAGCTGCCTCAACTTGATGGACCGTCTTACCATAGCGTCTTCGAGAGTAAGCCTTCAGCCACTCCTGAAAAAGAAATGAAGTCAGAGTTGGCACATAGCCAAGCTATCCAAAAAATAGTTGGCTTCTCAGGCCTCTAGGCACTCGGCCCGCATAGCCTTGCAATCGATCCTAAAAGCTCTTCTAAGGAAGACAAAAATCAAAATTTCCATCCTTCTTCAGATGAGTATCTTCTGGCAGACATGTCAGCATGAAAAGCATAAGTTGGAGGCAACCAAAAAACAAGGCGTTTGCAGAAGACTTCCTTTCTTGAGGTAATAAGTTTAGCAAATAAAGACACTATTATAGAAAGTAGAAGATGTGGAGATGTTCCTTCTTTCAAGAAAAAGACGATATGTCATTCTACTTCACAAAACAAACAAGAAGCAAAAGATAGAAAGCCATAGTTACCACAACAAGAATTTTTTCACTCCGAAATGCCATTTCCGACATCAACTCGTAAACAACGGGATTTTGTTCAATGCCCTCCATACACATGCCAACACCTACCTGGAAGGAATAGATTATAAGTGAGTCTGCTTTAGGAAGAATGAAGTTGTCATCAGAGCAATAACATTTCAAGTAGCTGATATTATTAGTTTATATATAGCTTCTCCTTCAAGCATCTACATACATACATACATACGTATGTACGTACGTATATATGAAAGTTGAACACTACATAGGAGGCAAATACTGGTATGACATACCATAGTTGAATTATCACTGATGCGAGCGTCAACTGGGCCTGATGATATGACATCCAATACGCCGTACATTTCGATATTTCCACCAAAATTATGTAAAAGACACCTGATACACATCAACGATTAAGGATCTGAATTGATAATTGTTACTCAATTTTCAGAAGAGAAGGAAAAAGTCATGGATAAGTGGTAAGTTTCCTATCGAGTCTTGAATGCTCAAGCAGAAGTTTACCAGACATATGGATTAATTAACTATGAGAGCTAATTACCAGACATAAGGAGTACCATAGAACTGAGCAGAAGTTTCCCATATTGGTTTGACATCAGCAAATAGGTCAAGAACTATCATTTTACCAACTGGAACAGAATGCAGAAGTGCCTGCACATATCACAAATTTCATTGTTATCATATCAGCCGCTACCTGTGTGCAGCGAAAGCACAGCGAGCAAGACTGACAGAATTTGAGCACCAAAAAGTTAACGAATATTCAGGTTCAATTCCGATTTATCCACTGCTGAACCAAACCCAACTTACAACGGTAAATGTTGATCAATTGGACATCACATACTTTGAAGAATTCCGGCTGCTTCTGTATTTCCCAGAACATGGTCTTTTATTTACATGTCATCTAAGTGTAAGTAACTGTCTTTCATGGCAGTGTAGACACTAGGTGCTTGAAGCGTTTTAAAATTAACATTTCACTCATAAAATCAAGCAAAAAAGGATACTTTCTCAAATAATTATTTAGAAAGGCACATTCACACGTTCATTATTGTACCAAGGGCATTACATTGTAGACTAAGTATCCAGATAAACCAATCCCCAAAAATTTCATTATGTATGAAAAAAAAAAGAGATGTTTATGAGACGACCCAAACTCTTTGGCTTCATTTAGTAACAGCTCTATGAAGTAACTAATCAATCATACATTTCCTTCAACAGCCATTTCTGTTAACAACCAAGCAAAGCCAAAAGGACTAACTTTATGTTTTCACACACATTGTCTTGACAAAGAAAGCCAACACAAATAGAACGCAACTCCGCAAATGTTATAGGGCACTGCATCAGCTATTCTTTCTTTCTTTTTACTGATTATTATTAGGCAACAAAGAAATAGTAGATAAGATTCAACATAAACATATATCCAGGAAGAATATTAAAATAAGTACATAAACACTATTGATCATAATAGAACACAAGGTCAATGCTCATGCGCTTACAGTTGTTCCATTTACCAATAAGACTAATCTAGTCATGCAGTCTGAAAGCAGAGGAAACACATGATGTACTTCAGGGACAAACATACCTTCTTTTGAGGTGGTTTCCAAAAGGCAGAGTCTGAAGAAAAGAGCCAACCCTGCACACATTAGAATTTCAGTATAGTACCACATGAATATTAGAGTCTCAGAAAAGTTTGTTTACATATAGCAAGATTAGACCTAAAGAAGAACTTGTAAAAGAACCAAAGCTTGCAAGAAAAAGACATGCAATCAGAGGTCTTGGAGAGTTTTAAAGTTCATTTGACCCAAGTGAATGCCTTTTCAAAATTTGGAGTTTACCTCTGTCATCGACCGTAAATTATCTCTATTTGTTTCATGGTGCCACAGGAAATAATCATGAGTTTTGGCAAAAATTTATGTACATCTTAAGAATTTGTCCTGAGAGAACCATCAGTCAAACCAATAATAGCTTAGCTATGTTAACATCACTTTCAAGGGAAAGTGGAATTGGACGTCTAAATACCGAAGGATGGATCAGGTGAGAGATTGAGGACCATACTTGCATTAACCACACTGCATCTTTGTCTCCCTGTGACATAGCTCTATAGACTGCAGCACCAAGCATTGAGATGTATGTTGGATCATTTGAAGGCGGGGAGTTCTCATTAAATGTATCACTACATAAAGAACAATGCAATGTTACCAGACACCTTCCGGAAAACAGAATATTTTCAATAGAAACTACAGGGTATCCACAGCTGCATGTTTCCAAAGCATCCTCATGTGAATATCGGAGGTTCTAATAAACAATCATCACCAGAATGCACCTAGCAGACAGCATATTATGCCATTAAGAAGTCAATCTAAAGCCTGTCATCATAGTCAGTGCTACAAGCCTAAGATACTATACATCCTCAGCATTACTCAAGTATCCTAGACTCATCCAAACAAGGCACAACAGGGAAAAGAAAGAAAGAAAAGTTGCATTTTTATGTACCTATGCAACTAGAAATGGGAACAAATTCACTTTGACAACATACACAAATACTTCATGTCGTAAATGTTCAATAAAAGCCAAAGGTGAGACATTACCAGTTATAGATGTCTGTCACATCCCCATACTCTGTGGTGAAAAATAATAGAGGTCAGAACACCACATGCATCTTTGGCGAGAAATTATTAATGCAGACTAGACTGGATATAGTCATGAACAACACAATGATCCAGCATGCCAGTGAAATTGTTGAAAAGATATCAGATTCGTCAAGCGGTTCCCCTCTTTAAAGCAAAACTCCACAGTTGACACAACATAATCTAACTAAAAAGCCCAACATACAGAGAAAGAGTTCCTCTTTAAGGAATGCATCACCTAGACACAGAAGAGAAACTGCAAAATTAGTTTCTTTTAAAGAAAATTTTATAGACAAAATACATTGAAAGGTAAAATGAGCCACACTTAATTTTATAAAACAACATACTTCCCCTACACATTCGTCTAGCATGAGAAACGATATGAAATGCTTAAATCAAGATTGAGTAGTCAAATCAGCTGACAATAAACTAAAAAGAGTGAATATAGCCCTGGCTGAAAAACTTTTTGCAATGAAGAATCTGAGAATATAAAAAAATAAACATAAGTACAGGTGACCAGTTCCCTATGTCTCTATTTCACACCCTATACTAAGGGATGGGCTTTATGGCTTACTATGTAATCCCCCAGCCTCCATGTGTAATTCTATGCAATCAGAGGCACAAAGTAGCCATTACTTGTAAAATGTTTCCAAGTTGTCACCACAATATGATCATCAGATTCTAAGATGAGAAGCAACACATAAAAATTGCATGAGGCTAATGCTGCAAAAAAAAAACAAGAACTTTCGAACTGCACCTTTAATTTGTCTGCTGACAAAAGCCTCCCCAATTTCAACAAATAAAGGATCACAAGGATCAAGAAGGTAGGTACAGCACCACTTTGGATTACCATCAACAGTATTCCTATATAAGCAAAACTATAATAAGCAAAAGGCCTGTTAACATGTGCAAATGCAAGCGCAAGGTTTGTTGTTTCTTCAAGATAGTTTAAATTGGCAAAAAAAAAAAAATTAAAAAATGCCATATGTAGCATCTTCACAAAAACTATATCTAAATGAAGAACTTACCTAGCCCAAGTGGGAAGCCAAAAGGGACGCATGGGAGGACCATAATACAGCGAAAAGGTCATCAAACTCAGTAATTGAGAAATGACAAACAGAAAAATAGACATACCAGTCCCCAAGTCTAGTTATATTAGCTGAAGGATGTATCTTCTTCAATGCTTCCGGAACATTCCCAGAGAAGGATGGAAGAACTGAAAGAACACCAATACATATCATGAGTCTCATGACCAGCATGATCAGACAGACAGACAATAGACATTAACTAAAAGTCCCTTTGCCGGCAGTTTTCGGTCTTTTCCCTGCTCCAACTCTATCATAGATAATCCCACTGAGAGGATACCTGAATTATCAGGAATCCTAAACTGAAAAGAATTCTTCCATACCTGGAACCATGCCTAGCTCTGACATCCGAGACAATATCTGTTTCTGCAAGTTCAGCTGTTGATCCAACCAGTTCTGTGATAATGGGCCACCCCACCTATGAAGAAATAACTATTACACCTTAGAAGCCAAATGCTTGTGATAACGAAAAGAAAGCCTTCAAAGTTAGAACAAAATGCATTATATTGCACATCAAGGCGGAGCAATGAGTTAGCTAGCAGAATCATAGTATTAAACGTAGTCTAAAGCACCATTTAATATAAAATACTCCTAAATTTATTCAACTAGCTACCCTATTCTTTTCCATTATCATCATCCAAGAAAGAGAGAAGATCCAGAAATTACAACTCCTCTACCTACCCATGCAAGTTTCCCATGCGAGCCCATGCAAGAAACGCAGGTCCACCAAAAAAGTCATTTAGTTCATCCTTGCTGATATTGAAATCCTACAAAAAAGAGGAAAAATCAGCAAGATAAGCCTATCACGGTTAGGCATGGCTATAACTGGACAAAAGCTGAAACAAACAACTTACTAAACCTCAGATCGCAATTGCAAACACGAAAGGTTGATTACTTGAAGATCCAGACTATTGCACCAACTCAATTACATATTCATAAGTCAATACCTCAAATATGTATTGGAAATTGGGTATAAACAGGCATCTGCTAAATTTCAAATATGCACTCCTCAAGCAACAGCAACAAACAAACAAATTACATCAGTTTGCCATAAAGAAACAGGAGAAACATTTCAAGACCATCTTATGGCAACTTATTTTATTATTTTCTTTTTGGATGATGAATGTCAGATAGGTAATGGAAATAGTCATCAGATCACTCGATCATGTGTTGGTAAATTCATCTATTTATTTATCAATCAGTATGAGTCCTCACGGCGAAATCAACAGTAAGAACTGCTTTCCATTGGTCACCAATTTCATACAGGATCATTTGAATGGTTACCATGAAAACTTTTTGCCAAATGGCTTCTTGTCCAGTAAAGGCCAATGGTAGGTTAACTCCTTGCAAAGCCATCCAGTCTATCTCTTTTTCCCATCTACTCCAATTCCACCAGACATAAGAATCTACGTTGAATAATGTGACATCAAATCATTAGCTCCTTGAAGCAGAAAAACTGTCAAAAACTTTTTTGCTTCACTTATCTCAAGCATAACGAACTAGCTACTAGACTTGCCATTAGTAATACCATCAAAGCCTCGATGTCCCGTGGTGAAGAATACTTACAACTTGATGTAACAGCATTTTGGTAATAGTTCCATGGGACGGGTCGCTGAATCATCACACCATTGTGCGTCAGCCTAGGCATGGATCCTGTCTTAGGAACAGAAGCTACCTGTATGCCACCAGTCTTGTCCCAGGAAACATGAGCATCACACCAATACTTCAAGTACCAATGCAAGCCAGATGCTAATTCAACTGCTGTGGTACCTTTAATCCTGCAGTGCAATAGACAAATAAAAAGAGCTTCAACAATGCACAACTCACAAACTAACAGCAAGGCACAATGCTCCACTTGACAAGAACAATAACTACATACATTATCTCAGGTCCATCATTCTCCTCGTAATTTTCAATCAAAAAGCAGTTCGTTCCACCACAAACATCCTGATAGGCAAAGCTGAAAGAAAGTGAGCACAAACCACTGACAGTTACACTCATGTGACTATCATGTGTCAGGAAGACAATGAGTAAAAAAGTTTGCAAAGGGACAGTTTCTTAACCTGATCATTTGCTATGTCATTCAGGTGAGCACAAATCATTCATCTTCACTGTTCAACTAATTGTTACTGCTAATAGATAGCTTATGAAAGCAATTACAGGCTACAGAAGCTACATAAATATTCTTAAGCTGAAAAATCTAAAGACAGTTCATTGCCAACATCGTAAGTCAATTTTATGGAGACCATCAATACACTAGAGTGAATTGTGCTCCGAGGCAAACGTGGGAATTTTGACGCCATCACTGAAGGGAACAAATTCACTTCATCAACACATAAAACAACGCCCTATTGTCAAGACACCATAAATTGGGTCCGGCTAACTTACTATTTTCTTAAAGCTATTACTTCCGCTGAATTGGAAATGAGAAAAGTGCTTTGTAAGGGTCACCAAAAGACTGAACTTTTTCACATTTCCTCAGTTCATTAGCTGTGGCTTGACAGTAACTCAAGAGAGTACAGGCTCAGCTTCTACTTCGTTCCTGAGGACGTGAGGCAATAAATTGGATAAGCATCGTGCGTAATGAAAAAGATGAGACCTTGGGTACGATCTTGAATTGGAAGCTCTGTGAATGGAAAGGAAGCAATCTCTTAAGAACGCCTTCGGCCGCCGTTTCTTGAACCGATGGGGATGCCCTTTTGGACTCCAGTCGGGCGAGCAGAGAGTCAAGGACATCCGGCGACGACGCTGATGAAGTTGTTGTTATCACACTGAGGAGCAATATCAGCGCCGAAATCTTCATGTTGGAGTCGGACATGGTTAAAGAACAGAAACGAATTGGGTTTCTCAAGTGTTTCTGTATAGAGAGAGAACTGTTCTGACAAGAAAGAGAGGACAGAGCATCATCGGATCATCACCATCCGGTCGTCCTCTGAGAAGGGAGTTTGACTGGAGATTCCCCGTTGTCTGTTCTTATTTCTTTTTTTTCTTTTTTTACTAGTTTTATATTGGCCAGTTGGGTTACTTCATCAGACATCGTTGCCACGCCTAAATCCTTGGAACCCTCGTTTTCACTTCCTGTACTGTCTCAGAATCTGCCTTACTTCTCGATTTATCTACGGACTCCCAGTATCATCGATCGGTTAAAGCTTCGATTTTTATCAGAGGTTAGAAGAGACAGATTAAATTGGTTGTTGTTGTGGGAAAGATGGAGGTGGAAGCAGAGCAGAGAGAGACGTTAACACTGTGATGAGCCAGTTGGTGGGATCCAGAAGGAACAACCTTAGGTCCTCCCATGTACCTTCCTCAGAACTTTGGCCCTCAGCAACTTCAACAACAAATGGTCAATAAGCTCCTCCTCTATTTTTCAACAACGTAAGATTTGAATTTGATCTTCAAGTTTGCATGTGTTGATGTACCGTTTAAGTTAACGCAAATGTACATATGAGCTCAGATCTAGATTTTCAAGTGGGACTAGACCTATTTCTCATTAAAAACGGATTTTTTCTCTTGTGTGAAGACGAAACACTAAATTCTCAATTTATAGATTGTTGTTTTATTGGCAACGCCTTCTAGTAGTTGGTACTTCATTCTTTTGAAAGATTTCCTGTTGATGAATTTACAAATTTTCTTTCTTGTTCACTGAACTTCATTGATGGCCGAGATAGTTTTTCATTTTCTCCCTCTTTCTCTAATGGATTGCATACTCTTGGGGTCATCAGAAGGAGAAATTGCCGTCTACTTTTCACATGGCAGACCAGGTGCTCGTTGTGCCTCTTGAATCTTACTTGCAGAAAAACTAAGGTCATTAAAGAAGCAAAGTCGTCATACTTTTAAGGAGTTTCCTCAGGTCTCTAACTGCATATTTGTTATTCATTTTTAATTTGGGTTCATATTGCAGTTCCTGTGGAGAAGGTCTTGTCCAACGTCTATCAGCCACAAGCCATTTTCCTAATTCGTCCTGTAACCAGCTGTTCAGCAACAAATTAGCAATAAACTGAGGTAGAAAATTAATTTTTCTTATCACCGTCTGTAATTGCTTCTTAGCCATCGGTGCGGTTAATCCTAAAATGACTTTAACTTTATTCTTATCAATCTCAATTGTAATATTTCTGACTAGTTCGTTTAAAAATAATGTAATTAGTAGTATATTATGTCTTCATGAGTCGTGTCATTTGCAATATTTCTTCTTTGCTAATTCTTCTATTCGGAATAATTTGGCCCTCAGTTAATTTATAAAGATCCTTCAGAAGTGAATCAAATATTTCATCTTGCTTGGTCACGTCGAACGAAAAAATCTAGGTGTCTTTGTTCTTAGCATAAAAGCTTATTTTACTCTGGTAGGCCTTAAAACTTGACAGACGCAAGGTTTGTCTAGATTCATTTTAGCCACGGCTATTTCTGCTTCTTTTTCATGACCCGATTCCGCATTGGAATTCAAATCATAATCATCGACCAAAGCCACACTCGGCTTGCAATCCTTGTTTGGCTTCCTGTTTTTTTCTTTCAGAAGATTTTTTTACTTAGACACCCTCAATGTCTACTGAATAAATCATTAAATGGTTGGCCTTTAAATCATTCCCTCAAGGCAAATTTTAAACCACTGAAAGCCAATGCAGTAAACTCCTTTTTCTATGAGTGAAGTGAGACATTGATTTCTCGATTTTTTAAGTCGAGTAATGTATTGGTCTACCGACTTGTTATTGTTCAATCACAGCCAAATCTGTGATAGTCACTTCGGGGTCCAATATATAAAATTGAGCATGAAATTGTGTTTCCATTTCATCGCAATTATGAATCAAGTTGGTCGGTAATTGGTATATCAAGTAACGACAGTTTTTGATAAAGATAGCGTGAACAACCTTAGTTTCAGACGATCCTCATTATTTGCCTCACTGCATTGAGCCACAAGACAACTAATGTGTTCCACTGTTGATTGCTCGTCTTCACTAGTGAACACTAAAAAATCAGGCATTTTATAACCTCTTATATACGAAACGGTATCGACCCAATCCGGGTGTGGTTTTCTTTCATGGGCACGACAACTCCTCCTCCATATCCCATGCGCTACATTACCAGTCCAGTAGCTTGTTTGGCTATCTGTTGAAGTACTTGGGCATCTTGGCTTTGAAGTGCCTAACCATCCTGCCCCTAGGCGAAGATGGTGGTCTAGCCTGGTTGTCGATTGGAAAGTCAGGCCTATGGGGTATATATCCCTGATTAGGTGGGATTGCCAAATTGCCCGATCGTTTCTCTATTTCTACTCATCTATTTGATAAGCTGCCCGAATTATATTTGTATTCACTCACTTGAATTTAAAAGTATATTTTGAATATCTGAGCCAACATATATGAAACTAGATGTATAGCTAAAATGTCACGTATGCTTTAAGTATATTGTTAATGCGTGTACGGAAAATCAATTGAAATTCAACTACTTAGCATGTACAAGACACAACACATGATATTTTTCATCATCTGCAATAGTAGCAGAAATCATTTCCAATATGGATGCTTCTCTAAGGCGCACTTAAAAGCGACAACATATCCCAATTGCGGTAGGATTTTGGCCGGAATACCAATTATTGGATTTGAGCTAATGTAAGCGATGATTCGATCATGAGAGGGGAACGAGCTATTTCCTAATCGTTGAGAATCCTTGTGCATCGTTACTATATTGCCAACCTTGATTAGACTTACACCAGCTTTAACCTTCACCCAACAACATCGATGACGATCGCCGCGGACTCCATGCAAAATCTTCAGATCAGGATCGAATGCACATCACATCAAGCCCTCATGTCGACCCATTGCTAACAGAGACCATGTGATTTTTTCACACATGATGATGACACAGCTGCCCAAATCTTCTTTCCTGCTATGTAATAGAAGGATAGAAGAGTAAGAAGGCTCACTAAATTTCATCTGTTTTTTTTTTTTTTAAATGACATAAACAGTCTCTGGACTGGACTTTGGTTCAATGTGCAATATGGTCCCTTAACTTTTAATTTATTTAATGTGGTCCCTGAACTTTAATCCAATGTGCAATGTGGTTCCTGAACTTTTAATTTGTTCAATGTCCTTCTATTAATTCAAGTTCAGGGACAGAATTAAACATTTTCATATAATTCAGGGACCACATTGAACATATATCAAAAGTCCAGGGACCACATTGAATAAATTAAAAGTTTAGGGACCACATTGAATATTAGACTAAAGTTTATGGACTATATTGAATAAATTAAAAATTCAGAGACTATATTGCATATTGAGTTAAAGACTCAAAGTTCAAGGACTGTTTTTGTCATTGTATCTTTCTTTTGTTTTTTTTTGGTTGCTTTGGGAGGTAAACGACATGGAAGGAAGGGACCCATCCTTACCGTTAGACATGGCCACGGGCCGGTTTTGGCCGAGGTCAAACCCGGGAACGGCCCGTTGATCGGGCCTGCTGTTCGAAACTGGAACCGGCCCATGGCCTACGGGCCCGATTCTGGTTCCAACAATTTTGGAACCGGCGGTTCCGGGCCTGGTTCCAAAAAAAAAACTGCAGATAAGTGGAGAAATTCTTTTTTTTCCCAAATTTGATTACAATGTACATTTTGATTACATTTTATATTGAATAATTCATTATTTCATAATTTAATAATTCATTATTTTTATTTCATAATTTATTTTTTTAATTTTTACCGGCCGGTTCCGAATTGGGCCGGAACTGGAACCGGCCCGGAACCGCCGGTTCCAGTTCATACATGGCCACGAACCGGAACCGACCGGTTCCGAACTGTGACCATGTCTACTTACCGTTGGTTTTTTGGGGGCGGAGCAGCAGGCCATCGTCACATCATCATCTATCAAAAGGATTACAGAGGCATAGAGGACGGGTATGCTTTACTTTTTACCCACGAGATACAAATTAGAGGAATTAATAAGTTTCTGCTTAGTGGAAAATGCCTAATATCCTATTAAAAAAGTGGACACTAATAATATAAAATAGTTCTTATTAGAAATATATTGTCTGATTTTAATAATATCTTAAATCATAATCTCGTTATTCTGATTATGAGTTTATCTCATAATCATAATCTTGTTATTTCGATTGATTGTAATATTATGTTACTATACATAGCCATTTTGTAAAAGCGTATAAATAGGCTCATGTATAGTTCAATGAAACATACAGAAAAATATCATTGATGATGAAAATATTTATCATTGACTCATTTTTGTTAAATAATAAAAAAATATTAATTTTTTTAAAAAAAGTAGATATAATTTTCTAATTATTGATATTCATTGTTCCTTATGTGTTGAAAATTTGAAAGGGTCAATACCACAAAAAACCCTAAACTGGTACATTTGTGATAAATTTACTCCAAACTAATATCTTGACCACCAAAAATCCCAAACTAGTATACTCGTGATAAATTTACCCCAAACCAATTTTTTGACCCCTAAAAATCCCAAATTTGGTATATTTGTGATAAATTTACCCTCCGTTAAATTAAATTAATATCACAAAAAATCACAAACTGTTATACCTATGACAAACCGAAGGTAAAACCCCAAATTATTACACCCGCCACTATCACGTGTCTCCAACTCATAAATTTAACGGTAAAATTTAACGGAAACTGATGGAGGATAAATTTGTCACCGGTTAAGAATTGTTGGTGATAAAAAAATTAATTTGGGGTAAATTTTTCATGGGTATACTGATTTGAGGTTTTTTTAATTTCCAGCACATAAGGAGCAATGAATCTGCAACATTAACTAGGTATATTAATGCGTGGATTGATTACGTAAAAAAATCCAATCAAAAATCTCATTGAAGAGGTAGATTATCTTGAGATTATCTCTCTGACCCTGCATTTAGGAGGACACTAATCTCGTTTTCGGTGGACCCTCGAATCCGCGCGGGCAAAGATTACGCCCAACCCTGCCATAAAACTTCCCCGCAAATTTCCAAATCTGCCCCCCCCATCGAAATGACCGAACTGCCCTCCACCGCCATGATTAAAATCCCCGCCTGTTTCATTTCCCGTCGAACGAAAGTACGTAACGCATCTCTCTCTCATTCTCCCTCATGGATCCTCCGTCTCGCTCCTCCGTGATCATCGTCGGTGCCGGCGTCTCCGGTACGCACGAAACCACCTGTCCCCTGCCGTGTCTGCACTTGGGTTGTTGTATATATCTGTTGCGACTAGTTCTGATGATGTTTCGTGTACGTGGCCTCGTGGGACGTCTCTTCAGGTATAGCCGCGGCCAAGGTTCTGACCGAGAACGGCGTGGAGGACATCCTCATACTGGAGGCGACAGACCGAATCGGGGGCAGGATGCGCAAGGAAGTGTTCGGAGGTGTGTCAGTGGAGCTCGGCGCCGGTTGGATCGTTGGCGTCGGAGGTAAGGTGCCGAATCCCGTTTGGGAGCTTGCCGCCAAGTCTTCGCTTCGGACGTGCCTCTCCGACTTCAGTCATGTTAGCTACAACATCTACGATCGCAGGTCTGATTCTCTCCCTTCCTTTCGAGTTTTTCTGTTGTCAGCAATAACGTCACATTCGAGCCGTAGAGCCGGTGAGCTTATCTTTGCTCTCGGAACTTGCGGCCGTTCTACGAGCGTGAATCTAAGCAAAAAGCGAAGATGATTAATTCTGCAATTCCTTTTCACCGTCCGCAAGCGGAGTTCGGTTTCGATGCTGACGCAGTTTGTTCCTTCCTTTCAGTGGGAAGGTGTTCCCGAGGGAAGTCGCCGCCGACTCGTACAGAAAGGCGGTGGACTCGGCTACTGAGAAGACGAGAAACCAGCAGGAAACGGATGGCGGTGGCGACTTCTCCGGAGCGACAGAACCTCCTCCGTAATTCCCTCTCCTGCTTAACTTTCGTGCCCTTGAGGTTTTGTTTCTCCACCGCTCGTGATCTCATTCTCTTTCTTCTTGCGCATGTTTAGGACGGCAAAGACGCCATTAGAGCTCGCCATAGACTTCGTGCTTCACGACTACGAGATGCCCGGTTAGTCGGCGTTTTTAGTCCAGTTGAAACTTCAAATTTGGCAGCAAAAATGGATGTATGCATTGCCGATGAGTTTTTCCCATTTCGTGTTTCTTCTTCGGCAGAGGCCCAGCCTATACCGACTTACCTTGATTATGGGGAAGGAGAATACTTAGTGGCGGACGAGAGGGGATATGAGGAATTGGTACACAAAATGGCGCATGATTTTCTTGTTACGTCAGAGGGCAAGATTTTGGACAGTCGTCTTCAACTCAATAAGGTAAGCAACATGTCTCTTTTAACCTTTTTGTTTTTGTCTTTGTTGCTTATTTATGAGATGATGCCTGCTTCTTTCTTTCTTTCTTTTTCTTATTTTGTTTTCTCATCATCCAATTATCGGAGACGGAAACAAAATGACGGAAAAGGGCAAAGATCACAAAAAATCCTAATCTGTACCACCTATTTAGCCTGAACTTATTTTTATGTGACATCAAAAATTTTAAACTATGTCCAAAGGTTTCATTAGATGATTTTTCAATTAAAATACTGTAATTTTTATTTCACTTAAGTCATGTGAACACTGTTTGCTTTCTAACGTCTATGTAGACAGGTAAATTTTTAACGGTTCTCATTGATTTGCGAAGAGTAAGTATAATGTGTCACACCGATATAAGTTTGGTGGTTTTCGCCCATAATAAAGAAGGAGCACAAAGGCCCCATTTGGTTTAGCATTCCAAATGCTTATTTGAGCTTTAAAGTCCCTTGGCCAAATGCAAATGGTGTTTGGCAATTTTTTTTACTCACTTTGGAGAAATACAATTGCATTTGGAATGCTCCCCAAGGGACCTTTGGCCAATGCTCCACCGGAGGTGCTTTGGGAAGTTGCATTTTGGGAATGCAAATTGCACTATTCATCGACACTGTTCATCTTTCCCAGATTGAGGTCTGGCGGCTGGCGATCGCCGCCTGAGGGCTAGCCCGACCCCGGCGACCGCCACCTGGGGTCGCCGGACCTCGGGCGTCACCTGGGTTGCGCGGCGACCCCAGGCGGCGGCCGCCGGGGTTGCGCGACCCCAGACGATGGTGGCCGGCGACTAGATCTGGCCGTCGGCAGTTGGCCGGCGACTAAATCTGGCAGGCGACAGTGGCCGGCGGTGTAGCTCCATCGGAGCTTTTTTTAAAAAAAAAAAAATTAGCAAAAGTCCTTTAGCCCAAGTTGATTTTAAAAAACATTTACCAAACACTACTTGCATTTCGAAAAACCCCTTTAGCCCAAAGGTATTTGCATTCTCCCAAATGCATTCCCCCAAAGTCGAACCAAACGGGCCCAAAGTACTTGGATAAACTCCAACTTTTGTTTTGTATGGATGCACTGTTTTCGCACTTGGCTGTTAAGAGATTTGATTGGCCCATCCTTGGAGTTTGTCGATAACAACGTTCCCTGAGAGCTGTTTTAGCCAATTTTTATTTATTTATTTATGCCATTATAATATACATTTTGGATACTATAGTCCCAGGTCTACCTCATTAAGCATGGGACTATTTTTTTTCTCCTACCCCGGATTCTCATAACATCTATACTCTGCAATGTCACATTTAATAGGTCGAGTGCATGGATCTCACGTGAAATCCATATGATCCAATGGATTGTATGTGTTGGGCCTTCATGCACCGAGTGCAGATAATAATTTTCCCGTTGTTATCATGTCCAAGTGATTCTGGTTTGAGAAGCAAAGCAACCTTTTTACGTCTATGCCATGTTATCAACATTTCATTTTGAAAAAGAAAACTGTATACCACTCATTAAGCAAAGGTTTGGGCTAACTGGCTCCTGTCTATTATCGTATACAGTGAACTTGATGACCTCATGTAGAAGTAAATAATTGGAGAGGTCAAATCTGCTCAAATAGAAGAACATGAACATATGAAGTATTGTCATTTTCTCCATTAAATGTGGTGTTTCCTTGCCTATTCAAATTCATACGCAACAAGAAAATCGATGACTAGTGCCCTATAGGTGGAAATTAGTAGGGACAATTTAATTATTTCTATAATGTCAGATTGTGAATGAACGAATGTTGCTAGGGTAATTATTCTTTTCGTCTGACCACTGCACAGTTTTTCTCATTCAGTTATGTTGATAAACTTCTTCCATCTTTATTGGATGCCAATGCCATTGTATCCGATTCTTGGGCCTTCAATTTGATTTTTAACTTTTGCCTGTTCTATTCACGCGTGGATTTGGGGCAGGTTGTCCGGGAAATACAATACTTGAGAAGCAGAGTTACTGTTACTATGGAGGATGGTTGTGTCTATGATGCCAATTACGCGATTTTATCCGTTAGCATTGGGGTTCTCAAGAGTGACTTCATCTCGTTCCAGCCATCCATGCCCGTACACATCTCCCTTCATTTTTTTTTCTCTGACTATAGAGTGCACCGAAATCACATGAATAATATGAAAAATTAGTACAATCGGAATTATTGGGCCTTACAATTAAGATTCCAATAACTATTGGGAAACACTACTGCGCAAAATGATGCTTTTGATCGATTGAATGAACCTGTGAACACACTCGAAAAGATCTCTTGGTTATACTATAGTCCTAGTTTTCCCTTGCATTTACCGGAATATCTCGACCATTTAATTCATCCAATTGCTCTACTAAATTACTCAATATTCATGGAAGACTAGTACTACCATTTAGAATTCAATATCAATATTCGACGGGAAAAGTGCCGAATAAGTCCTAAACCTTTTGGGGTAGTGCCAAATTAGTCATAAATCTATTTTTAGTGCCAATTGAGTCATAAACCTTTTGATATAGTGCCAATTTAGTCATTTTGGCCGGATTTTGCTGACGTGGACGTTGGCCGGCCGGCGACCGGTCACCGGAGCTGACGTGGACAAAATTTAATAATATTTTAATATTTTTTTTTTCTTCTCCCTCTTCCTCCAGCTGGTCGCCGCTCCGGCGAGGTCGACCTCGCCGGCCGGAGGGCGAGCCACGCCGGCCATTGGCAAGGCTCGCCCTTGTCGACGACGGCGAAGGCGAGCCTCGCCATGGTTGGGCGAGGGCGGGCGAACCTCGCCAGCCCAGCGCGAGGCTCGCCCTCGCCGGCGACGGCGAAGGCGAGCCTCGCCATGAGCTGGGCGAGGCTCGACCTCGTCGGATCCTGGCGAGGTCGGGCCTCGCCCAGCCGCCGGCGAGGCTCGACCTCGCCAGATCCGACGAGGTCGAGCCTCGCCCAGCCATGGCGAGGCTCGCCTTCGCCGTCGCTGGCGAGGGCGTGCCTCGCCGGTGCCGGCGAGGTCGACCTCGACCTCTGGCCTCCGGCCGGTCGCCGCTCCGGCGACCGGCAGGAGGAAGAGGGAGAAGAAAAAAAAAAGAAGAAAAAAAGAAAAAAAAATTCAAAAAAATATTATTAAATTTTGTCCACGTCAGCTCCAGTGACTGATCGCCGACCGGCCGACGTCCACGTCAGCAAAATCCGGCCAAAAGGACTGAATTGGCACTATATCAAAAGGTTTAGGACTCAATTGGCACCAAAAATAGGTTTAGGACTAAATTGGCACTTTCTCAAAAGGTTTAGGACTTATTAAGCACTTTTCCCAATATTCGACACAACTGTCATTGACTCCCAATAGAACGTTATCCTCGTGAAAGATTTCAGGACGGACGAATCCTATGAAGTTATACCGCGCCAAAAAACTTTCTGTTCTTTAGGATGAAACATAAAAATTACAACTATGCGTGTCCATTTGGAAGTTTACTTCTTTAATGATGGCGTCTAGAGGTTTAAGCAACAATTACGATTACGGCTTCTCTTTAGTTGGTGGTCCCCAAAAGAAGCTGAGTGATGTTTGATCTATTGTCCATTTTGACTTGGTTCGATGAAGTATTGCACTGATTTGTGAAATAATGCCCAACAGGGATGGAAGACGGAGGCGATAGAGAAGCTTGACGTGACGGTGTACACGAAAATCTACCCAAAGTTTCCGGAAAAGTTCTGGCCTTGTGGACCCGAGAAAGAGTTCTTCATGTACGCACACGAACGGAGAGGTTATTACACATTTTGGCAGGTTTGTGAACAAAACTTTTGTAGCCATCTAATGGTTTTTCTTTCTTCTTCTTCTTCCGGTTTCCTTGGTCCCAAGAGTTTTTTCTCATGGGGAATCGAGTGCTTATTGATGTCATCCTCTGGGGGTCTTAGAAAGTGTAAGAAACTGTTTGCTCAATATTATGAGGTTAACATGTTTGGTCTTGTTAACAAGTAGTATACTGGACTATTTCTTTAGCTGCACTCTGGAATTACGTTGCAAATGCAGCCAATTTGTTTGATTATGAGGTATTGATACTAAGTACAGCATTCAGCTTTCGAACCCATAAGATTGTAATATCTCCATTACTTTCATTGGGAAAACGTTGTAAATTGTATCTGCCACACATGGTCTTCGATACTGTAATTTGCTTTGATGTGGAATCTCGAGCAATGTTTTTAATCTGACTGTATCATGTGTCGAGGGAAACTTGTCTGATAAGGATGATCGTGTTGTTTATCTCTGGGCATGTCATCAGCACATGGAGAATGCATACCCTGGTTCCAATATTCTGGTTGTGACATTGACAAATGGAGAATCAAAGCGTGTGGAGAGTCAATCTGACGAAGAAACACTGAAAGAGGCTATGGAGGTGCTTAGGGACATGTTTGGTCCCAATATACCTAACGCCACTGGTATACTCGTCCCCCGCTGGTTGAATGACAAGTTCCAGCGTTGCAGCTACAGCAAGTACCCCGTCATATCTAATCATCAGGTCGTTCAAAGCATTAAGGTAGGTGCTTATCTTACTTTCAAATATTACGAATCCTGGATGTTCCTGTTTTCATGTTTACATGTTGATCAGTGTAATTCTTACTTCTGGATATCCAAGCTTGGACAAGTTGTTATTTATGGCTTGACAGAAAATGTATGTCTTTCTGAATCAATCCCTTTACGGGTTAATTTCTATGTGAAATCTCTAGCGGCTTTAGATTCTTTTACCTTTACGATGTCCTAAGAGAAGCAACTGGAATAAGTTTTTTTCTTTTGTTGTTCCAAGACAACTAGAAATTTGGTAGCACTAGCGCTTCTTCCTGAATTAGCTTTTAACTGTACGTGTAGCTGATACATGTTTTTTTTTTATATGTTCTCAGGCCCCGGTGGGACGCATCTTTTTCACTGGTGAACACACAAGTGAAAGATTCAGCGGTTATGTACATGGTGGATACCTCGCAGGTAGTATATGAATTTCCTCCCAGAATCGAGTGAATATCTTGGTAGAGATAATTAAGACGTGGCTTGTGACACGTTCTCTCTAATGATGAAACAGGCATAGACACAAGTAAAGCTTTGTTGGAGGAGATGAGGAAGGAGAAGGAAAGGAAAAGCGAGTTCGTAGACCCATGAGATTAGAAGACTCTCGTAGTGGACTTGCCCATCAATCATATGATTCCCATTCAAATAATTGACAATAAGATATATGAACTTTCTAAATCAGCATGACCCTGCTAAAGGGAAAAATTAAATCCAATCAGCTCTGCCTTTCTTTCTTAAGCTCATTTACATATGTTTGCAATGCAGTTCTTCAAATTAAATCTACCTAGCAAAAAGGCAATCGTCATTGGGTACTTCTACTGGGTCATCCACTCTTATGTAGAAAGGTGACAAAATTTTAAACAGCAAAGCTTAACGAGGTCCGAGATTATACCTAAATGGTAGACTTTCCTTGGGATGATTCCCAGCATTAACCACGTGAGTAGAATACCACAAATGTGCCTGGGGAAAGTCACAGCCCGTCACTTGAATTAAAAATCTACTATCAGGGGGTAGATCAGAGGGTAATAGCATTTCTCTTGCTTTCCAAAGCTAGATGCCGAGTTTGTTGATGGATTCCAGTCCGGAAACTTGACTATGAAATCTGTATCATGGTCCTGAAGGAAAGAAACGATGGTTTTTGCCAGAATTTAATCTGGATAAAATGCTACTAGGCAGTAGAAAATACCATGTCAAAATCATAAGGTCGGAAACATTTGAAGCCCTAGTTGCAGACGAAAGCGCACATCAGAAGATGCTAGTGCTATTCAGTTCAGTTTCCAAGTAACCAATCTTATTCATCTCTGAGTAGCCGCTCAAAGAGCATCTCTTGCATTGTAAGGAACATTCGGAATAGCACAAGATTTCTTTATTGCTAGCGTATATCAGATACATCATATCTTGGACGTTGAGAAATATTGTCGACCGAATTTCTTGACTATCCTCTTCCGTGTAGAAAAACAAAATAGTGTCCTTGACCTTTTCTCTATTTGTTTTACAGGTCTTATAATTGACAAGGAAATTTAAAAATGCCATGTGTAGCATCTTAACAAAAACTATATCTAGATGAAGAATTTATCGAACCCAAGCAGGAAGCCAAAAGGGATGCATGGGAGGACGATATAAGAGTGAAAAGGTCATCAAAGTCAACACTTGAGAAATTACAAATAGAAAAAGAGCCATACCAGTCCCCGAGTCTAGTTATATTAGGTGAAGAATGTATCTTCTTCAATGCTTCTGGAACATTCCCAGAGAAGGATGGAAGAACTGGAAGTACAACAATACATATCAGGAGTCTCATGACCAGCATGATCGGACAGATAGACAATAGACATTAACTTTATTTTTTTTTTGGTCGAAAATAGACATTAACTAAAAAGGTCCCACCACCCACCTGGGTGGCGCTGCTGGAAAGGGCACTCTTCCTCTCGCAAAAGGTTGGGTGTTCGAATCCCGGGCGCCGCAGGGTGACTTAACTGGTGCACGTGTGTGGTGGCTAGCACGTGTCGCCCCCAGGGTTTACCTCCCGGCTGTCGGCCGTGCGGGGGTTCCCTGGGTTACCAAAAAAAAAAAAAAAAAAAAACTGAAAAGGTCCCTTTGATGGCAATTTTCTGTCTTTTCCCTGCTACAACTCTATCGTAGATAATCTCACTGAAAGGATACCTGGATTATCAAGAATTCTAAACTTGGAAAGAGTTCTTCTATACCTCGAATTATGCCTAGCTCTGACATCCAGGACAATATCTGTTACTGCAAGTTTAGCTGTTGATCCAACAAGTTCTGTGATAATGGGTCACCCCACCTATGATGAAAAAATTATTACACCTTAGAAGCCAAATGCTTGTGATGACGAAAAGAAAGCCTTCAAAGCGAGAACAAAATGCATTATATTGCTCATCAAGGCGGAGCAATGAGCTAGCTAGCAGAATCAATTATTAAACATAGTGTAAAGAGCCATTTAATATAAAATACTCCTAAATTTGTTCAACTAGTTACCCTATTCTTTTCCTGTTATTATCATTGAAAAAAAAGAGAAGATGCAGAAATCACAACTCCTCTACCTACCCAAGCAAATTTCCCATGCGAGCCAATGCAAGAAACACAGGTTCGCCAAAAAAATCATCTAGTTCTTCCTTGCTACTACAATAAAGAGGACAAATCAGCAAGATAAGCCTATCATGGTCAGGCATGGCTATAACGGACAAAAGCTGAAACAATAAACTGACTAAACCTCAGAACACAGTAGGAAACATGAATTTTAATTAATTGAAGATCCAGACAATAGCACCAACTCAATTACCTATTCATAAGCCGATAACTTTCCAGACTAGGTATTGGGAAATCGGGTACAAAAAGGCATCTGCTAAATTTCAAATGTGTCCTTGTCAATCAATAGCAACAGACAAACAAATGACATGAATTTGCTATAAAGAAACACGAGAAACATTTCAAGACCATCTTATGGCAACTTCGTTTAATATGTTTTTTTTTGGATGATGAATGTTAGATAGGTAATGGAAATAGCCATCAGATCACTTGGTCATGTGTTAGTAAATTCAACTATTTATTTATCAATCAATATGAGTTGTTACGGCGAAATCAACACTAAGAACTGCTTTTACTTTGTCACCAATTTTATACAGGATAATGCGAAATGTTACCATGAAAACTTTTTGCCAAATGGCTTCTTGTCCAGTAAAGGCCAATGGTAGGTGAACTCCTTGCAAAGCGATCCAGGATCTCTTTTTCCCATCTACTCCAATTCCACCAGACATAAGACTCTACGATGAATTGCATAACATCAAGTCATTAGCTCCTTGAAGAACAAAAACTGTCAAATAGATAGTATGTCCAAATGCAAGAGGGACCCTAGGTGCTTTTGCCTCACTTATCTCAAGCATGACGAACTAGCTACCTGACTTGCTAATAATATCACCAAAGCCTCAATGTCACATGGTGAAGAAAACTTACAACTTGATGTAACGACATTTTGATAATAGCTCCATGGGATGGGTTGCTGAATCATCACAACCTTGCCCTTCAGCCTACGCAGGAATCCTGCCTAAGGAACATAAGCCACCTGTATGCTACCAGTCTTGTCCCAGGAAACATGAGCATCACTCCAATACTTCAAGTACCAATGCAAGCCACATGCTAATTCAACTGCTGCGGTACCTTTAATCCTGCAGTGAAATAGACAAAAGGAAAGAGCTTCAACAATGCAGAACTCACAAACTAAGACTGGGTAATACTCCTTCACGCGATTAAAAATGAAAGGCACGCTGCTCCACTTGACAAAAACAATGACTACATACATTATCTCAGACCCATCATTCTCCTCGTAATTTTCAATCAAAAAGCAGTTCTTTCCACCACAAACATCCTGATAGGCAAACCACTGATAGTTACACTCATATGACTATCATGTGTCAGAAAGACATTGAGTAAAAAAGTTTGCAAAGCGACATTTTCTTAACCTGATCATATGCTATTTCCTTCAGATGGCACAAAGCGTGCATTTTCACTGTTCAGCTAATAGATACCCTCAGAAAGATATTACTTGAACCACTTTTTTTGGCTACAGTAGCTAGAGATATGTACTTAAACTGGAAAAGCTAAAGCCAGTTCAATGCCAACATCGCATGTAAGTAACTTTTACCGAGACCATCAATACACTAGAGCGAGTTGTACTCTGAGGGATACATAGGAATTTTGACGCCATCACTAAAGGGAACAAATCCATTTCATCAACACCTGAAAGAACGTCCAAGAAACTATAAATTGGAAATGAGAAAAGCGCAGTGACTTGATAAGGGTCACCAAAAGGCTAGACATTTTCATATTTCCTCAGTCCATTGCTGCGGCTTGACAATGAATGGAGAGAGCAGACCCCCAGCTTCTACTTTCGTTCCAGAGGACTTGAGGCAACAAAATGGATATGCATCGTGAGTAATGAAAAAAGGAGACCTTGGGTACGATCTTGAGTTGGAAGCCGTGGGAATGGAAAGGAAGCATTCTTTGAAGAAGGCCTTCAGCTGCCGTTTCTCGAACCGATGGGGATGCCCTTTTGGACGCCAGTTGGGTGAGCAGAGCCTCAATGACGTCCGGCGACGATGCTGATGAAGTAATTGTAATCACGCTGAGCAGCAACATCAGTGTTAAAATCTTCACATTGGACAAGAACATAGTTCAGGAACAGAAAACGAACTGGGTTTTTCAAGTGTTTCTTTATAAATAGAGGAGAAGAACTGTTCCGACAAGAAAGAGGGGACAGAGCATCATCTGATCATCTCCCCCCATCGTGGTCGGCCTCTGAGAAGGGAGTTTGACTTGTGCTTCCTCGTTGTCTATTCATATTTCTTTATCTTTTCTTCTTTCTTGTTTTACACAAGCCTTATATATTTTGCCAGTTGGGTTACTTCATAAGACATCGTCCCCACCACAGCACGGTGAACCAACACGCACCGCATCAGGCGGTCATCAAACGCCCGCCTAAAACCCTAGAACCCCCCCAACTTCACTTCCTTCGCTATCACAGACCTACTTCTCAATCTATCTGCGCACTCCCGGTATCGTCGTATCAATTAAAGCTTCGATTTTTATCAGCGATTCGAGGAGAGAAAGATTGAATTTTTGTTGTCGTGGGAAAGATGGAGGTGGAAGCAGAGCAGCGAGATGTTAACAACGTGATGTGCCAACTGGTGGATCCGGAAGGAACAACCTTGGGTCCTCCCATGTACCTTCCTCAGAACGTAAGATTTGAATTTGATCTTCAAGTTTGCTTGTGTTGATGCACTGTTGCAATTGTATATGTGAGCATAGACCTAGAATTTTAAGCGAGACTGGGCGTGTTTCTCCCTGGAGATTGGTTTCACGATCTCATGCGGTTCTTGTTGAGAAGTGTAAACCGTTTTATTAATTTTACTTTGTTTACTCATTATGTGAACATGTTCTTAACTTAGAACATGACCTTTTCTCTTGTGTGAAGTGAAACACTGACTTCCAGATTGTTGTTTTATTGCCAAAGCCCTCTGGTCGTCAATGCTTAACTTTTTTCCGAAAAATTTCCTGTTGATTGATTTACATATTTTCGTTCTTGTTTACTAAATTTCATCCATGGCCGAGATAGTTTTTCAATTTTCTCCCTTTTTCTCTAATGGATTTTATACTTTTGGGATAACCAGGAGGACAAATTGCCGTATACTTTTTATATATCGGACCAGGAGCTCGTTGTCCCTCTCGAATCTTACTTACAGAAAAACAAAGGTCAGTAAAGAAGCAAAGGCCTCATACTTTTGAGGAGCTTCCTCGGGTCTGTAACTGCATATCCGTCATTCATTTTTAATTTGGGTTTACATTGCAGTTTCGGTGGAGAAGGTCTTGACCATAGTCTATCAGCCACAAGCCATTTTCCGAATTCGTCCTGTAAATCGCTGTTCAGCAACAATTACTGGTATGAGGCTGACTTTCTTATCCATCAGCTCTGGTAGCTACTGGACACTATCCATCTTTCATAGTATACCTGATTCAGTTAGACTGATCTTAGGCATAGCATAACATGCTATCTGTTTTTTTTTTTTGGTGGAGGGGTGGGGTGGGGTGCAATTGTATCTAGGAGAGCTATGTTGTGTTGATTATGGATAATACTGTTTCGATCCTTATGGAGTGCTTGAGGACCTTTGCTTGACATTTTGTAATTAATTTGTTCTTAATAAGCAATGCCTGTATTATGCCTAATAGTCTGATATGTATAGATTGAATGCCCTTTTAAAGGTTCATTTCTCTGTCGTTGCAGGTCACTCAGAAGCTGTTCTTTCTGTGGCCTTTAGTCCTGACGGGAAGCAACTGGCTAGTGGTTCAGGAGATACCACAGTCCGATTGTGGGACCTAAATACTCAGACTCCGATGCTTACATGCAAAGGTTGAAAGCCAGTCACAGTCCGCACAATACTTGCGGTAGCTTAGTCTCGTGGCTAGCCTATTCGCCAACTAGATGTGTCCAATGCTTTCTTTCACGGCCACTTATCTGAAGAAGTCCACATGACGCAACAGCAAGGATTTGTTGATCCCCAACGACCGACTCATGTTTGCCGTCTTCGACGCTCTCTCTACGGCTTAAAGTAGGCGCCACGCGCGTGTTACCAGCGGCTCAGTTCATATCTCCTTAAAATCGGGTTCTGTGTATCTACTGCGGACTCTTCTCTCTTCATTATGCATACTCCACATTACAACATTTTTCTATTTGTCTATGTGGACGATATCATCCTCACAGAGTCACCTCAGGCTCCTCTACAGTCCTTATTCAACTCACTCCAAGGTGAATTTGCCATCAAAGACCTTGAACCCCTTCATTATTTTTTGGGAATGGAAGTTCAACACAACTCCACCGGCCTTCTACGCAATCAAACCAAGTTCATACAAGAGATCCTGCAGCGGTCCAAAATGATCGAAGCCAGAGCTGCTCCTACTACTTGCACTTTATCGTAGCATTGTTGGAGCTCTTCAATACCTCACACTCACATGCCTAGATATAGCTTATTCTGGGAACACCGCCTGTCAGTTCCTTCATGCTCCCACCATCATGCATTCGCAAGCTGTGAAACGGATCCTACGTTATCTTGCTAACACTCCACAGCATGGGCTACATTTTAGCCGTTCGCCCTCCACTGCTCTCCATGCGTTTTTCGACGCAAGCTCGGCCGGTGATCGTGACGACCGATGTTCCGTTGGTGGCTTCTGCATCTTCCTTGGTTCCAACCTTATTTCCTGGAGTTGGCGCAAACAACGAATAGTTGCTCGCTCTAGCATCGAAGCAGAATACAAAAGCCTAGCAAACACCACAGCCGAGCTCATTTGGATAGAGTTTCTACTTCGCGACCTTCGGGCACTACCTTCACACCCGCCTGACTCTGGTGTGACAATCTCTAGGTTATCTATCTCACCGCGAACCCGGTTTTCCATGCCCGCACAAAGCACGTGGAGATTGATTTTCACTTCATCTGGGAACGCTTGGCACGTTGTCAACTCTCGGTTCATTATATATCAACTGTTGATCAACTAGCCGACATTTTCACCAAAGGACTCTCATCAGCTAGATTTCGGAAGCTTCAAACCAAGCTGAATGTCCATTCTGCCCAATCAGCTTGCGGGGGGATGTTAAGGGAATCAATCAATCACCGAAATTCAAAAAATCAGCAACAATCAGGAAATCTGCAACAATCACGCAATCAACAACATTCTGGTTCCACCAACGATGGTAACACCAAAGAAGGAAGATTGGAAGAATCAAGCAAAGAAGGAAACCCACAACACAATCTCCACCAAAGAAAGAAACAAATTGACATAATCAAATCCTCACAAATCAAGCATCAACAAATCACTACATCAATTCCCAATCAGTGAATTACGTTTCCTTTCAAAACCCCCTTAAGTGTAGATATTGGTCTTCTTGTGAAAGTCTATAAATAGAGCCTCTGTAATTATACAAAGGCACGACAGAAAAATATAAAATGCAAAAAGATTATTTACACATTTCTTCCTCTATTCTTCTGTTTAATTCTTCCTCACTATTCTTAGTTTCAAACATTGGCGACTCGGAGGCGGAGCAGACTGTCTTATAAAGACCAAATACTGGTCACGATCCAAACCCTTTTTTGTCGCTTTTGGCTGACGACAGACGGCTTCTTGCAACTCGTAAGCCATTACGCATGCGACATTGCTGTACCGATCGAGTCGACTCCCCTTCTGAATGATAATATACGCTTCGTTTTGACTTTTCTTTGAAAAGTTCAGATTTTTCCATTTCTTTGAGCCAAAGGTTCATGTTGCTTTCCAATATCCTGGGGCGTGCCCAAGTTCGAGAGGAACTCTTGCAACTCCTCATAAGCAGCTTTATTTTAAGCTTTGAGATGTCGATTTGGAATTTTCTTTTATATTTTCAGTCCACAGAAGAAAAGTATCTAGTAGTTGTACTTATCTAGCTCTTAATTTGGGATAAACCATACTTAATCCCGTAATTTATGACTTTTTTTTTTTTGTAATTGGCCCTCAAACTTTTTCTCAGATATATTGAGCCCTTTAACTCACTTGATTTTTCCGATAAAATAGTCTGTAGTGTAAAGCCACACTTACGTGTGTGCTTGAGATGCACAGGAGCTCAATCCATATATGCTGATATGGTCCAACCCTGAGTCCCATGGAGTCTCCGACATCATTTGGAGTTCACATGCACGCATGGTATGAGGTGCAATGTAGTTGTTTGTGCTCGTCTGATGTGTGCCTTTTGTTATATACATAAGCCCTGTGCCAATGTTGGTAGTTCTTGCAAAAAAGTGACGAGCAATAATAAAAATTTTACGAGAGGAGAAAAGAGCCCTGTGCCAATGTTGGCAGTTCTTGCAAAACGAAAAAAGCAATAATAAAAAGAGTTAATGTCATGAAAAACTCCAAATTAATACACCTGTGATAAATTTGCCATAAATTAATTTTTTGACCACAAAAAACTTCAAACTGATACATCCGTGATAAATTTACCCAAAACTAATGTTTTGACTACCAAAAATCTCAAACTGGTATACTCGTGACAAATATATCTTCTGTTAAATTGGATTAATACCGCGAAAAGCCATAAATTGATAAATCTGTGACAAAATAGAGGAGTAAAATTCTAAACTAGTATATCCGTTAATTGCCACGTGTGATCCAATCAAAAAATTTGATGGTAAAATTTAATAAAAACTAATGAAGGGTAAATTTGTCATAGGTGTACTAGTTTGGGATTTTTGGTGGTCAAAAAATTAGTTTGAGGCAAATTTGTCACAGGTGTATCAGTTTGGGGTTTTTCATGGTATTAATCCTAATAAAAATTAGGGATAATGACACAAAAATCCATGAACTTTGGCTTGATGTGCAATTTGATCTCTGAACTTTTAATTTGTTCAATGTGATTCAATTTAGTCCCTGAACTATATGAAAATATACAATATAGTTCCTGAACTTAAATTAATGGAAGGACTACATTGAATATTTTTATAAAGTTTAGGGACTAAATTAAATATATACCAAAAGTTCAGGGATCACATTGAACAAATTAAAAGTTTATGGACCAAATTGTACTTCGAGTCAAAGTTTAAGGACTGTTTGTGTCATTTTCCCTAAAAATTATAAGGGAGGTAAAAAGAGAAGCCGTCGCCCGAGAGATTCGAACTCTCGCGTTGAACGCCCACCAGCACACGCCTTAACCGCTCGGCCGAAAAAACATATTTGACATTGAGAGTCATAAATATTTTATTATACTTTAGAAAAGCAAAAAAAAGAAAACGTCGCCAACCCTCTCGGGCAACATACACCTTAATCATTTCTGTCCATCGCCCGCGAGATTTGAACTCTAGCCGGGGAACACCAGCCACGCTCCTTAACCACTCGGCCAGGGCGATACTTATGCCTTATAGCTATAGATAGCTATAAACAACTTATAATCATCTTGCTACGGACTCTTTCTAACGTGTTCTGCCCCTTTTCGGCCGTTGGACATACAACGACTTGCCGCCCACAGAACAGCGACACCTTTCGTTTTCTCGCACCTCTCATCAGGTCCGTTCTCCGCGTGATTCTTTGAGGTAATGCTTCTTGTTTTTCCTAATTTCGGCTTACATTTCTGTCCGTGGACCCTTTTTCTTGTGTGTACGTGTTGATGTTTTGATTTTGCCTTGTGGGGACATTGAAGTTCCGATTCCCGACGATCGATTTTGAGGTCTAAAAGTGAAGGGAGTGAACTTTGTCGAAATGCCATGGGTGGGATGGTTCTTGTTGTGGATGTTAAGTAATTGCAATGGGCGAGGTTCGGTTTTCTTATGTGGGGTTTTGCAAATGTCACTGCAAGTTAAAGGAATTGCTCTCTCTCTCTCTCCCGGATAGTGGAGTAGTTGTGCAGCACCTCGTTAATCTTTTAGTGGGTTTTTGTCGTTGAATTATTGTGAATAGGTCCGGTTTTGCGTATGTTTGTGCCCTTTTTGAGATGAGGCAGTTATATTAGTAAGCTGCAATAGAGGTCAACCGTTTGGTAATTTTGCTAGAATTCACTTCGGTTTTCGACGCACACGCGATGGCGTCCACGGTATGTGTGTGTTTGTGTGGCTGTTTGAGTGCACATGTATCATTTTTCGGGTCTGTCTATGTGTGTTTTCTGTTGTGCGTTGTGCTTGTTTAATGTGGCAACAATGGGAGAACAATAAGAAGCACACTGTGGTTGAATTTAAAAGTTAAAAAAGTTTGTATAAGCCAACGAAGATAGAGGTGTATTACTTTTGATGGAAAATGATATGGTATGCTGGATTTGTTTTGAATTTGGATGTCATCGCACTTTGCTTATCCTATTCTGCCCTATTTCATTGGGATCCCTTCCTACCTGCTTGGCTATCACTATATTACAAGGTACAAAGGACAATACCAATGTTCAAAACCACATTTCCAATGTTTAAAAATGGCAATATCTCGAGACATATGGTCATTGCTAAACAAAATCCAGTTTGACCTGCGACCCTGCAATCCATCTGGCAAAAGGATGCAGATATGTCTAATAAAAAATCTGTATTAACCGAAGCCAAGTTAGAAAAACTCAAGCTTAATCGGTTCACCTCTCTTGACCTGTTTCTGTACATTTAATTGAATTCTATCTATTGTTACATTGCTGTGTGCATTTTGATTGTGTGATTGATTGGAATGAATTGGATGTCATTATGAACAATCCAGTGCAAGTCCTTGGAGTACTTTGAATTTCCTTCGTGAAGAATCATAGCTTGGGGATGGTGATGATCTTTTATATAATCAAGCTTCCACTTTTTCTCCTTTTCCTATTTGGTAATCTGTTCGACCATTTTGTTACGACTTAAAAGCTGCAAAAAATATTCTTCCTCAGTGTCTTTTCTGATTTTAGTTGCAAAGATTAAGTAAGGGTTAATAGACACATGGCTTAACCACTCGGCTGTTTCCACAGTGCCTCACCATGGAAGCTCTAAAGAAGGTCTATCGAGACGACGGCTTCCTCTCTGTCCGCAACTCCATCGGCAAGGTACCTTTGCTTTCATAGTTTGATTGTTGTCCGGTGCCACATTTTGGTTTTTCGTATCCAATACTTGCTCTCTCTGAGAGCTGCATCGTATGGAAATTTGCTGCATTTCCTTAGTAGTAATGGAGGTTCTGGTGATGGGAATTATGGAGGAAGAGGTGAAGGTGACAGTGGTGGAGGTGGTGGGAGCAGTGGAAATAACTGGTCCTTGCTTTCTTGATAAAAATGCATTTCCTTTGCTGCGATTTTTTGGCCTTCTGTGCCCTCTCTCGTTAATTATTTGTTGGCTTCAGAAATCAGAATTTCATAGCTTGTTGTGGACCTTAGTGGCTTTTAATGCATAATCGCAATTGCTGAAGGGGTTTTGATGATTGGCCTAATTACGTATTGGTTTAAGGATGCTGTGGTGGGGAATAGTGAGCGTTTTCATGGTTTTAAGTTCTAGGACTGTAACGAGGCAAGTTTTCTCTGTGTATGTGGGTGATCAAGGAGTGTTCAAGCAAAAGTTACTTCCTTCATGTTATCTTTGATGAGTTAAGGCACCGAGAAGAGACATGACTCCTAATTTTGGATATGAGCTGAGTTCTTGGAAAACTCTTAGCTTAATAGCACAGGAACAAAGGAAGACATTTAGAGGTTTTTCCTGTATGAGTAGAATCTAAGTGATATTTTTGGCAGAGGGAAAACCATGCATATTACATTTTAAAGGCAGACTTACTGGAAGGGGATCTTTTGATTCTGTTGTTGATGGGTGGGAAGGTGTTTCCAAACTGCCTCACCTGCTTTTCTCATCCCCAAAGACCCCAAGGTGTTTTTTCACTCTCAAAGGTTCGTGGTCCTTTTTCCTTTTTAAAACACAGGGTTGTAATTCATCCTTAATAGTCGTGTCGCTGATAATTGGGTCTGTTGTGTTCAGTTACAGTGATATAGCAATCAAGTTCAGGAGTTGCAAATGTCTAGGAATAGAGGAAATAGGAGTCAATTTCAAACTATGAACAAGAAATGAAGGGCAAATATGGAAAGGAAAAACCTTCAATTCAAGATTTCTACTACTTTTTTTTTTTCGCTGAAATGGTTTATGCTACTTAGGTCACCTGCATTTCCACTATCTGCATAGTTTGATCATTTGAGTCACCACTCTGGAAATAAAAAACATCCTTTCTTTTGCCAAGAATTCAAGTATTTTGCACGACCATATATTCCTATTATGCTTCTGTTTCGACTAAGTATTTGCTTGTGATACAAAAGTGTTGATAACTTTATGCATATACTTGAATCATAGTTGATTCGGACTTCCCGACAAGCTGAGGACTCTGATGTTCAATTTGCGGACATTATCGTTGAGGAAGACGCTCTAAATATTGTAGAGGGCATGCCAGACTCTGATGTTCAATTTGTGGACATTATCGTTGAGGAAGACGCTATAAATACTCTAGAGGGCGTGCTTGAAGGCACTGATCATCCACCAAGAAGCAAGTGGGAGCTTCTAATCTCTATCTTCTTCAGGGATGCAAGGTAAGGCTCTCTAGCTGTATCTTTGAATAGCTAAGACTATTGCTAGCTATTATAACACTCTACTTAGCCAAAAGTAAAAAAAAATAGGAATCTTGAAATCCTGAATAATGCATAGCGCGCAATTTAATGCTCAAGGTTTCTAAATGGATTGCAGGCATGTGTTCATAATGGATGAACTTGGTCGAGAGATATTGGGGCTTGCTTTTCCAGCTGTCTTGACTTTGGCTATCAATCCAATCACTTCCTTAATTCATGCCGCCTTCATTCGTCGTTTAGGTATGACCATCAAGTCTATGCCTTTTCACTTGAACGATCATATGCATCTTCAATAAACTCTAATGCGGAACATTTGGTGAATAGATGACCGGTTTTGCTGATTTATTTGTTTTGGTGCCTACTTTTATGTGGATGGTTTCAAAGTAATAATGAATTTGAGAACTTAGCTCATCTTATGATGGCTAGTTCAGGGACACAAATTTCTGCGCTTTGCAATGACTCATTATACTAGCATCTAGACTTCAAGAGGTATGATAACTGGATGGATACTATAACGTATAGCAACTTTGTCATGGGCAGGTCGAGTGGAGGTTGCAATTGTAGGAGTTTCTAGTGCTGGATTTAATATAATTGTGAGCATTATTACATTCGTACTAGGGAGTATAACCGCTTCGTTTGTCACCAAAGAGAAAACTCTCGGAAAGGCAGAAGGTGAAAGCAGAAGCTCGACTATACAAATTCTGGAGATACATGGCCAGGACAGTCCACACCGGACCTCAGGTATAAAAAGAGCATCTAGACTTTAAGAATGTGATAATTGGATGGGTATTAAAACGTATAGCAACTTTGTCATGGATAGGTTCAAGGGAGCTTGCGACTTCTATTCCCTTGTTTAATCAAACTATCGGACTTCCTGTGGTCAGTATAACAGCTGTCGAAGAGGAAAATGCTAGAAAAGATGATGAAGTGGTTCCAGTGGAAGGTACCTTCCAGTCCCACCTGGTTAGTTCCACCATTTAATTGGAAGACTTGGCAAGATGTCGGGTCTCTAATGACTGCACTTTTGGTTGACCAGATTTTACAGCATCTACATGTAGCAAGGAAATGCAACGTATCCCTTCTGCAACTACTGGACTAGTAGTTGCCGGGATCCTTGGTGTCTTGCTCACGTTATTTCTATCATTTGGTGCTGGAACCTTCTTGGCTTTTATCGGGTTTACATATGTAAGTGTCTTGATTATGTTTCTTGTTGAACTTTTTAACTGCTGAAAATCTCCTCAGGTATACAGTTTGATTAGATGATATTACATATGAACGACGAAACGTGCATAATATCTTCGACAACTTCCGATTTTTAGGGTGTCTTCTCAAGGAACGTGATAGTGTTAGACATACCTTGATACCTGAAACCCCTTTTGGCCCTAGCTATAAGCAACACAGCACCAACCTACATCCCAAATATATATATTGAAAAACTCTTGTGATAGTTTGCATGCGCATATAGACAAAAAACAATGAAACACAAGTGGCTTAGGCCAACTAATCCTTTCCCTTTCCACTATCAAGATAGTAGCAATGACATTATAGACATTTGGTTTGCTATCTTCATTTTTCCCTTGCTACATGATCATTTACTCTCTTGTTTTTGAAGTAACATTCGGCCCGAGATTCCAGTGTGGTATATTTAAGGTCACTCTAAGCTAGTAATTACTTGGATTGCCTTGACACTGCATTAACTAATTGCAGTTGTTGCTTGTTTTGATAGGGTTCTCCCAGACAACTCTTTGCTAGAAGGTACTTGAGATTACGATCCATAGGGGTTCCGGCTGTTCTTCTTTCGTCTACAATGGAAGGCGTGTTCCGAGGCTTCAAGGATACCAAAACTCCTCTTTATGCCACTGGTATGAGAAATGATATTCTTACTCTTAATCAAAAGTTATATTTCCAACTGTTGTGTCAAAATGGTAAATCTGCATTTGAGTGATATCATTTACTTTAGACAACATTATCTTTTCTTAAGAACTTAGAAGTATGGACAAATGGGCTCACAATGTATACACAACATATTTCTTAATACTTCACATTGTGCGTAAATCAGTTTGATATGTGAAATTCAAATCAATTAGATGACTAGAAGCTGGAATACCAAGAGAATAGGCAGAATTGTAGTAATGAGGTGTCACAATTTGAAATCTACACTTATGCTTTATTTGAAATTTATGCTTATTTCTTGGTAGTTGTTCGATTGTTTATTTGATTGGTTAATAACAGTTGCAGGAGAGCTCGCATATGTTGCATTAAATCCGACACTAATCTTTGCTTGCCATTTGGGTATTAGTGGTGATGCAATTGCGTATGTTTTGTCTCGGTGAGTACTGCCATCCTTCGATAATTTTCTTTGATTATGTATTTATATTTTTAAAAGTCAAATTGAATCACATATTCATGTCATGATGTCTGAAAGCATTGACAATCAACCATGTCCTCTATGTTTCTAAATAATCTTGTGATTTCACCAGGTACGTAATATTTTTTATTCTTTTGTGGAGACTGATGAATCGAGTTGATCTCTTATCTCCAAGCCTTAAAGATATACATTTTCATCAATTCTTAAAGAATGGTAAGTGAATATTCTTGCGTGAGCAAATGCCCATTGATATATGGATAAACTAAACAATGTTATTGCTTTGTCTTCCTCTTCCTTAGACAAAGGGTCTAGAGCTGTCCTTTAGGTTTTACCTTTGTCTAATATGAATAATGATAATTTATTTGCTCATAGATTAATAGCCATGTGCTCCCCGGTGTTACAATACAGAAAAAGCTGCCAGAAAAATTTGATTGTCTTTCATGTTTGTATTGCAAAAAACTCTTCTGAAATTTGGGAAGATTACTAATTCTCAATGAATGCTTATGTTTGTTCACAGGACTTCTTATGTTGTTAAGGGGGATAGCTCTCACATCCCCTTATTTCCTTGCTACCTTGCTGGCTGCTCAGCTGGGTTCAACACCTTGGGTTGCATTTCGGATATGCTTAAGGTTTTGGAAGGCATCATCACCTATTGCTGGTGGTTTGGCCATTGCTGCACAGGTAAAACTGCTTCCTTGAATACTTTCTAGAAATAAGGAGCACTTCCTGTAACACTTTCATTGGATCTTTAGGTGAAGCAAATGGGAACTTCTTGGCTATGGTTTTCATGATGTTTGATTTTAGTAACTAAATGAAGTATATTCCTTTGAAAGTTTTCTTGTTTGTTGCAAAGATTGTGCTATAGCCTACTCTATGTGCTGCTAATTATAGCATCATCCTTTATCTTATAACATATGTTGTCAGCCCTGTATCGATCTTTATAGAAGTTCTTAATTTTATAATGTGCAATGTCCTGCAATGTTGGTAGTGATTATTGACTAAGATGTCCCTTTTCTACAAGCAGGCAATCCTAGCAGATTCATTTAGGGAGAAGAAAGATTATGACAAGGCAACTACGGCTGCATCTAGAGTATCACAGGTACTTATTTTGATGAATAATAATGACTTTTTGAACCACCTTATCTTGAGAATTGGAGATTTCCGAGAGCAAAGAGAAAGAAAAGAAATGGCTAAAATTTCTTAGACTGATAGACTGAATGATAAGCAGTATTTGAGCATGAAAACAAAAAAGGTGTGCAAATATTCAGCACGGTAGAAAGAAGCATCATACCCATTTAATCTTCTTTTGTTGCATTGTCTTCAAATACACCACATGAGACAAAGTGGTGCAGCACTTCAAGATTCTTTTTGAGATAAAACCAGCATCATATTTCGGGGGAAACATCTAGTTGTTTCCCCAAGAAAGTCATTTGGCCAGACTCACGCAAAAGTGCAGGGACACATACTCACATATGGTGCATGCCTGCTTTTGCATGTGGCCATACACATATGCACACACTTGGATCCGAAAATGTTTAAGTGTGAACTGTAGTGTGGCTGCACCCCTATCAATATGGTTCTAGATATCAGCCAATGTCAAATATCTCATCCTATGTTTCTCTTGAAAATTTGCTCCTCTTCAGGCATGTAGGACAGTTGACACATATGTCCAAATCACTGGCAGGCGCTGTGTTTTGCACCTTTTACACCCATGCAGTGCCGTAGCTAACACTTGCTGGTTGCTAGCTAGGCATTCTAATTTCACAACTATTAAATCTTGCAGATGGGATTTGTTCTCGGCCTGGGGATCACTGTGATTGCTGGTGTTGGTCTGAGATTCCTATCTGGAGTATTTTCAAGAGATGTCCATGTTCAACATTTCATTTTTGTGGCAATTCCGGTATGTTCTCTCAAGTAGCTTAATGCCTTACCATAAAAGTTTTCTTGTATAAATTGAGCAAGTCATCTTCATGTGCATACCAGTTTGTTGCAGCTGCACAACCCATCATTTCCTTGTCTTATGTCTTTGATGGTGTCAATTTTGGAGCATCAGACTTTGCCTACTGTACATATTCAATGGCAAGCCCCTAATTCTCTACTACTAAGATCTATTTTTATCCAGTTTGACTCTTCTCTAATAAGTTTTTGTATGCAGGTTTTGGTCTCTATTATTTGCGCTGCTCCATTATTCATTCTCTTTAAGAATGACAGTTTTGTTGGAATATGGGTCGTTCTGATTATACATAGGGTTCTTTGGACTATAGCTGGTATTTGGAGGTATGATTTCTTGCTTTTTTGATATTTTCCAGATGAACTCTTTCATTTATATCTCATCACTAGAATTTCCACCTCAGTTGACCATTCTGCCTTATATTTGTTGTGGAGAAGTTTGATGAAGCACTAAGTTAAGCACCTTACTATTTGGAATCGGTTTATCAATTTGGAGCAGAAAGTTAATTTCCAGTATATAGGAGTGTTATGGATTAGTAATCCCCCACTTGGATAATGTTGATGAGCATGTGAACGTACAATTTTGCTTTGTTTGATGTGGTTTTGCAGAATAGGAACTGGGACCGGACCTTGGCGCTTTCTCAGGGAAAGACTTCTTCCACTGCTTCTATGATTACTCATAAAAGGGTAAAGAGTAAAGTGGTCTTTAATGCTTTAGGGCTTATTTTGTTAGTGATTACTTAATATATATATAGACTTTTATTGAATAATACAATATAATTTTTCCCTTTACATGGTATCAGAGCCAATAAAAAACCCCAGTTGCCAGAGCAGCCACTCGCCGCCGTCAACTAGTTGCCGGAACTGTCACCCACCGCCACCAAAGTCGACTGATCTTGTAGGAATCTCCTTGTCACGCTTGCTCTATCGTTGCAAATCCAGATCCGACTCTGGCGAGCATCATCTGGCCCAGATCCGGTGTCATCCAGCATCGACCAGCCAAGATTTGACACTGATCGAGCTCCTCGGTCCTCTAGGAAAACTTTGGGTCAGCAAAGGATGTTGTTCAGTACTCTGTTCCTATGTCTGGACTGATGGTTGGACTGGTTGCTAGTACTGTGACAACCTCAATTTCCCTTTAGTCTATTTTTTCTCTTCCTTTAAACAATGAATATTGCACTATAGACCATTGTTTTTTATCCCAGCCTTTGCTGTGCTTCCTCTTTCCAGACTGAAGTGAAATGAACAATATGTAACTTTTGAAGGAATTATTTAGGTATTGCTATTAGTTCTGAGACATGATTGATTGTGCTTTTTTGATATGCACAATTCACAAGCATGCGTTGTTTCCTCCTATTGTTGCACGTCTATGTTTGACACATGTGATTCCATTGGCATCTCAGCCATAACATACCCAGCTTTTCATTCATTTTTTAGGCTAATGACCATAAATTGAACTTGTTGAATTGTGCAAATATTCATTTGCTCATTTACTATATGTCAGATCTCTACATTCTTGGCAATCAGCTTTAGGAACTAGTCCTGATTCTTGAATCATTCCATTGGCCGGTTGATTTCTCCAGTATTCATTAGGCTACAGCTTCACTCAGTCAAGACGATGCAGAATGAGAACTCATTCTCCTCTCCATTTTACCTTCCAACTTTCTTACTGGATTTTCTCATCAGAATTTGGCTCATGATATTAGAATTTTGACTTTGCTATGTTGGTCAACTTGCGGTAGAATCTTTTAGGGATAAGTGCATTCAAAGTCCTAATACTTATCAAGAAAGTACAATTGAGTTCTAAAACTTTCATAATGTGCAATTAAGTCCTAAAACTTATTAGGAAAGTGCATTTGAGTCCCAAAATTTTCAAAAAGTGCAAACAAGTCCTAAAACTTGTCACGAAAGTGCGAACAAGTCCTAAAACTTGTTAAATTGGTTCAATCAAGTCCTTCCATTTATTGTACTTTTGAAAGTTTTAGGACTTGATTGCACCTTTGTGATAAGTTTTAAGACTTGATTACACCTTCGTGATAAGTTTTAGGACTTAATTGCACTTTTTGAAAGTTTTAGGACTTGATTGCACTTTCGTGATAAGTTTTAGGACTTGATCACATTTTTTTAAAGTTTTAGGACTCAATTGTACTTTCTTGACAAGTTTTAGGACTTCTAGTGCACTTATCCCAATCTTTAAATGTCTGATCTTTTGATGTTACATGGCAGATAAACTTTTCTTATCTTACAGTGGGGGAACACAAACAAGCCTTGGTAAAATTGGTAACTTGCGAGAGGTCAGTGGAAATCACTGTTTTATCTCCTCGACATTCATAAGTTCTACTTGATTCACAAATTGTTGTGTGTTTTGTAAAATGTGTTGATGATGGCTGCAACCAATGTCAGTGCTTGCTTTTGTACCTCATTGTCTATCTAAATTTTTACTATCTGGAGAGTGAATTGGACTGTTCATTCTTGGAACTCTTCCATTACATGAAATGTGAGTGTGGTCTTAGTGTATGTGTTGCTGTTGCAACTGGAAAATCATGCCTCCATGACTTCTTGCATGTTTTCAGAAACTTTCTTCTTGTCAAAACGAGTTGTTGAAGGTGTTGGTGAGTTCGGTTAACTTCTGTTGGCATCTATCCATAGCTCGTGGTTTCCCATTAGTTTCGATGAATCCAATCTCGCTTCCTCGAGCGTAATTCATTATATCTCGTGGATTTCGGCAATTTTGAGGTGGACCTTCTGAAATCGTAGTGAGTCAACGACTTTCTTTTTGAGTTTACTTGGGGTTGAATGGCTGGTTACATTGAACTTCGACTGCTTCTCTTCTCACCAGAAGCAGTTAAACGCAGTCTTGCTGCTGAAACGGAAGACTCCCGAAATTTGGATCTTTTTCTTTTTACTTTTTGGGTCGAGGGGTGGTCTGCATTTGACCATTATTCGAAGTCCAAGAGGTTCTAAAGCAGTTGTCTGCATCTATGACCTGAGAGAGCGTTTTTCCAGTAATTATTACCTTATAATTCTTCGCACTTTCTTCTAAATTTTTTTAGTTTAATTACCTGATGTAGTCTGTGGACCTCATCACGAGTATACAACCATGTTGATCCATGTCGTCTTCTGTTAGATTCTTCCTCAGAATTCTGAAACAACCTTCCTCCCAATGTATTTTTTCTTCCCATGAATGGGTCATACTCTGATAGGTTTACTCTTGGAGAGGCAATCTTACATATGCACATTCCAGAATTACAATTTGCTGGTGAAATGTAAACTAAATGTCTAGCAATGTATTATTCTCGAATCTTTTGAATTCCTATCCATCGTGCATAATCCACCCACCTGTTACAAGAGAGAACAAATATGTACTTCTGAGAGCATTAAAGAAAATTATGTTATCAAAATGACAGTCAGCGCCAAAAGTCTTACATCAATGAACCCAAGACTGTATTGCCAGTTTGAACAGTGAAGCAGATCGCACTGAGTATGAATCTATGATCTTGTGCTGGTGTAGCAAGGGCTCTAAGATTCTTTGTTCAATAACGCCAGCCAGCACCTGATATCTGTTCACCAAAATAAATAGCAGAATATCTTATGATACACACACATACACGGATACAACTTGAAAAAGCAGAGTAAATTGTACAAGTGTTCTTCAAAATTAGACAATCCTCCCAGATAATTGGTGAAGTATAGACTGAATGCAGACCAGATTAGAAAACTATCTGCGTCTACACCAGTCCCTTGCAATCTGTATATATATCCAAAACAACTATTGAGATATAAGCATAGGCTAAGAAAAGTGATAACACGCAGCCACAAACCTTAGATTGCTAGAAACTGCCATGTACACTCCGTATGCAACATTGGTGGAGAGAACAGGCACATCCTCTGCCTCAACCGCAAAGGTTTTATCGAAAAGCTTTCATGTATTTATCAACACATTTGTCAAAGCTGTACCAATCTAAAAAACAATTTTCAGGATTGTTCCCACAGTAATAATGTTACATTAAAAGGAACAACTTCAATAGCTTTTTTTTCCTTGAGTTCAACACCCAGAGGAAGTCCCCAAATATTACTCAAAAATTCCTTCAATCTATACTCTGAAGGACCCAAACCAAATGATTCGAACTTCTAAGGGGTTCTATTCATGTAACATCTGGCCAAGGCCTTGTTAATGGTATGGCAAGCAACGATAGTGAAATATACACAAAAATACCAGTAAAACATTCTTCTGTCACTTGAATGAGTGAAGGGCTCGGAACAAGTAAATAGGACTCCGAACAAGCATTAACTATACATACAAGAGAACGACACAAATAGAGGAGACTCTGATGCAATGATAGCTGCCAAAATTAGAAGAATTGCTAATTTAAAGTGACATACCAAAGATGCACCAGTCCCCACTACGAAAAGCTTGGCCCCATTATGCTGTACTACAGAACAAACCATTATAAGTTCTGATCTATAGTGAAACCATTTCGCTAAGTTGAACTAAGTGCACGCACATACCACTATTGCACCTATTCTCTGCAACAATGAGTAAGAGCTACCAGCCAGAGCGACCTGCGGGTAGATTGTCAAAGGAAATGAATTGTTATATACCGTCCATTGTAGTTCAAAGACCTATCTAATGCCAAAGTAGTAATGACCTGAAAAGCATTATCAGGACAGCCATAGAAGAACGTAGAAAGTGATCCAGCGTTGATAGCGAGGGGAGGTCTGAGAGAAACGGTGGGAGCAGGAAGCCAGACCAGCATAAAATCTGCTATAATGGCCATCACCTGTCACTTAATAGAACGAGGATTTTTAGGATGCCCAGAATGAGAGACTAAGAAGTGTTTCTAGCAATTTGATCAAATGAAGACCAAAATGATTTAGGTGTGACACCAAAGTTTCCACTGTGAACCAGACGCTTTTCCCATTACCTAGTGGCCAAGCTAAATTTCTCATCAAACCAATGCTATCAGACACTCAATCTTTGCAACATGACAAGTGTATATTGAAACAAAGCATGGGGTTATCTAGACACAATAGTTCATAAATTCTAAGATGATAACCACATAATATTCAAGAGAAACATCCATACCACATCAGCGAAAACAAAATCCAGCTCCTTTGTAAACTTTCTGTTCGCCGCTCCAACTCTGCAGCACTCTGTAGAAATAGCAAAAAGGTACATGAACGCATTTTCATATGTTTGCATACTTCCACATCTTTATGGTGATTTCAGACTTCAGTTAACATTACCCATAAATAAGAACCACAATTAAGAAATCCAAAGAATTACTTTCTACCACAAGAAAGAAAGAAAAGAACAGGAGACAGAAAATGAACCGACCGTAATTTCAAGTGTTCAGTGATTTGTGCAGTGCCTTTTAGATTTTTAAAGTGTCTTCCATTACATTTCCAAGACTTAAAACTTTCAAACTTCACTAATCTTGATGGCTCAATGGATATACTAAAAGAGTTTTAAGTTGAGAATAGTCTCAGGAGTGCTTTTGGAGAAACGATTCATAGTCCAACGTGACCCAACAAAGCATGCGCGTGAGTGCAGTATAAGCAGTACTGCAATGAGAGAGAGAGAGAGAGAGAGAGAGAGAGAGAGAGAGAGAGAGAGAGAGAGAGAGAGAGAGAGAGAGAGAGAGAGAGAGCAACCTTGGTGAAGATGCCAACACCACACTCCATGGCAACCTTGGCCAAGAACAGATCATCAGCAAGTAGCCTCTCCCTAAATCCTCCAAACTGAAGCAACCAGCAAAACACTGCGGACTTCTCAAGCTCCAAGTACCTCTCCACCACTGCTGCCGGCACCTTCCCCGCCTGTATTGCTGCGGCCAAGTCCTTGGGGATGCTATCCAATGTCCTCGAAACCTGATTGACCACAATCACATCAAATGTAACAAATAATATGAATTGCATAGATCAAAATCGCACTAGTACAATCAAATTTAACTGCAAGAGGTGACAAATAAGTCCTAGGATTAAAGGAGTGCAGTTATTCTACGCGTTGCAAGAAAATCAAACTGAGCAGAGTGTACGATACCATTTGGAGCGTGCACCAAAAGGTGGCCTACGGCGTGCGTAAGGGTACATGCAACGCAACCAGTATTATTCTAACATTGTAAGATATGACAAAATGTAACGCTTTATTAAGCTAGATGGATCATATTCAAGCATCTAACAGGAGCGTCACTAATCTTAGCATCTCTAGCATTATTAATGAAACGTTTCGGCATGAACGTGTACATCCGGTATTACTGCCTCTATAGATGGATGCAGTTTGTGGGGGCTACCTCAGCTAACGCGAGAAGAGCCTCGATTCTGTTGCGGGACCCAGAGCCATCGCCACCTCCTTTTCCGCCTCCGCCACTGCCACCGGGGCTCCCCCCATCGCCAGAGTAGAGAATGGGTGAGAGGCGGCGGCCGTGGGGGATGGAAGAGGAATGATGTGCAGGGGAAGTAGAGACCAACGGCCCAGAGCTCACACGGCGTGTCACGATCATGAAGCAGTGAGAGGGAGAGTCGTGAGAATGGGAGTGGTGGTGGAGGTGGTTTTGAGCCGTTAACGACAGAGAAGAAGAGTGTCGAGAGAGGCTTAACGAGAAAATGGGGCAAGCCATGTTTCTTGACGAGTCTGGGTTTGTGTGAGACGGAGGGAGAGAATCACACAAACCCAAACCAACACAGAAACCTCCAGAGAGAGAGAGAGAGAAAGAGAGAGAGAGCTGTACAGTAGTGATGACCGACTGATTAAGTGATGAGAGGCATGACTATGACAGGGAGAGCAAATTGTGGCCATTTGTTTCTGTGTACTGGTCCCATATCAGATGACTTTTCAAGGAAGAAGACGATCCACAGACTTTTGTCACTCCCTTCTCTGGATGGTGAATTGGTGGCTGCAAATTCGGGTCTTTAAAAAGACGATCCCCCACCAAAAAAAACACAAAGGACTCGAGAGTCTGGGAACTCTGTTAATATATTTCTGCTGGAAAAAGAAATATCCTTACCACCCGCCTGGGTGGCGCTGCTGGAGCGCGCACTCTTCCTCTCGCAAAAGGTTGAGTGTTCGAATCCCGGGCACCGCAGGGTGACTTAACCGGTGGCACGTGTGCGGTGGCTAGCAGACGTGTCGCCCCGGGGGTTTACTCCTCTGTTGTCGGCCGTGCGGGGTTCACTGGGTTACCCAAAAAAGAAAAAAAAAATATCCTTATTATTAAAAAAACAGAGCTTGGTATATTGGTGATGATGTCATATAACATTATTTACCTTATCGGGCATCTCCAGGTCCACGAAGGGAGGAACCATGAAGTCAGAGAGCTTATGAAAAATGCTGGACTTGAGGTTCGATTGGTCGATTGACTCAGTTTTGAAGATGCAGAAAAACATGGCATGATCCGTAGATCAAGCCCATCTAGACTGTTGATCATATGGGCCTGACGGTAGGATCCACATGATTAATGGTTCAAATGATCTTGATCCACTTGGGGACTGTTTGATAAGTTGCCAAATAGTGAAAATTTTTGTTTTTTTATTTCCAGAATCAGTTTAGGAACGGATATCCATTTGTTAAATTTTTTGTTCCAGGGCACAAATTTACAAAAAATTGTTCCCAGAATCAGTTTTGGAATAGAATCAAGAAGCAAAAAAAAAGTAGCTTTTTGATTCTGAGAACAATTTTTTCATTTTTTGATTCTTCTTGATTTTCTTCTTCCTTCTTGGTTTGTTTTTCTTCTTTTTCCTGGCCTACCGCCGGCCACAGGCCAGGGCTGGCGAGGGCTGCTCGCGGCTGCGATGGCGAGGCCTCGCCCAGCCATGGCGAGGCCGACCTCGTCGTCGCGACCCAAGCAAGGGAGATGGGTCACGATGGCAAGGTCGGCCTCGCCTTGGCTGGGCGAGGCTCGACCTCGCCCAGATCCTGGCTAGGCTGACCTCGCCATCGTGACCGGCGAGGGCCATGACGCCCTCGCCGGCCCTGGCCTGTGGCCAATCGCCGACACCGGCGACCGACCATGGCTAAGGAAGGGAAGGGAAAGAAAAAAAAAAGAAATATTAAAAAAATTCAAAATATTATTAATAAAAAAAAATTTGTGTAGTTACCAAACGCATTTCTGTTCTTTTTCTATTCCAAGAATAAAAATTTTGGGCAATTACCAAACGCCTTCAAATGCTTAGAAATTATTTTCGGACACAGAATAAAAAAGAATCATTTCTGAACAAAATCAGTTTCCGGGCACAAAATTGTTGCCATGCGCACCCTTGGTCTACAGACCATGTAATAATTTCTCCGCAGATGCCAACATATTTACATGGAAAAGAACTTACCTCACGTTTGCTTTTCCAGATTTATTCATTAAAACGAGTCCGGATTGGTGGTTTCAGACTTCCAGCAGATCTTGGGTAACTCCTCTTAACTCTACCTCTATGTCATCTCTGTGTCCAGTGTTCACTTTTTCATTCTTGACGCATTTCATGCACGAGCACAATTATGAATGCATGTTTTGCATGAGATGATACTTTCATACTGGTCATTACTGATAGCTCTAATTTATGTTATAGCACATTCTACTGGGAAATGAAGTTACGTTATCACTTCATTTAACTACCTTCCAGGTAGTGAAATTCATTATAGCTTTTTGTCTGATTTGTTATAGGCTCGGGAAACATGTTGTATTGAAACCAGTTGACCTTCAGGAACTGGGTTGGAAGAGCTGAGAAATCACTGCTCATGCTGGACTGTGTTTCCCTGAACTATCTCCTGCAAGAGCACTCAAATGACAAATGGGAAAAGATGTTCATTGTCAAGGAGAGTTTGAGCATTTGCCTCCCTCCGTCTGAGCTGCTGGTTTAACTACATATTTATTACTTGAAGATTAATACCGCGGGAGGCAGTTACAGTTGATCGACATTCATACCAGAGATGGAAAATTGTAAGAGCCGGTAGAGTCATCTCTGTTGCAGCATTCCTGGCTGAGTATATATTGAGGAGAACAGGAACCTCATGGTCATCAATTTTTATTGCTAGAAGTTTTAGCTTTGTTTGGAGGACTTTTCTGTCCATTTTTTGTGAGAACAGATTCTGCTAAAATCTGTACATAATGCAATCGAAATCTATTTATAGAATCATTGACTTGAATTTGACACGAGATCATATCTTAACACCGTCTATGAAAATAATTTCTTGTACCAGAGTGTACATTGATTTTGTAGGGCTTCTTTATCCACTTGCTCACATTCCCTTTATATGTCTTGCTAGTATTTTCATTTGTGATTTCCAGTGGATTCCTTGGTTTTTAATTCTACTATCTTCTTCCTCTTTTGCCAACCATTGTGCATGAGCCTGTCTTGGTCTGGTCGAGCCTATCATGCATCCAATGTCTACAGCAAACAGGTAAGCACAAGGATTGTTCTTGCACTGGCCTCGCGTGCTAATATTTGACATGGATGTTCTTGGCTTATCAAATATGAAAATGTCATTCTGCCCTGATAAAATTTTTCATTCTTTTCTCCTTGGATGCACAGCACGGTGCAAGTAAAAGTACTTTCTTTTTTCAATGTTAAGTGAGATTGATAATTTTGTATCTGGATAAGAGAGTTTCATCTGGTTGCCATACTGAGCTCTGCAGAAGAAGTATTGCTACCAGTCTTTGTAATTGGTGGGTGGCAAAAGAAAAAATAAATTTACTCACAAAACAAAAAGAACTTTAACTATGGAACAAATGTAGACACTGATTTGATGCGAAGAAGATAAAGATAGATTTAATAAAAGTGGATATTTCACAACTCTTGCATTGGGAGGGAACCTAATGTTCCACCCATTGACCGGCAAAAGTAGTGAAAAAGAATAATAGTGCAAATTTCAGAACTCTTGCATTGGTCTTGCGGTTGATCCGTGTGCATTTTTAATCCAATTGAACTGGAGAAAAAGATAACAAAACACAAACTGGGATGCAACCAAATGCGACTAATGTCTTAACAATTGTGATTTGCTTATCACCCTAATCACATTATCTACCATCCAAGTAATTTAAATGACAAAAATGGACTCAAGATTGCAATACAAGCAACCCAGATACCAAACCCCATCTTCTGGAAACGCAAGTCCAAGCCGATTAAAACATCTAATCGGACTCGGCTTCACTCGAAACCCGGTCCGATGTCCAATCTCGTCTCGCTTATTACCTACAAAAGAATATTTTGTTGAAAGAGGGAAAGTGGAAGAAATGAGCCGATCGCATTTCCTCACTCATGGGGAACGTGCGTCTTTGGACCGCGAGAGCCTCGAATTCCGAGGTTGTCTTGTCAGTTGTCACTGCATGTCCGCCTTTTAAGCGCGCACTCGGACTCTGATTCTAACGGACTTAACGACTAAAAACCGTTCGAATGTTTTTCTTTCAGCGACCGAACGATCACACACAAAAACCCATGTTCTTCGCTCTCTTCTCAGTCGTCAGTGGCTCTCGTCTCTCTCATTTCTTCTTCCAAAACCCTACTCTTCGCTCTCGAATCGCAGCGAAAATGGAGCCTCAAAGCGCCCGACCCATTCGCTGAATTCCCTCCCCTCGATTTCTACCCCTTCGAGCCCCTCCCAAACCCTATCCCCAGCCCCGTCCTTCCCCCGCCTCCCGTCCCTCCGTCCCCTTAGAACCCTGGCTCCGCCTCGGCCTCCGGCTACAACCCCCTCCTCTCCTTCACCGTCCCCGAGAAGCGTAGGCGAGGCCGGTCGCAGTGGAACGTCGCCCCCTTCCTGCTCCCTCCCTTGCCGTCGTCGTCCGGTAATCCTAGCTCTGCGTTGGCATTGGTGGCCTCTTCGTCCGCTCTGGCGGCTGCTGCTTCGAGTAAGCCTGCTCCGGGAAACCCTAGCTCTGTCTCTGATGCTTCTGATGAGATAATCGTGATCAATAGAGAGTCCACGGCTGAGGCCTTCACTCACGGCCGGGTTCCGTGCTGACTCGCTCACCGACGAAGAGATTGATTTCGGCATTGTGCTGGTGATCGGCCGGATCGAACAGGTTAATTATATTTTGATTAGGAGCCACATTATTGCGAAATGGCGTGAGAATGTGTCCAATTGGGTTACCAAGGAGATGTTTGTGGATGTCATTCCTCAGCAGTGCACTTCTCTACTAGACTCTGCTTATGATTACTTGGTTTCTCATGGGTCATATTAATTTTGGGGTTGCGCCCGCAATTAAAGAGAAGATTCTGGCAGAGCCAAGCAGGCATAGCGTGATTATTGTCGGTGCCGGGCTTGCAGGATTGGCTGCAGCACGTCAACTGATGCAGTTAGGTTTTAAGGTGACAGTTTTGGAGGGTAGGAAGAGAGCAGGTGGGAGGGTTTATACAAAGAAGTTGGAAGGCGGGAACAAGTTATCTGCTGCTGCCGATTTAGGGGGAAGTGTATTAACTGGGACATTGGGGAACCCCCTCAGGATTGTTGCTCGGCAGCTAGGGCATCCACTTCACAAGGTGAGGGATAAGTGCCCTCTTTACAGGGTGAATGGGAAGCCGGTTGACGCCGACATCGACATGAAGGTTGGGACTGCTTTTAACCGTCTCTTGGATAAGGCTAGCAGGCTTATGCAGTCGATGGGAGAAGTGTCCATGGATGTTTCACTTGGATCCGCCCTGGAAACGTTTAGGCCGGTTCATGGGGATGCTGTAAATGCTGAGGAAATGAACTTGTTCAATTGGCATCTTGCCAATTTGGAATATGCTAATGCAGGCTTGCTCTCAAAGCTTTCCCTTGCATTTTGGGACCAGGATGATCCTTATGATATGGGAGGTGATCACTGTTTTTTGCATGGAGAGAATGGAAGGCTGGTTCAGGCTTTGGCTGAGAATGTACCAATTTTGTGTGAGAGAACTGTGCATACTATCAGATATGGCAATGATGGTGTGCAAATCATGGCAGGTAGCCAGGTTTTTGAGGGTGATATGGCACTTTGTACCGTTCCTCTTGGTGTATTGAAAAGTGGGTCTATCGAGTTTATTCTGGAATTGCCTCAGAGAAAGCTTGACGGGATAAAGAGGCTGGGATTTGGGCTGCTAAATAAGGTTGCAATGCTTTTTCCTCATGTGTTTTGGGGCACAGATCTTGACACCTTTGGACACATAAAAGATGATCCAAGCCGCCGCAGGGAGTTCTTTTTGTTTTATAGTTACGCAACAGTTGCACGTGGTCCTCTCTTGATTGCATTAGTAGCGGGGGAAGCTGCACACAAGTTTGAGAGCATTCCCCCTACTGATGCAGTGATGCGGGTTCTTCAATTTCTTAAGGGTAACAGCCTTTAATTGAAATAAACCGTTCTGCTTTATTTACAAGAGTCTGATAAATCTATTTATGGCCAGTTAATGAGTGCAAAAACTTGCTTTAAAAAAAGAGTGGAAAAAGTGGAACGTGTAATTGATCCTTCATAATTTCGAAAACAATATCATGGACTTTTAATGTAGTTGTTGTCAGAATATTTCAGTTATAAATATGTTTTCTACCCAAAATATATGATTGTCCTTAGAATGTAGAGCAATCTGACTTATTTTATTTGAATCTACATTTCGACTTAGGTTCTGTTTTTTTCTTTTAAATTTATGGACCGTACTAGTCCTAAGTTTACCTGATTTTCTCTCGTCTGATTTTTAGGACCATTAAGGTGATTACCCAAAATATCACATATGTGCAGAAGAGAATGCATGAATGCGTGGTTTGACAAAGAAGGTGCATGGGCATTTTTTAGGTGACTAGTAAATGTATTGCTGGACCAAAATAACTGCAGAAGATGTATTACTTGTTAAAAAAAAATACGTTGAAATTATGGTGTGCAATGTGCAAATACTGTGTCTAGTATTTGGACTACATATCATGTAGTTGATGGACTATATTGGATGTCAGAGGTTTCTATATGCATTATGGCCGCGTTTAAATGACATGCTGCCTAAAATGATGGATATCAAAGCATGTAAATTGGATAAATTATGGCTCAGATTTGATGTTGACATATTAAGTAGTTTTAGATTCTAATATAACTCAGAGAAATTCTTATTTAGCCTGTAGTCTGTTATGAAGTGTAAGAAATTTATGGCCTGGCTTAAAGAGCATAATTCAGCTACTCATTACTTGCTGGCCTATCATTTGTTTAGTATCTTCAGGAAGCACTTGCAAGTTTGTTGTAGGTCACTTGGAATAGATAATGAGTGTATCGAGGTTGAATTCTCTAATCTATGAATATTTATTCACACGACTAGGTTCCTTTTGCATTATTATGGTAGATATGATAGTTAAATAATGTTGGTTGGTTGATTCTCTTTTATCATATGGCACTTGCAAGTTTAGCCCCTTTTTTGTTGTAGTTTGTGTCCCAGAGAAATATTATTTCTGCTATTGGCATGATATCGTGGTATGAGTGAAGTATCTGCTGCTCTTACCCCCTGCCATGTAAACTATGAAAGCAAATCATCAACAACGTCCAGCAGCCACCATTTCTAGCTTTTCTTCTGCCTTGATTCTGTTTTTCTTAGACTTTTGGAGTTTTTAGATCAAAGATAAAGTCTTGGTATGGGGAGAGCAACTGTACTGTGGCTGGTTTCTTGGGCTGTTCATGCAATGAAGTTGAATTGTTGCATAGCTAATTATCCGTAACTGTTCAATTATCGTTGAGATCTGGGAGTGCAGGTATCTATGAATCGCAGGGGATTAAGGTACCAGATCCTATCCAAACTGTCTGCACCGGATGGGGTAGTGATCGTTTTAGCCTTGGTTCCTACTCTAATGTGGCAGTAGGGGCCTCCAGAGATGACTATGATATTTTAGCTGAAAGTGTGGGAGATGGAGGGCTCTTCTTTGCTGGGGAGGCAACTACCAGAAGGTATCCTGCAACTATGCGTGGGGCCTTTCTGACTGGGCTGAGAGAAGCTGCTAATATGGTTTATCATGCTAATGCTCGTGCTTAAAAGAAAAAGATTGACCAGACTCCATCGAAGAATGCCCATTCCTGTGCTTCTATTCAAGCTGACTTATTCAGGGAACCTGATTTGGAATTTGGGAGCTTTGCTGTCATTTACGAAAAGAACTCTGATCCCAGCTCTGGTGCAATTTTGAGAGTGACTTTTAGTGAGCCTCGTAGAAAAGCTCATGATGGTCTGAAGTCAGACCAGACCAGCAGACCAATAAACTACTATTTCAACAGCTTCAGTCACATTTTAATCAGCAACAACAACTTCACATTTACACCTTGTTGTCAAAGCAACAGGCTCTCGAGCTGAGAGAAGTGAGAGGAGGTGATGAGATGAGGTTTTATCGTCATTCTGAAAAGCTTGGGATGAAACTGGAAGGGGGGAAAGGTTTAGGACCTGCTGCTGATTCTGTGATTTCTTCTATTAAAGCTGAAAGGGGCAAGCGCAAACCTGCTTCAGTTTCTTTGGCCACTAAATCAGGTGAGCAATCGGACGTTTATCAAAAGATTGATGATTTTCATATAAAAATCTGGTGGTGAAACCTATTTTGATTGTTGGAAGGTACATTGATGAATAAAAGAGGTGCTCCAAAGAAAAAAGTTGTCAGGTACAACACTTAGACTTAGCTCAAGTTCCAATTACTTTTACGTTGCTAGATATAGCTAAATCTGTCTAGTAATTCCAATCTTTCTGCTCAAAATACCTCAGAAAAGCTAAAATAGTGGGCAAAAGTGGAGGCCTAGGAGCTCTTCCTGGTTTTAATGCTGAAATCAGTAAGGTGACACATGATGTTAGGAGCACAATCAAGCCACTCCTGGCCCATCTGACACAGGTAGACGTAGACCTTTGCGAGCAAAACAGTCTGTGGCTCAAAAATAGATCTTCTATTTGTCCATTTAACATCCTTTTCAATTGTTTCATTGGCACATTCACCATATGACTAAACCTCATTCGTAGTTGGGAAAATAAGTGGGTTAAACTTCTTGCATTTGTATGCAACAAGAATTGTTTAGTTTGGTTGGTAACATTTCTTCAGTACTCTTCTGTTTTCAGTTCCTAATTTCAGCTATAATGGGTTGATGGGTGCACTGTACATGAAGTTTATTAGCACTTGGCTATTTCTGTATCAGCTTGTCGATTCACAAACTTCTGTTTTCATGAAATGCTGAGATTGAAAGGATATATGTCTTTACTTTGGTTGTTATACATTGACGATTTCTCCATTCCATTCCTCTTTGGTTGGTGGGAATCAGATAAACAGAAAGCAATGAGATTGGAATTGGCAATGTGGAATCGTATGTGCGCACTCGAGAGAGAGGGAGGGCGGGAGGGCTGCGTCTATGTCATGTTCCTTTCTAGTATTGTCAATTCCATTTGCTAATTCCTCTCATAATCCCACCAGCTGGAAATCATGATAAAGGGATAAGTTTCATTCCGGTATTATCTTCATTTTCTGTCACTTAATGTCAGGGGAGTGATAATAAAATCCTTAATCCCATTCCAATGGTTTTGCTCTTGGTAACCAAACAAGGGATTGGGGTTTTCGTCTATCTTGAACCCTCATCGACCTCATGTTTTGGTCGTACCCAGAAGATCATTATCTCATTTTTGTAGAGAATCCAAAAGTTAACTTGCCTGATGCATTTTGCTTGTCTTTGTGACCCTGAATAAGGGAAAGTGTCTCTTATTGTCATTTTTATCAACAAAGCAACAAGACTCATTTGGCTAAGAGTTGCATCTATAATATGCGTCATGTGATTTCTTTCTTAGTAGAGAAATGTCACGATGTTCATAAAGTGATATCTTGCTAAGACATTTAAAAAAGCAATACAGAACTATTGAAGAGATAATAATGTTCTGTGTTATTCAATTAGAAAAGGGTTACATATATATATATATGCTCAACTCTACTAGAACAATTTACTATTCTACCCTAATACTTTCCAACACTTCCCCTCAAGTTGGGATGTAGATATCAAACAATCCCAACTTGTTACATAAGAAATTCACTCTATTTCCTTGTAGAGATTTAGTAAAGATGTCTGCGAATTGATCCTCCGTCTTCGTGTGTTGAAGAATAATCTCTCTTTTCTGAACTTTTTCTCGCACAAAATGACAATCAACCTCAGTGTGCTTCGTTCGGTAATGGAAGACAGGATTAGATGCAATATCCATAGCGGATTGATTATCACAGTATAATATCGATGGATTTGACGGTGACATTCCAATCTCTGATAGTAACATCCTCAACCATATTAATTCACCTATCACATGTGCCATAGCTCGATATTCAGCTTCAGCGCTTGATCGGGAAACTACATGTGTTTCTTGCTCTTCCACGCAACTAAATTACCTCCAAGAAACACACAGTATCATGACGTAGATCTTCTATCTATAGGACATCCAACATAATCAGCATAAGAGAATCCTATAGTGTTTAGATGACCATAATTCTTAAACAGTAATCCTTTGCCTAGCGTTCCCTTCAAATATTTGACAATTCGAAGTGCGGCATGCCAATGAGTAGTATGAGGAGAATTCATGAACTGACTTACTACACTAACAGCAAATGATATATTAGGTCTCGTGACGGTAAGATAGTTCAACTTACCCACTAATCTCCGATATTTCGTTGTATCATGCAATAATTCTCCATGCTCTGCATCAAGTTTTACATTAGGTTCCATAGGGGTATCAACTGGTTTTGCTTCGAGATATCCAACCTCACCAAGAATATCCAGTACATACTTTCGTTGCGATAAATTGATACCGGCATGTGAGTAGGCTACTTCAATACCAAGAAAATATCGAAGACGTCCCATATCTTTAGTACTGAATTTTGTATGCAGAAATTGCTTAAGCTTTTGAATACCATCTGAATCACTGCCAGTAATGATTATGTCATCCACATATACAACTAGAAGGATACAACCAGCTGAAGAGATAGAGCTGAAAACTAAATGATCTACCTTGCACCGCTTTAATCCAAATTTGATAATTGCATCATTAAATTTACCAAACCAAGCACGAAGAGATTGTTTAAGTCCATATAAAAGCTTTGTACAAACGACACACCACATTCTCCCCCGGAGCAACAAGCCCAAGTGGTTGCTCTATGTAGACCTCCTCAGCCAGATCACCATGTAAAAAAGCATTTTTCACATCCAACTGATGTAGTAGCTAGCCAAATCGTGCAGCCAATGAGATAAATACACGAACCGATGGAATTTTGCCACCGGAGAGAAAGTGTCATCATAGTCAACACCATAAGTCTGAGTATACCCCTTCGCAACTAACCGTCCCTTCAATCGATTAAGAGTGCCATCCGAGTGAACCTTAACAGTAAATACCCAACGACAACCAACAGATTTCTTACCAGTAGGTAATGGAGTAAGCTTCCAAGTTCGATTGTCAATTAGTGCCTTCATTTCATCTTCCATTGCACGACGCCATCCCGGATGAGCAAGAGCTTCAGCAACACTGCTAGGTACAGAAACAGAGGACAACGACGAGGCAAAGGCAGAGAAAGTAGGAGACAAATAATTATAGGATAGAAAATTGGAAATAGGATGATGTGTGCGAATATAATCAGTAAGACCAGAATAAGGGGCATAACGATCGACATGACGATTAACACGAGCGTGTACCATTACGAGAAGCAATGGGAAGATCAGGATCAGAGGCTGGTATTGTAACTGATGAGGGAACAGATGAATCAGGTGCTGGTAAAGACTGTACTGTCATAGGAGGGACTGCACTACGCCGATGATAGGTGCGGTCAGCAAACTGAAATCCTGTGGTTGTAGCTGGAGAAAGTGAAGGAGGTGGAATCGTCGGTATGACACAACCATCACCATCACCACTCTGTGGAAACCGCAGGTGAAGTAAAATATGGCTGGTCTTCAAAGAACGTCAAATCAGCGGACACGAACATACGACGGTGAGTAGGGCTATAACATTTATATCCCTTCTGAGTCTGAGAGTATCCCACAAAGACACATTTTTTGCACGAGGATCCAGTTTATCAAGATCTGGAGTAAAAGAATATACAAAACAGACACACCCAAAGACTCGAAGAGGCAAAGGAAAGGGAGGACGATTTGGATGTAAAGTAGAGAATGGTGTCTTCCCCTGGAGAACAGAAGTTGGAAGCCTATTAATTAAATAACATGCTGTAAGAACAACATGCCCCCAAAAATGTTTAGGTAGATGCATTTGAAACATAAGGCAACAAGCAACATCAAGAAGATGTCGATTTTTACGTTCAGCGACTCCATTTTGCTGTGGAGTGTATGAGCAGGAAGTCTGATGAATAATACCATGAGAATCAAGAAATGGCTGGAAACCAGCAGTTGCAGCAAGATATTCTCTAGCATTATCTGACCGTAAATATTTGACAGAGATATGATATTGATTCAATACTTTAAAATAGAACAATCGAAAGAAATGAAAAATCTTCGTACGGTCTTTTATTAAAAATAACCAAGTTATTCGGGAAAAATCATCCACGAATGTAACAAAATATCTGAATCCGGAAACATTAGACACACGACAAGGACCCCAAACATCTGAGTGAACCAGTTCAAATGGATTAGACACACGACTCTGAATACGGGAAGGAAAAGAGACTCTACGATGTTTACCAAACTGACAAGTTTCACACTGAAAAGAACTCACAGACTTAGACTCGGGAAATAAACGCCAAAGTATGTTCGGTGGTGGGTGACTAGCACGACAATGCATCCTATATATATCGGTAGATGTATGCTTTACAGCTGCAGCAGCTAACACCTTCTTGTCAAGATAGTACAGACCATTTGATTCATGTCCCCCACCAATCATATGTCCAATCCTCAGATCTTGAAAGAAACAATGGGAAGAGGAAAAGGTTACGGAACAATTCAATTCTTTAGTTAATGAGCTACCAGAAATTAAATTATAAGGAGATTGGGATAGGTGAAGGACATATGGCAAAGAAAGAGAGGGACTCAAATGAACAACTCCTGTACCAGTAACCTGAGATTGTGAACCATTTGCTAATGTAATCGAGTTTGACAATACAGGAGATGTAGAATGAAAAGAAGACAATAGATTAGAGTTACCAGTCATGTGATTGGTAGCTCCAGAGTCTATAACCCAGGAATCAGACACTGCAGAAAACAAACAAGATGAACTACCTTTGGAGGTGTGTGCTAGAGTTGCAGTAGGAGCTGAAGATCCTGTCACCTGTTGAGAACGGACCAACGTATCATATTCAGCACGTGTCAATGTGATTGAATCACCTGTATTTCGTACAGTTGTCGAAATTGGTGGAGTCGATGAGGAAGAAGCAAGAGAATTCTCAACTTCTGCATAGGCAGCAAAGGTTGGTTTGAGCTTTGGGTGAAGTGTATAATAATAAGCTTCTGTATGTTCGACTCTTTGACAATGATGACAATAGCGTGATCCGCGACCATTCCCAGAACTAAGGGCACCACGAGTACCAACTCCTCCATCAAGGCCTCCACGGCCTACATTATGAACAAAACCGCATCCACGACCTCGACCTCCACGTCCACTAGGGCCATGGGAAATCATAGCGCTCATCTCTAAAGCCGGGGTGGAAGAAATCTTCTCGGTGACTGTAGAACGAAGGGCCTGGGAGAAGACTTCATCCATAGTAGGAAGAGAGCTCTGAGATGTAATATGTTGACGAAGAGATGAATACTCAGGCCCCAATGACTTGTGGTATAATATCACTCTCAAATCTTCTTGGCGTTTGGCCAAAATAGCTGGATCATTCGAGGCAGGAAGGTAAGTAACCAATCGCTGGCAAAGGGTCATGAACTTAGCATAGTGATCAGATAAGGAGTGATCTCCACGTTTAATATCAAACAAAGCTTCCCATGTGTCACATACCCGTGTCATATTATTCTGCCCAGAATATAGCAATGCACATTTCTCCCATACTGCCTTAGCAGATTCACACTGAATAAAATGAGGACTGACCTTAGGGTCCATGCTATTCCATAAAAGAGTTCATATCATTGCATCTCCTACAATCCAATCGTCAGCTTTACTCTTGTCTGACGGTGCCGTAGATGTAAGATAGTCAAGTTGCTTGGTGGCAGTAAGATAGACTTCAACCGCTTTAGACCACGATGGATAATTAGTTCCATCCAACTTGACAGATGTTAATTGAAAATGACCAAAAAGTGATCCAGAAGTTGATTCATAATTCGCCATCAGTGAATAATGAATGTGATTGAACCCCCACAAAAAATATGAACGTCACGGTAATCAATACTTAAATCCAGTAATCTCCAAATAACCACAAAGTAATAGCTAAGAAATAGGGTTCAATCCAATCACCACCAAAGTTCACTGAAACTTCATAAAATCATCTAATTGATACGCAGCACCAGCACATATATGTTGTATTCCCTCGCAAATGAAGCTGTTGAATTTCAACATAAGTCCTCTATTTTCACAAGCACACGGCTTTGACGAAGCTTCGTAAAATCAACCAACAATTCTACTTGTTAAAGTAACATAAGTCTGACCCTTGCGTTAGAAATTTCACCATCGCACGGCGTGACATCAACATTTGAATACATAGGACCAAAAACTCAAAAATTCTTCTTTTCAAGAATCATTATCAGATAACATGCCTCAACCTCAGCCTCATTTTCATTTGATTGTGTTCCTCGGAACTTACCGGAACACTTGCCGCCTCAGAACTGGTTGAACTTCATCAAATTTGAGTTCAGCAAGGCATGGCAATGCTTAATCTGAACTGTGCAAGGCTGGACGACACTGGAATGAATTAAACATCGTCGGTTCTGGTCGATTTGGGCTGAGCGACACCAGGCGACTATAATGGGACGTCGATTTGGTGAATCAGTGGACAAATCAACGCCAGAATTGAGTCGTGAGTGTCGCAAAAGTCCTCACTCATGGAAGTCGCGAGCGTCGTTCCTCGCTGGAATTGCGAGTGTCGTCGCTCCTTGTGGAATTTGCGAGCATCATTCCTTGCTGTAATTTCGAGCGTCGTCGCTCCTTGTGGAATTTGCGAGCGTCGTTCCTTGCTGTAATTTCGAGCGTCGTCGCTCCTTGTGGAATTTGCGAGCGTCGTCGCTCCTCGCGGGAGTCGCGAGAATTGCGTCTCTCCTCACAGGTCGCAGGGGTCGTGAGAGTCCTCAGCTTCTAACTCTTACTCACCGTTGGCAACAGTGGCTTCTCCGGTGACGCAAAAGCTTCTCCGGTGAAGCAAAAGTGGCCTCTGGCAATTAGGGTAAAAGATTAGGGTTTTTTTTTTTATTATCTCCGGCTCTGATACCATGTTAAAGAGATAATAATGTTTTGTGTTATTCAATTAGAAAAAGGGTTACATATATATATATATATATATATATATGCTCAACCCTACTAGAACAATTTACTATTCTACCCTTATACTCTCCAATAAGAACTAAAAAAGGAATAGATCAAATATCGAATTAGTGGAATAAAGAAAACTAAAATTATAGGGAATTAATTGAGAAAAAAAATACATTGCCAAGTGCTCTGGTACTCAGTCACAACAAAATCATTGGAATGAACACCTTTGAGTTGACTCAAAACCATAAAGGGATGAAAGACAACGTGAATCAAGTATAAAGGTCGAGTTGTGTTCAAGTCCCCTGCTAGAATGTGTGATTCTCGACTTTCCTATATAGATGTTTCAGAGGTAAATTAGTCTTCGTACGATAAATCCAGGAAATAGCACTGCATAGAATTGGATGTCATTTTTCACTCCACAATTTGCTGAGTGCTCTTTGTAGCTTTCTTGTCAAAACAGCGGGCCTCTTCTACCTAGTCAATATTCATTACCAGTTGGCTCATGGTCTTGTGGGATGGTTAGATTAAAGGATTTTAGCTGTATAGTTTGTCTTGGTGTGATATATTTTGGTTATAGATTGAGGAACAATTATTGTCAAGAAGGCATATGTATGACATTTCAAGAATCGGTTAGAAAAGGAAATAGTAACTTATAGTCAGGACTCAGGGAGCTTGTTCAAGACTTACTCCAATAATTGTTAACAGAAATTAAGATATTTTGTTTCGCCTCATTGAGATAGAGATAGGAAAAGAGAGATTTCATTGCTCGTGCATCACTCATATTGCATAATAGCATATCTTTCCATGGCACCGGTACTTAAAAGTAGGGCTGAAATTACTATTACGTGTTACAGATAATTTCTTTAGCCGACTACATGTTATAGATTCATAGGCTTAGTTAATGCTAGGAGTCAATTATCATTCTACATACTATAGATGTTGGGATTTATCCTTTTGTTGCGCTAGTTCCGTTCTCTTTCCAATTTTTTTTTTGGCTCTTTTAGTGGTGATGGATGTGTGACCGAAACAACTGAGTAGCCACTGTTTGAAAAATCAATGTCTCGTGATTGGCAGCTCTTTCTTGGCCCAGAGACAGACTAGCAGCTCAGCTGGTGGTTCAAGTTTTGTTAAAGGGTTAATACCACGAAAAATCATAAATTGATATAGTTGTGATAATTTTACCCCAAACTATTTTTTTAACCATAAAAAACCCAAAACTGGTACACTTGTGACAAATTTACCCCGAACTATTTTTTTGACCACAAAAAACCCCGGACTGGTATACTTGTGATAATTTTACCGCAATTAATTTTTTTTTATATTATTTTTATTTTTTCAAATTTTTTTATCATTTTTTTTATTTTCTTTTTTTCCTTCATCTTCAATTTCTGGCCGGTTCGGCGACTAGCCAAAGGCGGAAGTCGGCGAGGTCGGCCCCGCCGGCCGCTGGCGAGGCTCGACCCTGCCGGCTGCTGGGCGAGGCCGACCTCGCCAGCGGCCGGCGAGTTCGAGCCTCACCCTGCAACGGCGAGGTCGGCCTCGCCCAGCGCTAGCGAGGTTGAGCCTCGCCAGCGGCCGACGGGGTCGACCCCTCGCCAGCGGCCGACGGGGTCGACCCCTCGCCAGCGGCCGACGGGGTCGACCCCTCGCCAGATCTAGCGAGGCTCGAACTTGCGGGCCGCCGGCGAGGTCGGCCTCGCCCAGCGCCGGGGAGGTCGAGCCTCGCCAATAGCCGGCAGGGCCGAGCCCTCGCCAGATCTGGCGAGGCTCGACCTCGCCGGCGCTGGGCGAGGTTGAGCCTCGCCCAATCTAGCGAGGGCTCGGCCCCGCCGGCTTCCGCCTCTGGCCCATCACCGGTCCGGCGACCGGCCGGAAATTAAAGATGAAGAAGATTAAGGAAAAAAAGAAAAGAAAAGAAAAGAAAAAAAGAAAAAAATAAATAAAAAAATAAAAATAATATTAAAAAATTAGTTGGGGTAAAATTGTCATAAGTATACCAGTTTGGGATTTTTGGTGGTCAAAAAAATAGTTTGGGGTAAATTTATCACAAGTGTATCAGTTTGGGGTTTTTTGTGGTAAAAAAAAATAGTTTGGGGTAAAATTGTCGTAACTGTATCAGTTTAGGGTTTTTCGTGGTATTAACCCTTTGTTAAAATATCATTAATTCTTTTAGCGATTGCGATGCTTGTCATGCTAACGAAAGGAGTGCCAAGCACACGTCAAAACCCTTTTTGTTGCAAATAACGCCTAGACATATACTTTAATATTAGTAATCGTAGGCTTCTGCTGGGGAGTAATAAATATTTGATTGGCTTGATAACTCTAGAAAAAATCTAATTGCCTCAGTTTGACCGGTTAAACCGGGTCAATACCATTTCAAAACGCTTCCGCCCATACACGGTCACTGGTCTAGTGGGATATGACTTTGGATCGGTTCATGGTTCAACAGGTTGAATTGATTGGTTCATTATGGGTTTGAGAACAATTAATACGAAAGGGTTGTTTCATTATTTGTGGTATACTTTTAATTTTTTATATTATCGTAACTGAATATCTGAAGAATATCATTCTTTTGTAGGGCAAGTTCATGATGACATAATGAAGCAATTAGAAGAAAGTGTACACCTCGCAGACAGGTGAATGGTGAGATCACACATTTAGATGGTTTTGGAACTTCGCTATCATTATTCATTTTGGTAATGATAGTCACTAACAATTTTCACTTATGGCCATTTGATGTTGTTCCAGATTTCAATAGTTAACAATCCGAATGCTTCGGGAATTAAAAGTCTGATTTACTTTCCCTGTAAAGTCCCATAGCTGTGTGGGCTCTTTCATAAATGTTGTTAATTCAACGATAAGTTTTTTCTAGCAAAATAGCTGATGAACAGAGTTCATGGCGTGAATTGTAGGATTTATGGATACTCTCATTTATTAGTCAAAATTAACTGCGATTTCTATCTAGGATCTTTCTTTCTCCACTTTCCAGGCGATCTGGTGGAGTTTATTATTTACTTAGTTATCCTCTGCCACACTATTTTAATCACTCTTTTGCAATAGTTTTTCATTCCCTTAATCGAGCATTAGCACACGGTGTTTGTGTAAATTTGAGCGGGTGGCTCTTCCTTGCCTGCATGATTTAATATGAATCTTCCTACTTACCAATAATTAGTTCGTAAATCGAGTATTACCACACGGTGTGTGCGTGTAAATTTGAGTGGGTGGCTCCTCCTTGCCTGCATGATGTAATATGAATATTGCAACTTACCGAGAATTAGTCGGCTTTTGAGCGACGGTCATTTATTGTTGGCTTAGAACTGAGAACTTGAAATCCTGGCTTACCTTGGCTTTTCCTTGTTAAATCTGTTTTCTTTCTTCTTCTCTGCCACATTTTTTTCCTGTCGAGAGGTTGAGGGCACCGTTTCGTCAGAAAGTTTTTAAAGATATTTGCATATACTGAACCATTTGAGTAGCATAAATTCTTCAGAGACACAAATCATATATAATGGAGTAGCATAAATTTTTGAGAGACACAAATCAAATATAATGGAGCCCTTAACTCTCTTCTCCCTTTCTATGAAAGGAAATGCAAAAGAAACTACCGACTTTGAAATGCAGTTCGGAATATGATCTTCCCAGCATAAGGGCTGAGCCTGTAGCTTCCAGTCAAGAAATTAACATACATTGATGACCAATTAGTTTGTGATGTTTTGGGCAGGTATCTACTTCTTTCTATATCGAGAACAGATAAATTTGGTGAATTTTGATTCCATCTTATGGCCTCTTTGATTTGGTCTTGAACTTAGTATCTGTTCTTCTGCATGATCTTCCACTCGACCTTCTACCGTGCTTATGCAAATATGGTCAAAAATCGATTATGTCGGTTGTTTTAGGAACCAGCCTCTTCATTGCCCTCATATTGTTGGTCTTTTCATTTACGACACGCAAGGAAATGAGTGCCAAAAGGATACAGCACCTAGACGTGTTAGCCACCCTGCATGTGTGGATACATTGTCAAGTTAATGGGCCTGTCTGGAATCTATATGGAAAACATAGAGAAAACCTTGATGCAAAATGCCTTTGTACAGTCGGGATTTCATTGGTTCTGCTCAGTAGGATGAACTCGTTTTAGTATTAATAAATTAGTATTTTCAGTCTAGTCAGGTTCATTTAAATACTAATTTTGTTTGTCACAAATTCAAATGTTGACTCTCTATGGAAAAAGTTTAGGGCTGGATAATTTGACAGATTCTGACTAGGCTCTTTATATGCCTTCTTTCTTATTTTAAGATTGGATCCTCATTTCCTCAAAATCTCTCTACAGGTTGTGCTTTGCATCTATATGGCCTTGCTTTTGATGCTGGTGTCCTTTGAGCTGTATAATGTTGATTATCGTTGGTTAATCATCATGGATCACCAACATTTGCATGACTAATGGAAGCTACAAATGGATTTTGGCTAGGCTTTGTGAACTAGCAGATGAAAAAGTGTTAAAAGACTCATTCTGAAGCAAGAGCTGGTGAACCAGTTTCCTCCCCTTCACCTCCATGCTAAGAAAATGTCTTCATGAAGGCCTGTATTTCGTTGTCGTACTGGCAATAGTCGAATGTGGCATCTCTTACTGCTGCTGATCGTACTGACTGCTGCCAATCATGTGATGGAGTGAGATCACCCTTTGCAACCTCAAGGAAGCGGGAATTGGATTTTAATTTTTTTCGTTGGGATCGTCATAATTGTGCTATTTTTTTGGAAAAAGTCGAAGGCATTTGATCAAAGAACTTTTGATGCTTCCAAAGTTTTCATTGGTGAAATTCAGCTATACAACCTGAGGTTCAAAGATTCCTCTAGGTGTAACAGAAAGGAGACTCGCTTTTTTCTTTTGTGAAATTCCAGATACATATGTAAATACATCAGATACTTAGTTCAATTTAGGCAGATGCCCTTTTGGAAATTATCATGGAATTCGCATGGGATTTTTGTGGAATTCTGCTTAAGACCTTTTGTGATTGTTAGTTAAAACCAAAGGGAAATGTTCGTGTTTTATTAGGTGCTGAGTTGTACCTTTTCTGGGGGGTCATTTGTGCATTGCTCTGGCCGAAAATTTGTGCTTTGACTGGTGAAAGGAGCGAGACAGCAAAGGCTGGTAATTTTCCATCCCTCAGCCAGATGGAGCTGGAGGGCAAGGCAGAACAATTTCCTGGAGGGCAAGAGCGTTTGGTTTCCTGGGCCATCAGAGCAGAGTCAAAATGAAAATTAGAAGGCAAACCTGGCCGAATTGATTGGGTCCTGTAGGTGCAAGGTGGTCTTTCGGTCACACTTTGCGCATACGAGTTTTCACTTTTCAAGATATGCTTGATTCCTCAGGATACGGATCGTCTTAAAGATCTAGAGAGATGAAAATGTTTGATGGATCCTGCCTGCGTAAGCCAAATAAAGTCGCGCAGTTGGTGTGTGGTCTTGTTAGTCTGCATAGACACCAAAGGCTAGTAATGAAGTATTCTTATAGCCTATTTCTGCCACAAACGAAGAAAGGTTCAAGAAAAAGGCCTGTTATAGGCCTCATTAGGGAGTTGCAGCACCAAGTTTGTACTCTGTCGCATGTACACCATAATCGGCATTTTTTTTTCTTGCCACGGTTTCATGTTGAATTTTATATTAATCTCCAAGGATAAGGATGTCTCCTTCTCACACTGGTTCTTTACTACGTCTTCGGAAAATTTTCAACTATTTGTCTCAAAGATTCACCTCATAACTACTATTGAATAAAACCAGTATAAGTACATGGAAATTTATTCCACAACAAGCTACATATACATCACCTCGCTCATAAAAAGGTTTCTCACAAAGGAGGAACTGTTATAAGCAAGCCAGAAACATACAACCTACTTCACAAGAAGATAAAAGAAAAAGCTCAGTTTCGGGAGACTCCTGATGCAGTTCCACATTTAGGAATCGTACGTAATGTCAGGACCCGAGAAACTAGAACATATGCAGAATACATGCACGGCTGTCACTGCTAATAAGTCGCTTGGCTGACGAAAGTATTTTCTGCATGTCTCTGAAACTGCCTTCAGAAAGCAATCTTCTTCTTGGTAGGAGAGCCTTGAATCATCTGTAACTTTAGCTGCGCTCTCTCTGAAAAGGCCACAGTGATGAATGTATTCTTCGTAGTAAGCAATCAGTCAATAGCGAGCATCATCTGGACGGATATTTACGTCCCGAGTAAAAAAAGGTACAAGGGTGGTTATGAACAGAGCAGCTGCTGGCCTATGAGATACTGATTATGGCGATTATAAGACAAACGTTTTTAGGTTAGCACGAGGTTTAGAGGAAAATAGAGATTCCATTTGCCTGATCAACACTTCGAGAAGAAAAAGCATGGGAGAAGCACTGAACATAATGCTGAAAAAACATAAAAGCAACATATTCTAGGTAGAGATTTCTTCTGAAAGTAGATAGGTCCCTAAAATGCATCGCTTTAGCTCGTCGTGATAATGCATTATCCTCCTTAGCTCCAGGTGTCCCGGCATCTTCATTAGTGCTTGTGAAACCAGGCACAAGTTCCGCCAATTTCAACATAGGGAACAAGGTCCATCTTGCTGAGCTCTCATTTTTTAATCTTCCGGTTCACCGTTGCAACAGAGGACAACTAGAGATGTGCAGCTGCTGAAGCTAGGGAAACAGGCCAGCTTTGGAAAAGAAGCATGGGGCAGTTGAAGACATTCACATACTAAAGGGAGGAAAGTTATTGAAAACCTATGGAAGATAGATATATCAGCTTCGGATGATCTCAGACAGTCAAGCTTGTCAAAGAGGCAGGAAGCAGCAGAAGCGATCCCTTTCTCACCGGCTGGAGGCACCAAATCTGGACATTTCCGACCCTGAGTTCTCCAAGGACTTTGAGTTGTGCCAACCCCATTGAAAAGAAGCTCAAATATTGTGATATCCTTACTCCAGAGTAAGGTTAAGTTTGTGGGGTGACCTTTTGATGGAAAAGTTGACAACCCTGCACATTTAATCATCCATAATTGTCGAAGAGAAGTGAGGTTGTACATGTGATTGGGCAGCGTATTGAGTTTATTGCAGTCATATATCCAGAGCTCCCTAAGGCTAGAGGTAGGAAACCCTCCTTCAACCAAGTAAGCATGCATGGGAAAAAATAACATTCTTTTCCTAATAAAATACTTAATGAAAAGGCCAAGAAAAAAAAAAGAGAAATGAGAAAAATAAAAAGAGGGGAACGAAGAAAGTAAATTTTAAGCGTAAACAGAGAGAGAAACAGGATAACAGAACAGCTCCTCTTATCTGATCATCTTCCCCTTCGTATCGACACTCGATACTCCCACTCTCTCAATGCCAAACACTACACCCAGAGAAAAAAAAATGGCGTCTTGCGCAACGCCGTCGTCGGTAGCCGTAGCGCGCTCGTTGTCCTCCTCGTTGTCCGCAGCTCAGGAGCTCACTCTCTCTCTCCTCTCCTTCAAGAACCCCCGCTCGTGCTTCCTCTCTCCTCCTTTGATTCTCAACTCTCTTAATTTTTGCTGCTTGAATGATTCCAGAATCCACAACAACTCCGGACGCGGTGGCTCTCTCAGCCTTGTGGTGACCGCCATCGCCGCCGAGGCCGAGGTAGCTGAGGAGGAATGCAAAGAAGGAGCTACTGTAGCCACCGTCACCGTGGGTCCGCCCAAGAGAGGCAATCCGCCCAAGAAAGGCACAGCCACTTCGCCTCTCAAGAGGGACAGAGTACGTAGTGTGTTCTTTGCTTGTGTCGAATTGTGAGGTTACTGTCTTAGTTCAATCGTTCAATTCTTTTTTATTGTGTTATCATCGTTTGTCTTTTTCCTTTTTCCTTTTTAATCTCTGATTTTTGTTGTTGGATAGTTGGAAAAATCAAGTAGTGATTTTTATGAGAAGTACGACTTGGTTTTTTTAAGTTTCTCTTCTGAAATTCTCGGAGCTCTTTCTCATGATTTACAATAAGATCTACCTATACCTTGACACCTGGTATAAGTCCGAATTGCGGAGATTGAGTCGTGTTCATATAGTTGCTCTTCTCAAAGTTTTAACAAGCATTCCGTCATCGTTCCTTCTTCTCGCTTGCCCTGGTTAATTTACATCTTTTAAATGCCAGACTAGGTCGAAGAGATTCTTGGAAATTCAGAAACTTAGAGAAAATAAAAAGGAGTATGACCTGAATACGGCAATTTCCTTGCTGAAAGAGACAGCTAGTGGCAAGTTTGTCGAAACTGCTGAAGCCCATATCTGGCTGAACATCGACCCTAAGTACAATGATCAACAGGTGAGGGCGACTGTGAGTTTCTCTTGCTTGCTTCATACGTTGAACTCATGTTTACTTCAGTTAGATATTCCTCATAGTCCAATAATCTCTGTCTCTAGGTGAACTTACCCAAAGGAACTGGACAGGCTGTCAAAGTGGCTGCGCTTACGCAAGGTGGTAGCTCAATCCTCAGTATCATTTTGCTTATTAAGCCGACTCATGCTTTGATGAATGATGGTGAACTCAGAACTGCTATCATATTATCCACTTGTCATCTGAACCGCGTATCAAGCTTTGGCTTGGAAGTAAACATACTTGATGAATTTTCACTGGACAGCAACATAGTCAGTGTTGCTTTGACTCATCATGGAGGTGTCGATTATCTGTAGGTGAAAAGTTCGATGAGGCAAAGAATGCAGGAGCAGATTGGTTGGAGGAGAGGACTTGATAGAACAGATCAAAGGAGGATTCATGGATTTTGACAAATTAATTGCTTCCCCAGATATGATTGCCAAGGTACTTCTCTGCTTTTTATATGACTGGTTATTTGTTTATCCAAAGTTCTGCTTCCATGTGCTTGAAGTAACTTCTAAATCTTGTCCGAGGAAGAACTGTGAAGAAACATGTCTTCTCCCTCTGATAAGTTGTTCTGACAAGTTGCAAATCTTTGATAAGCATATAATTTCGCATTGGTACTGGTGGCTCATCTCATATTATACATCATGATGATGGTTCGGGTGAAATTCAACTTTTAAGGGCTGTGTGTGTGTGTGTGTGTGTTTGTGTCAACATTTCTCAGGATTTGGTAGATTCATTTGGAAGCTGTTACTAAGCTGATTAGAGAACCCGCAGAAAAATAACGAGAGAAAAGAAGGAAGAGAGAAGAAAAAGAGAGGAGAAGAAGAGAGAAAGAAAGAGATTGTAAAATCCAAGAAAGGGGCTCTTGGTTTCTGTGTGTAACAGAAACCCTACACCCATCACGATATATTTATATTAAATATGAATTGTATATGACCATAATGCCCTTATATATGTAAAAAAGGAATAAAACCTAGAAAATAAAAAATAATTCTACTCTAACACTCCCCCTCAAGCTGGAGCATATAGGTCACCCATGCCTAGCTTGGAACAACCAGCAACAAAGGCAGGACGAAACAACGCTTTAGTGAACATATCAGCAAACTGATCTCTAGAGGCAACGTAAGGAGTGGCAACCAACTTCTGCTTCACAGCATCACGAACAAAGTGACAGTCAACTTCTATATGCTTAGTTCGCTCTTGAAAAACAGGATTTCCAGCAATATAAATAGCTGCCTGATTATCACACATCATATCAATAGGATGATTAATAGAAAATCCAAGCTCCTGGAGAAGAGATTTCAACCACAGCAATTCAGCCACAGTTTGTGCCATAGCACGATATTCAGCCTCCGCACTAGATCTGGCAATGGTAGTCTGTTTTTTGCTTCTCCAAGTAACCAAATTACCACCAAGAAAGGTGCAATACCCAGTCGTAGACCGCCGATCACACTTTGACCCAGCCCAATCAGCATCAGAATAGCCAACTAAGGTGGAAGAACCATTCGGTTTATAAATCAGTCCCTTACCAGGAGAGCCTTTAAGATATCGAAGAATGCGACAAACAGCATCCCAATGAGCCTTCTTGGGTGATTCCATAAACTGACTCACCACACTAACAGCAAAAGAAATATCGGGACGTGTAACAGTAAGATAAATTAGTTTCCCAACTAGACGCCGATACCGATGTTTATCTTCAGTATCATCTCCATCATCAACTCCAAACTTTTGATTTGGATCCATAGGAGTATCAACTGGCTTGGAAGCTAGTGTACCAGTCTCAGATAAAAGATCAAGAACATACTTTCGCTGAGACAAATTAATACCTTTCCTACTTCGTAAAACTTCAATACCTAGAAAATACCTAAGAGCTCCCAAGTCTTTAATCTGAAATTGCTGTTGAAGAAAAGATTTAACCTCAGAAATTCCGGTCGCATCACTACCAGAGACGATTATATCATCCACATAAACAACAAGAATGACCACTCCCGACTCCTTCTTGCGAACAAAAACAGAATGATCAGAATAACATTGGTGAAAACCACACTTGGAAATCACTGAACTGAATTTCTCAAACCATGCTCTAGGAGATTGTTTCAACCCATAAATGGCTTTATGTAGCCGGCATACTTTACTGCGATCCTCCCCCTGGGCAACATACCCAGGAGGTTGCTCCATATATACTTCTTCAGACAAATCACCATAAAGAAAAGCATTCTTGACATCCAATTGATATAATGGCCAATCAAAATTCACAGCAAGAGAAATAATAACACGAACAGAATTGAGACGTGCCACGGGGGAAAAAGTCTCAAAATAATCCACTCCATAAGTTTGAGTAAAACCTTTAGCAACGAGCCGAGCTTTGAGACGCTCAACTGAGCCATCCGGGTTATACTTGATAGTGTACACCCAACGACACTTCACCACATCTTTCCCAAGAGGAAGATCAACCAAAGACCACGTTTGGCGGGACACCAAAGCTTCCATTTCTACATCCATAGCTCTCTTCCACTCGAGATGAGACAAGGCCTCAGTGGTAGAAGTAGGAATTGTGTGAGTATGTAATGATAGAGCAAAGTCATGTAATGGAGAAGGAAGATGTGAAAGAGACACATAACGCTCGATAGGGTAAGCAAAAGAGGATTTTTGTGTACAAGAACGAGTACCTTTGCGAAGGGCAATCGGAAGATCGTCCGGACCAGGAGACAAGGAGGGAGATTGAACGGAGGGCACGGAAGAGCTGGAGACCGGTGGTGCCGTAGACTGCTTTCGCCGCTGATATACCTGCAAGGGAGGAGGTACGGAAGGACTAACAGAATCTAAGGGAATAAGTTGTGGAATAGGAGGATCAGCTACAATGTCAGTTGAAAACTCTTTACCCTCAGTAGAATAGTATGGTGTGCCCTCGAAAAAAGTAACGTCAGCACTGACATATTGAGCACAAGTCATAGGATCATAACACCGATATCCCTTTTGAGTACGTGAATACCCGAGAAAAACACATTTAGTAGCACGAGGGGATAGTTTATCAGCACCAGGTCGTAGATTATGGACAAAGCAGACACACCCAAAGACACGCGGGGTAAGAGGAAATAACGGCTTGTCAGGAAATACAATACTGATTGGTGACTGTTGATTGAGGACAGTGGAAGGCATACGATTTATAAGGTAACAAGCAGTAAGGACAGCATCACTCCAAAATGATTTTGGGACATGCATATGTAACAAGAGTGAACGAGCAACTTCTAGAAGGTGACGGTTCTTTCTCTCGGCCACACCATTCTGCTGAGGGGTATAAGTACAACTTGTTTGATGTATAATGCCAAGACTAGAACAAAACAAAGAAATTGATTTTTGTGAGTATTCTAGAGCATTATCTGTTCGCAAAATTTTAAGGGATGTATTAAACTGATTAGTAACTTCACGATGAAATAATTGAAAAACATGTAAAAATTCAGAACGATCATGAAGCATATAGAGCCATGTTAGACGAGAATAATCATCCACAAAAGTAACAAAGTACTTAAAACCATTTCTATTAGCAACACGGGAAGGTCCCCAGATGTCTGAATGAACAAGTTCTAATAAAGTAGATGCACGAGAATCACTACGACTAGGAAAAGAACTACGATGATGTTTCCCAAGTTCACAAGCCTCACACTCGAGTAGAAATTGATTTACACTCGGGAATTATTTGCTGTAACTTAAATAAAGATAAATGCCCTAAACGGGAATGCCATAATAGGGGGGTAATAGGACTAGCAGCTAGACCATTGGAGTCAGCAGTGGAGACACCATCCAGATAATAAAGTCCATCATGTTCATGCCCTCCACCAATCTTCTTCTTTGTCTGAAGGTCCTGAAAAATGCAATAGGAGGGGTAAAATGTAACAGAACAACTAAGATTTTTAGTTAACTGACTAACAGATAACAAATTCAAAGGAAGTTGGGGAACATGTAAAACGGAGGACAAGGATAAGGAGGGTGTAAGTGAAACAGCCCCTGATCCAACCACTTGAGTAGAGGAACCATTAGCTAGAATAACTTCAGGTGAAGGACTAGAGTTATGGTGGGAAGAAAATAATTCTTGCTTACCGGTCATATGACTAGAAGCTCCCGAGTCAATGACCCAAGAGGTGCCAGGAGACAAAGTAGAGAAAAAGGCCATGTTACCTGTACGTGCAAGAGTGGCAGTAGATGAGAAATTGGAAGCCTCCAGTTGTTGGACACGCTTGATGAGTTGTGCGACCGTATCATCCCGAGACGCGGACTCAGAAGAACTACCCCCACTTGGGATAGATGGATTCGTGTTGCCGTAAGACACATTTCCAGCACTCCCTTCAGCCATAGCAGCATTTGCAGTAACTAATCGCTGAGCCCACTCAGGCTTGCCATGCTTGGCCCAACATGTGTCAACAATATGACCAGATTTGCCGCAGTATATACACTGACGGCTATCTCGATCAGAATTTTGTCCACTACGTCCACCACCACGACCGCGACCTCCCCCTAAACCACGACCTCTATTAGAAAATCCACCACGACCACGAACACCACTACTAGCCACAAATGCTGAATTATCTTTAGATGATGTAGAAGACGGAGGGACAATGCGCTGAATCCGACAAAATGCTTCATTCATAGAAGGAACTCTCTCTCCAGCAAGAAGCTGACTCTTCATAGGCTGTAAGTCAGCATTCAAGCCTGATAAAAACTTGGCCACCTGAAATTCAGCTCGTTGTGTCTTTAGTGTCTCAAGATTAGTAGTGATGGGCTGATAAAGATTAAGTTCTTCCCACATGCCTTTCAAAGCACTATAATACTCTCCAAGAGACTTGTCCCCCTGTTTAAAATTAAAGATCTTCTCATAGAGCTCATAGACATGTTTTTGTCTTGTGAGTAACTCTCCATAAGATCATCCCACACTCCCTTGGCAGTTGTGTGGAACATGACATTAGCAGCAATGGATGGTTCCATGCTATTCCATAACCACACCAAAAGTGTATCATTCTCTCTCATCCAGTCACTATAGTCTTTAGAGTTTTCAGCAGGGGGTTCTGTAGTAAGATAATTAAGTTTCCCTTTGGCATTAATATAAACCTTCACAGCTTGAGCCCATAGCAAGTAATTGGAGGATCCATTCAATTTAATGGTGGTAATCTGAACATTGACACTGTCCGTAGAAGACTTAGTGCCATTCATGGTGAAAATCTCAATATAAATATATCTACCACCGATCAAAAAGGCCGAAACTTCAGTGCAAGAAATAAAACAGCAATACCAACATATAATCAGATGCGACTGGCTCCATCAATCAAACAAAGGGATGCTGAAATTTTATAAATATAGGCTGCATAATCAACGAAATACCCTGATCCTTGAATCTGCTGATCAGGAAGTGTTGTAATCCATTGTCACAAACAGAACCTGATAAATCTGATTTCTCCTGATCTTATATGTATCGGGACTTGAAGAGAAAATAGGTAAAAATTGTAGCTTTAGGTGGCTACGCACCAGAGAAGGAATAGGGTTATTAGGGGACTCTCAAACCAGCAATAGGACCAGGGAATCAGGTAGTCAAACCGTGCTCTGATACCATGTTACTAAGCTGATTAGAGAACCCGCAGAAAAATAACGAGAGAAAAGAAGGAAGAGAGAAGAAAAAGAGAGGAGAAGAAGAGAGAAAGAAAGAGATTGTAAAATCCAAGAAAGGGGCTCTTGGTTTCTGTGTGTAACAGAAACCCTACACCCATCACGATATATTTATATTAAATATGAATTGTATATGACCATAATGCCCTTATATATGTAAAAAAGGAATAAAACCTAGAAAATAAAAAATAATTCTACTCTAACAGAAGCTAAAGTAGAAATTGCCTTTCTCTGATAGTGTTTTAGCCGGTCTTATTTGATATGCCTGCAAAATATTCCTGTGCAATTGGTTAAGAAAGAAACTGAAGGTTTATCTAGCTGATCTTTAACTGTTGACTTTTGCTCGTGGTCTTCTTGTTGAACTACTTTCAGGAAGTCGCTATCTATGCACATATCCGAGCTATAAGATTTCGGGTTTGTATTTTCATAAAGTGTTTACCGTGTGTCAGGTTGCCAGTTTAGGAAAGCTTCTGGGACCACGAGGACTCATGCCTCAGGTATAGTCGAACAGGCAAATATCCATGCTTTTTCCTTCTTCAGTGGATGCATCAGATGTACTACTTAGTTCATTTGTTATTCTGCAAACTCTGTCAAGAGGAAGTCCATAAAACATGTAATTGCTTGATTTATTAATGAGATATAGAAAGTCAAAGTTGTGGTGCATTCTATGATCTATGGATGGCAGTTAAGAGAGTAGCCGCAAGGCTAGTATATGTGGCATTGTTGGTTCTTTTAATTAGCTGAAACGTAATTATACAGGCTTCGTGATAGGTAGGAGCAATGACTTTGCCGAATTGTTATTTCAGGCTATTGCAGAATTTAAGCAGGGGAAAGTTGAATTCAGAGCGGACAAGACTGGGATTGTTCACATACCTTTCGGAAAAGTCGACTTTCCCAGAGAAGACCTTGTGAATTTTCTTGCCGCAGTAGTATGTTCTCATGCTCCTATAAGATGAGTTGTTTCGTCATCATGCCGATAGTATACTAAGACTGCGCATGGCAACCATTCTGTGCTCGAAAATAATTTCTAAGCATTTGAAGGCGTTTGGTAACTGCTCAAAATTTTTGTTCTTAGAATAGAAAAAGAACAAAAATGCGTTTGGTAACTACACGAAATTTCTTTTTATTAATAATATTTTAATAATATTTTGAATTTTTTAATATTTATTTCTTTTATTTCTCTTTTTTTTTCATTTCTTTCCCCTTCCTTTCTTGGCCGGTCGGCAACCGGCCACAGGCCAAGGCCGGCGAGGGTGTCGCGGCCCTCGCCGGTGGCGACAGCGAGGTCGGCCTCGCCTTGGCTGGGTGAGGCCGCGAGCCGCCCTCGCCGGCCCTAGCTCGGCGACTGGCGACGGTCGCCGGTGGTCGGTGGGTGGCGGGGCCGAAGAACAATAACAACCAAAAAAAAGAAAAAAAATCAAGAAGAATCAGTTCTGAAAAAATTATTCTAGAATCAAGAAATTACTTTTTTTTTTATTCTTGATTCTGTTTTAAAACTGATTCTGGGCACAATTTTGCAAAAAATTGTCCTCGGGCACAAAAAATTTAACAAACGGATTTCTGTTCCCAAATTGATTCTGGGAACAAAAGAACAAAATCAATCACTATTTGGCAAGTTGCCAAGCATGTCTTAAATATCTGCTGTGTTTCTTCGACAGAAATCTATAGAATCAAACAAGCCATCTGGTGCAAAAGGAGTGTATTGGAAAAGTGCGCACATATGCTCCTCAATGGGGCCATCTATTCGGTTAAACATAAGGGAGATGCTTGATTACAATCTCCCATCAAATGCTTAAACATAAGGCTGTAAATTGTCTTTCCTGGGTCCGTGTTCTTACTTATTTGAGTATTGAGGAATGACATTGTCCATAGAGGGATGGGAAGGTGAGAGAAATCATACGAGGGATTGCATGTCGCAAAGTACATTTCATTGATGGCCTCAAAATAGCTATTTGCTTCTATAGATGGCTGTGGGCATGAGCAAAATACCTAGATGAATTGGGACCTTATTCTCCGTGCTTGCACCTTAAATTAAGGTGATATACCAGCATGTTGTACAGGTGCTTTTTCATGGTTAAAGGGTTTTATTTTATGGAAGTCAATAAACGGCAAGATTAGCAGTATATGAATTTTATTGGGTACTTCGGAATGTGACGTCCAAGAGAAGAGAAAAACCCATGCACATTATGTGCAGAAAACCCTTATGTCTGCCTTTGGCAATTTCAAACATGGCAAGCCAGCAAAATATGGCAATTCTCACAGTAAGTTTCACTTCATGGGGTGATTTGTCTTCCGTAGACGATGTAGACTCCAAGATTGATTGATAAGATCATTATCTACTTATTTTTTTGATAAAAATGTAAGCATCATTTATGAGACGACGTACATAAGCTTAGGGACATTCCCCAGCAAGGAGTCTTCATATATAAGCCAATATTACATTTGTCTTAGAGGGTCTAAAGTTTTTGTAGTGCGTCCTTTGACAAGTTTACGAATTTTAGCCAAGATGTTGATGGCATCGATTGACTTGTGTTAAAAATGTCTATAATTACGCTTTATCCAAATGCAATAGATGGTCACTAGGAAAGATACCTTGAAAAGCCTTAACACCAAATCCTTGCCAAGATCATTATCTACTTCATGGAACAGTAGTGCGTAAAAAGGTAGCCCATCTACGTAAAATACATAGATGAACCACTGAAAATGACTTTTACACCCTCTTGAAGAAAAGTAGTTAGCTTTACGGCTGTGAGTGGTCCTCGTAGACTTCATCCATTCAGAATCCATGATGGAGCCAGAGTAAAGCGGCATTTGGGAAACTTATCATCTCGACTTAGCTGCACTAATCCCTGCTCAATATGCTTTTATCTTTGATCATAGTGCCGGATCAGATGTTTCAGCTTGGACGGTCAATTGAGCAGGAAACATTTTAGGTGCGGATCAGCAAAAGAGAAAAATAAGGCGCAATTAGAAGGAAATTTCGCAAGGTTTTCCCGTTATCCCTTAGATTTGAGACAGTGTTCAACAGGTCTGACTCTTCAGCCGGAGCTCAATGCGGAGGCCAAACCATTATCATTTACTATTTAGATTAGTTGACAATACAATGCCAAGTCATTCAACTACAATCTATACAAAGAACAGAGTGCGGCAATTTGTCACCAAGCAGCAATGTCAATAGCATCCCATGAGAACCAGGGGCACTACTAACTGACATGTTAAATACTATAGTGCCCGTAAATCCAGATGCAACCTTATTTTTCTATACAATAACTAAGAAAACCCTAATGTCCAGCACCAAAACTTAAGAGGCATATTCAACACAAAACTGACATGTAGGCAGAAAATGTCTCACATCACACTACCAAATGTTATTGCATCCATGCAATAAATATTGTAGAGAGATCAATATCAGCATCGACTTTTGCCAACCAAGCCTGTGACTGAACGCCTACACTCACCGCTGCTCCACACTGCATCAGCACAACATAATAAGTAGAGCTTCAACGAGACTTTATAGGTAAAAATGAGAATAAGAGTGCACAAATATCAAACAAAGGGCAAACTAAACATTCTGATAAACAAATGGTGGTGTCTGACCTTTCGAAGGCTGCTCTATCCAAGGCCCATTCATTATATTCAGGATGCTACATGCTTCGCTGTATTCCAAATCCGGTAGCAACTTCGGAGTAAGAAGAAAACACCTGCCCCATTGAACAAATTATTTTATTAGCAACTTCGGAGTAAGAAGAAAACACCTGCACCATTGGACAAACTATTTTATTCCTCTCTCTCTCTCTCTCTCTCTCTCTCTCACTCTCTCTCTCTCTCTCCCCGTGACAAAACCAAACAGAAATGTTTTCTTCCTTGGCAAGGAAATTAACTAATCTTTCATAAGTACAGGCTACCAAACCAAATAGCATTGTCTATTTAATCTTGAACAGAAAAAATCTGTATATGAAAGATATCAAGCATTCTTACTATACTGCATACCATGCTCAAAATTGGACCTTTACATTCCACACATTGGGGGATGAACGGAATCAACAACGTATCTAGGCTTTCCTAATAAATAAATGCGGAAGTTATCTGCATCACTCGTAGGTTTGCTTACTGGGGTGTATTGGGTTGGCTGGCAGATCTGACTAATTGCTGAAACATCTTTCTTTCATTGATAGGGTCCATTCCTGGAAGAACCCAAAGATATCAGAGAAAATGTTCCTAGATATTATTCAAGTCAACAGCTCAAAATTACCAAGAGGTGGCAAAACCTTGATTTATCTCATCAACCACCCTAAATGGGCAGTTAGTCAGGTCTTGAAGGGAAACAAGATAAAGAATAGTTGATACAGAGCGTTCCTGTATTTCAAAAATATGTTACCCACTCCTGTCATGCTTTAAGCAATGAAAAATTAAATCTTTATACTACCAAGTAACCCTCCAGATTGGTGGTGAGCGCTAAGAACTTGAAGTTGTCCAGCTTGCCTGATTTACCATACAAGAGGATTAAGATCAGAATAAACAATGGAAACTGTATATAATAATACCTGTATAAGAGTGACTTAGAAAAGCACTCCGTGTAAGGCAAGAGTAATACAGCGGCTCTATGGCAAGACTGAATAATAGTGCATTCCATGTAGAAACTGGAAAGCAAGTGCTTAAACTGAAGCAGTTTCTTCTTTGGTAACCCATGATTGTAACATATTTCACAGTATGGAAAGACTAAAATATAACTAAAAAATCATGTAAGAGTGACCAGTGCTTTATTTCTGAGTTAAATCGTATCCTTCCGAACTTTGACTCCATAAACCTTTTGTGAAAACCTGAGAAATTACCATTGAAGAAAAAGATAATAATTCTGCTTCCACATTCCATTGATCTCATAATAACTACTCTGTTTCAAGAATCCCACTTAAAGCAAAGAAAGCAATTTGCTCCCATTTGTTGACCAACTGATGGCCGGAACATTGAACATCCTTTGAACTACCAAATTCATTAACATGATAATTACAATCCTCCCATAGAGTCCCAAAGGTCTCCATAAAGATATTTGACGGTGGTAGCATAACTGATCAGGTTGACGATACTCACATTAATAGTTACATCAATTCATTTTCTTGATATAACCCTGAAACTGAAATACGTAATTAACTGAATAGGAATGATTTCGGATAAACTAATTTACTTTGATAGCCCAAAAGCTTAAACTATTAAATAAAGGTAGATTACATGCATATAAAGCTAATATAAACTCCGACGACAAGCAATATGGGATACTTTAACACACCTTCTTACATGCATACAAGACTGCAAACACGTGCAATTGAAAAAAGAAGACACAAGCAAAATAAACCTTGAGGCAGAACTTGACTCTATAACCATGTTAGAAAGTCCAATCCAAAACGATAAACTATTAAATGTAGGGAGGTTGTGTGCATGTAATGCTCATATAAACCCCGTAGAGAAACAATGTGAGATAGTGTAATAAATTTTAAGCCATCGATGGATCATAGAAGCAACTTGTGCCAAAATAGTTTTCAAGTCAGGCACACGCTTCTTCACATTGATCTTGATATTTCCTCGATAAAGATTCCTCTTGTATACAGGCAATAAGTTCATTCAAAAGTCAGTTAAAACATGAAGCAAAGTCGCACAGACTTAATAGAAACTACGGTAAGCTCGAATCCATTTACCTGAATTTCACTTTTATAAGTATTCCTTATAGATCAAAGTCCGAGCCATGCTCATCTGGACAATACCATTGAATAAGCGAGTATGTAATGATTCCAGAAAAAAAAAATCATCATTAGAATCACATACACACCCAATGAAACCTCCCCTGCAACAGCCATCTCTTGGAAATTACGACTAAAAGTTTCATTAATCTGACTCACAATATTTCTCAAGGTAGGCAGCCAATATTCCTGCAGATAGTTTCACATCAGAACTTCTACAGAGAAAATGAACTCATGAGAAAGCTGGTAGAAGCAATCCTGTAGTTAACACATGCATCTTGGACAAAAACCAAATGTTGACAGTGCAAACCGGAAAACAAACAGTTACCCATAATGACAAAAGAAAAGGAAAGAAAAACAACACTGACAGAATTGAAAAAATAATCATAACAAGTAACAGTTAAATGCTTGAAACAATGTTGCACTTGTCTTGTCTTGATGACTGAATGCTTTCAACACTTGTGACCATTCACAAAATTTTACATAGGCTTATATGGCAAAATGCCCAAAACTTAAGCCCTCCACCTAGTAGTTGCACTTTCAGTTTGCTATTGGTTTTATATTACATAAACATCCAAAATACCAGGAGACAAACTTAACAGGGAAAATGGAGCTCCTTTTTTTTTTTCATTGTATAATCAAGAAAAGCCTGAAGGATCCTCACATTAATATTCTAATCCATTTTTTTGTACCCATAATTTTCTTCACCAGCATCGCTGGAACCAAACAGTGAATAGGTCCTCGCTGGAATTTCATTCCCCGAAGGAAAATCTATCCAACCAAACAAACTGTTTCAATATGATTTCTACTTTGGATCATGAAACTGTAAGACTTGACCCCCCATTGCTTCTCTTTTCAACAAAACTAGGTTTTCACCAAAAACTGCGTTAAATGGAGACTGTAAACAGTAATTGCACAATTTATAGATAAATATCCACAAAAGCATAGGCATCATCAGAATATAATGTAGAATTATCCATGAAGTATAACAAAGTCAATTGGTTCAGGCTTTCGATTTACCCTATCATATGACTTATTATGTAATGCCTATCATTTGTTAACACACCCAACGAAGTGAGTAATTGCAAAAACTTAAGATGGCAAATATTATAGTGATATATACAACAATTGGGCCAAGTTTTAGCACTTATGAGAAAAAGGATCATTGCATTAATTAAGCGACATTGCCTTAATAATAAATGTTATAATACAGTACCAGGACTTTACTTTGCATGAAACCTCCTGGATGCATAACTGAATGGAAACAGCAATTTCTAGTAAGATCATGCTCAAATTTGGCAAAAAAATCTACTCATCATATATGCCAACTTGTACATTCAGATAAAACTGTAGAGGCCATTCATACATAGTGAAGATAAATGTATATACAGGCGTGCTACATAGTAAGCATTTCAGCTTTGAGACTAATAGTTAACCCATCCAGAAACAACTTCAAGCAACAACTAAAGCCCTCACCTTAAGGGCATTTATTTCTGCTAAACATCTTGTCAGTTCCCTTTTATCAGCTTCATGTTTCCTTGCAATTGCCTCTATCTGTAAATTAAGTGAAGTTACGGCAGAAGTAGCATATGTTTGATACTAATGAAACAGCAAGAACAAGAGTTGCCTGGCGCTGACGATCCTCGTATTCTGCCAATATATTCGGGTTTAGAAAGAGAATTGAATACGCTTGAGAAATATTATCTTGTATAGCAGCCTCCAGTTCCTCAACAGTAGTTGGCATCTGCACACAAATCCGTTACCCTCTGAGGCAAATATACCAATATTGCCAAGTGAACTGCTCAGTAAATCTAAACCTAAACTGATAGCTTAAGCATTTGGGTGAAATTATAAGCAAGTACCAACCTCAAGGAATGCCTTTTCAAGTTCTGGAGTAATAGCTGTGACTGATTCTGCCTGCTGCTTGGCAGCAGCTAGCTGCCGCCTATGATCTTCTACCTCCTTCTTACCTGATGATAAGCGAATTGCAAGTTTGCCAGAGGTAAGCACATTTAAACAGCAATTGAAATTCTCATCCAACAATTAAACAGCTGCCGAATCCTTGCAAATTAAAGTTTCTGCTGAAATCCTTGAAGCCTGGATAAGAATGATTGGTAGAGGTAAACAGAGCCACTTGCAAAAAATTGCCACTGTTGTGCATTAGTGTTGGCCCATATCTGTTGAGAGAAAAAACTGAACCGAAGCCAAAATTACAATATTACCCTTATTGCTACAATACGTAAAATAATAAAGGAAATAGACAAATATGCCCCTATTAGCCAAGTAATCTCAACACTCCCCCTCAAGTTGGAGCATAGATATCACACATGCCCAACTTGACTAAAACAAGATGAAACAATTTACTCCCCAATCCTTTAGTCAACACATCAGCAAGTTGATCACTGGACTGAACAAAGGGCATACAAATTAAACCACTCTCCAACTTCTCTTTGATAAAGTGCCTGTCAATCTCCACATGTTTTGTACGGTCATGTTGTACAGGATTGTGAGCAATACTAATGGCTGCTTTATTATCACAATATAGCAGGATATGAATAGGAACAGATACACCAAGATCTTCAAGTAATCCTTTAAGCCATAACAGTTCACAAACTCCATGTGCCATTGCACGAAATTTTGCTTCAGCACTAGATCGAGCAATCACATTCTGCTTTTTGCTGCGCCAAGTCACAAGATTCCCTCCTAAGAAAGTACAATACCCAGAAATAGACTTTCGGTCAGGAGATCCAGCCCAATCAGCTAGATCAGATCAAGGGAAGAAAAAAATCGATTTTTTCAAGGTTTTGAAAACTTGAAAAAAATCGATAATTCTAATTTATCCCAAAGAATCTAAAAAAATATGGTGGTCCACGAACTGCAGTGCTTTGGTCTTCACACACGAGAGAATTGTAGGCCAACGGCAACGTAGAAACAATTCCAAACAAGAAGATCCAAAAAATCGCAGAAGAAGTTGAACCACCTATCGCGGACTCATTAGTGCTGCCCTACACTGTGAAAGAGAGCAAAGGAGAAGATGAGAAGGAACTGCGGTGGGAGAGAGTGAAGGTGTGAAGAGAGGACAGAAAGGTTGCGCAGAGGAGAGATTAGGTTAGGGTTTCAGTTTAGATCTGGCTCTGATACCATGTTGAGAGAAAAAACTGAACTGAATGCTTGGTTAGGTTTATGTGACCCCAAGCTATCTATTTACAATAAAGCCAAAAGGCCAAAGTTACAATATTACCCTTATTGCTACAATACGTAAAATAATAAAGGAAATAGACGAATATGCCCCTATTAGCCAAGTACTCTCAACAATATCTACATGAGGTTAAGAATTCTTGAAAAAGAATTCCAGTTACTTATTTAGCATTAACATTAACAGAATACCCTAAATATCTATATTTCATTTAGATCCCCCAAGGTTTTGAGAAAGTAAGAAACCTTCTGTGATCTCGTTTTACTTTTACAAGTTTCTCTTTTATATGATGTATATAATCTGTTAAATTATTTTCTGACATCTTCTCAAGATAGCATGTCGACATGTTGTTAATACCCTTTCGTGTGTAACTCCCATGTAGTGTGCAGGTCTAATACTAGTTTGACGAGGGAAAATATATGAAAAAAGAACTTCAATCAAAAGGAATAAAATCAAAGAACACTCACAATACTCAAGGTGCAATGATGCTTGCAGCGCAAACTTCTCATGCTCCTTGAGACTGATTTCCATTTCTCTAATCTAAACAAATAGAACAGGAAATACCAAGAAGTAAGATTTAAGATGATATTAGCCCAAAAAAACTATCCATGACAGATTAAAGATGATATTAACCAAAAAAATTATCCATTACAAGCCAAAAAGAGAATAGAAAAGAAACACTTTGAGAGGTGAGACTTGAAAGCCAAAGATGGAAGAGACACGGTAGTTATGGGAGCTTGAAATATACTAGGAGTCTTCTAAAGATGAAAAGCAAAACCAACACTATTGAATCACTTCATTTTAGGTCATCCATTTTCCCTCCCTTGAGCATGCAAAATGACTGCTGTGAAAATCCACATGAAAAACTAAAAACTTGACTAGTGACCTGCTAAGGTTTTCCTACAAGAATTTAAAACAAAAAAAGTTTTCCCTTCATGGAACTTGTTCTAAATTGCTATTACATGAAAAATATTCAAGAGCAATACTCAATTAAAACATCGATTGGTACAACACTCTTTTTTATGTTACAAGTATCAGAGAATGCAACACTATGAGATGGAAAAATCGGTACAAGAACTCAATAATCGCTTCAAAACAGTAGAGATGTATAAGGTTGAGACTCTGATCCTTCAAAGTATCTTTTATTGCGCTGTCTTGTCTCCAAAGCAAGCCGCACTCCAAAAATTCTTGGGAAGATGAGACACGATGTAAGGATTTCAACACTGAAACAAATGAATGATGGTTCTCAGGATACCCAAGACAAATTGCCGAAGTTGAGAAAGAACCTCCAGTATTGTTGAGACAAATCACAATGGAGAAATAATTTACGAGTGGATTCTCCCGATGCTTTGCACAAACAACACTAGTCTACTGAGACCAACTTCCGCTTCCTGAGACAATGAGGAGATTTTATTCCAAGTCCTTCCAGCAGAAGGAGATCTCAGGTGGGACATTCAAAAGCCAGACAGCTTAAGCAGAAAGGAGGCTGGAGGGGTAGCAAAGAATTTTCCAATAGCTAGGTAATAAGACTTAACAGAGAAAACTTCACTTTTTAAAGAGATTCAGCTTATCTTTCCCACAGCCTCTAATCATAGCATTAGAAAGGGACAAAAAGAAAGAACAAACAGAATCATGTTCCCAATGATTAAGACAGGACACCACTTAACAGAGGGTGAAACAAGAAGGGAACAAGAATCATGAGGAAAATCGACAGGAGAAATGTCACTGAGCAGTAAACTCCACAACCATTGCCAACATTGAATTGATGGATGAAAGTATCCCGGCCCTTTCCAATGTGTTTCCATATGCCGAGACCAGACCGGCAAGACACTTTCAGAATTCTCAATGAACTTTGATGCAGAAGAGGAATGAAGGCAGGAATAAAGAATGAAGCTGCATACGTAAGACAGCAAACCCAACCCAAAAAGGGGAAAAAGGAAAATTCACATCTTTGACTGCTAGAGCTACCTTAGTAATTTGAGAAGGATGATAGTCTGACATATTAGAAAAATAAGGAAATATTCTCAGATAAATTGGCCATAGGTTACTATGAGTCGTATGAGATTCAAGTGAAATATATATCCTCCAACTTGAAATATCTTCAAATGGTTAATAAGACAACCTGAGACTGATAAAGATCAATACCTAGTAACTTCTTATACACCATGAAGAACAACTCTGCTAAAGAGCACATAGATCATAGAAAGAAATGAAACTAAAAGTAGCTAACGATCAAGAGGATCCACTTAAGCTTGTTGAGAATGACTATTGCAACATGCCATATGACAGATTATTGACATTTTCTTTGGCAGCAAGGAAACAAAATTCCACGGAGAAAGTAGGAGTAGAAAACACAAATGAATGGCAATAAGGTCATTGATATGAAGCTCCAGATAAATGTACTAGCGCTACTATTCTTAAATTATCATACAGGACCCCATTGCGGTCTCTCTAGCTTCATTTCCATTTGTTCCCCTTCAATTCACAGAATGTGAAAGAAAAACATAATGGATTTGTCGTAGGCAAACAAAAGAAATGATGCATCGTATAGCTATGGCATGGTGAGTACCTTTGCATCAAACTCAATAGAAGCCATATGTATATCGGCAAAACTTCTTTTGTGAGAAAAAGCCTCACCAAGTAATTCCTGCAGAGTGCAAACAGCAAACTACGAATCTGACATTCCTAAGAAAATGAGACAGGCTAGATGTCAATGTTTTGAGGAAATTCTAGCACAAAACAGCAACAAAATATATTGCAGAGGTAATATTCAAAAGGCAAAAGAAGCACAGAGCTGGCGCTTCAAGGTCTCTCTAGACCTGCACATGAAGTGCACATTTGTATCACTCAGCATTAAATCCAGCAGCCTGCTCAGCAAGCTTTTTCACAATAGTATCCAGGTCATCCTCCTCCTGCAGAGAAGCCAATTTCTTTTCCCTTTGATCTGAAATTGGTTAATGAAACAACCATCAAAATCATGAGCCAAACAAATAATGAAGAGATATCCTCTTAATAGGATTTGTTAATTTGAACTTACCAACACGATTTACCATTTCTTGCTTCTTTCTATTGCGATGATTATTAGTATTGACAATCTCCTCCTACAAGATATTAACAGTAAATAGTCTTTCATTAATGGGTCGCAAATAACGTCCACTATCAAGTCTATCTGAAATTGGCACTCATATATCAAAAACCACTCCAATTAAGGAAACGATGGCACTTTTTTACAAAATAACAGATGCCAATGACAAAAACAAACATAAAATGGAAGTTCCATTTCTTTTTCTGCATACACGCCGCTTGCAAAGCTTCGAAGCTTCATCCTCTATCTGTCTTATGTCAGACTGGAGTGGTTTCAGACTCCTCTAAATCACTAATACGATCTTCCAGGTCCTTTTTCCTGGATCGCAGCCTTTCTATTTCGCCGGTATCAGAACCTATGCAAATGGTGTGGAGACAAAATTTAGCAAACAGAATGCAACAAATATAAGATATTGATCTATGAAGTCTCTAGGATACATACTACACAAGAGAAGACGCGCGCAATCAACTGGCTCCACACTCCCTGAAACATGATTACCATATCTAGACCTTGACCACCTGTAGTGATTATCCGGAGTCCAAAAATATAAAATTCCCAACTTCGAAACGTCATCTGCCTTCTGATCAGTTTCTGCTGTTCCAATGTACTCATGAAACGAGAACACAGTGGTTAGGCCGAACAAAAGGGTTCTGTCCATTACTTAAAATTAACCAACTCCCTGCTACTGAGTTTCTTTTCTTCGTATTCCAAAACTGACTGCTGTGGAAGGCTTAAACATACCAAGTATTCCAGACCAAATTGACTGATCATAAACTCCTTGACAGCATCAGGAGCATCAAAGACTTGGTCGACCCGGAAAAAAGGAATTTCAGGTTTCTCAACATTAAACTGGCCTGTCAGTTTGTACCTTCTCTGGAATGTGAAGAGGTCCTTTATGACGACCACTTTTACCCACATAATTCAATACAGGAACATCAAATGGCCGGAGATTTTTTACAAGGAAGTCTCGATCCCCAGAATCTTGAGTTATGAAAGACTGAAATCACATAAGTACATTATCCAATGGGGTGAGAAATTATCACTGATTGAAGAGAATATACCAAATGGAGGGATGAATAACACAAAATATAAATAAGGACTGACCATATGGAAATGCAGGGACAGTTTTGTGACATTCCGAATTTCGGCCCATAGTTGGGATTTATAAAACGTGTAATTCGTCAGTGTGCTTATAGTAAAATCTCGCCCGGAACCGATCACTCTCGGTTATTGTTTTAAAATTGAGATTTCGCTAGAATCGCGCTCGATCGAATTTGGCCGTTATTTAGACCCCGAACTTGATGATCGATTTTCGGGAGTTTCGGACGAAATAAATTGGACGGTGTCAATATTATCGTAGCGGCGTTGAGATTGTCAGAATAATGGAAAAAAGGGGAGTTTTTGACCGGTTGCGAATTTGGACTAGTAGACCTCCCTCGATATAGTTTGATTTAATTAATTCGGCCTTTGTCCCTTTTTATATGCGAGGCTTATTTTGGACCGGTAGATCGCTTTCGATTTTGAAATTGGGTCATCGGATCGCATTTAATATTTGATTGAAGTTAAATTTTTTATTGTTTTCTCTCTCTCTCTCTCTCTCTCTCTCTCTCTCTCTCTCCCCGGTCACCTCCCCCGCGCACGTCTATCCCTTCTCCCCCGTGTCGACCCATCCCTTCTCCTTCTCTCTCTTCCTTTTTCTTTTTCTTCTTCCTTCTTTCTTCTTCTTCTTCCTCCTCCTTCGCCGCTCGATCGTTTCGCTCGCTCGCACCAGCCCGACGCCGACCGAGCTCACCTCCAGCCCCGTCACCGTCGCCGCCGCCGTCGCCTGTCGCCCGACCGAGCTGTGCCGCCGCTCGTCGCCCGCGACCGTCGCTCGTCGGCTTTGTCCGCCCTGTCGCCGGCCCCGTCCCACGCGCACGCGAGCAAAGCAGCTTGCCGGCCGCGCCCGCCGTGGTCCGGCGTTGCCCAGCCGTCCGCCGGCCTGTCCTCCGTCGCCCGGCCACCCGAGACGCCGCCGTGCCACCTCCGGCCGCCGCGCGACCCCCTCTCCCCCTGTTTTTCTTCCTCCCCGACGCCTCCCCTGTTTTGGGCTCTCCCCGGCGCCGCCTCGACCAGCAGCCGCGCGCCGCCGTACCGGCCGCCGTCGCTGCCCCGTCTACCACCACCTAGCCCCGGCGACCCTGCCCAGCCAGCCCGAGAGTGCCCCGAGCCGTGGCCGAGCCCGCGCCCTTGCTCGTACGGTTCAGCCGAGGGGGGGGGGGGAGGGGCGTCACTGTTCATCCGGGCCCGTACTGTTCATTCCGGGGGTACTGTTCATCCGGGGCCCGTTACTGTTCATTCCGAGTACTGTTCATCCGAGGCCCATTACTGTTCATTCCGAACACTGTTCATCAGGGCCCGTTACTGTTCATTCGGCACTGTTCATCCGGCCCGTTTTTGAGCCCGTGCGGGTTTTTCCCGAGCCAAATTGAAGTAAGTGACTTTCTAAACCCTACCTAGTACTTTGGGTATTTTATAGGCTTGTCTCGGGTTTAGAATGGCTAGGGCGTGTTTTAATTTAATTATATTATGATATAATTGTGCTAATTGGATTGGATAAAATAATGTGCATGATTTGGGTGATCGTACATGGCCGACTTGAACGTTGGGTTTGTGGATTGACGTGGCGAATTGTGAATATGGATCGTTTGATGTAATTGGCGTGAAATTGATTGAATTGAATGGCGTGTGCATGCCTGTCGATTATAAGCCCGGATTGATCGGAGGGCTACGGACTTGGGACGTGTTGACGGCGGTCCGTGTGAAGGCATGAATGGCCGGTGTGCCAAATGGATGCGGGCTTGAGACGTGTTGACGGTGGCCCGTTAGAGGTGTGTTGGACCGGGACGTATTTACGTCGGTCATTGGAAATTGAGCCCGGATTGATCGGAGGGCTACGGACTTGGGACGTGTTGACGGCGGTCCGTGTGAAAGCATGAATGGCCGGTGTGCCAAGTGGGCCTGAGGCGCAGTGGCGCGGGCAGTGAGAATGGACCTGAGGCGCAGTGGCGCGGGTCGTGAGAAAGATGTTCGGCCACGCATGCGAATTGAGTGATTGAATTGGCTGGTTGAGCGTGTGATTGAATTGGCTGGTTGAGCGTGTGATTGAATTGGCTGGTTGAATTAGTTGGATTGATTGAGTGCAAGTGTGGTTGGTGTTTGAGCGGTTGTGATGTGCTATTTAATTACTATTATTGTATTATCACGTTGTGACTAACGTGTAGAGTTGGCATGGGCTTGATGACGAGGTAAGTGCAATGATGCGAATTTTATATATTATGGGGTAGATTGCATGTACGACTTGTCTGGGTACGCATTGGCCTACGTGGGGTATAGGGGGTTGCTTATTGAGACTCGTTCTCACGGTTATTATATAACCATTTCAGATCCGCGACCGTGATCGATTCGGAGATGCCGCCAGAGCTCCACAGGGATTGAAAGATAGATCATTTACCCTGTCTTTTGAGTACCTTTTGTAGAGGAGATAAGTTTGTCAACCACCGCCCCCTTTTGAAAATTGTGGTTTTAAATTTGGTAGACTGAGTTATTGTTTTGTATTAATGACTGCTTTATGAAATTATTGTTTCGTGCTATCCTTTTGTCATCTTGTTAGTTGTCTGGGTTGTTTTATTTTGCTTCCGCTTGCGTAGTTCGTTTGGGTCGGCGACGCGTCCTGGGACGTCGCTTTCAATACGACCGTGGAAGGGGTGTCGCGAGCCCGTTGGGGTTCGGGGCGTGACATCCCCGTTGATTTGGTATCAGAGCAAGGTCAGCTCGATCCCAGTGGTCGAAACCGGAGTGATAAGGAGCGATGACTTTGGGGTAGCCAGTTAGGGAGATTTGTGTGCAATGCGTACCCCAGACTGTGTGATTATGATTTGATAAGTGATTTTTATGCAATAATGTGTGAGGTGCGGTGGCCAGACTTGAGGTAAGTGCACGAACTATGTTGGTTGTGATTGGTTGTCGGTTGTGATTGGCTGCCTGCTTAGTGAATTATTGTTGTGATTCGCTGCCTAGGGCTTTAGACTGGTAGAGTTGGCCTAGGTTTTTAATTCCTGCGTGGAACTTAGCAGGTGAGCGTTTGTGAGAATCGGTACGATGAGCAGTCAAGGTCGAGGTCGAGGTAGGGGTCGAGGTAGAGGTCGAGGTCGAGGTCGAGGTCGCATAGCCCCGTTAGCTGGAGTTATGGAGGATAATAGAGTGGATGAAATCTGGAGGGCGCTCGAAGAAGCAGGAATATTATCTGGTAGACAGACGGGGGAAAGAAGTGCTAATGTCGCCGCTGCAGCTGCCAGCGAGATTGTTGGGAATAATGGAGATCAAGGGAATAATGTAATTGGTGGAAATCCTGGTCCAGTGCGAGTAAATGCGATCAGGCCAATGTCCAAGTTGGTCGAACAGTTTCTGAGGTTGAAACCCCCAAAGTTTGATGGGAGAGGTGACCCCGAGGCTACACCGAGATGGGTAGAAGAGCTAGAGAAAGCTTTTGAGGTGCTGGGGTGTACTGAGGAAGAGAAAGTAACCTTAGCAGTCTACCAGCTTCAGGAAAATGCCAGCGATTGGTGGAGAGCCACCAGAGGTCAAGTGTTCCCCGCTGGTACTGCCCCAAATTGGACCGTTTTTACCGAGACCTTCAACGGCAAGTATTTCTCGGAAAGTGCCCGAGAACAGAAATTGGCCGAATTCATGAGACTCCGCCAAGGTCAGAGGTCAGTAGATCAGTATGAAGCCGAGTTTGCAAGGCTGTCCAAATTTGCCCCCAGAATGGTGGAGGACCCAATGGACAAAGCTAGGAGGTTCCGGGATGGGCTGAAACCGGACCTTCGCAGTCAGATGATCTCATTGAACTTGAGGGGCTATAACGAGATATATGAAAGGGCCCAGGCAATTGAGCGAGATCAAACGGATCGGGCCGCCGCTTCTGGATCGCGGTATGCCCCGACTAGGGATGACCGTCAACTTGGGAAAAGGCCCATGGCAGGAAATAGTCGCTTTGTCCCTCCCGTTCGGAGGAATATTGGGAAGCCAAACCGTTATCAGAACGCCCCATGTAGGCTATGTGGAGGAAGGCACTGGAATGGATCGTGCCCAAATAGGAGCGGAGTCTGTTTTGTATGTGGCGGAAGGGGCCATCAGATGAAGGACTGCCCCAACAATAGGCAGGCTGGGTCGCCTGCACTCCCGCCGCCGCCGCCCCGGAATGGAAATCAAACTAGAGCTATCCAGCCGGCCAATCAGAATAGGCCGCCGGCCCAAGGCCGGGTATATGCAATGGCAAGGAGGGAGGCTCAGGACGCGCCTGGCGTGGTCACAGGTACTGTCTCTCTCTGTGATCATGCTGCATATGCCTTGTTTGATCCGGGGGCGTCGCATTCATTTATATCTGAGCAGTTCGTTAAATTATCTGGGATTGAGCCGAAATCGCTTGATGTTATGCTGTGTGTTACTACTCCACTGAATGATAAAGTGCTGATTGCGTTTGGATGTCCCGATTGTAAGATAGTGATCGGTGATAGGGAAGAAAGGATAGATTTGGCGGTTTTATCTATGCATGACTTTGATGTGATTGTCGGTATGGACTGGCTAGTCAAACAGAGAGCTGTTATGGACTGTAGTAGCAGGATGATCCAATTTAATCCAGTTGGACATCCTAGATTTGAGTTTGTGGGAAACCGAGGAGGAACCTCGATCCCTTGGATTTCGTCGCTCGAGGTAGCCAAGCTTCTGAATGAAGGGTGCCAAGGATTTCTGGCAAATGTAGTTGATTCTACTGCAGGAGAGCCGAGGCTAGAAGACATAGCCGTGGTGTGCAATTTCCCTGATGTTTTTCCTCAGGAATTGCCGGGACTGCCACCTGATAGAGAAGTGGAGTTCGTGATTGAGTTAGCCCTAGGGACGGAACCAATCTCGAAAGCGCCCTATAGGATGTCACTGTCTGAATTGAAGGAATTGAAGGTCCAAATGCAGGAGTTGCTAGATAGAGGCTTTATCCGCCCGAGTGCGTCTCCATGGGGAGCACCGGTGTTATTCGTGAGAAAGAAAGATGGATCTTTGAGGTTGTGCATAGACTACAGACAGTTAAATCAGGTGACCATTAAGAATAAGTACCTACTACCAAGGATAGATGACCTATTTGATCAGTTGCAAGGAGCATCGATGTTTTCAAAGATCGACTTGAGGACGGGGTACCATCAACTGAGGATTAAAAAGGAGGATATCCCAAAGACGGCATTCAGGACGAGGTATGGGCACTATGAATTCACGGTAATGCCGTTTGGACTGACTAATGCCCCTGCTGCTTTTATGGACTTAATGAATCGGGTATTCAAGGAGTTTTTGGATCAGTTCGTCATCGTCTTCATAGATGATATTTTGGTGTATTCAAAGAGCCCCGAGGAACATGAGGTACACTTGGAAAAGGTTCTACGAACGTTAAGAGAGCATGCACTGTATGCTAAGTTTAGCAAGTGCGAGTTTTGGCTGAACCGAGTAGCATTTCTTGGGCATGTAATTTCCGGAGAAGGAATCTCCGTGGATCCGGCAAAGATTGAAGCAGTGATGGATTGGCCGAGACCGACGACGGTTACTGAGGTTCGAAGCTTCTTAGGACTGGCAGGTTACTATAGACGATTTGTGGAAAGATTCTCAGCAATAGCCACTCCATTGACAAGGTTGCTTAAGAAGGAGACTAAGTTTGAATGGACGGAGAAGTGCGAAGAGAGCTTTCAGGAGTTGAAGCAGAGATTGACGACTGCGCCAGTGCTAACGATCCCTTCAGGTTCGGGAGGATATGAGATTTACAGCGATGCTTCGCTCAAAGGATTGGGATGCGTGCTAATGCAACATGGAAGGGTGGTTGCTTATGCATCGCGTCAGTTAAGGCCTCATGAGATGAACTATCCAACTCACGACTTGGAATTGGCAGCAATTGTTTTCGCACTTAAGATTTGGAGGCACTATTTATATGGAGAAAGGTTCCAAATTTATACGGACCATCAGAGCCTCAAGTATTTATTTTCGCAGAAAGAATTGAATATGAGGCAAAGGCGTTGGATGGAGCTTTTGAAGGACTATGACTGTGATATTTTGTATAATCCCGGAAAAGCCAACCGGGTAGCGGATGCCTTAAGCCGGAAATCGAGCATCGCGCAATTAATAGTCAAAGAGTGGATTTTATTGGAAGAAGCGCGAGACTCAGAGTTTAAGTTCGAGGTAGGACGCCTCTCCAGTTTGGTGGCAACGTTAAGGATTGAACCGGAAGTGCAAACCAAGATTAAGGCGTTACAGTCTACGGACCCTGAGATTCAGAAAATTCTGGAGATGGATGGCACTAAGAGGAAACCGGACTTCCAAGCGTCCGAGGACGGAATTCTTAAGTTTCGAGGACGGTTGTGCGTGCCCGATGATTTGGAACTTAAGGAAGAGATTTTATCGGAAGCTCATAGGAGCAATTATAGCATTCATCCGGGCAGCACGAAGATGTACCAGAATCTCCGACAGCACTATTGGTGGAACGGAATGAAAGCGGATGTGGCCAGGCATGTGGCTAAGTGCTTGACGTGCCAACAAGTGAAGGCACAGCATTGTAAACCTGGTGGGATGTTGCAACCGTTGGAAATCCCAGAATGGAAATGGGAACATATTACAATGGATTTTGTAACGGGATTGCCAAGAAGCCAGAGGGGACACGACTCTATTTGGGTGATAGTGGACAGATTGACAAGTCGCGCACTTCCGGCAAAGGCGAAAGGATTTTGAGCTAGAAAAATACGCAGATTTATATGTACGGCGGGTAGTCCGATTGCATGGAGTACCGGTATCGATCACTTCGGACCGTGATCCCGGTTTCATCGCGAATTTTTGGAAAAGTCCGCAATTGGCCATGGGGACTAAGTTGCAATTCAGTACGGCCTATCATCCTCAGACGGACGGCCAGTCTGAAAAGACGATTCAGACATTGGAAGACATGCTGCGAGCATGTGTTTTGGATTTTAAAGGTGGTTGGGAGGAACAGCTGCATTTAGTCGAATTCGCCTATAATAACAGCTTTCAGCAGAGTATTGGGATGGCGCCGTTTGAAGCACTTTATGGCAGAGCGTGTAGAACACCGTTGTGTTGGGATGAAGTGGGGGAAAGAAGTATAACGGGTCCAGAGTTGGTTCAACAATCGGTAGAAACAAAGAAAGATTATCCGGAAAGGCTAAGAACACTGTGAGCCGTCGTAAAAGTTACGCAGACCGAAGGCGTAGACCGTTGGAGTTTCGAGTTGGCGACCATGTGTTTCTTAAGGTCTCGCCGATGAGAGGACTATCTCGATTTGGCAAGAAAGGGAAACTAAGTCCAAGGTATATAGGCCCATTCGAGATTTTGGAAAGGATTGGGATGTTAGCATATCGTCTCGCCTTGCCGCCGAATTTGTCGCAAGTTCATAACGTCTTCCACGTGTCAATGTTAAGAAAGTATGAACCGGACCCGACCCACGTGCTGAACTACGAGGAAATAGACGTGGACGACAGAGTGTCGTACGTGGAAAAGCCAGTTCGGATCGAGGACAGAATGGAGCGAGTGTTGAGGAACAAGACAATTCCGATGGTTAAAGTGATTTGGGAACACCATGGAACCGAAGGTGCGACGTGGGAAAGTGAAGAGTTGATGCGACACCAGTACCCCCATTTGTTTGAATAGTTGGGTTGGATTGTAAATTTCGAGGACGAAATTTTTGTAAGGGGGGAAGAGTTGTGACATTCCGAATTTCGGCCCATAGTTGGGATTTATAAAACGTGTAATTCGTCAGTGTGCTTATAGTAAAATCTCGCCCGGGAACTGATCACTCTCGGTTATTGTTTTAAAATTGAGATTTCGCTAGAATCGCGCTCGATCGAATTTGGCCGTTATTTAGACCCCGAACTTGACAGTCGATTTTCGGGAGTTTCAGGACGAAATAAATTGGACGGTGTCAATATTATCGTAGCCAGCGTTGAGATTGTTAGGAATAATGGAAAAAGGGGAGTTTTTGACCGGTTGCGAATTTGGACTAGTAGACCTCCCTCGATATAGTTTGATTTAATTAATTCGGCCTTTGTCCCTTTTTATATGCGAGGCTTATTTTGGACCGGTAGATCGCTTTCGATTTTGAAATTGGGTCATCGGATCGCATTTAATATTTGATTGAAGTTAAATTTTTTATTGTTTCTCTCTCTCTCTCTCTCTCTCTCTCTCTCTCTCTCTCTCCCCGGTCACCTCCCCCTGCGCACGTCTATCCCTTCTCCCCTGTGTCAGACCCATCCCTTCTCCTTCTCTCTCTCTTCCTTTTTCTTTTTCTTCTTCCTTCTTTCTTCTTCTTCTTCCTCCTCCTTCGCCGCTCGATCGTTTCTGCTTCTGCTCGCACCAGCCGACGCCGACCGAGCTCACCTCCAGCCCCGTCACCGTCGCTGCCGTCGCCGCCGTCGCCCGACCGAGCTGTGCCGCCGCTCGTCGCCCGCGACCGTCGCTCGTCGGCTTTGTCCGCCTGTCGCCGGCCCTGTCCACGCTGCACGCGAGCAAGCAGCCTTGCCGCCGCGTCCGCCGTGGTCCGGCGTTGCCTGGCCGTCCGCCGGCCCGTCCTCCGTCGCCCGGCCACCCGAGACGCCGCCGTGCCACCTCCGGCCGCCGCGCGACCCCCTCTCCCTCTCGTTTTTCTTCCTCCCCGACGCCTCCCCGTTTTGGGCTCTCCCCGCGCCGCCTCGACCAGCAGCCGCGCGCGCCGCACGGCCGCCGCGCCGCCCCGTCTACCACCACCTAGCCCCGGCGACCCCGCCCACCAGCCCGAGAGTGCCCCGAGCCGTGGCCGAGCCCGCGCCCTTGCTCGTACGGTTCAGCCGAGGGGGGGCGTCACTGTTCATCCGGGCCCGCGCATCGTTCATTCCGGCATCGTTCATCGGGGCCCGCTATCGTTCATTCCGAGTAATCGTTCATCCGAGGCCCATTACTGTTCATTCCGAACACCGTTCATCGTGCCCGCTATCGTTCATTCTAAGCACTGTTCATCCGGCCCGTTTTTGAGCCCGTGCGGGTTTTTCCCGAGCCAAATTGAAGTAAGTGACTTTCTAAACCCTACCTAGTACTTTGGGTATTTTATAGGCTTGTCTCGGGTTTAGAATGGCTAGGGCGTGTTTTAATTTAATTATATTATGATATAATTGTGCTAATTGGATTGGATAAAATAATGTGCATGATTTGGGTGATCGTACATGGCCGACTTGAACGTTGGGTTTGTGGATTGACGTGGCGAATTGTGAATATGGATCGTTTGATGTAATTGGCGTGAAATTGATTGAATTGAATGGCGTGTGCATGCCTGTCGATTATAAGCCCGGATTGATCGGAGGGCTACGGACTTGGGACGTGTTGACGGCGGTCCGTGTGAAGGCATGAATGGCCGGTGTGCCAAATGGATGCGGGCTTGAGACGTGTTGACGGTGGCCCGTTAGAGGTGTGTTGGACCGGGACGTATTTACGTCGGTCATTGGAAATTGAGCCCGGATTGATCGGAGGGCTACGGACTTGGGACGTGTTGACGGCGGTCCGTGTGAAAGCATGAATGGCCGGTGTGCCAAGTGGGCCTGAGGCGCAAGTGGCGCGGGCAGTGAGAATGGACCTGAGGCGCAGTGGCGCGGGTCGTGAGAAAGATGTTCGGCCACGCATGCGAATTGAGTGATTGAATTGGCTGGTTGAGCGTGTGATTGAATTGGCTGGTTGAGCGTGTGATTGAATTGGCTGGTTGAATTAGTTGGATTGATTGAGTGCAAGTGTGGTTGGTGTTTGAGCGGTTGTGATGTGCTATTTAATTACTATTATTGTATTATCACGTTGTGACTAACGTGTAGAGTTGGCATGGGCTTGATGACGAGGTAAGTGCAATGATGCGAATTTTATATATTATGGGGTAGATTGCATGTACGACTTGTCTGGGTACGCATTGGCCTACGTGGGGTATAGGGGGTTGCTTATTGAGACTCGTTCTCACGGTTATTATATAACCATTTCGGATCCGCGACCGTGATCGATTCGGAGATGCCGCGCAGCTCCACAGGGATTGAAAGATAGATCATTTACCCCGTCTTTTGAGTACCTTTTGTAGAGGAGATAAGTTTGTCAACCACCGCCCCTTTTGAAAATTGTGGTTTTAAATTTGGTAGACTGAGTTATTGTTTTGTATTAATGACTGCTTTATGAAATTATTGTTTCGTGCTATCCTTTTGTCATCTTGTTAGTTGTCTGGGTTGTTTTATTTTGCTTCCGCTTGCGTAGTTCGTTTGGGTCGGCGACGCGTCCTGGGACGTCGCTTTCAATACGACCGTGGAAGGGGTGTCGCGAGCCCGTTGGGGTTCGGGGCGTGACAGTTTTGTGCAGAAGAAATGATAATAATATATATTGGGTGCAGAAGAATTACTATAAAAAAGAATGTGTGCTGAAGGAACAATGCTGCAGTATATCTAACATTCTAAAAATTAACCAACTATAACAAAACGTTGTTAAATTAAATAAACGAAAGTCTCAAATCCATGCCCCAATGAACAATTCTTACTTATCATCCTAAGAAAGCTATACCATGTGCCATTCTAAAGCAGCCATCTCCAAATTTGTTATCTGAGAAAAGGATACAATTGTGGAATTCTTGGACCTGCCAATATGCCTCCTGCTCAAAACTTGCAGGGAAACACGCAACTCATTACCTGTCACGCATCCTGAGGCATATTGTCAAGACAATCCACACAGACTTGTGCATATCTCCACTCCTATATGAACAAGTGTAGGATTTCCAAATTGACGGAGTATAAAAAATATAGTCTAGCTACCCAAGGGCGTAATGTAACATTTCCTTATTCCTGTACCTTGCTGATTCTGGACTACCCCATAAATAACAGCTGGCTTTGTAGTCAAGATAGAAATCCAGCCTTGATATGAAGCAATAGCTTCAATAAAGGATTCATGATGCCAATAGGCTCATGGCAAGCATATGCAATTAAATGGTGCAAAGAACAATCGACTACCCTTACTCGTGCAGATTTTCACAACATTCGAGCAACTACTGTGTATAAAAGGAGTTTATGCATCAGCAGAGTAAAATGTTACTTTCTAGTCAAATAAAAGGATCGAAGAAGGCCAAATTTTGGAGGGAATAAGTTAGAGATGGGGATCACATGTCCATTTAGTAGATAAAACAACTAGAATATGGAAGTTGAGCTCTCTTAGAGACTGAAAAATATAACATTACCATGGTCTAGCAACAAGACAGCTATGCTACTACCTCAATTTACCAGGTGTCCATTATGTTCATCAAAGCTTTAAGTGGAACTTAACAGCTGCTTTCCTTTCATGTGTTAATGACATAATCTGGCTCATCATATTTTTCATATCACAAGTTAATCAACTGATAACTAGAGACCTCAGGCCCACCAAATACATCTCCACAATTCAACTAGAAATAAGCATTCCACTGAAAAAGTCTGGATTTCATATTCAAGCGAGCTCGGTTCTTGAGAAAGGCAAATCACCAGCCCTCTCAAGTGCCTCACCATCGCGTTCTTCAAATAGGCCACTATACACAGGCCAGACATTTAGAATGTACCGCAGTAAAGGAGGGCCATGTCAATCAGCCAAAGGAAAGATAACATCTACCAGGTACTATGCCAGTAGATATTGGAACACATGGGCCAAACTTTGCAATGGTTTAAGATACCATGGGTCTTTGATAACAAAAGGCATTTGCTTTTGCAACAGAAGGTAGTCAATAAATCTCCTAAACTTTCTAAACTCTGCTGAGCAAAAACTGTCACTAGGAATGATGATCTAGAAATGAAAACCCACTAGACAAGAATTTAATCAAGACTAGCCCAGAGCGGAAAGGAACAAAATGTCGCAAAATAACTTCAAATGATACATTTGTCACATGTACCTTCCACATGTAATAAGGGATGTGGCCTTCTAAGTAACTAGCATGTTCCCTGTCCGAAACATTAACCTGGTTTTACAGTGCAATAGAGTTAACAATGAATTGCAGGCAATAACCGTCAGAAGCAAAATTGAATTAACAGAATTACTTGAGTTCCTCAAGTAGCATAGGACCATATACCGCTTTATTCAATGCAGATCGATGTTCTTGCAACCATTGATAAGCTTCATATACCTTCTCAGTTCCAGAATGTTTTAGTGCATATAGAAGTTTGCTCTTTCTACTTTCCATATCCTTCAACCTACAAAAGATGCAAGTGAAATACCAACATTTTTCCCAATTCAAATAAGGGGAAAAAAATAGCAATCTTTGACAGGGTTAAGTGCATGACCATTACACCTGTCTAAACAATGCTGCAATGACATTTTGAGTTGAACCAAACTTCTTTCCTGCTCTGACTTTTGCTGTCTCACGTTCCTCTCAGAATCTTCTATTTCTAGGATAGAAGCACGTAACTTGCTCTGACAAGAGACAACAAACAAAGTATCAAGAGAAAAGGGATAGACCATGAATAAGGCCTGCAAGTTAATAAAAGTCCAACAGTACCATGAGCTGTTGATATCAGATTGGCTATTTAATAAGATTTATGTGACTATGCCATATAAGGTGGCTGAATCATGAGTGTTATTAGATTTCCTTCAATAGGCACTTTTGGTGTTTTTTTTTTTGTCAATATGTTATTTATTCAAGCTCATTCTTTTTAATAATTGATATTGTTTATGGTTGTTAAGTGTACCACATTTTTTTTGACGTATAAACTTTATAAAAAGAACAGAGAAATGCATATTGAATGAAATCCAACTACAATCCCAATAAAGTGTCTCCTTCAAATCACACAGCAATTGATTTACATCTCTTTTCTACAAAAAGTTCCCTTTCCTTCAACCAAAAATAAGAAAAATCTGCAGGATAAAGACTGTAAGATGACTTGAGAGATTGGAGGCTACACATTTATAACCACATTGGCAACACTAGTTCAGAATTAGAGAGACAGAGAGAGACAGAGAGAGAGAGATTCCTCAAGTCATCTTAATATTCATCTCAGAACCTGCAAACCGGAAAAGGTACTACTATTAAACATCATCACATACAGGTCAAATAATCATTCCTGATGGAATAGTACATTTGGAGATATATCATTAGAAATGTCAGCTTTTATGGAGCTTTGCCGAGAATAATGTCATGAAAATTCGTAAAAGATATTGCTCTTAAGGAATTTGGCCACCGACATTTCTGAATTTAGCTTTTGTATCTTACCTTGCTACCCAGGCTTCAGAATAACTCCTTCTCAAGTAGAAGTTCACTCAACTCAAAAAATGAAGAACAAAATTTAGGTAATAAGTTATGGCATACGATTTCAGCTGTTGGCGGCTCGTATGAAGTCAAATTTTTAAGTTCTGATTGAGCAGCAGCAAGTTCCTCCTTTGCTCTTAAGATTCTTTGCTGCCAGGATGCTTCTTGCTTCCTCAAATCCTGGATTTCCTTAAACTTTCCCTGTGATTGCACCTCCTAAAAGCATGAAATAAAGGCGGCAGTAATTGAAAATTTTTAACTAAGAAAGTGACGATCAGAGTAAGAAATACAAATATAGCCACTATACCAACTGGGTTTCCTTCTCCATAATTTCCATGCATCTCTTGGCGTTGTCACTTATGAGACTGCCGACTGTTTTACATTTAGCTTCCAGCGCCACTTTATCCTTCTTTTGTTTCCTATAACCAGTTAATACATCAGCCAACAATTAAGGTTCCAAAACAGGGAAAAAAAACCCAACAAAGAAGGAGTTCAGTTTAAACTTATACGTCTGACCAAAGAAAATTTTTAACTTAACTCTAACTGCCAACAAAGAGAAGACGTCAAGCTGCTATTCCTCCAACAATTTTTTTATTTGGAGGGAGAGAAACCTGAGGTTATTTTCCAGTCTACAGTCTCCCTTTTTTTTTTTATGTTAAGAAAAGATGGTTACACATTTTGAGTAGTTTGGTAGACTTTGTAGACTCTCTCTCTGTAACTTTTCTGGAAGGGTAGTACCCCCTGGTATCTTTGTTAAATTAAATTCTCTATTGCCCTAAAAAGAGAAAAAAAATTTGGCCTGCCCATACTCTCACTTCAAACATCAAAATTACTCATTGACCTAATAAATGGAGCAGCCACATAATGGAAGTCAATCTTCCTCAGCTAAAAACAACTAAGAATTTCAGTGAAAAGACTAAATCCATGCTATTCGATAAAATCCTAAGTCATCATCATGCAAAATTTTGCAGTCAACATGAGCCACGAAACTACAGAATGAGAATGAAAGTGACATGCATACATACACCAGTATCTTTTACTTGATTATATTTTAATCAAACTTGCACTTGATAAGATCAAGCACAATAACCATAAAAATCAGTTCGATTCACATAACATTGGAAATACTATTAAAAAATGCTTGAAAGCATACCACCACAAGACCCTACCATCATATAACGCATCTACGACGGCTAACCATAGGATATCTCATTCCGATTTCTTTAGGATAGTAACCTTACAAAATGTCATCAGCACTACAATTTGCATATTTTTGTGACCCATAGTTCTCCTCCATTATAAAGATCTAGAATTTTTAAAGAAACTAGATCATGGGCTATGGGAGAGACAAAGATCATCTCTTGCAGGCAAAGACTTTTGGAGCAAAGATCTCATAGATAGACCAGTGCTAAAGATATCCAGAAATAACAGGGATGATGTTGCAGAAGCCCAGTGACACCTCAAAGCGCACAATCAACTATTACAATTGCCTAGTAAATAAGCAAAGGGGCACCATGGTAATGACCAACCTGGAAATATATACCAATAGTAGTACATTATGTAAGCTAAAGGGAAAATAATACCGGAAAGCAATAAAACCATTGATACTTCATATGATCGGGAGGTGCAACACCAACAGGTGCACAAAATGAGTAGCAAACATGAGAATGACTAATTAGATGTACTGAAATTCGAGAAAAGAGAAAAGTCTGGATTAGAAATGAATCTTTTCAAGGAAGAGTTCGTGTCAACGAACGAAGGATAAGACAAGAGAAGCTCATTGTAGATGGTTCCCATGAAATGAAGACCTCCCAATGCTCCACTGATGATATGATTATCGGATGGAGCTGAGAGGAGTAAGAGAGATAAAAAAAAGTACGTGGAATTCGACAATAAGGAAATATATAGAGCACTTGGATCTTTCAGAAGACTATACACAGAATTGAGTTGATTGGCGCAAAAGGATTCACATAACAGACTCCACCAAATGACATAATGCCTCTGTTGCTAGTTGCTATATATATACACAACTTCCTACACAAATGTAACAACAATCAAGGCTTTTCCAACCTAAGTAGGACTATTTACTTGATCCTCTGTTTCATTGCGCAACCTTCCAATACACACAAACACATATATCACAAGCTCATGTAGACAGTGAATACATGTCCATTCTGCTTAAACAGGCACATAGACAGATACACAACTAGTACAATATAATATATTTTCCACATCTATTAGGCATTAGCACACTCACAGATCAAGTTACATACTCAATGGGCTCTTTAAAATCATTTAAAGTCTTTGCAGCTTCATTTAATTTGTTCTTTGCATCATTTTCCAGCTCTTTAGCCTTCATATATTCAGCTTTTTTCATGTCATACTTAAGCCATGGCAACTTCTTCCTCATCACCTTCGCCTGCAAATGATCAACAAAAGTAAGTAAATAAAGCAAATGAGAACAATATCAACAAAAAATGGACACAAACCTTTTCTAGCAGTGCTTCCCTTCGTCGTACACGCTTCACATCTTTCTCTTGTTCAGCATTAAGGGCCTTCAACTGATCCAGAGTTTCTCCATTTCTCTCAACAGACAAACAAAGTGGAAGAATTCAGGGATGTTTGGTTATTTCCGAAACTACTCACATCATTGACAGGAGGGAGAAAGAGACAAAGTATAAAATGGACCCGCTCAATTAATTTCAAGTCATGACTCTTCTGAATAAGAGCATCATGCTGGATAGGAAGCTGAGGATCGCCAACAGCCTTCTCCGTCTCTTTCAGAAATTGCACAGGAGTCAACTTGGCAAATTCACAGACCCTGTCTTGCGGCAGAACTGCACAACCAACAGCCATGCACCAAAGAAAAAAGGATGGAGTAAACCGTCCAAGAAGAGTTGATTATGAAAGTTGCAAGTAAGAGATTTACCAAATGAGAATCTGTTTCATAATTCGTTCTTGTATTATATATAGATAAGCTATATGCAAATCACCAGCAAAAGACAATAAAAAGAGCAACATAATGACAAAAAACATAAAAAGGAGGAAGTTAAAAGAACAAAGCACAAACCAATATTTCATATTAGTCGCACAAACAATCAACTAATTTAGATGTAGAAGAACTGCATGCATTAAAGAAGAGAACAATGAAATTATGGTACCTCAATAAAAATAGACATAAATTTGCATTTTTAACAACATCTGCTGAACCAGTTTTACAGAAGCACACAAGCAGCAGTCTTCCCGAAAATAGAAGAGAGCCAGACAACGGTGACATCATAAAGGAAGGGCAGGTTGGCTGCGAGGATATTACGCCGAAAGAAAAGCGATACTTGTAATTCTAGCTTCACAGAAATTATAATAATCGTCAGAATTTATTTTCAAGAAAGGATTTTCCTTCATCGTACAAAGAACGTGAAGAGATAGCCAGACGATCACTCACGATATCTAAAAGGAAAAGCAGGTTGGCTTCAAGGATGTTTACACAAAAAGACAAGCAAGATTGGTAAATCTAGTTCAAAGAAATTATACTAAACATCGGACTCTCACATTGCCTATGGGGTTTTAATAGGTCTTTTATTCATATGGCCTCCCTCCACCTATCAACTTAAGCTTGGAGGTTTAACTTTCTAACATGGTATACAAGCCAAGTTTGCCCCACATTTATTTGTGTGCGAGGCTCCCCGTTCGTCAACTTTACGAGCAGTTTGCAGTCTGGTTTGCATGTGACAGGGAGTGTTAAAGCATCTCACATCGCTTGTCTATGGAGTTTCAATAAACCATTTATTTCTATGGTCTCCCTCCAGCTATGAGCTTAATCTTTTGAGTTGGACTTTCTTAACATTGTTCAATGTAAGAATTTCATTCAATGCCAAAGAATGAGAGTATGATAGCCACATTATAATATCTTAAGACAAAAATCAGTTTGGCTTCAAGGACATTTATGCAGAATCAAACTAGACTGCAAGTTCAGCTTAAACTAGTTTATAGAAACATCAAAATTGGTTTTCAAGACAGCGAGTTTGATTAATGGTGCCAACAGATGTGAAAAGAATGCTTACTATGTAACATTATTACAAGAGCCAACCTGAAACTTCTCTTTCATCACCTATACTGTAGCACAACTGGCTTCAAAGAATAGGACCTTTGAAAGCTTAGGTTAAAACCTAAGAAGCTTAAGCAATTTATTCTTAGATGTAAGACTACTATCTAGTTAGGAAAGATTACTTGTCTACCTTCTTTTATATAATTTCCCTATTCATCTTGTAATTCATCATGCATACACCATGTTTACTTGGTTTCTTCTATCTCCATTCCGCAGAACAATCTAATTACAACAAAAAAAAAAAAAAGCAAAAGAATGTTAGTCTGGATATAGAGCACCCTTAATGCTGAAACCAAACTTACTTGAGTTAAATTGTTGACTTGAATGTTGAATCTTTGAGTAACAGCAAGTATCTCTTTCTTGGGCACTGCTTTGCCTGAAACATGGCATGTATCAGTAAGTAGAGTCTCTCACGCCCCTCCACCCAACCCAAAGAAAATGGAAACTCAATAGAAAAATTTGAAGCATTGGTGAATGCATCCTGGGAGAGAAAGAGAAAAATCTGCTTTCTAGAAACTCAATTCCAATCAAATTATAAAACTGTCAAATGCAAATTCTACTCAAATTGAAAAGAAAATTACATTTGAAGCAACAGTGCTAAAGAAAGTGCTGCGAACCAGCGACAGTATATCTACTAAGCAAAGTGGGTGACAACAGTCAGTCTCATAATGTCAATTTCTACGCCAAAAAACCTAGAAAACATACATTTCAAAAGACAACTCAACCAGCATTATGCACATATCTGGAATTCTAGTTGCTGTCTACTTGATACAGGCGTCCTTATCTCAACTAAACACAATCATCGGGAAACAAAGTGCTAAATGGTGAATGCGGTGGAACAAACCTAAATTCCACTGCGTGTCAAGCATTAAATGTCTTACCATTAAACAACCAGTCAGAATTGTTCTGAGTACTTATTTTACATGTGATGATAATATGCTCCTCCTCTGTGTCCCCTCTCAAGGAAATTTTAATGTATCTATTTTCCTCCCCGCGCTTCACATATGCTCCAACATTCATTGCTCTTCCAAGCAGCTGCAAGTAACATAATTCTGAACAAATTATAGATGCACTCGTGCATGGTGCACCTGCACACGCGCTCGCATACACGCACGGACACTCGCATGCATAGACACACACAATATATAACAAGCTAACAAGTGATCAAGTTCCAAAGATGACTAACCGAAGGGTCGCCTCCAAGACCTAAAGCAATGGGACATACAATAGAACTCTTCCCAGAACCGTTTGGACCAATTACAAGGTTCAATCTTGAGCACGGTTTGCATTTCAAGTAGTCAAAAGTCATAACACGTAGTTCAATCTCGACAATATTCCCGGGCAAGTAATCATCTTCTCCCCTGAAGAAAAGTTCAAAAACACACTTCACTCTCTGGAATTGTAGAATTTGACATCAATTTGGAAACTGCCAGAAAGCGAATAAAAGGTATCCTTTGGTGTGTAAAAGAGGACGAAGATTAAAAGGAAGACTACATTCCCATGACTAATTCCAATCATGCATCCGGTCAGCAGACAAAGCTTAGATCTATCCAAGAAATTTGGCCTGGGTGTATGACAAGAACCTCACATAGGTTCCGTCTACACACCTGACATCCCTCTAGAAAGGCCTACGTCCCGCTTGGCCTATGTTGATTTTCCTTTACACGACCTCCCCTCTGGATGTGCATAAAGGCTTTACCACCCATTTCTTTTCTTTACTTCAGGGCAAGTCACCCATTGAATCCACTAGTTTAATCTTCAAATATAATCACCTACTCGTCCACCCAATTAACCGATCAAATCAGCTACTCTCGTCACTTTCAAACTCTCTGTTTTTCGGATTACGAATCGAGCTGGGGACATCACGCCAAACATAATTTTGTCAGTTAGAAAATATCAGTCCGACTGCTTTCGACTTCCTTCTTAAAAACACTCGCATAAGGTGATATTGATTTCGAAGAAAATCATTTTCGAGTACCGCGAATTTAGCATCAGTTTCTTTGTTCGATCCCGCCATCACCAGTTAAGAAAGGGGAAGAAGAAGAAGAAGAAGAAGAAGAAGAAAGGCTCCAGCACTGGTTCTCACGGGCGGCAATTCTTGGGTGGACGATGGAACAAATAACGAACAAACGCAAAAAGCTCCACAGAGAGAGGAGCGAGGGATAAGGATGCGGACCTGACGATCTTGGGGCGTTTAGCGGGAGGCTCGGCCATCAATCGCTTTCGCAGTCGTTGAAAAGCTTAGAGCTCGAGAGCACGGGGGGCGTCGGTGAAACCCTAGGGCGGGGGGATGGGGATGCGGATCAAGCCATGGCGATGAGCGAGCCTACTAGGGTTCCGCCGCGGAGAGAGGGGCGATTCGGCGAAGCATCGACGGGGGGGTTGGATGGAGAAAGCAAGAATTGGCGCGAAAGGAGAGAGGTCCGATTCTTGTTCCGCATAACTTTTAAGGACTGATGTGACGTGGCTCGGCCGAGGAGGAGAAAAAATACGAAATTACAAAATTCGTCCCCGTACTTATTAGACGAATTCAGTGCTGGCCCATGGAGTAGTGTTTTATTTCACTTGAGTCCCCAACTTATTTCCGGCTACATAAAGGCTAGGTTCAAAACCGACCAAAAAACAAAAAACGAATAGAGGTCAAATTGTCGATAGAATATGCTGAGTCGGAACTGGTCATGGGGGCGCCTAAAAGTACAAGTGTTTAAACAAATTAGACTTTTGGTCCACATGCTTTTAGGAATGTTCAATTTTAATCCTTGTACCATTGTTTTAGTTACAAAACTAGTCCTCCTAGTATTTTACAAGGAAAAATTATTTTCTTCCATCATATCTTAATCCAAGATCTTATGGGAATGTCAAATTAAAACCGAGTAGTAATTGGTATTTCCTACATTTACAAGTTTGCCAATTTAATCAAAAGTTGTATTAAAATAGAATGACACTGTAAGCAAGTGTTTACGATCAACATGATGTGGAGTTGCCAATGATACTATAATTTAAATATTTCTTACACAATCTCTAAACTATTTTAGTTATAGAATAGCGATTTAAAGTTGTGGTTTCATTATTTTTTAATAATATTTTTTAAAGTAGTCCTAGATACTTCTATAAGGATCTAGACTGAAAATGTGAATGTTAAATCATTGGGTATGACAAAACTAATCTTAATGGGGTTATCAATCAAACTGTGCACACTTGTAAACATAAGAATCACCAATTAATAGTTTATTTCAACTCGATATTTTCATAATATTTCTGATAAAGATGTGATGAAGAAATAAAAAATTTTATTGAAATAATTTAAGGACTAGCTTATGACTAAAACAAAGTACAAGGACTACATTCTTAAAAATACGAGGACCAAAAGTGTAGCTTTTTTTAGAAACTTGTATATGTAGGCACCACGTGTAGATTTGTGGGTGCAAAGTCTGTAACTTTTAAAAAAAAAGTGTAGACGGAAAGTTGAATTTTGTCCTTGAATTGTTACCATTGGTAAAATGGGGAACTAAAGACGTCAGAGATATGGAACAAGGACCCAAACTGAATTCACGTAATAGTTCCAGCATGACTTATATAATTTCCTAAAAGAAAGTCTTTTGTTATTCGATGTTTCTATACTCTTTCGGCACAAATAAGTCACTAATTATTTAATGGAATTAATATAGGGAAAATTTCAATTAAGGACCCCAAGTGGGGTCAAATTCTCAAAAGAGGGCCCAAAGCGAACATAGTGTTAAATAAGGACCTGAAGTACCCAATCAGTCTCAAATAAGGACCCGAAGTGCCCAAAAAATCTCAAATAAGGGCCTGGATCGCCGGCCGGTGAGAATGTTACTATTCCGGCATCGGAACAGTAAAATTTTTTATTTTTTCCTTTCTGTTTTTCTTTTTTAGTTTTTTTTCTTTTCCTTTTTCTTTTCTTTTTTTTTCTTCTCTTCCTCCGCCGGCCATAGCCGGAGCCGGCGGAGGTCGCCGGCCTCAGGCGAGAGCTTGACCTTGCCGGTGTCGGGCGAGGCGGGCCTTGCTATTGCAGGCGAGACCGGCCTCGCCCGACGCCGGCGAGGCCGAGCCCTCGCCAGAACTGGCGAGGCTCGACCTCGCCGTTGCCGGGCGAGGCCGAGCCTCGCCGTAGATCCGGGCGAGGGCTCGACCTCGCCGGCGCCGGGCGAGGCCGGCCTTGCCGTTGCGGGCGAGACCGGCCTCGCCCGGGACGCCGGCGAGGTCGAGCCTCGCCGGCCGGCCGACGGGGCCGAGCCTCGCCGGATCTCTGGGCGAGGCTCGACCTCGCCGCAACCGGGCGAGGCCGACCTCGCCTGACCCCAGTGAGGCGGCCCTCGCCCGACGCCGGCGAGGGCGGCCTCGCCTGAGGCCGGCGACCTCCGCTGGCCCCGGCTATGGCCGGCGGAGGAAGAGAAGAAAAAAAAAAGAAAAGGAAAAGGAAAAGAAAAAAAACAAAAAAGGAAAAAATAATAAAAAAATAAAAATTTTACTGTTCCGGTGCCAAAATAGTAACTTCTCTAGCCGGCCGGCGGGCATTTTGGCTGGCCGGCGACCCAGGCCCTTATTTGAGACTTTTTGGGCACTTCAGGTTCTTATTTGAGACTGATTGGGCACTTCAGGCCCTTATTTGACACTATATTCACTTTGGGTCATCTTTTGAGAATTTGACCCCACTTGAGGTCCTTAATTGAAATTTTCCCATTAATATATAAAGTGAAGTAATAGACTGTAAACAACCGTTTGGATAATGTATTTAATTACACTTAATGCTATTCAATAGTTACTTATATTTACATAATAATTAGCGCCTCTTATTGGTCTGATTCTGATTTTTGTTTGCCTTTTTGAATTCACAGAAAAATCTTCTAATATGATAGGCATCTGATGATATGTAATTAGTGGTATCTCCTCCTCTTTTGAAGTCTCTCTTTGCAAACATAATGCATGCTTATCGGTAATCTTAAAAGTTAATTTTTAAACACAAGATTAAATCCAATCGATAACTTAACTTTTCTAGGAAGGGTATGTTTCCAAAGCCAAAATAGCCAGGCACACAATCAACCTAGTGATCCATTGAATGTTCTAGCCGATCAATTAAGACTGTCTGTAGCCACAATAAGTGTGGAAATAACTGTAGCAAGTACATGAAATATAGGAGAAACTGAAGAGAGGGGTGCTTCTGTCCAAGCACCGCCGGATAGTGTGTCCGTTATAAACTAATAAAAGGTGCTGGTTCAACATGTACATCTTTCTCAGATGAATTAACACTAAGATTACATTCTCTCCGTAGTGGAATCAATGGAGCCATTTGTTGGTTGTTTGTTTGTAAAACAAATAAAATAATGTCTTTTCCTTTGTCCCACATAGGAAAGTTGTGAGAAGGTGGGTCACTTTATATGTGTGAGTATCTTCTTGCTCGTTAAAGTAAATATAATAGAGTGTGAACTAGACTTTTCAATACCCGTGTGCAATTGCGCTAATAATTGCGATTTGGCGCACTTAGCACCTTAATTAGCACTAGTCCCTGTTTATTTTATTATTTTATTTATGAAATTCGGAATTAATAAAAAAATATAGTATTATTATTATTTGTTATTATTATTTTATTCTGAATTTTTATATATCTTTTTTCATCATGACTTTTGATTTCGTACCAATTCACTATACATCTTTTCAATGAATGGACGCCTTTATTCGAAAGGATGTGATTAGTGAGTTAGTTTTTGCATGGTTAAATATCAAATCTCTTCATTCGGATTTTTAGACAATTTTTCATTCAGAAAAACTGCAGCCATTCTTTCTAATTGTTTTCCTAGAGAGGCCCTGAAGATATACTTAAATTACTATTCGGCATTCTCAATCGAGACTTTATTGTACCCTGGAGGAAATTTGCCGATGACTATTAGCAACTTCGTGAAGCAAATAATGCTTTAAAAAAAGTGATATCACGCCTCAAAGTATGACTTCGTTGTTTATTCCGTTTGAAGTTGAAGTTTCCTTTCTTCTACAATTCGGAGGAGCATATTTTCCAACAATTTTAAGGAATTATTCGTTTAACAATGGAGTCAGAGACAATCAAGGTCATGAATCAAGACATGGTGAAAATGGATCGGTTCGATGGGAACAATTTTGCTCGTTGGAGGGACAAGATGATGTTCATACTCACTGCATTGAAGATATCCTATATTATGGATCCTAACATGAAGCCTATAGAGGATCCGAAACCTACTACTGAAGGAGGCCAGCCGAGCCCAGAAACCGTGGAAAAGGTTAAATAGGAAAAGATGAAATGCGAAGAGGACGAATTGCTGTATCGTGGACATATTCTAAACACACTGTCCGATCGACTTTACAACTTATTCACTAAAATGAAGTCGGCCAGATAAATTTGGAATGCGCTTGAATTCAAGTACAAAGCGGAGGAGCAATGTACCAATAAGTATTTGATTACTAAGTATGTTGATTTTAAGTTTATTGATACTAAACCTTTGTCGGAGCAAGTCCATGAACTACAAGTGCTGGTTAACAAAATTCGTGCCCTAAAAATCGAAATTCCAAAAGCCTTTCAAGTTTGAGCAATTATTGCAAAATTGCCTCCAAGTTGGAAAGACTATGGAAAAGGCTTGTGCATAAGCCAGAAGACATATCCTTGGAGCAAATTCAGAAACATCTTCGAATTGAGAAAGAGTCACGTGTACATGACAATTCTATTTTGTTTGATACCAAGGTGAATGCTGTGGAGGGTAATGGATTTCAATCTAAAAACTGTCTGAATTTCAAGGAAAAAAAAAGGGTCGAAATTTAAGAAAACACATAAGAAGATGAAGGGTTCTTGTTTTGTCTATGGTAAATAGGGACACTATGCAAAGGAGTGCAAGCACCGCAAGATGGTCATATCCAAGGACATGAACATTTTGACAGTGAAGGCAGATGCGAATTTGGTTGAAGCGAACTTTGTGGCCACGATTTCAACCAAGTTTTCAAATTTGAGAATTTCTTAAATCAATGATAAGGTAGCCGTGGTTTCTAAAATAAATTTTGCTTCTGTCCAATCCAGTTGGTGGTTAGACTCCGGGGCTACGGTCCATGTGTGCAAGGACAAATATATGTTTAAGCAATTTGAAGAAACTGTCAATACAAATGTTCGAGAGGTCCTGATTGCGAACAACGCTCTTGCAAAGGTTGCTGGCAAAGGCACGGTAGAACTTGATCTTACTTCTGGAAAGAAGATTACTCTTCTTAATGTGTTATATGTACCTAAAATTTGGAATGACCTAGTTTCAATTGATTTTCTTTGTAAGAGGGGGTTTCGGATTTTGTTTGAATTCGACAAGGTTATCTTGTCGAAGAATGGGATGTTTGTGGGGAAGGGTTATGCCAATGACAACATGTATCAACTCAGTATCAATAATATTATTGTATCTTCTACTTATACTATTAAGTCTGCTTCTTTATGGCATAGTAGATTAGCACATATAAATTTTCGCTATTTAATGAATATGAAAAAGTTAGACTTTGTGGGTTGCTGTGCTAGTCTCCCCCGAGGAATAGTCGAGGTGCGCGCAAGCTGGCTCGGACACCTCGGCTACCAAAAAAAAAAATTAGACTTGATTAATTTCAATGGCGAATTAGACAAATGTGAAATATGTGCTAAGGCTAAACTCATAAAGAAATCATTTCCTGGTGTTAATAGAAATTCGAATTTGTTGGATTTGGTGCATAGTGATATATGCGAATTCAATGGCATATTAACTAGTGGTGGTAAAAGGTATTTCATTACTTTTGTGGATGATTGCAGTAGGTATCTATATGTTTATCTCATGAGGTCGAAGGATGAAGCTTTTACCATGTTTAAAAAATATAAGGCTGAAGTAGAAAATCAAATGGAAAGGAAAATTAAAGTTCTACGTTCAGACAGAGGTGGAGAATATTTCTTAAATGATTTTTCTTCATTTTGTGAAGAACATGGTATTATCCATCAAGTTTCCGCACCATACACTCCACAACAAAATGGTATGGCTGAAAGGAAAAATCGATCCCTTGGAGAAATGGTTAATTGTAATCTTTCAAATTCAAAGCTATCAATTAATCTTTGGGGAGAAGCATTGTTTACTGCATGTTCTCGGTAATATGCCAAGCACCCGAATTGGCATATTACCGAGAACCAGACCCCAAGAGGACGAAACTTGGTCCTAGAGCTATCAAAAGTGTTTTCATTGGATATGCTGAAAATAGTAAAGCTTATAGACTTTTTTATTTAGAGTCCAATGTCATTGTGGAATCAAAAGATGTTGAATTCTTTGAGAATAAATGTTTTACGGGTTCTGAAATTATTAAAAATAATTCAAAACCTATAGAAACCCAAGTAGATTCTCATGAGAAAGAAACAAATGATTCTAGAGACATGACTGAATTGAGGAGAAGCACTAGAGCAAGAAAATCGAAAGATTTTGGTCCATATTTTATTACTCATGTTTTCCTTGCTCAAGTAGATGGAGATAATAACGTAGTAAATAAATACCCTTTAGTATTAAATTTAGAAGACGATCCTAAATGTTTTAGTGATGCCATATCTTCTAGAGATGCTTCTTTTTGGAAAGAAGCTATAAATGATGAAATTGACTCAATAATGTCCAATAATACTTGGGTATTTATAGACTTACCAAAAGGATCTAAACCTATTGGGAACAAATGGGTTTTCAGGAGAAAATATCATTCCAATGGTTCTATCCAAGCTTTCAAGGCTAAACTAGCAGCCAAGGGGTATAGACAAAAGGAAGGAATAGATTATTTTGATACGTATGCTCCTGTAGCACGTATAACTTCTATTTAAATTCTTTTTGCTCTAGCTTCCATTTATGATCTTTGTGTTCATCAAATGGATGTCAAGACTGCTTTCTTGAAAGGAGATTTAAATGAGGAAATTTACATGGAACAATCAGAGGGTTTTGTTCTTCTTGGAAATGAAAGAAAAGTATATAAATTAATTAAATCTCTTTACGGGTTTAAGCAAGCACCTAAGCAGTGGCATGAGAAATTTGATTCAGTCATATTGTCTAGTGGTTTCAAACACAATAATGCTGACAAGTGTATATACTCGAAATTCACTAAAGACTATGGTGTCTTAGTGTACTTATATGTTGATGATATGCTTATTTTTTAAACAAATATGACTGGAATCATTGAGACTAAGAAGTATCTAACTTCCATGTTTAAAATGAAAGATTTAGGTGAAGTAGATACTATCTTAGGTATTAAAGTTAATAGGCATAGTGGGGGTTATTCGTTGAGCCAATGTGATTACATTGACAAAATATTAAATAAATTTAGTCATCTTGATTTCAAAGAAATGAGTACTGCTTTTGATAGCAGTATTAAATTGAATTATAATACTGGTAAAGTGGTAGCACAACTTGAATATGCGAGTGCTATAGGGTCTTTAATGTACGCGATGCATTATACTAGACCTGATATTGCTTATTCGATGTGTAAGTTGAGTAGATATACTAGTAATCCAAATATAGAACATTGAAAGGCCATTGCCATAATTTTTTGTTATCTCAAGAGAACTAAAAGTTTGGGATTGTTCTATAATAATTATCCGACTGTACTAGAAGTATACATTGATGCTGGTTGGATTACAAGTGTAGGTGATCAACATTCCACTTCTGGATGGATTTTCACCTTAGGTGGGTGCGCTGTATCTTGGGCGAGCAAGAAACAGACATGCATAACTCACTCGACAATGGAATCCGAATATGCTGCTTTAGCAACAACTTTAAAAGAGATTGAATGGATTAGGAATTTGTTGTTGGGCATCAAATTATGGCCTAGTTCTATGCCTCCTAATTCTATCCATCGTGATAGTCAGGCTACTTTGGCAAGAGCTTATAGTAGCACTTACAATGATAAGTTTAGACATATTAGTCTAAGATACGAGTACGTGAGACAGTTGATTCAGAATGGTACCATAACAATTGTCTACGTGAGGTCAAGTAATAATTTAGCTGATCTTTCTACAAAGGCTTTACCAAGAGAGATGGTAACTACTACCTAGAAAGAAATGGGGATGAAACTCTTTAATCAAAATCACCAGTAATGGTAACTCGACCTTATACTAGATTATCACCAGTTATAAGGTTTAATGGGTAAAAACAAGTTACTGAAGTGATTGTTTGATACTGATATGAGCCCGGACATGAGAAGTCAGTATCGTCTGTTACGTTTGTAGGTTGAATTAAATTCTTAATGAAGTATGATTCAAATGTGTTATTAGTAACAGAAATACATGAAAGATATTTCACCTATATGAGCTTAGAAGTGGTGCTGCTTCTCGCGAAAGTTAGGGTTGCTTTCTAGAGAGCTATAATAGTGCTAAGTAATATAGAACTTCTCGCTGAAGCAAAATATATGAGCTTAGAAGTGGTGCCGCTTCTCGCGAAAGTTAGGGTTGCTTTCTAGAGAGCTATAATAGTGCTAAGTAATATAGAACTTCTCGCTGAAGCAAAATGTTAGTATATGTGTTGTATGTCCGATTCTATTACATAGAGTATAAGTTTAACGCATAGCTACTTGTCACTTTTATAGATTTTTGATGTGCTTGCACTAAATGAAGGTTTAACTCGAAAGAGACCTTTATGTATGTATATTAATCTCATGGAAATTATGACTGTATTTTTTTTATAATCTTAGTTGGCATTTTGTTTTACAAACAAAGTGAGGGATTGTTGGTTGTTTGTTTGTAAAACAAACAAATAAGTGTATTTTTCTTTGTCCCACATAGGAAAGTTTTGAGAAAATGGGTCACTTTATATGAATAAGTGTCTTTTTGCTTGTTAAAGTGAAGACAATAGGGTGTGGGCTAGACTCTTCAATACCCGCGTGCAAGTGCGCGAATAATTGTGCGATTATTAGGTGCACTTAGCACTTGGCAAACTTGCGCGGTCGCTGACCTTAATTAGCCCTAATCCCTGTTTATTTTATTATTTTATTTATGAAATTTGGAATTAATAAAAAATATATTATTATTATTATTATTTGTTATTATTATTTTATTCCGAATTTTCATATATCTTTTTTCATCGTGACTTTTGATTTCGTACCAATTCACTATACATCTTTTCGATGAAGGGACGCCTTTGTTCGAAAGGGTGTGATTAGTGAGTCAGTTTTTGCACGGTTGAATATCAAGTCTCTTCATTCGGATTTTTAGATATTTTTTCATTCAGAAAAACTGCAGCCATTCTTTCTAATTGTTTCCTAGAGAGACCCTGAAGATATACCGAAATTGCTATTTGGTATTCTCAATCGAGACTTTGTTGTATCCTGATGAAAATTTGCCGGTGATCATTAGTAACTTCGTGGGGCAAATAATTCCTTAAAGAAAGTGATATCACGTCTCAAAGTCTGATTTCGTAGTTCATCCCGTTTGAAGTTGAAGTTTCCTTTCTTCTACAATTCGGAGGAGCATATTTTCCAACACCATTGTCACTCTGATTTGTGTAGATTATGGAGGATTTACAATGAAGCGGATGACAGGAAAATGCAGACAGAATAGCTTAGCAGATCCAAGCCGGTTGCTATTGTGACCATCTTGCTCCTCTCAAACGTCTTCACCAAAAGGATCATGACTATAACATGTCCCACTTTCGTCTTCAGTTCGTCGAGTGAACTGATTTTCATCCACTTAGGGCGCTCCTTCAAGCCAAAAGAAAGAAACATAAAAAAATACCTTTTATCTAACCCCAAAAAAAGCTGGATTTATAAATAGCAAAGCATAAGCCCAAATTAAGAAGTTAGTAATTAAGCAAGGCTATCTAAAACAAGGGAAGATTGTCTGCAGCTGCACTACCTGCTACAAGTTGATCTGTTGAAGCCTCTTAGACTGACAAATTTTCTGTGTTCAATGCTCTCAGCAAGAGCATGTAAATTGTCAAAGTCTTAGCAACAGCAGCTCATGACTATGACAAAACATTTTCTTAGTGGCAAATGCTGATATAGCAGAACAATGTCCCTTGAGTACATGAGTTCGAAGCTTACCTTTAGAGCAAACATTCCGAACAAAGAAGAGCCCTTGAGAGCACGATCAACAGAAAGTAGTACATCAGGAGATACATTAGTGATAAATAATCCATACAAGCCCATACCGAATATCAGCATGACAGTTCCAGCTAGATAAACATCTGTATCAGACATATATATTATGGGCATCAGCTTGAAATGGGGGGAAAAGAAAATTGGAAGAGGTGGGAAGAATACAGTTCAAGAAACAGACCACGCGCTTTACAGGGATGACATAAAAGTACGATGTTGGTATTTGAAACTTCATTTTTTAAGACATCGCAGCGTGATTGCAGGAACAAGTTTTTTTCTTACTCTACTTGCTGGACGGGGATTGATGTACTAGGCCATGATGATTGGAACACAGCACTCAAGATAATTTGCTAATGTCAAATTTAGTACCTTTTATCCCATCTGAGGATATATTTGATATAGAGTAGTTTAGCTAAACAGAATTAGACATACAAAGAGATGAAACACAGAAATACATAAAACAACTCTCTTACTATGGACAATGACAGCTCTTCAGTTTGATGTTTGATGAACAAATCAGATTATGGACGATACTGAAATGTAAAATCCAAGCATGGACCTAAAGATTGAGGACCTAAAGAAGTTAGAGAATTACAAGAGGACCTACATGAATGATTTCTGCCATTTCAATGGCTCACTCAAAGGAACGATATGGAGCACTAAGAGTTTACAAAAGATTTGATACAAGATCGAGCAAAATGGAGTGAAAAGGATTTCATGTAACCAAGCCTACCACATGGAATAAGGCTTAGTTATAGTAGCTGTTGTAATGGCTCACTCAAAGGAAGCTAACCATCGTGCAGCCTCTCCTCTCATAGAGATACAGTGAATGGGAGTCAACTACTTAATATCCTCAGAAACGAAGTTAATCAAGATCAACAACTACTTAATATCCTCAGAAACGAAGTTAATCAAGATCAACTATCCTTATATTATAGATTATCTGTTGTAGATGATGAATGGGTATCTCTGACGTCGAGAGGAACGCATGGAAAAAATCAATGGTATAAGTGCCAAAAGTTCAATGAGCTTGCTTGTGGTCAAGATGATGCTTGTTAAAGGCAGGAGATCAATGCATCTATCAAGTCCTTACCAATGGCTTCAACCAGTCGAAGAACCATCTGTCCAGTGTGAATTCCTTTCACGCAGCTTGACCAGTACACTTTATATGCATCAACAATGTAAACGCTACCCTACACAGATCAGAAGCAGTCATATTCTGCACCACATTGAGGAGAACAGTATCTTGGTTTGAAAAGAAAAAAAGGGATTTTCTCATTAGACAAAACTCAACATGAGACTTGAAACAAAAAACTTGGCTAGAAAAGGATCAAAGCCCGTCCTCTGGTTCAGACAGCAAGAGATTGTGTAGAAAGGGGCTTGATAAGGCCTCTCTTTAATCAGCAAAACACGAGTTAGGAAGTGAATCAAATAAATCTAGGTTGGAAGAGTGTACAAAATGGATTTATTTAGAGATGCAGTGCTAACAGTTAGGCACCAAATTAATTTGTTCCAAATCCCCAGAAATAACAACAGGAATTGTGTAGCATATAGCATCTTCAAGTGTCATGTGTTACATGAGTAAGCCTGATGAGCTGCCAGTAACTTGGTTAATCGTTGGAATACAGATAGCACGAGCAACTCAGCAATATCTAGAAATGCATCATTCGCTTCACCCCTTTTATTAGGTTGGCAGATAAAGTTCTTCCATTAAGTATCTAGTTTGCAGCATCAGTGATATTCATTTTAGCATAATATGAAAACTATCGCTGAAAAATTGTATTAGGATTTGGTAATTCGTGATTTTGAGGTTCAAAACCTCAAGCTAACCTGGGCATTAAAAGTATCAGGAGGGCTTACATTTAGGAAGCACAAAACCGAACCAGCCAATGAACCTCCAATAGCCAAAAGCGCTAAGAAGCGGAAGTCAAAGATCACCTGCACAGCAAAGGAGGACTACTCTTTGAACATAGATGCACTAATAAAGGCAATCAATACAAAAGTATACACTGGCTATGAAATCAGAAATAAAGAGCCACATCCAATAAAGCGTTAGAATCAAGCGCAGCTCATTACAAGTCCATAGCATAGCAATAGCTTTGGCAGTTGATAATACATCCTTCATTTCATCAGGACCCTCGAGTAATTAAGCATATATACTCAGTAAGTAAAACAGGTTCTCAAACATTCAAAATCAACAAACCCAAATCACGAAGCTCTTTCTAATTCTCTGTAGCTGAGAAATAAACAAACTCCGTACAACTGCAGAGCAATAATTGATCAAAGAAAGAGCAAACAATCGAGGGAATAGACAAGCTTGAGGGGGAGTGTGGTCGTGAGCTATTTTTTGGCAAAAGTACACTAGAAGTGCCATAACTTGTGTACGGCGATCACTTTGGTGCCATAAATTTTTTTCGGATCATTTTGGTGACAACTTTTTTGAAAATCGATCACTTTAGTGCCAATGCTGACGTGGCTCGCCGGAAATCCGATGTGGCGCTGACACGGCTCGCCGGAGAGGTCCACGGCTCGCCGGAGAGGTTCAGTCAGCATTAAAAACCAAAAACGACGCCGTTTAGCCCGCTGACGTGTACTTTTTAAAAAAAAAATTAAATTATATTTAAAAAAAAAAAAAAAACCTGCAACAGCAGCGAGGGAGCCCTCGCCGCTGTTGCCGCCAACCCACCACCACCGGGAATGGCCGGCGGTGGTGGGCGCAGTGGTCGGCCGAGGGTCGCCGGCCCCCGGCCGGGCCCGGCGACCCTCGCCGAGCCTAGCGAGGGCCGGATCCGGCGAGGCGCGAGACCTCGCGTCGCGACCCGTGCGACGGCGAGGTCCGCCTCGCTCGCCGGGCGAGGCGAGACCTCGCCGTCGCTGGGTCGCGACGGCGAGGCGCGGCCTCGCCTTCGCCGGGCGAGGCGAGACCTCGCCGTCGCCCGGGTCGCGACGGCTAGGTCTCGCTCGCCGGCGAAGGCGAGGCCGACCTCGCCGTCGCGACCAGGCGACGGCGAGGTCTCGCTCGCCTCGCCGGGCGAGGCGAGACCTCGCCGTCGCCCGGGTCGCGACGGCGAGGCGCGGCCTCGCCTCGGCCGGGCTAGGCGAGACCTTGCCGTCGCGACCCAGGCGACGGCTAGGTCTCGCTCGCCATGCCGAAGGCGAGGCCGACCTCGCCGCCGCGACCCAGCGACGGCGAGGTCTCGCTCGCCCAGCCAAGGCGAGGCCGACCTTGCCGTCGCCCGGGTCGCGACGGCAAGGTCTCGCCTCACCGGATCCGGCCCTCGCCGGGCTCGGCGAGGGTCGCTGGGCCCCTACCAAGGGCCGGCGACCCTCGCCGACCACTGCGCCCACCACTGCTGGCCCTTCCCGGCGGTGGTGGGTTGGCGGCAGCAACGGCGAGGGCTCCCTCGCCGCTGCTGCAACTTTTTTTTAAAAAAAAAATTAAAAAATTCGAAAAAAAGCCACGTAATTTCCACCGTGTACAAGTCAGACCATTTTTTTTAATATAAATGTCAGGTCAGCTTTTTGGCCGGAATTTTGGCCGGAGTCACTAAAGTGATCGATTTTCCTCCGACTTGACACCAAAGTGATCCGAAAAAAAGTTATGGCACAAAAGTGATCGCCGTACACAAGTTATGGCACTTCTAGTGTACTTTTGCCTATTTTAGCCTATTTGTTAGGCATTTTTATTATATAGATTTCTTCTTAGTATAGAATCCTTTCTATTGTATATCTCCTAATTAGGGTTGTCATATGTCCTATATATATAACAGGATTGAGCATTGTAAATGTACAAAAAAAAATATTAAATTTTTTTTGGGCTCGCTTTCTTTCTCTATTGCGCCATCCGACGTGCGTCTTACCTGATCTTCTTCATCGTTCGACGTGCGTCTTACCCGATCTTCTTCATCGCAATTCAGTTTGCGAAGCTAATCTCATGGCTGACAAACAGCCTAGTGTTGCAACTGATCAAGCGGATGCTAGTGCCTCTGCTACTGCCATTCTGGCAGACCTGACCGTTGCGATGAAGCAACTCTTGACCCAGCAGGCCACGCCGCCGCGCGTTGAACCTCCGGTTGCACCGATTGCTGTCAAGCTTGATGGCAAAAATTATGGCGTATGGTCCCAGGTTGTTGAGATGTATGTCTCGGGCAAAGACAAACTGGGCTATTTGAATGGTGATTCTCTTGAGCCCCCTCCTACTGATCCGTTTTTTAGACAATGGAAGACCGATAATTCTACGGTGAAAGGTTGGCTTATCAATTCTATAGACCCAGCCTTGATACCAAACTTTATTCGGTTTCCTACTGCCAGAGCCGTATGGGATGCTGTGGCAACGACCTTTTTTTATGGATATGACATCTCCCAAATCTATGACGTTAAGAGGCAGGTTTCTTGATTGAAGCAAGGCGGTGGACCCATCGAGAAATATTACAATGATCTTCAAGGGCTCTGGCGTGAGATTGATTTCCGCCGTCCTAATCCTATGCAATGTTCGGCCGATATTCTAAGGTACAATGCCATTGTCCATGAAGATCGAGTTTATACTTTTTTGGATGGTCTCGATGACCGCCTGGAAAATGTTCGTGCTGATGTTCTGAAGATGGATCCATTTCCCACTATTGAGCAAGCTTATGCCCAAGTCAGGCGAGAGAATATGCGCCAATCTGTCATGCTCTCCACTCCTGTCGAGGTCACCTTTGGTTCTGCCATGGTGTCACAGCGGGGCAAGAGTAATCAGTTAGTGCTTTTTGCTTGGGGACCTCGCCCTAAACCTGGTATGCCAATTCAATCCGAGGGATGCTCTCACTGTGGGAATCCTAAACATACAGCAGCATCTTGTTTTAAACTACATGGTTATCCGGAATGGTGGGATGATTTTCAGACCAAGAAGAAGAAACCAAGCTCCCAAAAGGGGCGGAATGGAGGGCAGCCTCCTTAGTGACTAGAGGCTTGTCATTAATTCCCATGGAGCCTGAATCTGCTAATGCCGAATCTCTTGAAGGTAATTGTGGGTTTGTCTTTGCTAATGGACATGGTGATGGTCATCATGGGTGGATAATTGATTCTAGCGCTACAGATCATATGACTCCGGAATCTGGTGACCTTCTTACATCTACCACACCACGTTGAGATCATATTTACAATGCTAATGGACATAGCTTTCCTGTGACGGCTGCTGGGCGTGTGTCTGTCACGCCTTCTCTCTCTCTATCTCATACATTGCTTGTTCCTTCATTGTCTAATCGTCTGTTATCGGTTGGACAGCTTACTAGTGAATTGAACTGTGTTGTGCTTATGTACCCTGATTTTTGCCTATTTCAGGATATTCTCACATAGGAGATAATTGGGCGTGGTACTAAGAGGGAGAGGCTGTATTTCGTGGATGAAATTACTTCTGGACGGACCTATCATTCTCGTGGACAGTTAGCTCAAGAGAAGGAACTTTGTTTATGGCACCGTCGGTTAGGTCACCCATCCTTTGGGTATTTACGGTATTTGTTTCCCAAGTTATTTCATGGTCTATCGAACTCTAGTTTTCAGTGTGATACATGTATTTTGGCAAAGAGCCATCGCACTTGTTTTCCTCCCAGTTTGAATATAAGTTCTACTCCTTTTTCCTTAATTCATTCTGATGTATGGGGTGCGTTTCCTATTACTACTGTATCTGGGTTTCGATGGTTTATCATCTTTGTTGATGATTGCACACGTATGACTTGGCTATATTTGATGAAACATAAGAATGAGGCTGAAGCTATCTTTCGGACTTTCCACCGTATGATTCAGACTCAGTTTGGGGTCAAACTTCAGGTTCTCAGGTCTGATAATGGTGGCGAATACTTAAGTAAACCTCTTGTAGCTTATTTTCAAGAACATGGTTTGATACATGAAACTTCTTGCCCTCAGACTCCTCAGCAGAATGGTGTTGCTGAGCGCAAGAATCGCCATCTTCTTGAAACCACTCGAGCACTCTTGGAGGGTAGCCATGTTCCCCATCGTTTTTGGGATTCTGCTGTAGTCATAGCTACTTATTTGTTGAATCGCATGCCTTCCTGCATTCTGAGCTATCGCACGCCAATGCAAGCACTTGCTGCCCATGTGTCTCTTCCTTCGGTTCTTACATTGCCTCCTAAGGTGTTTGGGTGTGTCGCTTATGTCCATCTTCACAAAAATCAGCGAACCAAACTTGACCCTTGTGCAGTCAAATGTGTGTTTCTTGGTTATGGCCCTTCTCAGAAAGGGTATCGGTGTTATGATCTTGCCGGGAAGCGCACGTATGTCACCATGGATGTAACATTTATCGAGACGGAGTCCTATTTTCCTTCCCCCCAGTGTCCTGTTCAGGGGGAGACTAGTTGTAGAACCAGACATTGGTGGGAGGTAGGAATTGCAGGAGCGACGGATGGGTGCGCATGGCCACGTGATTCTGAGGCTGCTGAGGCTGAAGATTTTGAGCTACTGCCACATGATTATGAGGATGCACAACCAGACAACACTGAATTACTGCATGGGTCCGAACAGGTGTCAACAGATGCACATCTGCAACAGCCCTCCTTGTCTTCGCCCTCTTCGCCCTCTTCAATACCACTCCAAGCTCCTGAGAATGTACCTGAGGTAAGTACTTCTACTGTACTTGATTCTTTTGAAGATACTGATGTGCTTATTGGTTATAAGCTACCCGATAGGCATAATAGGGGTAAACCACCGAATCGATATTCTCCAGATGTAGAGGACCGCCGGTCTCGATACCCTATTGCAGACTATGTGTCTACCAAGAGGCTGTCCACACCACTACAAGCCTTTGTGTTTACGATTTCCTCAGTTCAAGTTCCAAACAAGGTTGAAGAAGCCATGAAGGATCCGAAATGGCTTCAAGCGATGGAGGCAGAGATGGAGGCGTTGGAGAAAAATCAAACTTGGAAACTTGTGGAACTACCAAAGGATAAAAAGCCGGTTGGATGTAGGTGGGTGTTCACAGTCAAACATAAGGCAGACGGCACTATTGAGAGGTATAAGGCGCGACTGGTAGCTAAAGGGTATACACAGACTTATGGGGTGGATTATTAGGAAATATTCTCTCCAGTTGCAAAGTTAGACACTATAAGAGTGTTGTTATCCCTTGCTGCAAACTTGGACTGGCCTTTGCATCAATTTGATGTGAAGAATGCATTTCTTCATGGAGATTTAGAGGAGGAGATCTATATGGAGCTTCCACTTGGATATAGATGCGCAGATAAGCCAAACATGGTTTGTAAGCTGGAAAGATCATTGTATGGATTGAAGCAGTCCCCTTGTGCATGGTTTGGTCGCTTTAGCTCAGCTATGAAAGGGTATGGATACTCCCAAAGTAACTCAGATCATACTTTGTTCTTAAAAGGTGCTCAAAGAAGAATGACAGCTCTTATCATATATGTAGACGACATGATTATTACAGGCAATGATAGTGCAGAGATTATGAGACTGCAGGAATTATTATCTAGGGAGTTTGAGATGAAGAACTTGGGAGGTCTGAAATATTTCCTGGGAATCGAGGTTGCTAGTTCGAAGGAAGGGATTTACTTGTCTCAGCGGAAGTATGTTCTTGATCTTTTGACCGAAGTTGGCATGCTAGATTGCAAGCCTGCAGACATTCCTATGGTACAAAACTGTAAGCTTGGAGAGTACCCTGATCAGACGCCTACTAATAAAGAGAAATACCAAAGGTTAGTAGGTCGATTGATTTACTTATCACATACACGTCCTGATATTGCTCATGTAGTAAGTGTGGTGAGTCAGTTCATGCATGCACTTAGTGAGGATCATATGAGTGCTGTGTGGTGCATCATTCGACATTTGAAGTCAGCCCCAGGAAAGGGGTTGCTATTTGCAAAGAATGGCCACCTTGAAATAGAAGGTTACACAGATGCAGATTGGGCTGGAAGTGTGACAGACAGGAGGTCTACATCGGGGTATCTTACATTTGTGGGAGGCAACCTTGTTACATGGAGAAGTAAGAAACAAAAGGTTGTAGCTCGGTCTAGTGCAGAAGCTGAATTCAGAGGTGTAGCAAAGGGGTTATGCGAACTTCTATGGCTTTGGAAGCTGCTAACTGAGCTCGAGTATTCACCAGGTTTGGAAATCAAATTGTTTTGTGATAATAAAGCAGCCATAAACATTGTGTCGCGACCTAAAAATCAGGTTTTCCAATCTTAGGCTAATGGATTGCTAGATCAATTAAATTAACTAACCTAGCTCGAGTTCTCCCAAACTCTACCAATTCGCAACTTAGGTCTAATTATGAGCATGCAAATATTTTCAATGGGAGCCGCCACTAATCATTTAAGGTAGGTTGATTAGACACCTAAATAAAATATCGGGAGTACCATTTTATTTCTACGAACCAGAGATTATAAATTCGGGGACTTGGTTACGCTAGATTACCCTAACGTCCTTTTGGTACCAATCTCAAGAAAAATGCTCAATTCGGCAATTTTGATGAATTTGATTTAGAGTTCAAAGGTGCAAAAAAAATTTTGGATTTTCTTTTTATGAATTTTTTTTGTATTTTTGATGCATTTTCAAATTTAAATTCAAGTCACAAATCTTTTAGAAGAAAGATTATAACCGCTAAATCTTTCGAATTAAGTTTCGATCTGAAGCCTGACAGATCGATCCTAAAAATTCGAAATACCCGCTATAGAAATAACTCTATCTAAAGCCTGATAGATTCCCATGTGTGCGGTTGCGGATTAGGAGATTTTCCTAACCGATCACATCTTGAAAAGATTTTGCTATCTAAAATATCTTGGATATAATCAAAAGATTTTGAAATTTTCAAATTCTATCCAAATTTGACAAGTAATACACATCCAAGATTTGATTCAGGAGATCGGATTTACGACCATAGCACGTTATGAAATTAAGAAATAATTCCTCATTTAAATCTGCTTGAGGATTTCATTGATATGAATAATATTTGAAGATTCGAACAATAATGCAATTTCACAAATTAGGCAACAAAATATACGAAAATCGAATTAATGAAGATTATCACCTAATTCGAGATATTTGCTTTCCAAGTTTGGACCGGCGAACGGTGGCTCGCGGTGCTAGACGATGGATCACGAGCGGCTCGTCTCGATGGTGGTTCACAGCCAAAAATGGCCTGCAATGTGGACGCTTACGATGAAGGATGCTCACGGAGACCTCGGCGGATGATGGCTCTCGGTGGATGCTCAAGCTTCTCGATAATGGCTGGCCGTTAAACAACCTGCGAAACAGAATTTCAACATCACTCTGTTCGGTGAGGAATCGGCAAGGCTCAGCAAAACTTGGTGGTGTCGTGATGCAGGGAAAACAGCAGTAGGTTATTGCGGTGGCGCAGCAAAAGTCGCGGCTAGAGGCGTCCCGGTCAGGATCGGGTGTGAGGGGGATGTCACTTCATTGTCGTCGAGAAGAGAGAACCGCCGACGTAGGGATTTGGACTTGCGGATGGAACTTGATGATGGAGAGCGACGAATGCGTTTTGATTTGCAGTTGTCACGTTGCTCGCTCCAAACTGAAATCTCCAATTGCCACCATCCTTTTTGTTGTATATTCTTCTTTGAAATTTTCTGCTTCAGATCACGCAGCCATGAAGTTCTTTGACTTGATGCTCCTGACCCTGGCTGTGACAGGTGGTGATAATGGAACAAAATCCACCTCTTGGACTCACGGTCTTCAGCCTTCGACTTGGATAAATCGATTTCCCGATGATGCTTCGCTGATGCTGGCTGGTTGGAGACACGAGCGATCGGACTGGATGTAGCGGCGAGAGGTGGATATGTGGCTGCGCTGACAAGAAGCGGAGCAGCAACGTGACCCCCGACCTCACATGGACGTGAAAGAGAATTCTTCTTCTTCTTTTCTTTCTCTCTCTCATGCTTTTTCACGTAAGGCCGTCCTCCCCTCCGTAATAGCCGTGTCTTTCAATATGTGTCACCCCCCTCTTATAGACCTCTCTATTGTCTATAAGTGGCCTTTTATAGGTGGCATACCCTAGGGTTTTCATGGAAAAAGATAGAACTCAATTTCCTTTCAAAAATTCTAGAATATATTGCGTCTTATCCTTTCCTTTTTTCAACCCTTTTTTTGTTGACCAAATTTTTGTACGTAATCCACAGAATTAATTTTGCCCTCTTTCTTTATATTCACTTCTCAGGACAAATCAATTTGACAAATACCCCAATGAATTTTGATAATGATAATTAATGGGCTAGGTCAAATTTTCATTATCATGGGCTTAGTCTAGTTAAGCTCAGAATCATTCACTCAAGTCCATCCGCTGCCGGTCCAATGCAAATGCAACTATATGAGCCAATTACTATAAATGCTCCTAAAATCTATATGCAATTTAACTAATTAATTTTTTTTTCTAGGGACCGGGATCGATCCCTAATTTTTATGCAATGAATGACTAATTGGGTCTCCAAAATTTAGGTGTTAACAGCTGCCCCTCTTTGAGTGGAGGCTCGCAGAGGTTTCGCTCAAAGATTGAAACCTAAATTTAAACCATGCAAAATGATGAATGATCTTCTTCTTCTTTTCTTTTTTCTTTTTTTTGGGTTTTAATTCCAATTTTTAAAATCCAATGATATGCAAACAATAAGAAACGTATGCTAAGGCTTCTCACTTCATGAAGAGCGGTGAAAGAGCCTTACATACGGATCGCAAAAAAGCGCCCAAGTGAGGGAAAGCTTTATAATGCTGTGAACTCCCGCGATCTCCAAACTTCTAGTCCACTGGAAGTAAGGTTCTCAAGGTACCGGATTGCTTATCTGTTACCTGTAGTTTCCTACGGATGCGAAATAACGCATGATTAAAAGGGACGCGTTGCCTATACCACCGGGCAATCACGAAAAGGATCATGTCACATGTTCCATTGGGTGAGCATGAGGTTAGTTGTGCCACCTATTCCACTGGGTGAACACGGAATGAGAAACTATGCTGACTGTTCCACTGGGCAACACAAAGAGATATGTCACCTATTCCACTTGGTGAACATATGAGAGAGATCATGTCTCCTATTCCATTGAGTGCACACGAAAAGAGAAACAATGAAGAATAATTAATAGACGCACTTGAATTCTTCTTCTGTTATAAAAATGACAGAGCCAATTGCATTGCACCTGTTTTTACCAGAGAAAAGGTTAAAATAACACATGTGCATGGGCAAAGAAGACATAATTCATGAATCTGCCTGCATTACCGAGCTTTACTGGGAAATCTATCAATAAGAACAACAATTTCGTCCTTTTGACAATTTGATCACATTAAATGAGAGACCTTTAATCAGAAAGGACTTTTCACTCACTTTCAATGAAAGGCTTTTGACCCGACCTTTGATGCGGGTATAAGAATCACTCAAACTCTCTTTATCGTGCTTGACAAGGGTTCGGATATTCTCAAAATCAGTATGACTTGGCCAATCTGAGAGGTCTTTATAAGGACTGAAACTCAGGCTTGGTCAAAGGTTTCACAATGGGGACTCATGAGAGTCATAGCTTTGAAAGAATTGATATCACCAGTTGCTCCGAATTTATAAGTCAGGAATGCTGCAAAAATGAGATAGAAAAATCTTGCTCGCACTTCTTCGAGTAACATTTATAAGCATTTGAAACTCTACGTTAACTCAAGTGCCCTATTCTGAAGAGACTTCGGTAAGGGTTGTAACATAGATTCGAGTAAGCTTGAAATGCATGGCCTATTTCCATCAAAGAGCGTATTATGAACATGGAAATTGGTGATCATTTAATCATGCTACTGGTACCATTGACCTATCTCTAGCGATTGCACTACAAATGAACCTTCAAATGGTCTTTTCCTTGAAGAATGATCTTGCATATGGACTTAGTTCTCCCCGAAGCCTTTCTTTCTCTCATCAATTTTTTTTTAGAGAGAGAGATTTTCTTTTTGAGAGATTTTTCTCCCTCTTTTGTAAGAGAGCTTTTTCCGAGAGAGAGAACTTCGATTTAATGGAGTCCTTTTGCGTCCTTTCTGATGAATTTTCTTTTGAGCTCCCATTTGCCTCAAGTCACCTTGAACTTGCTTTGAGATGATTTCATTTGTTTATCAAAAGAATGATCATCAATCGGGTTGAAATGAATTCACCGCTCAAATTGGGTATACAAAGGGTATAATGTGTAAGGATATAGAAAGAAATGCTCTTCGTCATATCTAAGGCACTCGAGCTAACACAGAATTTGCATGCAGTAAATATACTTGAAGATTGATGCAAGTGAAAGCAAGAAAATTCTAATCATTTTGAACTTTCTAAGAAATTACCCCAGTATGGGGTTGTTCCTGACTAGGGTAACAAATGAAACTCCGTTCAAAGGGTTAAGCAAATGATAACCTGTAGTGTTTAGATAGAGGGAATGAATGCCTCTCATCATTTTGGTCGTCATACTTTTCGTGAGATAATCCTTTACCTTGTCAGCACGGAATTTTCACTCAACTCGCACTAGGGATTATTATTCAGGACGTGTATGGAAATGACTTGCCTTTCGTCATCTTGAAGTCTCTCATGCATTATGATCGCTTCATTAGGACAGAAACAGATTGCCAGATCAAAAGCTTTCCTCAAACAAAGCTTAGTAACATAACAAGAAAATCAATTGATTCATGAAATTCAATTTGAGACTTGATAGAAACAAAGTCAGAATGAGTACAAATCAAGTGTAATACTTCTTCACAGAATCAGAATTAACTGGACTGGAAAAAACACGACCATCCATCTCAGCCAAAATCAAAGCACCTCTTGGAAGGACTTTCTTCACAATGTACGGGCCGCCATAGTTTGGGGCAAATTTTCCTTATGGAAGAGGAACTATCGGCAATAGCTTTCGCAGGACAAGGTCGCCTACCTGAAAATGTCGAGGCTTGACTTTCTTGTTGAAAGATTTAGCAACTCGTTGTTGGTAGCACTGGCCATGACATAGAGCTTTAAGCCTTATCTCATCAATCATGTTCAACTGATCCAATCTCTGCTGGATCCAATCTGCTTCTGACAATTGTACCTGTGAAAGAATACGTAACAAAGGAATTTCAACCTCAACAGGTAGAACTGCTTTCATACTGTACACAAGAGAATATAGAGTTGCCCCTGTAGATGCCTGGATAGAAGTCCGATATGCCATAAGTGCAAAAGGTAATCTCTCATGCCAATCACGATAGTTCTCAGCTGTTTTAGCCAAAATTTTCTTGATATTCTTGTTGGCTGCTTCGACTGCTCCGTTCATCTGCGAACGATATGGAGAGGAATTCAGATGCTTGATCTTGAACTCCTTGAACAGATCATCCACCAATTTATTATTTAGATTTGACCCATTGTCAGTAATTATGGTCTCAGATGCACCATATCAAGCAATGATATCTCGACGAATGAACTTCACCACATTCCGGGCCGTCACTGTCGTATAGGACATAGCTTCTATCCACTTCGAAAAATAATCGATAGCGACCAGGATAAACCGATGTCCATTTGACGCTTTAGGATTGATTGGGCCAATCACATCAATGCCCCACATAGAAAATGGTCATGGTTCAGACATCTTATGCAATTCATTCGGAGGAGTATTAATCTTGTCACCATGGATCTGGCATTTGTGACAACTCCGGACATGCTGAATGCAATCACTCTATAAAGTGAGCCAGTAATAACACATCCTCATTATCTTCTTTGCTAGCATATAACCATTCACGTGCGGCCCACATACTCCTTCATGCACTTCTAGCATCAAACGAACAGACTCGGTTGAATCAACACACCTTAATAAAACCGAATCATAGGACCGCTTGTATAGGCATTCTCCGCTCAAGAAGAATTTCGCTGCCATTTTCTTGATATACTTTTGGTCAGATGCGGTACTTTTCTTAGGAAACTCATGTGTTTGAAGATATGCCTTGATATCGTGATACCACGACTTGCTGTCAGGCTCTTCTGTCATGGCCATGCAATAAGCCGGTTTCTGTAAGACCTCTATCTTTAAATGTTCAACTTCTAACCCACTTGTCACTCGTAGCATTGCCGATAACGTAGCCAGAGCATCGGCAAAATGGTTTTGAGTCCTTGACAAGTATTCAAATGAAATGTCTTCAAACTCTTCCACCAACTCCTCCAAATAGGCGTGATAGGGCTGCAACTTTACATCTCTAGTTTGCCACTTACCAACGGTCTGAAGAATAATGAGGGCTGAATCTCCGAACACCTTAAGTCGAGCTACTCCCATTTCGATTGCAGCTTGTAACCTGATGATGCATGCTTCATATTCAGCGATATTGTTCGTGCAAGGAAATATCAGTTTCGCCGCCACCGGATAATGTTGTCCACCTGGGGATATTAAAACTTCCCCTATACCTGATCCTGACAAGTTCACGGCCCCATCAAAATACATGGTCCATACATACTCATCAATTGGCATGACTCTATCCTCTAGCGGACCCAGATCCTCATTTTTCCTAGGGTTTTCGATCAGGACATCAGCAATTACTTGTCCTTTGACTGATTTTTGAGACAAGAATTGAACATTAAATTCTAAGATGAGAATCTGCCATTTTGCCGGTTTTCCAACCAAAGCGGATTGATTGAGCAAGTATTTGATGGGATCACACTCTGTTACAAGCAATATCTGATAGTGCAAAGTGTATTGCGTTAATCTGTGTAGCACCCAGACCAGTGCTGCGCACGTTCTTTCTGCTTCAGAATAGTTCATTTCAGAGGCGGTGAACTTCTTACTCAAATAATAAATCGCACGCTCTTTTCCATCCTCTTCACTTTTCTGAGCGAGCATGGCGCCTAAGGACTCATTATGGATTGTAAGGTACAGGGTCAGAGGTTGCCCTGGCGTTGGCGGAACAAGCACCGGCAGATTCATCAAGTAGTGCTTAAGCTTGTCGAATGCCAGTTCACACTCTTCATCCCATCTAACCAGCGCATTCTTCTTGAGAAGTTTAAAGAAAGGCTTCGCTGTCTCAGATAGCTGAGAAATAAATCTGGCTATATAGTTTAGTCTACCCATTAAGCTACGAACTTCCTTCACCGAAGAGGGAGATTTTATTTCACAAATGGCCTTCACTTTTGACGGGTCAATCTCAATCCCTTTGTTACTGACAATGAAGCCAAGTAGTTTGCCAGAGGTTGCCCTGAACACGCATTTTGCCGGATTGAGGCGCAATTTGAACTTGCGAAGCCTGTCGAATAATTTCATCAAGGTTTTTATGTGATCTTCTCCATGCCGAGTTTTTGCAATCATATCGTCAACATAGACCTCAATCTCATTATGTATCATGTCATGGAATAACGTGACCATTGCCCGCTGGTAAGTTGACCCAGCATTTTTGAGACCAAAGGGCATCACCTTGTAATGAAATATCCCCTATAGAGTGGTAAATGCTGTTTTCAACTTATCATCCTCGTTTATCAAGATCTGCTTATACCCTGAGAAACCATCCATGAAGGAAAATAGTTCGAACCCGGCTGTGTTGTCCACAAGCACATCAATGTGTGGGAGTGGAAAATCATCCTTAGGACTAGCTTTGTTCAGATCTCGGTAGTCAACACACACTCGAACCCGACCGTCTTTCTTCAACACTGGGACTATATTAGCGACCCATTCTGAGTATTGGGTAGTCTCAATAAATCCTACGTCAAGAAGTTTCATGACCTCTTCCTTGATCTTCTTTGCCAGTTCTGGCTTAGCTCTTCGCGGCCTTTGCTTCATGGGCTCAACCGAAGGATCAATCGGTAGACAATGTTCGACGATCGATCGATCGAGACCCGGCATGTCAGTATAAGACCAGGCAAAGATGTCTTGATAATCCTTCAACAATTGGGTCAAGCCTTTAGCCACATCTTTAGGGAGACATGCCCCAATCTTCACCTCTCTAGGATTCTCCATGTCACCAAGATTGATCACTACGGTTTCTTCAACAGTCAGAGGCTTAGATTTCTCATGGATTTCCAAGTTCCGTCGTATCTCTTCATCATTCGGATTAGAATCGTCTGAGTCATCGGATTGACTTGCATCACATATATGAGGATCCATGATTCCCGTCCCTTCGCATGCCTCGAGATTAGTCCTGAAACATGAAAGAAAGGGATCAAAAAGACAAGACAGGGCTTAACTACATGCAATTTTCGAAAATTGATCATTGCTTGTTTTGAAATTCATTTTGCTTTCGAAGACCTCGAGATGAGAATTCTTGAGAAGCCCAACCCTCAGTTCTTACCGTAGATGACAAATTTTTCCAATCGTTGGTTATCGTAATCGGGTTGGTTTGGGGCACTTCAACAAGATTCAAAATGATAAAAACCTCTATAATTTTACTGATATTGAATCAATGAATTATATCTTATTGGATTGAAAAACCTAAGTGCAACATGAATTGGAATGAAAATCGAAAAAAAAAGCAATAAAGATTCCCATGCAGGGGAGATACGAAAACTAGAAATAATTACTCTTGAGGGCCAGCGCACATCCCTTCAAGTGGTCCTTCAGTGATTGCACCAATGGACATCTCAGCAAACCAACCGCTGAGGTAGGGTATACCATCATTAAAGTCAAAGTCCACCACCCTCGACTTCGGCTTCTTGAAAATACATGGTGGCTTGTCATCCTCAGAATCATCAGACAAACTGACCAAAATCGCTTTACCGTGCTTCTTAGGCGAGTCAGTTGGGGCTTGTGGCGACTTAGGAAAGATAAGCCCGAGATCATCCTCAGTCGGGCCCGGCTTTAAACGCTCATATCCCCCCATTACTCCAGCTGAGCGAAAGATGTGGTCAATGGGAGGTGGTAAGGGACTTTGACCTACTCCTCTTCGGCCTCTGCAACAACCGAGGTCTTGTCCGCGGCTTCCTGGCCCATGATATCCCAAACCAGCCTTGTGGGATTGTCCATTTGTCTCAATCGGGGCATGAATGCCTTGACCTTCCTTCCCAAGACCCTGACCTGGCTCAAAACCATTACCAATCATGACCTTGGCCACCATGATAGCTGCATTAGAAACCTTAGGAACGGGCAACGGCATATCAGAGGAAGCCTAAACAACTTAAACTATCTCAAATGAATGATAGCTATCCTCAGCATGATCGGGCTCTATGTATGGGATCGATGTCGCATTGAAGATTCGGTGATCTTCCTCTCCATAAACTGTAACCAACTTTGCTTCAGCCACAAACTTGATCTTCTGATGCAAACTGGAGGGCACTGCGCCTGCATTGTGGATCCATGGCCGTCCTAACAAGAAATTGAAAGCAGAAGGGATATCCAGCACTTGAAAAAGAATATCGAACACCGAAGGTCCGATTTGCAGCTCTAAGTTAATCTGGCCTATCACATCCTTCTTTACTCCATCAAAGGCTCGAACAGAAGTTTTGGCTCCTTGCATGGTAGATGGATCAATGCCCAGCATTTTCAAAGTAGCCAATGGGCATAAATTCAAAGCTGACCCGTTATCAACAAGCACCCTAGCCATGTGAGTCTCCTTGTACTTCACTGATATATGAAGCGCCTTATTATGACCACGTCCCTCAACTAGGATTTCCTCTTCAGAAAATGCTACTTGATCCTTGAGGAGGATCGCCCCAACAAATCCCTCTAGCTTATCTTCTTCAATAGTCTCGGACACACGAATCTCACGCAAAACCTTCATCAGAGCACCCCGATGCTTATCTGATGTCTGGATAAGTTCCAACAATGAGACTTGTGCAGGTAACTTTCTCAACTGATCAACCACGCTATATTCACTAGCCTTAATCACAACTAGGAATTCCTTCACTTCTTTCTCAGCCACTGGCTTGGCCGGTTGATTATCAGCATAAGTTCGCCCTGACCTTGTTATCAGATCAACATTGTATGACCATGGAACCATCTTGTCACTTTCATAAGCGTAGGGCTGAGGTGATGCCAGCACCAATACTTCAGAAGCATCGGGTATAACGATCCCGAGGCCATCGTCAGAGGCGTCCTCAAGAGGGGGCATGTCAGTTAGCTCAGGATCCACCTTAACTTGTTCATCGGTCAACATTACGAGTTCTTCATTCCAGTCAATGATGACCTGAGATATAGTGGCCACTACCCCGAATTCATCAGCTGTCCCAATCATTCCCTCTCTTACCTTTATGTTATAGAAGTAAATGTTACTACTAGTTCTACTTCATGGGTATTGGATACCGGTTGTGGTACTCACATTTGTATGAATGTGCAGGGACTAAAACGAAGTAGAACACTTACAAAAGGTGAAGTGGAACTACGTGTTGGAAATGGAGCAAGAGTTGCTGCATTAGCCGTAGGAACATATGATGTAGCTTTACCTTCTGGCATGATTTTAGAACTGAATAATTGCTACTATATACCTGCTATACACAGGAATATTATTTCTGTTTCTTGTTTGGACAAGAAAGGTTTCTGTTTTAATATAAAGAACAATAGTTGTTCATTTTATATTAATGGATTGTTTTATGGTAGCGCACATATTGTGGATGGGATATATGTTCTAAATCTTGATGTGCCAATCTATAATATAAATACAAAAAGGTTTAAATCTAATGATTTGAATCCAACCTACCTATGGCATTGTCGATTAGGCCACATAAACGAGAAACGAATTCACAAGCTTCATAGCAATGGACTACTAAATTCATTTGATTTTGAATCACTTGATACATGTGAATCTTGTTTAGTTGGAAAATTGACAAAAGCTCATTTTACTAATCAAAGTGAGAGGACAGAAGAATTATTGGCCCTTATACATACTGATGTGTGTGGACCGATAAGTTCTATAGCCAGAGGAGGTTATCAGTACTTCATTACATTTATTGATGATTTCAGTAGATATGGATATGTTTACTTGATGAAACATAAATCCGACTCCTTTGAAAAGTTCAAGGAATTTCATAATGAAGTGTAGAATCAACTTGGCAAGAGTATCAAGGCTCTTCGATCTTATCGAGGAGGAGAATATTTAAGCCAAGAGTTCAATGACCATCTCAAAGAGTGTGGAATTGTTTCACAGCTCTCTCCCCCTGGAACACCACGGTGGAATGGTGTCTCTGAGACGAGAAATCGAACTTTGTTAGACATGGTTCGATCAATGATGAGTCATTCAGATCTTTCATTATCTTTCTGGGGATATGCACTGCGTTTACACTAAATTGAAGTCCATCAAAAGCTGTAGAGAAAATACCATATGAGATGTGGACAAGAAAAGTTCCTAGTCTAAAGATTTGGGGTTGTGAAGCTTATGTAAAACGTTTACTTTCTGATAAGCTTGGACCCAAATCTGATAAATGCTTCTTTGTGAGATATCCTAAAGAAACGAAAGGATATTACTTTTACAATCCATCAAAGAACAAAGTGTTTGTTGCTCGAAATGGTGTCTTTTTAGAGAAAGAGTTTCTTACTAAAGGAACCAGTGGGAATAAGGTAAACCTCGAAGAAGTTATTGTGCCACAAGATGGTGTTCCAGTTCATGAGGAACCTCAATTAGATCTACAAAGAGTTGTAGAGTCTACTCCAGTGGCATCTATAGTTCGTAGGTCTGAAAGAACACATCGTGAGCCTATGAGATATGGTTTTCACGTGACAGAACATCGTCATCTATTGTTAATAGAAAATGACGAACCTACGACCTATACAGAAGCTATGATGGGCCCAGACTCCGATAAATGGCTTCAGGCCATGAAATCCGAAATGGACTCAATGTATCAAAACAAAGTTTGGACTTTGATTGATCCACCCGAAGGTGTCAAACCTATAGGGTGCAAGTGGGTTTTCAAGAAGAAAACTGATATGGATGGAAATGTTCACATCTATAAAGCACGGCTAGTAGCTAAAGGTTTCAAACAAACTCATGGTATTGACTATGACAAGACCTTTTCGCCAGTGGCCATGCTTAAGTCCATTCAGATTATCCTAGCGTTTGCTGCATATTATGACTATGAGATATGACAAATGGATGTAAAGACAGCTTTCCTTAATGGAAAACTAGAGGAGGATGTGTCTATGACACAACCTGAAGGCTTTACATCACCAGATAACACTAGGAAGATATGCAAGCTTCAACGTTCTATTTATGGATTGAAGCAGGCATCACGGAGCTGGAATATTCGTTTCGATGAAACTGTCAAAGAGTTTGGCTTCATCAGAAACAAAGAAGAAGCTTGTGTATACAAGAAGTCTAGTGGGAGTACAATTATGTTTCTAGTGTTGTATGTGGATGACATACTACTTATTGGAAACGACATTTCTATGCTTCAGTCAGTTAAGACATCACTAGGAAAATTTTTCTCCATGAAGGACATGGGAGAAGCAAACTATATCTTGGGGATCAAGATCTATAGAGATAGATCTAAGAGACTTATTGGACTGAGTCAAAGTACATATGTTGACAAAGTCATCAATAGGTTTAATATGCAAGACTCCAAGAAAGGTTTTCTCCCGATGACACATGGCATAAGTCTTAGCAAGACTCAGGCGTCCACGTCAGCAAATTCCGGTCAAAATTGGCCGGAAGGACTAAATTGGCACAAAAACAAAAGGTTTAGGACTAAATTGGCACCAAAAAAAGTTTTAGGACTAAATTGGCACCAATACAAAAAGTTTAGGACTGAATTGGCACAAAAAAAAAGTTTATGACTAAATTGGTACTAATGCAAAAAGTTTAGGACTTTTATGGCACTTTTCCCATTTACATTCTCCCGCTCATATGAGAATTTTGGGTTGCTCTCTTACTCACCTAGAAATGATATGCAAAGGATGGTTTGATTAATTTGCATTAAATCTATACCCGCACGCGATTTCCCATTCTCTCCACTATAAAGTTGTGTAGGTATGTACAAATTATTATGTGTCCCGAATGAACCCGCAATTTAAGGCCTAACCGTTCGAAGTTCGTCAAACTAGGACCCCACTAAATTCATCCATCTAGGGAGGACTATCACGTTATCGTAACTGGCTCAAGTATGGACGATTAGCTAAAGATTGGCTAGAAGCTATCAAAAAAAGGCCATCCAAACACCTTTGTGAGCCTATTAGTGGGAATTAGTTGATGAAAGGTCTCTATGCAAAAGGCCAACCATCAAAGGCGAAGCAATTAATTAATCAGTTAAGCAAACGCTCCTCCAAGAAGGAATGAAGTTAATATCGTCTGTTGGCAATACAGGAGGGCACATATTTTGCGTGCATGCAATCAAACGCATCATTCATTAGGGAACGATGTGGTCACCGGGATGGTTGAGGAGGAGTTGGAAATACATAAGGTCACGGATCACACAAAGTTGCTTGGGAAGTTGTTTGTTCGCCAAAAAAGGAAGGACGTCTAGGGTTGCCTCATCTAGAATTATGGAACAAAATTTTGCTTGGCCGTATGCTTTGGAACCTCATAAATTGTCCGTCATCTTCCTTGTAGAGTAAATGAGTTCATAGTACCAAGTGTAGAGGCAATTCGATTATGCAGCTTGAAATCAAGGGCTCTATGGCATGGAGTTGGCGTTGTATTCTTCAACTAAGACCGGCTTTAGCGTCAATCATATCTAGACCAAGATATTGTTGCCAAGAGGTATACGATGAAACAAAAAATGTGAGACCGGCTGTGGAATGGTCCCAATTGATCTGGAAAGGAGGTATTAGCAAGCATAACTTTATCGGCTGGCTAGTTTGTAGAGATGGACTACAAACAGCAGAAATCATATCACGTTAGAAGCCTGAAGTAGATATTCATTGCAATTTTTGTATGTCTGGTCTGGAAAGCAGAGACCATCTATTCTTCCAGTGCACCTGGACCGGAAGCATTTGGCGCACTATTCTTGCACAATACGGAATTCGACGCCATGTAGAAGGATGGAATGATGAACTTAAATGGATGATCAAGGCTACAAAAGGTAAGGACTTGGCGGCGAGACTTCTGAAGGTATCTTTCCTAGCGATCGTATATTGCATTTGGATGGAGCGTAATCGTAGACGCTTCCAACAAAAGTCAAATGACGACCTTATCATTTTGGCTAAAGTTCGCAAACTTGTCAGAGGGCGAGCTTCGCATTACAAATCTTTTAGACCGTCCCGAACAAATGAAACTTTGGCTACTATATGGAGACTCCCCCACTCCATTTTTTTGTAATCTTAGTTCTATTTGTAATGCTGGGGAATGCCCCTAAGTTTCTGTACGTCATCTTATAAATACTACTTACATTTACACAAAAAAAAAACATCTTGAACCACAACTACTCCAAATATCTTTTCAACCCCTTCTTCAAATCCACATACGTTGCACCTGAGGTTGACGGCGTCGGAGACAACAGTATTGGGGGCCCATAATTCATTAGTGGTCATTGCTATTCCCACGTTTCCATAAAAACATCTTTAAGTTTGCTTTCCTAAAAGAGCAAAATCAAATTGTTAGATGAGTTAGATTTGAGACACTCTCTCACCATCCAACTAGAAAATCAAGAGCTCGGGGGAGCTGACTTTAGATCCGCACCTACGTCCTAAGTAAGACGTTAAATTGTGTCCATCCGGTGTCTCATCCAACCTAGGGATCCCCTAAATATAAAGAAACAAGAGGGTATTCCCTTCTCTGTGGGGAAGACAAAGATATAGGAGAAATTGAGGGTAGTGAGGCCTGTGGGTTCCGATACGTTAAAATAAGGTATGCGTCCGTAGAGCTTGCCATCTCTCACTGAAGTGGACAAGCCGTGGAGGCCCTCATAGACCGCCACTTCTCTTTGATGAGGTTATACTTAACCTACACCAAGGATTTAGGACACTCTCTTTCACCATCCAACTAGTAAATCGAGAGCTCGGGGAAGCTGCCTTTAGATCTGCACCTGACTGATGTAGTTCTGTTTTATTTGTTTCAATTGAATCAATCACTGGTTTGGACTTCCATTTGGTGATAGTCAGCAGCACTATACCAACACGCATATCATCAATGAAATGTTACTCCCATGTATGCCATGAGAAGATAATCAATTCAATGGGCTTACTGGACAAGAGTCTAGAGAGAGAGAGAGAGAGAGAGAGAGAGAGAGAGAGAGAGAGAGAGAGAGAGAGAGAGAGAGAGAATATGAAGGAGTCCAGTCCTGTCTTACTCATGAGCTGAATGTCCCCCTGCAATTCCATCAAAATGCAAAATAGAAGGAGAAACTTTGGCCCGACATTCAAAGGGGTACGTACACCACAACGAGGCATGAACATGATCAAATAGCTACATGAATGTTTAAGCTCAATGCAGTATGGTTTGTCCAAAGGCATCGATTAATAATCACCTTATTGCGATGATTATAGTCATCCACCCCATTTCCGGTGCTTGCATCCTCCATTCCCTCTGCATTCCAGATTTCAGAAACATTTTATAACAATAGTCCTATCCAAAAATGTTACTTAATTACTAGATAGATGCATGGTAAAGAGAGTGAGCCTTGCCGCTCAAACTTTTCTTTTATTTGTTTTTCATTAACATAAACAGATTCAATACAATACTACAAATTGCAAGTTCTAAATAGTCACGTACTTCAATTACAGATTACAGATCTAGACATCAGTCCGCCATTACAGTTTGATGCCTTTACAACCCAGTATGCTAATCTATTTGAGTCACGGGTGCAAAGGACTAATTCTAGACTCTCAAAAAAAGCCAAGAGGCCAATACAATCAGTGATAATTGGCTCAACATCCCAAGGACAGAGGGAAGAATCTCTCAAACAGCTTATCAACGTTGAATAGTCATACTCCAGCATTAGTTTTAAATGAGGCCGATCAACAAAGTGTTTGAGGGCATAGAGACAGGCAAGGGCTTCGGTTTGAAGGGTGGAAGATGCTCAGACTGGTCGCGCAAGGCCTTCCATCAATCTTCCTTCTGAATCGCAACATACGCATGCAATTGCCCCTTCCATGGTCCCTGAGAGGTGAGATCCATCGATGTTTATCTTCAGCAAACTAGAGTCTGGTGGTCTCCATCTCGGTTTTAAGTTCAGCGGTACTGCTTTATGCTTTAAGTTGCTTCTATTCCACTTCGCGTAATTACATTGCATGTCTAGAGCCGATTCAATTATGTTGATTGGGTCCGTCTGCTCATGATGGAATACTAAGGTGTTACGCGCTAACCATATTTTCCAGAGGGTGACTGCGATGAACTCGAAAGGTATGTTCTTCTGGGTTATATTATTGTAGTTTTGCAACTACTCCTCAAATCTAGTGACTTGTTGATGAGAAAAGTGGATGTTGAAATAGGGATTTGACCAAACCTGATTTGTCTTGTCGCAGAGAAGGAATAGATGCTCGACTGTCTCGGGCTTTTTTCGACACAATGGGCAAAAAGGTTCAGATAATATTTTTCTCTTGAACAGGTTTACCCTTGTAGGTAATGCAACTTGGCAGACACTCTACATGAAAAGTCTGACTTTTGCGAGTGTTTTTAGCCTCCAAATTTTGCTCCATTGATCGTTGGGTATTTGGTAGGAAGAAGAGGGTTGCCCAGAGCCATGTGTGGTCTCATTCTTTTGTAGCTCATTGTATCCGCTTTGAACAGAATAACAACCGGACCTATTTGATGACCACACAAGCGAGTCTTCTTTCGGGGTAGATGGTAGTGGAATAGCTAGGATTTCATTCATAACTTCTTCATCGAATAAGTTGTGTAAAAGTTGCTCATTCTAGAGATGTTCCGTTGGGGTGATCAAATCTGCTACCATGATGGGTTCATGTTGGTTTTTTGGTCCTCCTAATTCACCCCTTTCTAGCCATCATCTTCCCTGATTCTAATATGTTGCCCGTTACCCACTTTCCATCTCACCTCCTTCAAAATGGCATCTCTTCCCATAAGAAGGCTCTGCCAGCCCCACGATGGATGAGAACCCTTAACTGTATGCCAGAAATCGATGTTTGGAAAGTAACATCCTTTTAGAACTTTGCACCATAATGTACCTGAAGTTTGAGAGACTCTCCAAGCTTATTTTCCTAGCATTGCTTTGTTAAACGTGATGAGGTCTTTGAAGCCCAAACCTCCTTTATCTTTCCTTTGCTTCAGCATCTCCCATCTTCTCCAATGAAGGCCGGCTTTTGATGCATGTGTTTTCCACCAGAATAATGCTATCTTCCTCTCTATAGCCTTGCAAATGGACACTGGTATTTTGAAAATGGACATCGCATATTGTGGTAAAGCCTGTATGACCCCTTTTATCAAGATTTCTTTACCCGCTTTGGAGATAAAACTTTCTTTCTACCCTTCCAACTTCATGTTTACTCTTGCCAAAATCCATGTGAACATCTGTTTTTTTGTTTGACCCCAATCGGAGGGAATTCCTAGGTACTTCCCCGTTTTGTCAATCTCCGGAACTTGCAATTCTTAGGCCATATTCCTTCTCAATTGATGTGGGCACCCTGAACTGAAAAAAACTCCTTATTTGTTGAGGTCAATTGCTTGACCTGTTGCGAAGCAATACTGATGTAGAATAAAGGATAAGTTCTGGCATTCACTAACCTTTCCATCCACAAAGAAAATAGAATCGTCTGCAAAAAGTAGATGGGAAAGTGATGTCGAAGCACAAAAGAAATTAGGCTAAACAGTAGAATCGAAACGATAACGAGGAACAAATTATTCTCTCAATTGATTAACAATCAAAATATCCAAAGTCTACTTAAACGAAACCCTAAAACAAGCTTATATATCCCCAAACCTAACCTTACTAGGATTAATAAATATCAAAATGCAAAATTACGAAACTGCCCTTTACTAAATTAACCCATAAAAAATACTAAAATAATAGAAAAATCCATTTAAACGACCTCGAATCGCGAAAATCCATTATTAGTCATGACCAACGGCAGTGAGTATTGATCAGTACGCCGTTTCGCTTCAGCCGACCAAATTTGAGCTTAATCCGATATCGTTGACTTCGAGCCCGTCGATTCGTCTAGTCGCATAACGGGTCCGCCGGTCCCCTATGTGCATCATCCTCCCCTGCTAGAGAAAGATTCATCCTCGAATATGCTTCGTCTTCATTGTCGCCAATCTCTTCAGGATCTTCTTCCTCTTCAGCATAGTAAGGTGACAAATCTACTACATTAAAAGTTCCGAATATATTATACTTACCTGGCAAATCGATCTTGTAAGCATTGTCACTAATTCGCTCCAAAACTCTGAAGGGTCCATCAGCTCTAGGTTGAAGCTTGCCAAACCTACCCGCTGGAAATCGTTCTTTCCTAAGGTGAATCTAAACTAGATCACCTTCCTTGAAGACGACTCTTTTCTTGCGTATATCCACGCGCTGCTTATACTTCATGTTCTGCCTGTTGATCTGATTGTGGACTTGGGAATGCAGTTCTTTGATATGCTTTGCATGCTCTTTAGCTTCCGAACTAAATTGTTTGAGAACTGGTATTGGTGTGAGATCCAATGGAGTAATTGGATTACGCCCATAAACCACCTCAAAAGGAGTCTTGCCTGTAGTTCAATTCTCAGATCGGTTATATGCAAATTCTGCTTGAGGCAATGCCAAGTCCCATTATCGCGGATTATCTCAAATCAAACTCCGCAGCAAATTCCCTAAGCTTCCATTGACAACTTCTATCTGACCATCAGTTTGAGGATGATGAGAGGAACTAAACTTCAAACTTGTGCCCATGTACCTCCAAAGAGTGCGCCATAAGTGACTCACAAACTTCACATCACGATATGAGGTTATGGACTTAGGAATTCCATGCAGCTTAACAATCTCCTGCAGAAACAATCGAGCAACCTGTGAAGTATCATAGGACTTGCTACACGGGACAAAGTGGGCCATTTTCGAGAACCTATGGACAACCACCGTTATTGAATCCTTACTCCGCTGCGTTCTTGGCAAACCCATGACAAAGTCAAGACTGACATCCTCCCACGGTGCAACTGGAACAGGTAGAGGCATATACAATCCAGCATTAGTATTCTTGGTCTTTGTTACATTATATACCCTGCACCTCTCTATAAAATGTGTTACGTCACGCTCCATCCGAGGCCAATAAAAATGTTCACTCAACAAGGTCTTCGTCTTATCTACGCCAAAGTGCCCAGCTAAACCGCCTGCATGTCCCTCAATAATAATAGATTCCCTCAAAGAATATTGAGGAATGCACAATTTGTTACCTTTAAATAGATAACCCTCCATGATCTGAAATTGTTGAAAATGTTCCGTTTTGCTCTTCCTCCATATATTCCCAAAATGAGGATCATCAACATATAAATTTTTAAAAGTATCAAGGCCTAGAACTTTTATCTACATTGTAGACAGCAAAGAGTGTTTTCTGCTCAATGCATCTGCTACACTATTTAGCACTCCCGCTTTATGCTTGATGGAAAAACTGAAAACTTGAAGGAACTCCACCCACTTCGCATGCCTTGTGTTCAATTTGTGCTGCCCATTGATGTATTTCAAGGCTTCATGATCAGAAAATAAAATAAACTCTTTCGAAATAAGATAGTACATCCAATGCTCCAAACTCCTCACAATAGCATAAAATTCTTTATTATAAGTTGAATGCTTCCTTTTCACCTCATTCAACTTCTCACTAAAAAATGCTACAGGTTTACATTTTTGACTCAGGACACCCCCAATACCAACACCTGAAGCATCACAATGCACCTCAAAAATCTCATTAAAGTCAGGAAGCATGAGAACAGGTGCTTCAGTCACCTTTTTCTTTAATAATTGAAAGGCAGCTTCTACCTTCTTAGTCCACACAAATTTACTTACTTTCAGACAATCCGTCAGAGGTGCAATAATAGTACTGAAATCCCGAACAAATCTTCGATAAAAAGACACAAGCCCATGAAAGCTACGTACCTCATGAATATTTGTCGGAATCTCCCAATTTGTAATAGCCTCAACCTTAGCTGTGTCCATCTGAATGCCCTCCTTGGTTACTATATATCCCAAAAAGGTCACACGATCAGTCAGGAAGTGACACTTCTTGGTATTAGCATATAATTTTTGCTCTCTCAATGTCTCGAACACCCTTCTCAAATGCTGCAAGTGTTGATCAGTCGATGCACTATAAACCAAAATATCATCGAAATATACGGCGACAAACTGGCCAACAAAAGGATGAATCACCTGATTCATCAGTCTCATAAAGGTGCTCGGCGTGATAGATAACCCGAAAGGCATCACCATCCGCTCATACAGACCATCTTGAGTTTTAAAAGCGGTCTTCCACTCATCTTCAAGACGCACCCTAATATGATGATATCCACTCCTCAAGTCTATCTTTGAAAAGATAGTCGCTCCATACAGCTGATCAATTAAATCATCAAATCTCGGGATAGGAAAGCGATACATGATCGTGATCTTGTTGACAGCTCTGCTATCCACGCACATTCTCCACGACCCGTCTTTCTTAGGAACCAACAAAGCTGGCACTTCACAAAGGCTCATGCTCTCTCGAATTGCACCCTTATCTAATAGTTCATGCACTTGCCTCTGCATCTCCTCATGCTCCTTAGGATTCATTCTGTAAGCTGCCTTATTAGGAATAGTAGCTCCTGAAATGAGATCTATACAATGCTGAATGTCCCTCATGGGTGGCAATCCAGGTGGCAATTCCTCTGGTACGACATCAGCAAACTCCTCAAGTATAGGCAGAACTTGAGTTGAAATTTCTGGACTATCAAGATTTTGCTCCATGACTACAATAGCAAAAAGCTCTGGGGCATTCACCGCCTCCTCCTGGAACTCTTATTTAGAAAGCAGATTACTTTTCCCTTCTTTTCTCACATCTGAAGGACCCAGAGTAATAGTCCGACCATCCTTCTTGAAGGTGTACATATTTTTGAATCCGTCATGTTGTGTTTTCCTATCAAACTGCCAAGGTCTTCCTAACAGAATATGACAGGCATCCATTGGAACTACGTCACCCCACACTTCATCAGTATATTTCTTTCCAATCGAGAACTGCACTAAACACCTCTTGCTCACTTTTACCTCATTCCCCTTCCTAAGCCATGACAGTTTATATGGTTGAGGATATTCGACATTTTTCAACCCCAACTTTTCTACCATAGTGGTAGATATCACATTCTCGCAACTTCCCCCGTCAATTATCATACTACACACATTTTCCCCACTAGTGCATTTAGTATGAAAGATATTATACTTGAGCCACGATTCATCATCTATCTCAGCAATATTTAAAACCCAACGCACAACTAAAGACTCACCAGAATCGGCATAGACAATGTCCTCCTGATCTGGATCTGCATCTTCTTGCTCTCCATCAGATTCATCATAAGTCGGGTTTTCATCAAAAGTTGGATTATCTACGAGTGTTACAAACTGTTGGTTCGGATAATCAGTAGCAAAATGCCCGAGTCCTTGACACTTGAAACATCGCTTGCCTGCAGCTCCTCCCCGCTAGATCCAAAGACTACTCGCTCTCCTTCTCAAGGTGATTTTGAACCGCGCCCTTAATCACACGGGCCGAAGAACTCCCCGCTTTCCCATGGGACTCTTTATCTGACCACTGGAACTGCTGCCTGACCACTTAGAACCGCTGCTAGACCACTTAGACTTACTGCTCTTTCTTTTAAATTGCCCATCCACCTTTAGGGCTAGTCTGCACACATCCTCATATGTCCAATACTGCTGTAATTGGACAACATCAGAGATCTCATATCGCAGCCCTGCCAGATATCGAGCAATCGTCTGCTCATCTTCCTCCATCACATTACAACGCATCCGCAAGCGATCAAATTCCTCTGTAAATTTCTCAATTGTTTTATTACCTTGCTTGACGTTATGATACTCGATAAACGCCTCTTGCCTATAATGGGTAGGCAAAAACAATTTTTGCAACAACTTTTTCATCTTCTCCCAGTGATCCACCTTCGGCTTCTCCTCTCTAGCGCGTTGCTTTTTCACGTGTTCCCACCAAATCAAAGCATGTTTTCGCAGCCTAATAGCCACTAACTTCACTTTTTGCCCCTCAGTTAGGTCTTTAAGATCAAAAATCCATTCTACCGTATGTAACCAATCAATAAACTCATCAGGATGAGCCTTACCATTAAATTCGAGAATCTCGATCTTCATCCCAAAATTTTGAGAAGAGCGCTGGTTTCCAGGTCGTACTTCTCGATTCCGCCCCTGGTTCAGAACCCCAAAAGTGTTTACATCCTCATCTTCATCATCAGATGGATCCTTAGATTCTGCTTTTTCTTCGGATTGAGCGTCAAGCCCTGCCTCCGCAAGACGTTGCTCCAAATCCTAGATTCGCCTTCTCTGTTCCTGAATTTTTATATCTCGCAGGTCTCTCAAACGCGGCTGTTCATCTGTATCAGGAACGGCTCCACGCCCCCAGCCTCCACGAGCACGCTGTCTTTGACCACCTCGATTTTGTTTAGCCATTGATTCAGATAACCTGGCTCTGATACCAATTGATGCCGAAGCGCAAAAGAAATTAGGCTAAACAGTATAATCGAAACGATAATGAGGAATAAACTGTTCTCTCAATTTGCTTAAACGAAACCCTAAAACAAACTTATATATCCCCAAACCTAACCCTACTAGGAATAATAAACATCAAAGTGCAAAATTACGAAACTATCCTTTACTAAATTAACCCATAAAAAATACTAAAATAATAGAAAAATCCATCTAAACGACCCAGAATCGCGAAAATCCATCATTAGTCATGACCAACGGCAATGAGTATTGATCAGCACGCCGTTTCGCTTTAGTCGACTAAATCTGAGCTTAATCCGAGATCGTTGACTTCGAGCACGTCGGTTCGTCTAGTCGCATAACGGGTCCGCCGGTCCCCTAGGTGCATTAGAAAGTGTTGGACAAAACCTGTTGAGCCTAATTCCTCTAACACTCTCATCATTCATAGCTTTCTTCATGAGTAAGGAGAGTACGTTTGCAACAATTATGAATAAGTAAGGGCATAGAGGGTCTCCTTGCCGAAGACCTCTCGATTGCGCAAAGAAAGGAAGTGGTTCTCCGTTAAACTTGACATTAAGGGAGGTTGTAGTGACACATTTCATAATCCATGAAACCCATCTAGCACTGAAACCCATCTTAATCATGCATGCCTCAAGGAAGTCCCACTCAACCCGATCATAGGCTTTTTTCATGTCCAACTTGAGGATGGCTTGAAATTTCCTTTTCCTCTTCCTGATTCTTAGTTGATGTAGGGCTTCCTGAACAACTAGGATATTATCTTGTATTTGTCTGCCGCTAACAAAAGCGCTTTGCTCCCCCGCTATCATATTAGGAAGCCAAGGTTTTAGGCGATTTGCCAAGACCTTGGAGATAATTTTGTAGCCGAAATTGCATAAGCTAATGGGCCTAAACTGGTCTAATGTTTCTGGGTTAGGCTTCTTAGGAATCAGAACAATATAGGTTCTGTTCAGGTTCGGGTCAAGATGGCCAAATTCAAAGAAAGTTCTCACCATAGTAAATACATCGTGTTGGATGATGTCTCAATGTTGTTGATAGAATAGCCCATTTAAACCATCTGGTCCCGGTGATTTCTTTGCTCCCAACTGGAAAGTTGCTTCCTTTACCTCCTCCATTGATACACTTCTCAGTAGACTGCAATTCATTTGACCCTCCACTAAGCTAGGACAATGTTCTAGTACTGGGTGAAAGTTTCTTGGGCCCTCGGTGGTGTATAAAGACTTAAAAAACTGCTCTGTCATATCCCGCAGTTGCTTTGGATCTCGACATCATTCCTCATCCGTTAATTTCAGCATGGAGATCTTGTTTCTCTATCTTCTTTGTACTGTGGTTGCATGGAAAAACTTGGTGTTTTTGTCTCCCCATTGCAACCAACTTATCCTTGATCTCATTCCCCAAAATATTTCCTCTTGTTTCCCGAGTTCATTTATTGCTGGTTCAAGAACTTCACCCTTTCTCTATCATAGTGCACAGTTGGAGCATTCGTGATCTCCTGTAGCTCCCTTTCAGAGATTCGATTTGGCATTTCGCATTTGAGAACTTCTCTTTGCTCCATTTCGTTAAAGCTTCTGATACTCTTTGTAATTTCCTCAGGAGTTTCTCATTTTCCAATCCAGGTATGCTCCACATTGACTGAACAACTCTTCTACATTCTTCATCTTCAAGCCAGTATGCTTTAAACTTGAATTCCCTCTTCCTTTTTATGGTTGTTGCTGATAATGAAAGCAATAAAGGACTATGATTCGAGCCGACCGCAGGAAGGGCAGGAACTTGTGCATTTGGGTACATTACTCTCCGCTCCACATTGCTTAGAACTCTATCAAGTCGCTCTTTGATGTGTGCCTCCCCATTCCTATTGTTTGCCTATGTAAATGCGCAACCCTTGCTCTTTACATCCATAAAGGAACATCCACTAAGAAAGTCTCGAAATGCATCTAACCTGTAATAATCTGCCCTACATCCTCCAACCTTTTCTCACGGGTGCAGGATCTCATTGAAATCTTCTGTACAAATCCACAGGAGATGGTTGGCTTGGCCGACTAGCTACAATTTCCCCCAGAGTTGGAGCCTTTCTTGGTATACTGTTGTAGCGTGAACAAAAGTGACTCTCATATGGTGTTGGCTTCCTATTTGTTTGGATGCCTTCTAAACAGGTCTAGAAATGCTAAGGAAGGCTGACGTGCCACCCACTAATTTGTGAAGGCTGAGATTACACTGTTTGCCTCTAGCGGTACAACATCACTTAATCAGGCGATTTACACAAAGGCAAACTTGTTTTGGTTAGTTGGTGATGACTCATATGCAGAGGTTGAGGCTGAGATTGATGGATGAAGAGTTGAGAGGCTCGGAAGATCCTGCCAATGTAAAGATGTCAACAAATTGACCAGAAAAGGCAAATGTATAGCATCAAGCTTTGTTTTTTTGCTTAGAAACAATCACAAGCACTCAACAAAAATGGGTACAATTAATATTCTCTCTCCTTGTTATTTGCTTCAGTTTCATGTGGAAACGTGAAGCAAATCTACTTCACAAGCACACCCATTTGCTATAGTAGATCTGACCAGGTACGCTTTGGACTTTGCTATAGTAGATCTAACATTAGAGAAATAATCCTGCTTTTCTTTTCTTTTTCTATGTATATATTCTTTAGGTTATCATATTGGGAACAGCTGTCGATTCCAATTAAGAATAACAAGCAGTCTGCTCTCAACTATTTAATGTTTCAAATAGACCAAAGAGTTGTTACAGAAAAGGTGCAGAAGCTGGCTGTATTTTGCAAGTAGAAAGAAAAAACACAGAAAAGAGAGTTAGAGAGAAGAGAGTGTACACCTGTGAAAATTATGCTTACTACATTCATGCGTCATAATTGAACAGCAACTTAGCCTTTTAGATAGGCCATACACCAACAGAAAATCCCAGAAAAGTAGCCACAACAATTGACCCACTATGCTGAACTATCTACCCACTATCTTGAACGTGTGTGCAGCAACAAACATGCTGCAATAGATTCCTATAAACTAGGACAACCAACTAGGCTTTATTAAAAAAACAAACAAATACTTTGACTAATTCAACACCCTCCCTTAAACTGATGTTGCAAACATTTAGTTTAAAAGGACTAGAACCAGCCCTCCCTTAACCTGCAGCTTCCAACGAACAAACACCAAGAAGCTGTCTTAGCTTCTAATATGCAGATAATTTGAGAGGCTTGGTGAACAAATCAGCAAGCTCATCTTCACTCCTTCAAAAAACAAGATCAATCACTTTATCTTTCGTGAGATCCCTCAGGAAATGATACTTCACATCTATGTGTTTGCTCCTTTCATATAGAACTAGATCATTTGAGAGTTTAATGGCTGAGCTATTGTCACAATAGATTGTAGTTGCATCTTCCTGTTTAAATTGAAGCTCTCCAAGAATCTTCCTTAACTAAATAGCTTGACAAGCACTAGAGGTGGCAGCCACAAACTCAGCTTCAGTTGTTGACAGAGTAACAATCGGCAGCTTCTTCGAACACCATGAGACAGCCCCCGAACCAAGCATAAATACATAACCGGAAGTGCTTTTTCAATCATCCATATCACCAGCGTAATCGCTATTAGTGAAACCAATCAACTCCGATTTTTCTCCCTTCTTATAGAATAACCCAAAAGTTGCAGTCCCTCTTAAGTAGCGAAGAATTCGCTTTGCAGCTAGCAAATGTTTTTCAATTGGATTCTCTATGTACCTGCTAATAAGGCTCACAGGATGCATGATATCTGGCCTTGTAGCTATTAAATACATTAAACTCCCCATGATTTGCTTGTAGAAGGTGCTATTTGCCTTTCTTCCATCGGGATCCTTCGACAACTTCAATCCAACCTCAGTTGGCGTGGTTACCGAATTGCAATGCGTCATCTGAAATTTTTCTAAAATCTCTTGAACATATTTCTTTTGAGATAGAAAAATTCCAGCTGCAGATTGATTTACCTCAATGCCCAGAAAATAATGCATCAACCCAAGATTAGTCATGTTAAATTCCTCCATCATAGATTTCTTAAATGTGTCAATCATGACACTATCATTCCCTGTGAAGATAAGATCATCCACGTACAAACACACTAGAAGCAATTTTCCACCATGACCAATCTTGATAAATAGCGTATGCTCATATGGACATTTTGTAAATCCATCTTTCAAAAAGTAAGCATCAATCCTACTGTACCAAGCTCTTGGAGCTTGCTTCAACCCATATAAAGCCTTTTTCAATTTATAGACTTTATGTTCATTACCCGGCTTGACATATCCAGAAGGTTGATGAACAAATACTTGTTCTTGAAGATCACCGTGTAAGAACGCCGACTTCACATCTAACTGATAGATGAACCATGAATTCTGTGCTGCTAGCGCAATCGCTAATAGGATTGTATCGAGTCTCGCAACTGGCGCAAACACCTCTTTGTAATCCACTCCAAATTCCTGCTTGTAACCTTTTGCCACCAAGCGCGCCTTGTACTTTTCAATTTCACCATTCATGTTCATTTTCGTCTTGTATACCCACTTGACTCCGATTGACTTTTGCCCTTCGGGAAGATTTGTCAATTCCCACGTACCATTCTTCTCAATTGATTTGATCTCTGCATCCATTGCAACTCTCCAGTTTTTGTTTTGTACTGCTTCATCAAAAGTAGTTGGGTCACTATCTGCAAACAAAGAAAAATGGATCAGTGGGTCTTCGGTTTGCTCAACTCTTGACACTTCATAATCTTCCACCCATGCTGGCCTTTGTCGGATGCGTTGTGGTCGTTCTTCAGATGCTACAGCAACTGCTGAATTGTCAGTATTTTCTGTGGTGACTTGACTCGTAGAGGGCTGCTTTTCCAACTCAGTATCATCTTCAAAGTTTGCTGGAATTTGTTCACCACCATTCTTCTCGCTCCATGACCAGAATTTTTCTTCATCAAAGATCACATCACGGCTAATGGTAATTTTCTTGGTTATAGGATCATAAAGTTTGTAGGCTTTTGAATGATCACTAATGCCAAGAAAAATACATTTTTCTGCTTTATCTTCTAGCTTCTTCCTCTTCTGGTCAAGAACATGGACATATGAAAGACACCCAAAAATTCTGAAGTAATCAACTACGGATCTTCTCCCGCTCCAAGCTTCTTCGGGTGTCTTATTTAAAACAGCGAGAGTGGGACTTCTATTCAAAAGATGAACACTCCAATTGACTGCCTCCGGCCAGAAGCTTTTTGGAACTCCACTTGACATCAAGAGGCTTCGCACCATATTCAGAATAGTGCAGTTCTTCCTTTTGCAGGCACCGTTATGTTGCGGTGAATAAGCTGCAGTGAGTTGTCTTTTAATCTCATGCTCCACACAAAAATCTGCGAACGCAGTTGAAATATATTCGCCACCACAATCTGTATGGAGAACTTTGATTGGATTTCCACTCTCTTTTTCAACAAGAGTTTTGAAGCTCTTGAAGGCTTCAAAGGCTTCAGATTTTTCTTGCAAAAAGTAAGCCCAAACCTTCCGACTGAAATCGTTAATGAAGGTAATGATATATCGTTTACCTCCATTGGAAATTGGGGAAATTGGCCTGCAAATATCTGAATGGACAAGTTCGAGGTGCTTCTTGGCTCTCCATGCTTTGCCTTTTGGAAAATGATCTCGGTGTTGTTTGCTAACAACACACTCTTCATGTATTTCGGACTGTGCCATGATTGGGGGAAGTCCTTCCACCATCTTCTTATGATGTAACGTCCGCAACCCACCAAAATTGAGGTGTCCGTATCTGAAATGCCATAACCATGCTTTATCCTTCAATCTTGCAGAGAAACAGGAGTGAGAGGTGCCATGAAGATGCAGCGGGAACATCCGATTGGCAGTCATATTAACTTGAGCAATCAGATGCTGTTTCTCATCATGGATTCTGCAAACACCTCTTTTGAGTGTAATTTCATATCCCTTCTCTTGCAATTGTCCAACAATTAGAAGGTTGGTCTTTAACTCAGGAACATAAAACACCTCTTTGATCATCTGAACCGAGGTTCCTTTAAGAACAATTGCAACTGTCCCTTTACCCTTGACTGACACAGTCGAGTCGTCTCCAAATTTGACTGAGGTGCGAAACGACTCATCTAATGCAGAGAATGCCTTCTTGTCTCCACACATATGGTTGCTGCAACCGGTGTCAATATACCATAAGTTCGATGAAATTTTCTCCGTTTCTTGACACACCATTAGGAGAGACACTGCTTCTTCTTTTTCTTCCGCAAAATTAATCCTTTCCATGCTTTGTGTATTTAAATTGGTACGACATTCAGATTTGTAATGTCCATACCTATGGCATCTAAAACACTCTACTCTAGATTTGTCTATTGACCTTGGTTTGAAAACAGTTGAGTGCTGACCTCCATGTCCTTGTTCTCCACCTTGAGCATCACGAGAAAAATGACCATTAGGCTTTTGATTGAAATTGCGACGTTCATTGGTTCCCCTTCCTCTACCTCTGCCACTATTCGTTCTTGTTGTTGATGAAAAGTGATCTGTAGTTGCCTTCAACGCCTTCTCTTCTGGCTTTTGCTGAAGAAAATTTTGTTCATGAACCAACAACGACCCTTGCAATTCATCAATTGAGAGTTCTTCAATATCCTTGGCTTCTTGTATAGAACAGACAACAAAGTTAAACTTTGGTGTCAAAGATCGAAGAATCTTCTCAACGATGGTGACATCCTCCATCTTATCACCGTGAATCCGCATCTTATTGACAATTGCCATTGTCCGAGAGAAGAAATCGGTAATTGACTCTCCCAACTTCATTCTTAGTAACTCAAACTCTCCACGAAGCATTTGAAGTTGCTGCCTTTTTACTCTTGCGGTACCTTGATATTTTTTCTTCATGGAATCCCATATGTGCTTGGAGGTATCCTTACGGAGAATTGTCTCCGAGATAGATCTGTCAATGGCCTGAAAAAGGTAGTTTTTGGCCTTGAGATCTTTCAATCTTGCTGCTTCCAGAGCCGTTCGTTGTGCTGCTGTCAGCATAGCTCCTTCTTCTGGTTTGGCAACTCCAGAGATAACAACATCCCAATATTCGTTGGATTTCAGGAAGTTCTCCATTAGCATGCTCCAATGATCATAATGACCATCAAAGCGTGGAATAGCTGGTTGGACAAAGGTTTCTGAAGCCATCACCGCTGCTGGATACCAAGAAAAAATCTTTCCTCGCGTGTTTTCAACTCAAGCTCACTTTTTGGCTACTGCCTTTCACTCTCACTTTTTCCTTTCGTGTTTTTAACTCACTTTTCCTTCTTTAATGGCTCTGATATCACTGTTACAGAAAAGGTGCATAAGCTGGCTGTACTTTGCAAGCACAAAGAAAAAACACATAAAAGAGAGTAGTGTACACCTGTGAAAATTATGCTTACTACATTCATGCGTCATAATTGAACAACAACTTAACCTTTTAGATAGGCCATACACCAACAGAAAATCCCAGAAAAGTAGCCACAACAATTAACCCACTATGCTGAACTATCTACCCACTATCCTGAACATGTGTGCAGCAACAAACATGCTGCAACAAATTCCTATAAACTAGGACAACCAACTAGGCTTTATTAAAAAAACAAACAAATACTTTGACTAATTCAACAAGAGTCTTTGAGGTGTTCTGAAAGTATGGCCTGCATTGTTCATATGCCTGCCCCGCGCTTACACAATCGTTGGCACTGGCAGTATATGGGAAATGACAACTCATCATTGTCAGCAAGTCAATGTAGAATGGCGTGATGGGTGCGTAGAGAAAGAGAGAAAGGGCGACACCTGGGCCGTTGGAATGACATATTTGGGTCATTATGTGCTCATCATGGTTCATTGTGGATAGAGTGTCCACATTCAAATCACTCAGCGTTCATCCATTGTTTCGAGTATCCTGGCTGAAAGTATAATACAATAGGCAAATTGTCTGTCTCAATGGACACTTTTCTCCAAATGATTCTTGGGCTTTGGCCTTTGGGTGTACCATTCATCTGCCATTGTTTGGCCTCCTTGGCCCTGATATCCCCCACTTAAAGTTCATCGCAGGACACTCTCTTTATTCCTGTTGATCTAGAAAGGCATTGCCATTCTGTATTTCTTATGATCCATAACATACAACAATTATAACCCTGTAGCTTTCTAATTCATTGTGCCTCCCATCTACCAAACCACCGTCGGGTAGAGTCTCGCGAACCCTACTTTTCACAGCATACAGTGATGAAGATGGCAACCTCTGGTAGCATTAGCGCTGATATGAGCACCGCAAAATGTAACAATCATGAACAGAACCCCTGTACATCCTCTGAGCTTTGCTTTCATCGGTTTCAGCGTCATCAATCACCAGTGTCACAATTAGGATGCAGCCAAAGCTGTTTATCCTCAAATCTGGGCAGAAGTGGATTCTATACAACGGACAACAAGTCAAGCAATAACACATCTTCTTCTTCTGTTCCTACTGCAGTTGCATGTTCTATCGGCCGTCTGCAAGTTGATTTAGATGCTTGTAACCTATTTTCATGTAATTTCCCGCAGCCAAGATCAAGAAATTGTGAATCATTGGTTTATGATCATTCAGAAGACCAGCAATGCCTTGCTCTTCAGTCCCGTGACGATCTTCAAAATCTAGTGAACTTTCACATTTACAACAAATGGAATGACCAAAGTCATCAATTGCCCCAGCCACAGAACTGCTCTAAACTTGCCGTTTTAAGCAATGGACGAAAGCATAGTAAGAAATATCTCAATACCAAGGCATGTAACATAACATGAACTTCGCAGATGTTTGTGCACTGATCATTCTTCGAAAGAGGGGTCTATCATCTTCTTTCAAATTTGTGTGTGTCAGCTAGAGAAGGGGTCCCCCGTTTCTGGAAATGAAGCTGAATCTGATGCTGATCCTCACGGAAACTCCATTTCACCAGCAGCTGCTATTTCTAGTAATAGACGAATTAGATGGACTCCACATCTTCACAACCAATTTCTTGAATGTGTAAATCGTCTGGGAGGAGCTGAAAGTAAGTTTTGGACAGAAAATGTCACTTTCGAGTCAATATCTATACATACTTCAACTGACGTCCAAGTCATGATTTATTGGATGTCCGCAGGAGCAAAACCAAAGTTAATTCTGAAGCTAATGGATGTCAAAGGGTTGACAGTCTTTCATATTAAGGGTCACTTGCAGGTATTGCAACATAATGACTTTCCTTCTATTAGCCAAAAATCAATGCCCATCCCTAACATTTTGTTCAGAATTTCAAACCAAAACTTTATTTGTCTATTACATCACAGAAATGTCGCATGGCCAAGTACATTGCAGAATCTAAAGAAGGTAATTCTCTGCATCCACTAAGATGGGCACGATTGAACATTCCTTGCAAGTGACAGGAGCTCTATTATTGTTGAAGACACATCCATGGGTAACTAATCTTTGCTTGGCAATATGATGACTTATTTTATGTGCATAAATCATATTGTACATGCAGGAAAATCAGAGAAGAACAATTTTGACACAATGCCAGTGCACAACCTCAAAACGTAAGCTTCGACTTATTTGTTGTTTATTAACTCCAGTATACAAACTTAAGAAGAGCACAAAAGAAGCACCGCTTATGAGAGGCGTGCAAGTTTCAAGTGTCGAATGTTTGTCTTGAAGTAGGAAGTCATGATATGAGTAAAATAAGCGTACTGAATATTTGTTGGCAACAGAAGCAAGCTGATTGCAGAAGCGTATTGCAAAACCTTGCAGACGCAGCTGAATGTACAAAAGCGACTACTACAACAGTTGGAGGTAGCTATTCTGAAAATGTTACGTTCTGTCACATTCACACATACACGCACATGCAAACTTTCAGAAGTCTGCACATAAAATACAGTGATATGAAAGTAAGTTTTCATTTCATCCTTCTTGAATTACACATACAGATGCAAAGAAGTTTACAGATGAAGATTGAAGAACAGGGAAGGCAGCTAATACGCTTCTTAGAGAAGCGTCTTAAGAACAAAAGTTGAGCATCCCTCTCAGATCCTCCTATAACCCAGAACTTCTAATGTCTTATTTGAAGTCCAAGCCAATATCTTCCTTTGCATCTGCCAACCTCAGTGCTCTTAGAGTGAGATATGTGCCATCCGGATGCAAAATAGGAGGAAGCATTCAACTCCAGAACATTTGGCCTTCGTCTTACACTATTGTATTTTTAAAGAAATCGGACAAAAAATTATTAAAATGTTGACTATGGATATTGAGCTCTATGGTCAAAACTTACAGCTGTAATATTCTATCAACTATTGGTAAAGTTTTGGAAATAAGATAGTACTTTTATGCAATATATGAATTTATTTGATGACATGGGAAACTTCTATATAACTGTGTTGATCATGCTATGGAGAAGTCTTTTGTTCATTGATCGTGATTCGCTCGTCACACCACGTCCATTGAGATGTAAAATAGTTTCTAAAGCACTGCGATTATCAACCCTACAAGAAAAATGCTAGTTCAGAATAAAATCATGAAATGACTTGGATCAGTTGTTTGATCTGCTGTCGTTACAATTTACATACTAATGGTCCTCTTTGGAGTAAACAAAATGTCAAAATAGGTGGAAAAACCTGAATTCATGTTCATGACACAATACAAGAAGAAGATGAAATGAATGAATGCATCAGTTCAGTGTCAACAGCTTGAGGGTATTGATGAAAGGAACCGCATCATCAAGCTTGCGGTTGTAGAAGCTTCGCAAGTATTCAGAGTGCGAACGGGTTTGGTAGAGAGGGGTGTGTCCAGTGGCGGCGAGGAGCTGTGGAGAAGGTCCAACTGGAAGAGACGGCCTGGGATAGCAGAAGGTCACTATGGACATCCTCTCCTTCTCTTCGTTCACCGCTGCTCTATGATCTGGTGCTCGGTATGTGCCATTGCTGTAAACCTCCATATTTGACCTAAATTCACGACAATGCTGCCAGGAACAGGTGGAACCGTGACCCAGCTGGCATCCCTGCTGGGGACCTGAAGGCCGGGCATGTTGCCGCACTCCGTCAACATGGTGATCCCTGAGTTGTCGGCATGTGGCGAAAGGCCCATTGCTCTCTCGGGTTCCGGGCATGGTGGATTGTAATTCATCCTGACCTCATACCGTCCTTCTCTGAAACTTTTCATCAACAAGTCCAGTTCACCTTCATGAATCCCCAACGCCATTCCAATATACTTCACTACCGCCACTGCCACTTTCCTCAAATCTTCACTGTATTTCTCTAGTGCTTTCCTGATAGATACGGTATTCATAGTCAACATCATTTGCTTAATTTAGCTAAAGTGAAATGCACAAACAATATAGAAACCAAAAAGATGGAAACAAATTGCGTGAATTCTGGGGGATTTTGTGGCCACAGATCGAGATTTCTTGCATGAGTAGGAAGGCATTTGAGGAAGATCATGTCGTTCCACTCCAGCTTCTGGTCATGAGAGGTGACGAAAACCTGCCCATAACCTTCGAGACTTCCTGGTCTCTGTGCCGACTTCTGCTTCTCATGGTAAGGCAGTTCAAAGAACCCGTGCACATTTTCCTTCATCATCCCCATCCCTTCATCCGACACTTCGTGGTTCACTAACTGCACATTAATGACAACTTCACAATAATGATTGTCCTACGAAGATACGATAATGATTGTCTTATTTTAGGAGACAATGGTGCACATCATATACGAAGATAATGCTGATCAATGAAATGATGCTAATCATGTTTCCAAGAGATGATTTCAATGGGTTCAAACTTGTTAACCATTTCATCTACATGAAACGACTCACCAACTTGACCGACTCGTTTAGATGCAAAATAAAAGACGGGCTGTCCAAGCGCAGGATTGGATCCAATAATCAACCATAGATCAGATTACCCGGAAAGCTTTTGAACAGTGTAGTTAACGCCGTTTTGTATCAGCATGAAAAGGAACGAAATTGAAATACTTCATTCGATAATAACAGGTAAAATACTTCGGATGTACAGTCTGCACATAACCGGTTCAGATGGCATCAGCGTCCAAGTCCTTTAGTTTGAGAGAGATTATGCAGTAAAGAGAGTGGGTATCGTAACAGTAGGTAATGAAGCTAATGATCAAGTAGAAACCAACCAGGAAGAGACCCCCCTGGTGGCAGGCAGAGTGAAGGTTGTGGAGCTCGGCGGAACGGGAAGAAGGTCCATCAGCTTCCCCAGGTCGATGCAGGGCAAGCCCTGTGATGACTCTGGCCGATGATCGGTGGGGGCCACGTCATCGCGCACGTACCTGGGGGGCAAAGCATCCGGCTGTCGCTGCCTCACCAGCTCTTGCACGCTCGGCACCGGCAGTGACCATTCCAAGTTCACCTTCTCCTCCTCCCCCTCCGCCAGGGTTGCCTCTTCTCTGATCTCGCCAACCTGGTTTCCTGTATCGCCGTCTTATATATACGTTGACTTTTTTCAAGCATGCCCTCACGGACGACAGCGACCAGTCAGCGGATCCGCGGTCAAAATTTAGATAAATTGGACGTTCTCCGAATTCACATTGTTGGGTCCAATTCAACATCGTCGATTCTACAAGTCATAACAGGATTAGGTACAGTGCGAGGTCTAGCTACATACACCAAATTCATTTAAGATTTTTTTCGTCATAATAATAGTCCTCAAATCTTAATGCTTCCCGAATTACTTGCTAAGACCTCAAGAATAGTCTTGTATAAAATCTCTTTATGGATCAAACTCTATTACACTTTTTTTTTTAAGTGCACTATGGTGTTGGGTGTTAACCATATTGGCCAACTTCCCACGTATATGCGATCTGATTTTGTAAATGTGTAACTTGACGAGAAATTATTGTTGAGATTCCTATGCACCATCGTGGATAAAATATGTATAATGAGAAAGGAATAATTTTTTGGAAACAAAAATTACATTTATGTTACTGAATAGTTGTAATGACCCTAGGTAGTTACTAAATACATGTGAAGAGAGATCACAATGGTTAATTTTAATATGATTTGATGCGTTAACAGTGATGAACTATATGTTGAGACCATCACTTGGCATTAATTTCAACCTCATCTCCATTCAAGACTTCCTTTCAAAAACCTCCCGCGGAGCGTTCACATATCGAAGGTTGAAGTTTCCATGACAGCTATTAGCTTGCTCTTACGTCTGTGGCTTATTACCATGCTTGAAGAGACAAGATTACGCTTGATTAGGGGAAGAATAGCAACCACCTGAGGAAAATTTAATTAATATAGACTTTCAAAGTGTAAATATAAAAAAAAAATGACGTACGCCATCTCAAATTAGGGAACAAATGCAACGTCCTTTTCCAGGCCTCTATCGATAAAATCCCAGTTTTGTAAAATCAACTCAATTTAGTCCTTGATACATATAATACAATGTTCAAAGGATAAGATGATATGTAAAGGACTCAAAAGCGAAAAAAAAACCTTTCTCCACTTGCTGGGCGGACTTCCCCAAGGAGCTCTGCTATGAACTGAGATCAGGTAATTTGTCATGCATGGATTAAATTGAATTTAATTTAGAAATTTAGGGCCCTTTAAAAAGAAACTTATTGGTGAGATCAAATTAGACAAGTACCCCCATTTAGAAGAAAGTTTCACAAGAGATGGCAACTAATTATCACCTTTTTTACTGGACCTGAAATTTGGTAAGAAAAAAGAAATTCCCATGCACAGCTAAATTTCCAAATCATTCAACTTGAGAATAAGGTCAAGGATGTTATCATTAAATGAAAAAGATAGTTTCCTTTTCTTACCTCTTTACTCATCAACTAATTTAGCAACTTGAATGAATCTCTCAGTATATAAAGGTGCTACACTAGTTCATTTCAACACATCACTACACTAGCTCACAAAGCTGTCAAAATGTAGATTAGGTGTATATAGTGTATATAGCCATGGAGGTAACAGTATCCAAGAGAATGGGGTCAATGATGTTCGTGGCAGCTCTGATACTATGGTCGTCCATTGTTGCCGACGCGGCAGGCATATCTTGGAAATGCGCGTTGAAGCGCGCATTTTTCTATGTCTTCGACCCCAATTCATTGCAATGCAGTGCGGATTGCATCAATCGTTGCTTAACAGGGCCCCCTATGTCCGCGGCATTAGAGCATTGAGATGTCGGTTGTTTCTTGTCTACTTGCATGGACTATCATTCGGGTAATAATCTTCGCATCGAGATCGAAAAATAGAACATAGCTTCTTATCAAATTCATAAAACCAAGAAAGTTATTGTATAATCTTGTTTCTTTATAGTGTTTCATTGTTATATTTTAATTATGAGAGGATAGTTGCGTACTAAATTATTTCATTTCTTGGACTTTGATATATGCTCTTGTTAAAAAAAATCAATTTCAATCTTGATATAAGTAACTTTTTTAATTTCTTGTTTCTTATTTAAATTCATGCAGGCACCAAGAAAGTTGAAGGGGACAGGAAGAAGCTCAGAGCCTGTGCGGATTCATGCTCTCAGTCTTGCCAGAAGACCTATTCATTGCACTAAAGTTTGGTTTTTTTTAAACAAAGGCAATTGAGTTATGTAATAACTTTGTGGTTTCATTCCACAACTAATAAATAATATTGCTTTATTTATTATCTGCTTGAGTGAAGTACATTTTTATGAATTTTTAGTTGTGATAAGTTGAGTCTGTTCTCTATTATCCTGATTTAGATTAGGAGATATAATTACAAAAACCAAGTGGGACTCCGACTTCGATCCGATTATCGAACATAACGAAAACCGTGGCTTTAATAATTCCAGCTTGGCCTTGCTCATAGACGAACTCCTGGGGATTCGCATAGGATGGGTCGCATAGGATTTGAACCCCTCCAGACAGATTTCCTTGATGTGGAGGGTAAAAATAGAGAGAGAAAAAAACATAGAGCAATAAGTATAAGAGGGACGAAACCGTCGTATATCGGTCATAGAATTAATTTAAAATTTGGAGAAATGACTAGCTTTTTGCCCTGAAATTTCAGAAGTTCAGAGAGACTTGGACGAAATCTGGAGAGGTTATGGTTGAAGCGGCCGCGAGGAAGACAAAAATGAGAGTAGCAAAAGAAGTCCGGAATATTTTTCAAATGGACGGGCTTCTCCTTTTCCTTTTCCCTTTCCTTCAAGTCCTCGAAATGGACGGAACATGTGTTTTTGTCCCATAAATTCAATTGTTCCTTGATTAAATGCAACTTTTATCTATCATTCACCAAATGTTTAAATTATCTGGCAAAAACCCTTGAGGTTATGACATTGCTGGCCAACAAATTTTATGGCGTGATGTTGTTGACACTTAAATTTTGGTGACTCATTTTACTTTATTTATTACATAAAAAAGTAGAGACCGAGTTTGACTCATAAACAAAAATATTAATATTGCATTGAATTTAGGCATTCTAAATATTCATGGGCGCATTGAATAATTTCATCGGCCCGGTGGTGGATTGCGTAGCTGAATTCCACGTGTGCCCTGCATTGGACATTTAAGTTGGGAAAGTAAAAAGAATTTCAGCAAAGTACAAGATGGGAAATTCAGCTCTTTGGCTAGATTCTGGGGTGAAGCAAAAAGTTAAATATGGGCTATATATATATATATATATATATATATATATATATATGATTCTTGGCAAGAAAGGTGGGCAGCAATCATCTCCGGAAGGCAAAGATAATATGCACCGTTAAGGACGAAAATCAATGAGAAAAATCTGGCCGTAATTGAAAGGCCATCCAAACACCTTTATGAGCCGATTAATGAATGGGGAACTAGCTAGTGAAAAGCTTCCATGCAAAGGCAAACCGTTGAAGGCAAAGCAATTGATTGATGAGTTAAGCGAAAGCATCCCCAAAAAGGAAAGACGTTAAATATATATTGTCTCTGGGCAATATAGGAGGGCAAATGTCGCATGCATGCAACCAGAATGTATCATTCAGGAGGGTTTGATTCGGTCCCCGGGGTGGCGGCGGCAGCGGCTCGCCTCATCAGGAGTGTGATTAATTAGTTGAGGAGGAACATCTTGGAGCACAAGTACTACAAATCTCTCTTCAACCCCTCCTTCAACTCCACATATGATGCATGGTTAACAGAGCAAGGCTACGTTTGGTTCAGCTTTTCCTTCAAAACCCTTTGGGGAAATGTTGAGGCATATGGTAAACTTTTTTGGGACCTCCTTAGACAAATTCCCCGATTCCCTTCCGCATTATTTATTCTTAACTAAAACAACTATAGATGAACTATCCCGGGATATAAAAATCACATTATAAGGTGAGTGAGATTTGAGACACTCTCTTCACAATCTAAATAGAAAATCGAGAGCTCGGAAAGCCGCCTTTAGATCATTCGCATCTGCTTCTGAATTGAGTATCATCCAGTTGGTGACTCTGATTATCCCAATTTTTCTCTGCTAATTCACATGGTTTTGTTATGTTTATTTCAATTGAATCAATCACCGGTTTGGACGACTTTACTCCCAGATGCCATGGCAAGATAAATCGATGCAATGGGCTTACAGGGCAAGAGTCTAGAGAGAGAGAGAGAGAGAGAGAGAGAGAGAGAGAGAGAGAGAGAGAGAGAGAGAGAGAGAGAGAGAGAGAGTCACGCCCCAAACCCCTACGAGCTCGCGACATCCCCTGCTCCGGTCGAAATGTTGCGACGTCCCAGGAACATCGCCGACCCAACCCAAACATCAGAGCCACACGCGGAAACGGATATCAAAACCCCGGACAAAAGATGACGACAGCGGGGTAGAACAACAGAATAATCAAACAATAACAACATCACTCCACACAATACTATTGTACTGAACAAACGATCATTAGTTTACAAATATAATTAACCATTAAACATTCATAGCCACCGGTTTAACAGAAGATTAGGGGTCTGGTTAACCTAGCTTCATTATAGGTCAAACTAGTCTAAACAACCCCTACAATACCCTACGGAATTACTGGTTGCCTTTCTTCCGCTCCTGATTCTTCGGGCTTGAGCCTCCGGAAACTCACCTGCAGTTCCACTGGGCACCAAAAACAGCTTCCCGGACTTCCAAAAGAGGAGGCGAACTTTCCGGGTTTACGGCTGGGGGTCTGAAATTGTGGATCCTACAACTATGAGACGAATCTCAATAAGTGTACAACCCCAAACCCCACGTAGGCACTCACATACCGCCAGACGAAAACACGCATAGCACACACATCTACAAACAAACTAACAACCACACACGACCCTACATGGAATTCATCATGCCCGTTCCTGCACGTTAGATGATAACACAACCAATATACCACAGAAATATATCACCGTCGTGCGCTTGCCTCGATTATAATGCAAAACCCACTTGGGCACGTCCCATACCATGCCTAGCAGATTTTACCCCATAATTGAGCACCACAACGCGCGATACAAACACACTCGCACACCAACTCACACCACACGTCACTTCCACAATCTCACTCGTCCAACCAATTCTCGCTCATTCTCAACCTTTCCACCATACCGCGCCCGCATAAAACGCATAAGGCCAACGGTCTTCTGACCTCGTCAGGCATCGTCACCCCGTCGGACCGGGCATCGTCACCTCGTCAGGGACGGCATTGTCCCGCGTAAACGAACACGCCTCAGGACGGAATCCTACACTCACACTTCCTTAATTACCACGCCCGCGTAAAACGCATCAGGCCAACGGTCTTCTGACCTCGTCAGGCATCGTCACCCCGTCGGGCCGGGCATCGTCACCTCGTCAGGGACGGCATCGTCCCGCGTAAACGAACACGCCTCAGGACGGACCTTACCCCGCGTAAACGAACACGCCTCATGGTCTCACTTTTCAAACCAATCCTACATTCCTGTACCTTCGTTCCATTCAAATCACTCTACACACGGCCAACAACCGCACGACCAAACATACACATTTCACACACATTTCACAATTCACGTCCTCATCACATGAACACACCATCCGATCACACATATTTAGCACACGAACTCAATGCGCATTCACATTACCACGCCACCACACCTCGCGGCCATACGCATACGGCACACCACCAATCCACAATCAGTCCAGAATACATTCCCAATCAGTCCACAAACACAACCAGCACAAACATTCTAATCAGCCCATTTAAGCCACAAAAATTCCAATCAATTACACAAATTAACCGCGATCGCTCCACACATCACAGCCATCATCGAGCCTCCAAATCCTCACAAATTTCTTCGCCAAATTAGTCCCCAAATCAGCCCACGACAACCAAATACCAGCCTTCATCTCAGCCCCCGAAACAGCCACATAAACCCCTAAACCGAACCCTAAACATGTCCTACGATACCCGAAGTCCTAGGTAGTTTTTGGGGAAGACACTTACCTAAGAAAAACAGGGCAACTCAGCTGGACAGAGGCGGGGACAGCCGGAACAGCAGCAGCAGCGTCGCCGGCGACCAGGCAGGCGTGCGGCTGCTTCACGGCGAGCAGGTGGCTGGCGGGCGGTTCACGGCCGGCTGGGGGCGGCGATGGTGACGTACGGGACAGGGGAGGACGGCCAGAGGTGGCTCGGCAGCGACTGGGCTGATCGGAACAGGGAACGGGGAGAGAAAGAGGAGAGGCGGACAGTGGGGTGGCCGGGGAGGGAGAAGCGGCAGCGGCGGATGGCTGGGCTGGGCTGGGCAGCGACCGGCGGCGGCGAGCTGGTGGCCGGCCAGGGGCTTCACGCACGGGGAGAGGGGAGAGAGAGAGCAAGCCGATCGGTGGGGGGGTGAGGAGAGAGAGAGCGTGAGTGAAAAGAGAGAGGAGAGAGAGAAAAACTAATTTTATAATCTAACCTCAATAATTGCACCCCGGAAATTACCAAAACACCCCTCTAACTACCCTCCGATCCAATGGCCACGATTCGATCTCATCCACATCCGACGGCCCACGCTTAATCTTAACAAGTCAAGGGGCGAAAAGGTAATTACTCAAAAAGGGAGAGGGACATTCTTGTCCTTATAATTTCGGCCACACAGGATTATTCTCAGTCCCCCGACTTAATCCAGTCCTTAAAATTTGGAATAGTGAAAATTGGGCACAGGGGCATTTCCGTAATTTTTCGGTCCCGGGTCGAAATTCCATTTTTCGACCGTACACACTCCAATTATGCGTGGCCACCCTAAAATGGCATCGGCCTCAAAAAAATAATCTCATATGGTCTCAAAAATCGACGTCGAAGTCCAGAGGGGCAAAATCGTAATTTCCCCGGTCCCGAACCGAAATCCATTTTTTTGCAGAAATGGGTGGCCCCAAGGTTGGCCAAGCCAAAAACGTCATCGGCCGCTCAAAATTGTCACTTTCAAAATTCTCGATTCCCGGGCCCGAATTCCAAGAAATGACTAAAATCGAACAATCGCGACTTTAGCTTATCTCTTGCTAACGGGTGGCTCATTAGGATTACGCGCTCTCGACCCGTGACCGACACTAAGTCCAATCACGTTTAAGTTTACTCGTACCAAGGCGACCTCGATTGTCATGTAATTGTGAAGGTCTGTCGCTAGTTCCCTTCGGACACGATCAATCAATTAGATCGGTCTCGGTTGGCTCAAAACATTCCCTCATCAATCCTTATGGTCGAAGGTCGAACCAAGGTCGAGTTCTTTGGTCGTGCGAACTCAGTCCCGTAATGGCCTTACCCCTAAGGTTAGCATCCCGTAAATGCGCATTTCCGGGTGAGATCTCACTATAAGTGCATTGGCCATAATATTCATTTCTTAAATCCCGGGAAAAGGATCGAAAATTCAGACTGTTAGAGAGAGAGAGAGAGAGTCTGAAGGAGTCGAGTCCTGTATGACCCCCTGCAATTCCATCAAAATGCAAAATTGAAGGAGAAACTTGGGCTGACATTCAAAATGGTCCATATTACTACAACAAGGCATGAACCTGATCAATAGCTAGAGAAATGTTTAAGCGCAAGGCAACGCTCCGCCCAAAGGCATCAATTACTATTGACCTTATAGCGATGATAATAGTCATCCGCCACATCTCCGGTGCTTGCATCCTCTATTTTCTTTGCATTCCAGATTTCAGTAACATCTTATAACAATATTCCTAACCAAAATATTAACAGCTTCATTACAATACTGGAGAGATAAATGGTAAAGAGAGTGACCCTTGCTGCTAAAAAATTTCCTTTTTTCAGTAACACTAACAGCTTCATTACAATACTACAAATTGGAAGTTCCAAACAGTCATTTACTTAAATTACAAATTACAGATCTAGACGTCATTCCGCCATTACAATCATAACAGAAAGTGAGTTTCGCCACATAAGGAACAACTACAAAGATACTATGAGCTTCAGCATCAGTTCTGCCTATTCTGGCAAGAGCGTACGCACACAAGTCAGTGATTTCATATAGGGGATAGTGGCTCTCTTATCCCAACTCTCCACTTCAGTCTTCATCTTTTTTTCGGTTTTTTTTGGGGGAAAATATCAATTACCATCCTCACTTTCACACCTTATCTCATTTTGCATCGTCACTCTTGAAAATTTGCATCTTCCATCTTGTGTTGTGTTAAGAAATAAAATTGACTAGAGATGGTGGAGCTGAAATGCAATAAGAGAGTACTGCTATATGGATGCCTTCTAAGCAGGTCTAGCAAGGCTGAGGAAGGCTGACGTGCCTCTAATCTGCGAAGGCTAAGATTACACCGTACAGCATCACTTAATCAGGCAATTTACACAAAGGCAACCGGACACTAACATGCCTTCTGGTATAAACACACTGATCTAGCTAACCGTGATATCTCCGGAACAGGGCTATAATGCAGAAAGAAACATATGACTTGCTGTTGCTGATATAGCCAATCCAACCTTGGTCCATCTTAAGAACCAACAGTTTATTTTGCTTTTCAGGCTGTCTTCTCCGCATGAATAATTTCCAGTCAAACCCAACGTTGCCAGTCATACATTGTCATTCCCAAATCTGCCAAAAGCACGGTTACATCTTTATTTTAGCTGTCTGCCCCTGTTCTTTTTTTTTTTTTTTTTGGTCGGCTGTCTGCCCCTATTCCGCTAGCAACATCAGTAAAGAAATCAGCCAAAATCCATCTAACAAACTTGTTTTGGTTAGTTGGTGATGACTCATAATAGTCATATGCAGAAGTTGAGGTTGAGGTTGACGGATGAGGAACCGGAAGATCCTGCCAATGTAAAGATGTCAACAAATTGGCCAGAAAAGTATACCATCAAGCTTTGTTTTCTTGCTTAGAAACAATCACAAGCACTCAGCAAAAATGAGTGCATTTAATACTCCCACTCCTCATTATTTACTTCAGTTTCAAGCGGAGACGTGAAGCAAATGTACTTCACAAGCACAGCCATTTGCTATTATAAATCTGACCAGGTATGCTTTAGAGCATCCAGAGGCCATAACATTAGATAAGTAATCCTGCTTTGTTTTTCTTTTTCTATGTTATGTTCTTTGGATTGTCATATTGGGAGCAGCTGTCGGTTCCTGTTAAGAATAACAAGGAGTCTGCTCTCTTCTGTTTAATGTTTCAAATAAACCACAGAGTCTTAGAGGCGTTCTGAAAGTATGGCCTGCTTTGTTCATATGCCTGCCCCACGCTTACACAATCTTTTAGCCACATACAACATTCAAAGGCTTTTTAAGCGGTTCAAAAATCTGAGATAAGCTGGCAGTACATGGGAAATGGCAACTCGACATTGTCAGCCAGTCAATGAAGAATGGTGTGATGTGTGTGGAGAGAGAGAGAGAGAAAGGGTGAAACTTGGGCTTTTGGAATGACATATTTGGGTCAGCATGTGCTCATCATGGTTCATTGTGGAGAGAGTATCCACATTCAAATAACTCAGCGTTCATGCAAATTGTCTGTCTCAATGGACACTTTTCTCCAAATGATTCTTGGGCTTTGGCCTTTGGTGTACCATTGATCTGCATTCTCCACTCGAAGTTCATCGCAGGAGTTCTCTTTATTCCTGTTGATCCAGAAAGGCATTCTGTATTTCTCAATATCCAACAATTATAACTCTGTAGCTTTCTAATTCATCGTGCCTCCCATCTACCAAACCACTTTTTGCAGCATACGGTGATGAAGACGGCAGCCTCTGGTAGCAATAACGCTGATATGAGCACCGCAAAAAGTAACAGTCAAGAACAGAGCCCCAGTACATCCTCTGAGCTTTGCTTTCATCGGTTTCAGCGTCATCAATCACCAGTGTCGCAATTAGGATGCAGCCAAAGCTGTTTATCCTCAAATCTGGGCAGAAGCGGATTCTATACAACGGACAACAAGTCAAGCAATGACACATCTTCTTCTTCTGTTCCTACTGTAGTTGCATGTTCTATTGGCCGTCGGCAAGTGGATTTAGATGCTTGTAACCTATTTTCGTGTAATTTCCAGCAACCAAGATCAAGAAATTGCGAATCATTGGCTTATGATCATTCAGAAGACCAGCAATGCGTTGCTCTTCAGTCCCATGATGATCTTCAATATCTAGTGAACTTTCTCATTTACAACAAATGGAATGACCAAAGTCATCAATTGCCCCAGCCACAGAACTGCACTAAACTTGCCGTTTTAAGCAATGGACGAAAGCATAGTAAGAAATATCTCAATACCAAGGTATGTAACATAACATGAACATCGCAGATGTTTGTGCACTGATCATTCTTCGAAAGAGGGGTCTATCATCTTCTTTCAAATTTGTGTGTGTCAGTTAGAGAAGGGGTCCCCCGTTTCTGGAAATGAAGCTGAATCTGATGCTTATCCTCACGGAAACTCCATTTCACCAGCAGCTGCTATTTCTAGTAATAGACGAATTAGATGGACTCCACATCTTCACAACCAATTTCTTGAATGTGTAAATCGTCTGGGAGGAGCTGAAAGTAAGTTTTGGACAGAAAATGTCACTTTCGAGTCAATATCCATACATACTTCAATTGACGTCCAAGTCATGATTTATCGGATGTCCACAGGAGCGAAACCAATGTTAATTCTGAAGCTAATGGATGTCAAAGAGTAGACAATCTTTCATATTAAGAGTCACTTGCAGGTACTCCAACATAATGACTTTCCGTCTATTAGCCGAAAATCATTGCCCATCCCTAAGATTTTGTTCAGAATTTCAAACCAAAACTTTATTTGTCTATTACATCACAGAAATGTCGCATGGCCAAGTACATTACAGAATCTAAAGAAGGTAATTCTGTGCATATCTAAGGTGACCATGATTGAACATTCCTTGCAAGTGACAGGAGCTCTACTATTATTGAAGAAACTTATTTATGTGCATAAATCATATTGTACATGCAGGAAAATCAGAGAAGAACAATTTTGACTCAATGCCAGTGCACGACCTCAAAACGTAAGCTTCGACTTGTTTGTTTTTTATTAACTCCGGTATACAAACTTAAGAAGAGCACAAAACAAGCACCACTCATGAGAGGGGTGCAAGTTTCAAGTATCGTATGTCTGTCTTGAACAGGAAGTGATGATATGAGTAAAATAAGCATGCTGAATATTTGTTGGCAACAGAAGCAAGCTGATTGCAGAAGCTTATTGCAAAACCTTGCAGATGCAGCTGAACGTACAAAAGCGACTACTTCAACAGTTGGAGGTAGCTATTCTGAAAATGTTACGTTCTGTCACATTCACACATACATGCACGTGCAAACTTTCAGAAGTCTACACATAAAATACAGCGATAAGAAAGTAAGATTTCATTTCATCCTTCTTGAATTACACATACAGATGCAAAGAAGTTTACAGATGAAGATTGGTGAACAGGGAAGGCAGCTAATACGCTTCTTAGAGAAGCGTCTTAAGAACAAAAGTTGAGCATCCCTCTCAGATCCTCCTATAACCAAGAACTTCTAATGTCTTATTTGAAGTCCAAGCCAATATCTTCCTTTGCATCTGCCAACCTCAGTGCTCTTAGAGTGAGATATGTGCCATCCGGATGCAAAATAGGAGGAAGCATTCAACTCCAGAACATTTGGCCTTCGTCTTACGCTATTGTGTTTTTAAAGAAATCAGACAAAAAATTATTAAAATGTTGACTATGGATATTGAGCTCTATGGTCAAAACTTACCGCTGTAATATTCTATCAACTATCGGTAAAGTTTTGGAAATAAGATAGTACTTTTATGCAATCTCACGAGGAATTTATTTGATGACATGGGAAACTTCTATATTAATGTGTTTATCATGTTATGGAGAACGTCTTTTGTTCATTGATTGTATCACGTGCATCGACAAGTGGAGCACCAAGTGAATCAATGACAAGATTTGTCAAAATTCATACATAAAGTTAATCGAGATTCATACTACGCAAATCGTGATTCACTCGTCACACCACGTCAATTGAGATGTAAAATAGTTTCTAAAGCACTACGATTATTAACCCTACAAGAAAAATGCTAGTTCAGAAAAAATCATGAAATGACTTGGATCAGTTGTTTGATCTGCTGTCGTTACAATTTACATACTAATAGTCCTCTATGGAGTAAACGAAATGTCAAAATAGGTGGAACAACCTGAGTTCATATTCATGACACACAATACAAGAAGAGGATGAAATGAATGAATGCATCAGTTCATCGTCTACAGCCTGAGGGTATTGATGAAAGGAACCGCATCATCAAGCTTGCGGTTGTAGAAGCTTTGCAAGTATTCAGAGTGCGAAAGGGTTTGGTAGAGAGGGGTGAGTCCAGTGGCGGTGAGGAGCTGTGGAGAAGATCCAACTGGAAGAGACGGGCTGGGATAGCAGGTCACTATGGATATCCTCTCTTTCTCTTTGTGTGACGGCCCAAGCCAAGCGGCGGAGCGTGTGGAGGAGGGATGGCGGTGCGTCCACGCCACTACCCCGGACGTGTGCAAGGAAGTAGGGTACTTCTCTTGTCCCACATCGCCTAGGGAGGGAGCCTTGGGCTTGCTTATAAGGCTTGGGGAGCCTTAACCTAGTACGGCGCGTTTTAAATCCGTGAGGGCTTTGGCCCAAAGCAGACAATATCGTGCTAAGGTGGGTTTTCAGGTAGCTACACTTTGTTCACCACCGCTCTATGATCTGGTGCTCCGTTTGTGCCATTGCTGTAAACCTCCATGATTTGACCTAAATTCACGACAATGCTGCCAGGAACAGGTGGAACCGTGACGCAGCTGTCATCCCTGCTTAGGACCTGAAGACCGTGTTGCCGCACTCCGTCAACATGGTGATCCCTGAGTTGTCGGCATGTGGCGATAGGCCCATTGCCCTCTCGGGTTCCAGGCATGGCGGGCAGTAATTCATCCTGACCTCGTGCCTCCCTTCTCTGAAACTTTCCATCAACGACTTCAGTTCACCTTCATGAATCCCCAACGCCATTCCAATATACTTCACTACCGCCACTGCCACTTTCCTGAAATCTTCACTGTATTGCTCCTAGTGCTTTCCTGATAAATGCGGTATTCATAGTCAAACATCATTTGCTTAATTTAGCTAAAGTGAAATGCACAAACATAATAGAAACCAAAAAGATGGAAACAAATTGCCTGAAATCTGGGGGATTTTGTGGCGACAGATCGAGATTTCTTGCATGAGAAGGAAGGCATTTGAGGAAGATCATGTCGTTCCGCTCCAGCTTCTGGTCGGGAGAGGTGACGAAAGCCTGCCCATAACCTTTGAGACTTCCTGGTCTCTGTGCCGACTATTGCTTCTCATGGTAAGGCAGTTCAAAGAACCCGTGCACATTTTCCTTCATCATCCCCATCCCTTCATCCGACACTTCGTGGTTCACTAACTGCACATTCATGACAACTTCACAATCTCCTGCTTTTCCAAATTCAACCCCATCCCACGAAGATACGATAATGATTGTTTTATTTTAGGAGACAATGGTTCATATCATATACGAAGACACCGAGACATCATTTCAATGGATTCAAACTTGTTAACCATTTCATCTACCTGAAATGACTCACCAACTTGACCGACTCGTTTAGACGCAAAATAAAAAACAGAGGTGGGTGTCCAAGCGCAGTGACCATTCCAAGTTCACCTCCTCCTCCTCCTCCATGGTTGCCTCTTCTGTGATCTCCCCAACCTGGTTTCCTGTATCGCCGGCTTGTATATACGTTGACTGGGTCCAATTCAACATCGCCGATTCTACAAGTCATAACAGGATTAGGTATAGTGCGAGGGTTGATCTTTAGCTACATACACCAAATTCATTTAAGGATTTTCCGTCATAATGGTTCTCAAATCTTAATGCTTCCCGAATTACTTGCTAAGAATACCTCAAGAATAATCTGAGAGAAAAAATCTCTTTATGAATCAAACTCCATTGCACTTTTTTTTAAGTGCACTTTGGTGTTGGGTGTTGACCATATTGGCCAATTTCCATGTATATGCAATATAATTTCATAAATATGTAATTTGATTATAAATCAGTGTCGAGATTCCTATGCGTCATCGTGGATAAAATATGTGTAACGAGAAAGGAATCATTTTTTGGAAAATAAATTACATTTATGTTACTGAATGGATGTAATGACCCTAGGTAGTTACTAAATACACGTGAAGAGAGAGATCACAATGGTTAATTTTAACATGATTTAATGCGTTAACAGTGATGAATCCAAAATATGTGAGATAATGGCGGTTTTGGCGAGAGAAAACCGGTTCGTCGGGCCTGGATTTGGTTTCTGAGCCGAAGCTGGACCGGATAAGATAGTAGACAGGCGGGATGGAAGCGTAACGCATCCGGTTGCAAACCGTGATAGAAACATCCGGTCCGGTCCATTCCCATCCGGTCGGTGGTTGATGTGATCTGGGCGTGAAATGTGAAAACCGATTCGCTCACTTGCGAATTGACTCCCCTCTGAATTCTCTGAAAAGTAAGCGAGAAAGAGAAAATTCTGCGGTGCAGACCAGATGAATGCAAGAAAGTTACGGTCTTCGATTGGAAGCAATCGAAATCGATGAATGCGCGTCTCCCAGGGAGAAGAAGAAGAAGAAGAGAAGCACGAATTAAGTGGTGGCATCTGGGACTTGGGGGGGGGGGGGGGGCGGATCAGGACCTCGCTGGGTTTAACTCGAGTTTGACTGTGCAGTGCAAGCTCCTTGGTGGGTCTCCCGGCACTTCTTCTTCTTCTTCATCTTCCTCTTCTTCAAATTTTGCAACTTTCCTCTGCTTGGTTTCAGAACTGGCTATGGACTACGAGCCATACGACAGCAGCGGTGAGTTCTTTTCTGAAGAAACGAGCCTCCCTTCCCTTGCCTAATTTAGGTTTCCCGAAGTGATCTTTAAGTGCCTCCTTTCGGATTCAATGCTCGAGTCCTTGATTCTCTTGGTCTTTCCGACTTCAGGGTTCTATTGACACTTTGTCCCGCTTTGTCTGTGCATTCTGCATTTTGTTCGAGCTTTTCTGTGTTCTGGGTGAATGGTGTGCAGTTTGTTTGATGGGCGGCCATCGTTTGATCTTTCTCCCGGTACTACCCGTACTAGTAATTTCTTCATTTTAGAAGGAAGATCGATTCACTTGCTGCCGGGATTGCTTTTCCCATTTCATCTTTTGATTCATTTTTTTTAGCCCTCAGTCACTCGTTTTGCCCGTGAAATTCCTTTCGTTGCCGGTTGTTATAAGTATATTGAAAGCTTCCATCTTGTGACTGGAGCTGCTAGTCAGCTCAATGTGGAGTCTATGCCACTCAAGGTAGCATGCGGTGCAGTTGTCTTTCTAAAGCTCTACAAAATTGCTTTCGCGGAGCTCCCAACACATGCCGTCCCTTGTCAGGCCCTTGTTTAGATACTAAAGAGCTGATATTTACCAATGTGACAAAGCTCACTGAACAAAAACTAGCATCACGAGAGATCAAAACTGCCCTTTTTGTTCTCAAGAGCACATGACGCTATGTAGATTGCGGTGCAACTTGTACATATACGCGGCCATATGAGATAGCTGAAACTGGAGTATGGAAGTGGCTGATGTAGAGATTCTACAAGAGAGGAGTTGTGTGATGTGCAAAACTTGTGATCCTCGTTTCAACTGTTTAATCTTTCAAATTTCTAAAGTAATTGGGAGGCTGTTTATATTGGCAATTAACTTGGAAGTTACTACTGTTTCGTTTTTAAGGGCATCTTGTAGATGTAGTAGAAGGAAAAAACTTAGTGCCTTCACACTCAAAGTTCCATGACTGAAGAATCTGACAAATGTTAGATTGCAATTTGAATTAGATAATTTCTGCTAAGACATAAGTCTAGCTATTGCTAATATATAGTGAACTCTCAATTGGTCCATGTGCAAGTGAGTGATCCTATTCTCTGAGCCTGTTGGCAGTTAATTTTGATAGATGGAATATTCCTAATTGTATGTTCCCTAAAATAATCTGTTAATATAGGAAATCTATGGGAATATGAGACTACTCCTGTTTCCCTCCTATAGTTGGGTTTCATAACAAGTTAGACTCCCCTTTCCAAGCCTGCCAATCTTTGATCAAGGCAATTTTCGTCTCCGATCATTAATTCGACTGTTGCGGGACTACTTTTACTTATAGATACAATGAAATATTTCCTTCTTACCCAAATAAATACTGTTTGAATGCATCATCTCTAATCTACCATAGTCTGTAGGCTCTCTGGATTTGAAAGGGTACATTTATGGTAGCTCTGTAGCAACTGCACATTTGAGCAACCCGTCTAGTTGATAGAGGTCCCTGCAGTGTAACTCCTAGTTGCTTTCTTAGTATCAGAATGCCATCCATATTTACTTCCTTTGAAAAGGAGTGCAGGGACTGATGACGATCTTCCTCCGTCACATCAAAATAGAATTCCCAGAGGAGGTCACCTTTCTGGAAATGGGAGAGCTGGGTTTGGAGGATCTCTGTCTTACCAAAGAATGTACGCTGAGACAGATATGGAAAGTCAAATTCACCAACTTGAGAGGGAAGCATACAGTGCAGTCCTGAGAGCCTTTAAAGCTCAGTCTGATGCCATTACTTGGGTATGCGGAGCGATTACTTGTATCAATCTTATGTCCGTTGACTGTGTTTGTTCAGGTTTAATGACTGATACATGAATATTATCTTCTTCAGGAGAAGGAAAGTTTGATTACTGAACTTAGGAAAGAACTGAGGTTATCCAATGAGGAACATAGGGAGCTTTTAAGCCAGGTTAATGCAGATGATGTCCTAAGGAGAATCAGGTCTGATATTTCAAGAAGTTTATTGTCTCAAGTTTGAGACTTTGTTACCGATCTTGTTTCTCTGTCTCTATTCGAGTAGTGATGAGTCGTGTTAGCTAATGCAATTAGGGAGTGGAGAAAGGCTGTGAAACTTCAACAAGGCGATCCCAGTACCGGTCAAGGTCTTCATGATCCAACGCCTAGTCCTTCGGTCTCAGTATCTCGTAAGAAACAGAAGATTGCGCAGCCACTTCCATCAGGTTCATCTCAGCCCCTTGCTGGGCCACCTTCATCCTATCACCCTCAACCCAAGCCTGCACCCCATCAGCCATCTTCATCAGCTGCTAAGAGAGGGCCTATTGGAGGCACCAAGAGCCGGAAGCATAACGTTGTGAGTGAAGAATCGCACTATACATTCCCAAGAAGTTTCGTTTTTTCTTTTCCTTCTAAAATTTTGTGTATCTTGTCACATAGGGTCAAGCTTTACCTGTTTCTTCTTCCACCAAGTCCGCACCGTATCCTGCCGCAGGCCCAAGTGGTAGGGGACAGGTTAGCAGGACGTCCACTGGTGCCCATCTGAGTGAACCTGCTGAAACAGCAAATGTTGATCAATTGATTGGACAGAAAGTGCGAACTCGGTGGCCTGATGACAATAATTTCTATGAAGCTGTCATATATGATTACAACCCAGCTGAGGTACATTTGGCTTTCCGCTCAATATGCTTTTTGTTTCTATTCATCCCAGAGACCACATTATCTATAGGAGATGCGAACTTGTCATGTATCAAGGAATTATTGTGCTCTCAGTCATGACAATTAGCCTGTTTATGGATATTCTCAGGTTATGTTGATCATAATTGTCAGGTCTAGGGAAGGTGTCAGTGGTATGCAAAGCTGCATGAAAAATCAAAGTTGGGAGCCAATGGTGGGGTTGATAATCACCACCCATGAGCATGGCTAGGGTTGTGGGTTGTACAGTAACAAGGGGTTGTTTTGTTAGCATTGATGGGGATGATGAACTGGCCTTATGCATTTGCTCAAAAGTACCCCTTAGCATAGAGAAACATATCATTAGGAAGGTTGATTTCATTGTTTATTCTTACATGTCGTGTATCACTGGTTTGTTGGCTACTTAAACTTCGTCGGAGTAGGAGTTTCTTAGTTTTATCCAGCTGCAAAATGTAACTGAGAAGAACAAGGGCGAGGCTATTTTACCATGATACTGCATCATTCATAATCTAAAAAAAAACTGATTTAGCTTGTAATTAATTGGTTGGTTAATTTGGTTGTTATCTCTTTCAGGGGTTGCATGCTCTAGTGTATGATAAAGGTACTCCAAATGAGACATGGGAATGGGTAAATCTTTCAGAGGTAAGTCACTTGTTTCCCCTCCTTGTTCTGATATTTCCAATGAATATCATATGAATTGCATTTTGGACAAGATTAGTGGCATGGAAGTTCTGTCTCATGTTGATTTTGAATTGTGTGCCTTACCACAATCATTCTTCTAAAGACTTTGCTTCGACAACTAAGATTGGAATGTGTGATGTTAGTAGGGTCCTGTTCAGTTGCGGTAGCGTGTTCATATATGTAAATATCTATGGTTTAGCCAAAGAATGAGGAGATTGTCATCTAAGAAGGAGAATGAACTTGCTTTATGATCCTAGTAGGGGAAAAGGAGGAATTAACTTGGTTTATAATATATTGAGGGACCTCAAATCTGATGATTTCTTGTTAGTTTACCTGTTTACTTCCCTGATTTAGGATATGATTGTGCTTTTGAATTATACAGAGAACACAGATTGATTCTTACATGGGCATACACTCTTTTTTAGTCTAATTGCCAATTAACCTGCCAAAATATCCCGGACCTCAAGCAAAAAGCTATAATTGCTGCAGTATACTACTGTACAGAAATCAATAACTTTATCGAAGAGTTGCCAAAAATCAATAATTGTTTATAGGTAGCTATTTTTTTTCACTATGGAATGTGCTTTGCTTATTGAAGGGGTGCCAAAAATCTCCTCATGTTTGCATTTTCGTTCTTATGATTTGTGACCAAAATTCCTTCTCTTGCAATACATGTGTCTAAGTTTGTTTTTTTTATTGGGTAAATTATGTTAATGTTGTGCTGACTTCACCAATGTTGACGATTATCAAAATTTGATTAAAGAGTAGAATTTATTGTCTTTCGAAAATTCAATTGGAATATTCATAAAACTCAATTACTCCATAAAAATTCAAAATTTAAAAATTGTTATGCTAAATATATTTGCTCCCATATGGCAAACTAATGAGATTTATCTCTAATCAACATTTAATTATATTTTCTTGCCACTGTGTATATGTGTTATGTATATTAAACCTATGAACCAAATCTTATGTTTGACATTTTAAGTATCTATATTGCATTTGTTGATGCTATAAATGACATCAATGTCAATATAAAAGTGATAAAGTGATATACCCATACAGAGTGATATGAATTTACAATGACATGTTTTTGAACATTAAATTTGAAACTTTTACTGTCAATGCATCATTGAACTAATTTTAGGAAATTTGGATTTTTAATTTGAAAATCAATCATTACAAAATATTTACTAAATATATTACAACTGACTGAATAAAGCAATTATGCTTAAAGATTTATTTTTGAAATATGTACAATCAGGTAATACAAATTTCTAAGCCTACTTTTTTCTTTTGTAAAATTTATGAAATGGATAAAATTCTCACTTAAGGATTTATCATAATTCTAGAATCAACAGCTATAGAAAATTACTTTGAACTTATATTTTTTATTTAAAAAATTATATTTATTAAATATGCACGATCTAGACATTTAAATTTTCTTTGATAAACATTTTGTAAGGATTAAAATTTCTCACTTAAGAATTTTGCATATTTAAGTTTTTTGTTTGGTCAAACATATTCCCTTAGTTCAATCGCTGTAAAAATTATATTTTTAACATTTGTTTTGAGATATGCGCAATAGGGGAGTATATTAACTTTTACTTTTATATTTTATAAACTTTTTGTAATTGTGACAAATTGTTGGGTGAGAACTTATCTTAGTCCTTAGTTCAACAGCTATAAGCAATGCACATTTATTCATATAGTTTGCTTTAATAATTAATTGCAGTACTATACAATGAGCCTTATTGACAGTGATAAGAATTATCGTGTAATAAAACCTCGATGTATGACTTTATCTCATTTAAGCGATAAGAATTATCATGTAATGTAACTTAAATTCAGACAAAAAGAGATTTGAACACAAATTAGAATTTTATCTGTCATCATCTAATTAGAATTTATATATACAAGAATTTTTTTAATTGTTTATAACCAAAATATTCATAACTCTATTATTTCTTGTACATCGATTAAAGGTTTATTATTAAGGATTTTATTGCCAAAATATGCATCAATCTATTATTTCTTGTACATTGATTAGAGATTTATTACCAAAATATGCATAAAAAAATAGATATTTGCTAGGATTGGAGTTTTTCTGAAGTGATCATGAAAATTTAACTGCTGGGTAAAACTTGCACGTAGAGAGAGATACTCGCACACACGCACATAAGATTTTGCTATTTAATTTGTTTGTCTAATTCGACCAAAAGAAATTTGTTTGTCTATATGATCAATTTGGGGGAAAAAAACTCTAGAAGTTATATACGGAGTCATGGTCTTTCTAGAAGATGGACTTTTGGCCCTGATTGTTATATAGTACTTACCAGTATCCTGACAAGGTTATGACAGGGCAGATCTCCCCCGAGGACATACAATGGATGCGCGAGGACCCTGGAGTCTCTCATCGTGGGAATCATGCCGTATCAGGTTCTGGGATGAATAGACCCATGAAACGAGAAAATGTTTCAGGTGGAGGAAAAGGGAGAGGGGCCCTAAAGAATCAATCCAAAAAGGAGCATCGCCCATTTCAAAATGGGTTAGGAAAGAAAGGGCCAGACATACAGATACGTAACACAGGAACCCTACTAAAGGAGGTTGGTGAAAGCAGGCTGCTATCTGTTACTTGTAATAGTAAGCTCATGAATTTTTCTTTATGCAATTCTTTTTTCTTGCAATTTGGACAGGTGGAGAAGGTCTTTAGCACTGGTCGTCCTGATCCTCTTGAGATGGAAGAAGCAAAGAAAGTATTAAGGGTAGGACTAAGGAGTTAAGGGGTGATCGTCTTATTTTTTCCCCCTTGCTTGCGGATCTTACACGAGACGTGGTGGCAAATAAGGGCTTTTATTCAGCCAAATTACTTGGTTAAAAAAGAACAGAAAATCTATGAGTGGTTTCTTGATGTTCAATTCTTCAATGCTCTCAATAAGCCTGTCCCCTGTCAATGGCAGGAGCATGAACGAGCACTTGTGGATGCAATTGCTAGACTAGCAGATATCTCAGATGGTGAACAAGGTATGAATGTGCAGTACTTATTTTGCCTCCATTTTACATGCTGAAAACTCCATCAAGATTTTATTTTAATCTGTTACTTATTTCATCTTGATACATCATTTCAGCAAGTAGATGATTCCAATTTAATGTTTCTTCGAAAACAGATAAGCAGGGGGATCAGTTTCTGCGTGGACGTCCAGTGGACAGATAACTGTAGGGCCCAACAGTTCACGATGGTTTGTTGCTGCTTGAAGTTGGTGATAAAATGACTTGGAGAGACAATGGCGACATTGTAGACGGTGAAACCAGCTAGTGGCTGTTGAAGAAAGATTGCAGGTGCAATGCAGCCATACTCTGCTCATACTTACAGAACATAAAGATAGCATAGTCTTGTAAGATTGGACAAGTCGTAGGATAATTATAGTGATGAATTTTAACTTGGTTTAGAGCAAGAGTTGTAACTTAGAAAGCGAGGAGGCTAGTTAACTCAATCGGTAAGTGAACTGAGGCAGTGGCCTTGTGTTGCCTAAATTTGGTTAAACAATGCTGTCTTGGGTTTGTTTTTGGGGCAAGAGAGGGGTTTTTTTTTCAGTGTGCGCGCGTGTTCTTTTCTTTCTTTTTTTTTTTTTTGGGGGGGGGGGGGGGGGGGTGGGGGGCCCTAGGGGGGGTGTGGTTGGGGGGTGAGTTACATCTTACATTTAGGTGGTTCTTCTTCTTCTTTTTTGTTTTTTGTTTTTTGTTTTTTAGTTTTTTATTCGGGTAGGATTGCCATGAGGGTGGAAGCAGAAGAGCATGATGTGATAATGTAAATGAATGGGGGGATTAAAACATTTGCTTGGTTTACTCTCGGGCTTAACCGGAATGGTGACCATTTTGCTCTTGTCATGGTCAACAGATGGTTTTTAAGAATGGTCCACGAAAATAAGAGTGATACACAGTCTTCGGTAGCGTTATTGGGTTAGGGACTTGACTCTTGAGGCTGCACTTGAAAAGCCTGTCTCTAATCCAGCGCTGTTCATGGTATTTAATATATTTCACAACAGTCTAGCACACAGATTTGAGATTAAAGACTTTAGAATGCACTGGGGAAGGACCACGCAAAAATAGCAAAGGCTTCAATGTTTCTATCACGTATGAATGGAGAAGTGAAACTCCCTCCTTGGGTCACAAGAGGAGCTTGAGCTTCGAAGTGAAAGTAGAAGGTGCCGAGATGCTGGTGAATTAACGCAGGATTGTATTGTTACAGATACACAGATCAAGGGGGTCAACTGTCAAAAGTCAACAACAGCAGTTAACAATAAATAAGACACAAAAGCCACAAACTGCCCAACAAAAAAAGAGAAAAGGAAGAGAGAACCAAATCCCTGCCCATCATTATACAAAATCACATTCAATCGCCCCTCCCATCTGGAAAAAGAAAAGAGCAGATGTGCTTGGTTGTTCTATCTACCTCCTAGCTCGCTTTCTTGGCCGCTTCAGGGCGGATGTTGATGCGGCTGCGGATGCAGACTCCTTGCCTCCAACTTCTCTGCCGCGCTTCACATTGGAATATTCGGGTGTTCCTCCCTTCTTTGGAGGCCTCCCGACGGTCCTTGGCTTGGACGGGCTGCTCTCGTCCTTCTTCTCCTCCCCACCTTTCTCGCTCTTCTTATTCTTATTGTTCTTGCTGCTCGCCTTCTTGTTGTTGCTAGTGTTGTTGTTGGAAGATTCGCTCCCAGAATTCTTGGACTTCCCTCCCGCGGGAGAATTCCGCTTTATCCTCTTCAAAAAATCGGCAGCACTTCTCTTTTTGGTGGAGGCCGTGACCATGCCTTCGGCTTTGGAGTTGGAATTCTCGGCCTTCTCTATCGAGGTGGAGGTGGGGGTTTGCTTCTTGCTTGGGTTGGGAGGAGGGGAACTGTTCTTCATGATCTTGGTGCTGCTCCTCCTCAAGCTCCTGGTCCCCGTCACAGACCTCTCTTTGGTGGCGGCGGAGGCGTTCATCTTGATCAAGCCCTGCTCGTGTGCGGGCTTGGAGTCCAAGGCGGGCTTCTTATCGTTGTTGTTGACGGGCTGCTGAGACGACATGGAGCTACGCTTGCGGCAGACAATGATGGGAGTGGAGGACTTGTGCTTGGCGAGCAAGGGATCCGACCTCTCGGGGGCATCGGGAGTGGAGGAGGATCTCTGGGAGTGGGAGAGGGAGTGGGAGGCAGGGGCAGGGGCAGGGGCGGGGGCTTTCCTGAAGTGGGAGGACACGAGGCGTTGGAGATCGAGGGCGGCGAGGGACTCGACGGAGGACTTAGGGTAGAAGACGAGGGCGTTGTTGAAGAGGAGGAGGAGGTCGCGGTAGAAGGGAAGGGAGGAGGAGTAGGAGCCTCTCTCCACCCTCGACTCTATCCCTTCCAGGTCCATGTGCTGCCTCACCATCCCCCTGTATTTCTCGCTCTCCTGCCATCATAGTATATATTCCTCCTCAACCATTATTCACACCATCCACAAAAAAATAAAACAATTTCCTGATCTAAACCCAACCATAAACATAACCTCAAAAGCCCAACGCGAAAAAACCAGGAAAGCAATTTGATGGCGTTTGCCTTGTCATGTTTCAGTTTCAGTCGGGGCATTTCACGTCGTGATGGATGGACGGCGGTCATCGATTCACGAAATTAGAATTACGCACAAATTAATTTACTTTGAAAGTCAATTTTCGTAAATCCCCAATATTCCGTATATGCTATCCGAATGTCCACTCTCGCAAATTAAAACAACAACCGGTAACATATTGAATAATCTTTGTTCGAGTGATTTTTGTCTATATTCCCGCACCCAAAATTCAACATTGAGGTGGGTCTGCGCTTTAGCCACTTCTCTCTCTCTCTCTCTCTCTCTCTCTCTCTCTCTCTCTAAAGAAGAAGAAATCATTCTGAGAATGTGAAGTGGCAACACATTCCATCCCAAATAAATTCCACCTCCATCGTCATTTTTCGTACGAAAAGGAAAAAAAGGGGCCTAAAGATTGCATTTTTTTTTCGCACTAAAATTAGCATACAATGAAAATGCAAGAGGAAATGGCTTTCAAGAAGTGTAACCCCAAAAAAGCCCCAAATGAGACATTTCTTATGCACCTACTAACCCCATCGTCGTTTTTTACTTGTATGTTATTTGCATGCTTTTTATTATTCACGAGATAATTTTTAAAAAAAAAAGAAGAAAGAAAACCCACAATTCGAATGCGCCTGATAAATTTTAATGCCATTAATTATTTTTATCACTATCCTCACGTTAATTAAAAATACCAAAAAAAAAAAATATTACCTGAAGGGGAAGCCGTCGCTCGAACGCGGTGGCGTGCTTGTGCGCCCGGATCATCTTCAACACCTCCAGCAACGGCTGCGATTCCTTCTTCCCACCCAAATCCACGGCGGGGGACGCTTCCTCCGTCCCCTGCTGCTGCTCCTCCCCCGCGGAGATCTCCACCAGCCGCCGCCCCTTCCTCTTCCTCTTGTTCTTCTTGTTCGTCAAGCTGGCCGAGCTCTGCACGTCGCTGCTGTTCTCCTTCGACTGCGCCACCGACTCCGGCCGCTCCTCCTCCTCCTCCCCCTCCTCCCCCTCCCCCTCCTCTCCCCTCCGCTCCCGGTTCGGCTCCGAGCTCCCGTTGTACGAGTCCACCACCTCCGGTTTCGTCCCCTCCGACACCCGATCCGTCTTCTCCGACCCGGTTCCCGCCCGGGCCGGTTCGTTTTCCCCCGCTCTCTTCCTGCCTCCGCCTCCCTCTCCCTCCTCGGCCTCATCACCGGTCTTGTCCCGCTCGCTCTTCACTCCGGTGGAGTTGGATTCGTTGACGGATCGGTTCTCGCGGTCCGACTCCTCCCCGGCGGCGGCGGCGGCCGATTTGGCGGCGAGTCTGTCGGCGGCGGAGGACTCCGGTTCTCCATCGGCGTCCCTCTTGTCTTTAACCGATCTATCGCCTTTGGAGTCCTCGTCCTCGGCCAGATCTGGTTTCTGATGCTTCTCCCGCAAGCTCTCTTCCCTCTCTTCTTCCAATTTCTTCACTTTCAACTGCAAGGACCTTCGTGCCGAAACAACAACAACAACCAAAAAAAAAAAAAAAATAATTTAAACGAAAAGAAGAAAACTTTTCTTCTCAGATTCGGGGTTATTCATTTTCCATCTCGTCGATGATTTTTAAATTTTTTTTTTCTTGTTTTTGTCTTTTCGTCTGTGAGAAAAGGGAAAGGGAAGGGAAATACTGTAGAGACGGAGGAGGAGGGCAGAGAGATTTACAGGATGGATACGTCGTAGCGTTGGACCTCCTGCTGGAGCTCGGCGACGCGAAGCTTCCGGAGCTCTTCAAGCCAGGGGATGTGGACGACTTTGTCGTCGGCGTCGGCGTCGTCGGGGGAGGGATGGGGATGGGGATGTGGGGAGAAGCGGCGCTTGAGGTGGAGGTAACGGAGACGACAGTGGTCGGGGGCGGTGAGGGGGAGGGGGAGAGAGGTCCGGGATTGGACTTCCATGGAGACGGAGTCCCAGGAGTGAAAGCCATGGCGCTTAACGGCGGAGGCGAGGAGGAGGTCGTCCCAGGTCCCCCAGGCCTGATGATGATGATCTTCTTTGGTATCACTACTGTCTTCCTGGGTGCCCATGGCGAAATGGATGATGAATCGCAGCAGCAGCAGCAACAACAACACACCACCACCACCACCACGCTGCTCTCTCGGCCTTTAATCGCATCTAATCTTTATATATATATATATAAATATATCTCTATCATCATCTAAAATCTTCTTCTACCTTGTTGTATGTTGTTGTATCCTCCTCCTCCTCCGCTCTCTCTCCCTCCCTCACTCCCTCCCTCCAATTGTGGGGTTTGGATTCAAATATGGGTATGTGTATGTGTGTATTTGATTTGATATATAAATCCTCTAATAAGACCGACTTACAGTGGGTGCGGTGTTACGTAGTACAACCCCACACCATTAAACACGAACACGACCAAAAGACCCCCTCTCTCTCTCTCTCTCTCTCTCTCAGAGAGCGTCAGTCAGTCGGTCTTTTAGGGTTTTCGATTTCTTCCTTTCTGAGTGCTGCTATTGGTTTTTGAAAAGGGAACGCGAATTGGAACCCCCCCTTTATATCAACCCCCCCTCTCTCTCTCTCTCTCTCTTTGATGATTGATGGTGCGCGAGCCTCCTCAGCGCTGTGGGATGTCCTATAGGTTTATATATTATTATATAGAGACATGAGCATTACAAGTCCTAAAACTTGTCATAAAAGTGCATTTGAGTCCTAAAACTTGTAAAAAGTTCATTTGAGTCCTAAAACTTATCAAAATTGTTCATTTGAGTCCTAAAGTTAACACCGTTAGATTTACTAACGGAAAATGCTGACGTGGCGTTGACGTGTCATTTTTAATTATTTTCCTTGAGACACATGGCGCCACATCAGCAAAAATAAAAATAAAAATAGAAAAAGCTGTAAAAAACAAAAAAAACCAAAAAAAGGAAAAAAAAAAAAACAAAACCGACGGTGGCCAAGCCGGGCGGCTACCGGCAGTGGCCGCCGCCACAACCACCGGGAAGGATCGGCGGAGGTCACCTGGGCCTTCCTGAAGCCCGGCGACCCTCGCCGGCCCCGGGCGAGTCCCCAGTGAGGCCCGGCGACCCTTGCTCAGATCTGGGGCGAGGGTCGCGCCCTCCCCCAGATTGAGGGTCGCCGGCGGTGGCCGCTTGGCTTGGCCACCGCCGGTTTTTTTTTTTCCTTTTTTTGGTTTTTTACAGCTTTTTCTATTTTTATTTTTATTTTTATTTTTGCTGACGTGGCGCCACGTATCTCAAGGAAAATAATTAAAAATGACACGTCAGCATTTTCCGTTAGTAAATCTAACGGTGTTAACTTTAGTACTCAAATGAATCATTTTGACAAGTTTTAGGACTCAAATGAACTTTTTGTAAGTTTTAGAACTCAAATGCACTTTTGTGATAAGTTTTAGGACTTGTAGTGCACTTATCCCTATTATATATATTATATACATGTATATAGAGAGAGAGAGGGTGGAGTGGGACTTCGTTCCTATTTAGGTGGTCGGATCGAATGATATCGTTTCGTCTCCACCACCCCCACCGCCCATCTTCCATCTCTTCGTTGGGCCTGGGCCTGGTCCTGGTCCTGGGCCTCGCTTTTTTCTCTCCACGGCTCGCCACTGACATAAATTGCGACTACTATTTGTTTTCCGCATTTTGAATTGCTCGCGCAAAACACCACCAAACCACAACCCCCCCTCCCTCCCCGCCACCGAGCATGAATTCTCCAGCGGACGGCCGCGCCACCGCCACTTCGTCGCCGGCCATGCCGACCCATCCACAGAAGTCGGGCCAATGCCCGTCGCAGGCGGCTGTGGCGAGGCAAGGAGTGATGTACCCAGTGGCCTCCTCGGGCCGCGGTTTCATACCCAAATCCCCAAATCAGCTGGACCCCGCGGCGGCGGTGCGCCATCCCGTCCCCGCATCCGCTAGGGCTTTGGCCCCTTCTCATCCCAAGCAATGCTTTTCCCCTTCCCTCCCCCTCCCCGATTGCAATGGCTGTAAAGAGCTCAGGTCTTTTTTCCTTCAAATTCTGCATCTTCCCTCATCTTCAATCTGTCTGTCTGTCTCTCTCTCTCTCACTCTCCCTCCCTTGACTAACTATTCCCTCGTTCTCTTCTCTTCATTCTTTTGCGGGGGTGGTTTCTGTAGGGATCGAGCCAGAGAGGACGCAGCTGCTGTCGTTCGAGATAGAAAAGTAAGCCTTTTACCCTTTCCTTCATCCCTATCCGTACATGGAAGTTGACTTTAGCGGGAGACCAATTAGGATGCCCTGCGATATGAAGGCATGGCTTAAACTTTGGTCATATATGTTGAATCGTGTTAGACTCTGTGGTTTCCCGTCTTAAGTCTTGAATTGACTTAATGTAGTGATTATGTTCCTTTATTCCTGTCTAATATACTGAGGAAGTAAGGCAGGTTGCTATCACGATGTCGAATATATATATATGTAGGGCTTTTCTTGAGCATGCCTTCAAGTGGATGATGCTGTTTGATCAAAAGTAATTGGTTTGGGTTTGATGCGTTAACATTCATTGTTAGGGCATAGATTTAGGCCCTGCCACACGGGGTTTCCCCAATACAGTATTCAGTATTGCAGCCTTCTCTAGTCCTTAAAATTAGCATTGATGGAGGTTCTTAGAATTGTGCGGAGAAAAGTCGAGCATGCATAAGTTGGTATTTAGAGGCTGTATTGTTACTGTCAATTCCTAGGCTGCCAACAACATATCGATTTTTCACTAGGTGGGATCGCCTATTTTCAGTAACCATAAGGAAGGAAAAATAAATGAATAATGTCCAGCATAGCAGGATGAGGAACTTATGTGTCGGAAAGTGGAACAAGCACTTGTGAGTTGATTACACTCTGGATGACTAGTATGTTGTGGTTAGATCCATATTTGATAGGCATGTTCTTTATCTATGTAAGCGTGATAGCAGTAACTACAATTTTGTTGTAGATTGATAATTTGTTTTCCATTGAGATGAGAATCCTTGTTCGCCATCCTAAATTTCGGTTTTTGGAGTGTTGGCATCCCGGTGCTTATAGCCATTGTCCTTACTTGGTTATAATTCTGTATCTATAGGTCCGATTGTCAGATGGGGATTCTCTTTATGCACTTTGCAGATCATGGTTAAGGAATGGTTTCCCTGAAGAACCACAGGTTTGAACTATTGTTCTTTCTTTCTCTAAATACTGATGATAGTGCATATAGACCATGGAGAACTTGACGGGAACTGTGTTTTGAAGATAAATTTATGTATAATAGAAGTATTTGATGGCATGGCTACATATTCAAGAGTGTTCCACTTTATGCTTTTTTCTCTTGTTTATATCAAATATAAATCTGGCCTTAGATAGTAGATTTTGTCTATGTACTATGGTCACAGTTAGATTTGTATATGGAATGGTATTAAGAAAGGTGACTCCACCGAGGCTATTTTTAATTATATCCTAGGAGATTCGGCACACTGAGGGGTAATTAGAGAATTAGTTCCCCTTAAACTTTTCGTTGTCAATTTGATTCTGTCCTAGTCAAAATGGATCTTTGAAATCTAATGTTCTAATGCAGTCTTTTCTTGTGCGATGTCAAATTTATCGACAGGCATTTGATTAATCATGATGATACACCTCCTAAAGTTTCTTGCACTATATGTGTTTGTTCTTTCTTTCAATCTTTACCTTTTTCTTTAGTTTTGCAATAGGTTAGTCTCAAATGTAATTTACTTACTGGATCTACTAACTAGGGTCAATAAAGGGGCCAGTTTTCTTGGCAAGTACAAGATCCATGTTAGATCTGATTGTAGGATTGATGATTTTCTTTATATATTCATTCAATCATTTGTCTTAAGGAAATTCTACTATTTCACCGTTTATTTTTTTTCAGCCACCATATGGCGTTGGTGTTAAATCCCTTCCAAGACCCCTGCCTCCTGTCGAAAGTTACAGGATAGTAAAGAAAGAAGAAGCTGAAGATGACAAGGAGGTTTGGTTTGCAATTGTTATTGTCGTTTTGACTTTTTGATAAGTTAAGAAAATTTTATTGCAACTCACAAGGTACTGATGGTATACTGTTAGGACTAAGGATATGTACCAGATATCTACATTTCCATCCTGTCAATATGGTGGCTGTGCATTGTCACTGTCACTTAGGCAGACAAGTGCTTCTTTATAATCCAAAGGACAAGAACTAACGTTTTCATTTCCCTGTGTCTCTTGAAAATTTCAAAGTAGAGTGATGCTAAATTCTTTTGGATTCTGTACAATGAGGCAACTTAAGCTCCAGTTTGTAGCATGTCTATTGGGATGGCACTTCTTCGTAACCATGAAAAGAAGTACCTTTTTGAAGAATGTTTACTGGGTACAGATTTATGTTTCTTGAACTACAAGCCCGGTGGATGCCTGTAAAACTGTTCTAATAATGTCGAAATTTCATGAGCAAGCCTTTGAAGTCCATTTACAAATTTATATATTCTTAGATAAGTACATATGCTTGTTTCTTGCATTAAGGATGTTTTTGAAGGACTTATAGTATTTTACTCGTATTTATTCCCTGCAACATAAATGACTGGATGACTTGTTTTCTCATATCTAATCTAAATGCTCCAAACAATGAATTGTTTCCAATGAACATATTCTGTTAATTGCTCGTTAAAAATTTCATTTTGATGCCGCATCTGTATGGGTGGTTTCATAGCAGTTTGAAGGGACATCTTGATTTAAGGACTTCGAGAATTTCTAATGGCAATTATTTTAACTTCACCTATTATATATCGGTTAACATTTTTCAGTAGATTCTAGATAAGAAAGAGCTTAGCAGGTTGAGGAAAAGAATCTTCACACCGTCTTTTTTTATTTTCAACACATTGTGGAAGGAAACACGATGATTTGGACGACAGTGTGTAATTTCTGATCAAAGTAAACGAAAGAGCAGTGGTCGTTAAGATTGCAATTTGATATCTCAAACGTGTTAGATCTGGAATTGTTCTATTGATGGTTCTCATATTTGATTTGTCTGGATTATGCAATTGCTTACTTCTTTTTCCTCTCTTAGGAGGAGAAGGATGCTGAGGAGTTGAGCGCTAGTGATTTGCTGAAAAGACATGTTAAGCGTGCTAAGAGGGTCCGGTCAAGGTAATATCTCATCTTTTGATGATTTCTGCTTTAGGAAGTGGTTCTTTGATGATATTGTTGGTAGATTTAATTTTTCTGCTGTTGGCTGCACTTTTTATTACTTTATGATTTTTGTTGACCGATGTTGCTTCTGTTTAGAAAGATATAAAAGATTAACTCGTGTATGTAGTTAGATATCATTTGAGGACAATTGAACTCCCATTGCACTCATCTCTTGGGTAATATAGACCTGGAAAAAATTTCTGGCCATGGAGTCAGGTGAATGACATGCTTTTTTCTTTTCTATTATAGATTAAGAGATGAGCGATCGCAACGGATTGCAAGGTACAAAGGTAGGCTTGCCCTTCTCCTGCCCCTTCAGGTGGAGCAATTTAAAAGTGATTCAGCTGCTTAAACCTGACCGACCATCTTTGACAAGCTGCACCTTCCAAACTGAGGAACCTGTTGAGTCTATGCAAAAGCAGTTGAAGCAAACTGATCTTGTCGTCAAGTTGGTTTCTATTCCTATTCAAGCATTTGTCGAGGTTGAGTAAATGCGTGGTTGATGCTTCGTCTCTATGATTAGCATTCTTGGAACACACTTGCATGATTGTTCTCTTTGTAGATTCTAATAGGTAGGGTTTGAGTAGTTGTTATGAGATGTTGCCTCTGGTGCCGTCCTGCGCTTTCACTTTCTGCCTTAAGCAGAATTTGTGGCCTTGACTGAGATGGTTGAGTTGCTGAGGTGAGACACTGATTACAATCATGTAAGAAGTATTGGGGTAACATAAGACATTCTCTCCTTTTTTTTCTCCATTTGTTCAATTTGTCTGTTATTAATTGGACATGCCTCAACTCGAAGTGCTTGCATTTTCTTCTTTTCCAGGTTCTTTGGAGGTGATGTAATACTAATGTTTTCATATCGTAATGATCACTTCAAGGTTCACTGGCTCTTGATGTCACCATTAATTTAAGTAGTTAAAAATAGCAATTTCTTGAGATGATGATATGGCCATATCTCAATGGTTTAATTTGCTAGAATCATGAGTATGAGTTAAGAACGCTCGATAAACTCGCATACAAAGTCCAGGGAAAGCAGTTTTATTTTCGGGCACTCAATAGGAAATCAAAAAATGATTGTAAGCTTGTTGACCTGGTCGATAGGTGTGTATGCTTGTCGTTTGCTTTTGATAACTCAGTATTTCTATTTCCTGAAATTGAAGCATCTATTGACTGGAGGTTTGTGGGTTCGCAAGAAAACCAAATAGATTGGCTTCAACCCTTGGTAGATTTTGGAAGGCAGAGGAAGTGAAAGCATCAAAGTAGATAAGAGATCACATGAAGCGAGTATGTTCAGTCTTCGACAATTGATGTAATTCTGGTACAATTTAGTCTGACGGTCTGAAAACGCATTCTGCATAATAATCCAAATATGAGAAAAAACACATTACAACGGCAGGGATCTGAGGTTGGGACCTGCTTTGCATGCTTCTTCGGGCATCCAACCTTACCACAAAACTCCAGTGGATTTGCCTGTTTGCGCCGACTCCCGTCAAATGTTAGCGAAGCATACATTAACACAATTCAGCAATATCAAAAGCTGACATCTCCACATCCTAGACCGTCAGGATTCCCCAGGTTAATATCAGTGATAAATCAATGACACGTATATCCAAAATTGATTTTCGCATTGACTAATATATCAAATTAATACATTCATGCCACATTTATTCTAAATTAATTATCATGTTACAAAAAATTTAAAGCTGATACACATATGGCAAATTTTCAAGACTAGTTTGAATTTTTTGGGGTAATGTGATATAAAATTAAATTGGGAGTAAGTGTGACACGTATGTATCAATTTGAGATTTTTTGTGATATTAACCCAATTCTCCTAGACCGGCTCCAATATTTTCATAGTCAAAACTTCCGCCCGTTCCACCAAAGCTGTCGTTACCCACTGAGAAGAAGCTTCCATTTGCAGTCCCACCGTCGCCTCCATAGTCGCGCATTCCGCCACCAAAGTTATTTCCTCCTCCACCTCCACCGCCTGCATTACCACCGCCACCACCCAGTAATCCTTGGAGGAGTGTCTGACCAAGTTCTGTCCTCCACCTCCGCCTCCTCCACCGAAGAGACCCTGGAGAACTTGGTTCAGAGCGTTGGCCTGCCCATTTCTTTCCATACCCACTGGCTGCCCGGCTCCATTGATGCAAGGGTTGGCAGGAGTAGGACTCTGGAAAATGCAGGGCACCCCTTGAAAATGGGTGGTAGCAGAAGCCATTGGATCTGTTTGGTAACGCTGCGTTGTGTGAGTTAGATCTGGATAATAAGGTCCAGCTTGTGGAAATTGAGTAGGAGGCTGGAAAATTTGAGCCTGAGGGTATTGAGCAGGCAATGTGGAGTAACTTTGCATCAGGGGTTGTTGAAGCGAAGTTGAAACTGGAGCTACTGGCTTCTTCATGGCGCAAGATAAGTGAGCGTCGAATTCACAGGAGTGGCAACGGTAGAGCCAATGGTTGGAGCCCAAGTTCCCGCAGATATCGCAAGAGAAACTCCGGTTGGGGGTAAGGAGGGGAGAAAGTGAGGTTGAGGAGGTGATGGTGGGAGGGGTGAGTTCGAGTCAACGGCATGGATGCGCAGGTGATATGGAGATCGAGGTTGCACGAAGCGCAGCGGTAGGAGAAGCCGCTGCCTTGCTTGCCACAAGCATCGCATCGGGAGACACCCGGTGGGTACACCGGGGTTGGAAGGAGGGTGAGGATGTGATTGTATGGGTGGTCGACGGGGTGATTGATTTGAAGGGGCATTTTGGCGCATGAAACGTGGAGGAAGTAGCTGCAGGGTGCGCAACCGTACGTCCATCCCGCTGCCTCGAGCTTGCACCCTGAGCAGGAGGCTTGCTGAGGTTGAGGTTGACGGTAGAGAGTCAGGATGAGGGTGGCTGAAATGGATGATGGATGCTTCCGGTTGAGCCATTCATCCTCCTTTTCATCCACTGTTTTCAAAGCTGTTTCTTTCCCCCTCTCGATGGTGTCTTCTTCATCTAATACACCTCCCCTACATCAAAGTCTAGTCAACGCTTATCTCTAATTTCAGGTATATTGACCGGTCAGCATCCGGTGAACCTGGTGGTTTGAATAGGTGGGTTCTGCATAGCATAATTGAGTTCACGAGCTGTACGGAATGATTGTCATGTCGATCACTACATGCTAACCATTATCTCCTTCACGAGCAAAAATATTGTACGCAAAAGGATACCAGACCACCACCTCAGTAATCCTACTACCCAATTCTTCTAATACACGTAGCTTCATAATATTGAAGTCGAACCGTGATCAAGTTTCAAGGTTTTGATTCTTCATGAAATGCTACTGCATACAATACCAATATGGAGACTTGGTCTACAATTGAAATCGACTTCCCCTCACTATCTCGTATATGTTTTTCACATAAATTGAAAAGAATTGGAGAATTTTTTATTGTATTGTATTGATCTCATGTATACATGTACATAGTCTATTTATAGTGTACAAATGAAAGAAAAAGAGGAAACAATATACAAGAGATCATAATCAAATTAATCAAGGATCGATTAAATCAATTAGTCTCCAATTGATATCCATATTGGAATCTCCAATAATATCAAATCATATCTCAAACACTCCCCCTCAAGCTGGTGGCCTATATATGTCGAGGACATCTAGCTTGCTTAGTAGATATGCATGTTGTCTTTGACATAGTGGCTTAGTAAAGATGTTTGCAGGTTGTTCCATAGTTCCAATTCCTTTTGTCACAAGGATCCCTTCTCGAATCTTATCTCAAGTAAAATGACAGTCAACTTTTATGTGTTTTGTTCTCTCATGGAAGACTGGATTTGCCGCTAGTTTGAGTGCGGCATCGTTATCACAAAATAGTTCACTTGGTCCATTGAGTTGTACTCCAAGATCCGAGAGCAGTCCTCGTATTCACACTATTTCACAAACAGTCTTTGCCATGGTTCGATATTCGGATTCAGCTGATACAACAATACAGTTGATTGTTTCTTCGTTTTCTACGAAATCAAGGACTTTCCCAATTTGATGCAAAAATCAGTAATAGATCTTCTGGTCATCGGGCAAGTAGCATAGTCTGTATCATAGTAAGCTGTCATCTTCATGTTGCAATCACGAGACAAGAATATACCAAGTCCTGGGCACCCTTTTAAATACTTAACTACCTTCAATGCTGCATTCATGTGAGATTGTTTCGGACTATGCATGAATTGGCTGAGTATTTGCACTGCATAACATATGTCAGGTCTTGTCATGGTGAGATATATCAGTTTCCCAACAAGTCGTTGATATCCCGAGGGATCCTTAAGTAATGGATCCTTGATAGAAGCAGATGAACCCATATCATACTCATGTGTCGTTAATTTTGTGCTCTGCTCAATCGGTATAACGGTTGGTTTACATCCTGACAATCCTACTTCGGAAACAATCTCCAAGATGAATTTTCGCTGACTAAGGTTGATGCCTTTGTCGGATCGAGCAATTTCAATACCAAGAAAATATTTGGAAGGACCTAGATCTTTGATGTGAAAAGCAGAGTGTAGATACTCTTTGAATTTTTCAACATGAGAGTCATCATTTCCCATGATAAGTATGTCATCAACAAATATTAATAAATATATTGATGAAGTACCTGCAGTCCATGTGAATAAAGCATAATCATGTTTGCAATGCTGAAATCCTGCATTTGTCAGTGAGTGAATTTGGCATACCATTGTCTAGAAGCTTGTTTCAGCTCATATAGAGATTTACGGAGACGACATACTCAAGACTCCCCCTGTCTACGTAAACCCTGTGGAAGTTCCATGTATATTTCTTCATCAAGATCTCCATGCAGAAAAGCATTATGTATATCCATCTGATGTAATGGCCAATTGCTAATGGCAGCAATTGACAAAAAGGAACGTACAGTGACCTCTTTGGCAACTGGAGAAAAGGTTTCATGATAATCAAAGCCTCTCATTGTGTGAATCCTTTAACAACTAAACGAGCCTTGTATCATTCAACAGAGCCATCAGCTTTGAACTTAATTTTGTATACCCATTTACATCCAATTGGCTTCCGATGTGAGGGCAGTGGAACAATATCCCAAGTGTGATTTTCCATGAGGGCATTAAGTTCATGTGCCATGGCATCCTGCCATTGAGGATCACGTGCAGCTTCATAATATGAAGATGGCTCCTGTTCTTCCGAAATACGACTAATGTAACACATATGTTTTGGAGATAATTTACTAAAAGAGACATATGAGGAAACATGATATTGTGTACGAATATGCCGTTTAGAACGTCGAGGTTGCTCAACTGGCAATTGTTCAGATACTTCTGGAGAGAATTCTTGGGCAGGCTGTGGTGGAGGTGAAGTCTCCATAGGTGATGTAGATGAATGAATATCCTCAGATAATATGGCTGGTGATTCCACTGCTTGATTTGAAGACTCCTTCATAATTTGGGTAGATGGTTTTGGTGTAACAAGGACATATTGTGGAGCCATTGATAAATCCTCATCTGATAAGAACTGATGGCGGTCTAATAAAGATGATTCGGATGAGGAAGTCTTCTCTTGGAATGGGAATACATCTTCGTGAAATATAACATCCCTGCTTATGAAAAATGCCCTGTGGATATTTCCATAACCATATATCCTTTCTGAAGAGGGGGATATCCCATGAAAATACACTAAGTGGCTCGAGGTCCCATTTTGTCCCGAGGCCCCACAGTTGTTGCATAGCATAAACAGCCAAATACTCGAAGGTGATCAATATCCAGCTCTTTTCCATAAAGCAGTTCGAAGGGAGTTCGGCCATTAAGAATTCGAGTTGGCATGTGATTAATTAGATAAGCTGTCGTGACCACACAATCTCCCCAAAAGATTTCAGGAATTGAAGCTTGATATTTTAATCCCCGAGCTACTTTTAAAAGATGTCTATGCTTGCGTTCAACAACTCCATTTTGTTGTAGAGTGTAAGTACAAGAACTTTCATGAAGAATTCCATGGGAAGATAAAAACGATATGCAATCAGAAGTGAAGAATTCATGTCCATTATCTGTATGAATTCTTTGGACAGATTTATCGAATTGATTTCTGACCAAAGAGAGAAATTTTGACATGTAAGAAAAGGTTTGGCTTTTAGATTACATAAGGAAAACCCAAGTAGCACGAGTATAATCATCAACTATCGTGAGGAAGAAACGAGATCTATCACGATGAGGGGTATGATACGGACCCCAGATGTCCACATGGAGTAAGGAAAAAGGATTGGTTGCTCGAGATGTACTGATTGGAAAAGATGCTCGAGATTGTTTAGCCAAGGGACAAATTTGACATTTTGGATGAGGAAAACATGCACTATGACCCAGGCGTTGATGAAAAAGGAGATTTTTATTACTAGTGGTCGCATTACAAGAAATGCTCTTATTTAGTAAAGCTAAATCTCCTAGAGAGTCCATCCAAAAATATAGTCCTTGTGCAATACTACCCAAGCCTATCAGTTTCCCAGTCGAATGGTCCTGAAAGAAGCAATTCTCCGAATTGAATATGACACGACAAGAATTGTCCTCGCAAACTTTTGAGAAAAATAGGAGATTGAATTCAAAATCTGGAATATGTAGGACATTTTTAAGGATAAGATTGGGACCAAGACGAACAGTGCCAATTTTAGAAACATAGGTGACATTCCCATTTGGTAGACGCACAGATATGGAGGATTGTGAATTTCTATGAACATGGGAAAATAGATGCTCATAACAAATTATATGGTCACTGGCTTCTGAATCAATTATCCATGCATCAGTTGATATTGAATTCGTCTTGTGAAGAATGGTGCCTGAGAAACTTGCATTCTTGTCACTGGTATTCAGTTGACTTAGAGCTTTCATAATATTATGATATTGCTCCTGAGTAATTGTTTAATGTGTTCCATCAACTTTTTGCGCAGAGACCTGGTAAGCAGAAAATTCTTTTTCCTTCTTGTCTTTATCATTTGGTCTCCCATGTAATTTCCAGCATGTGTCCGCAGTATGGTGTGGTCGTTTGTAGTATTCAAAATATTTATTTTTGAATTTTGAATTTTACCCACTAATCTTTGCTGATGACGTGGCATTTCGTGAGCCATAGGATCCTTTATAATTGGGTGCTGACGTGGCTTGATTATGGCCATTGGATTCGGCCAGATTGATGGACAAATGTGGGCCATCCGAATCAATGCGTGAATCCCAGCCGTCCGCTCGAGAAGACCTAGGGCGTCTCTCATTTTCCTTCGACGCCTAGCAATTCGTCTGGCCCCATCACTCCCGAAAGCTCCAGTCGCTCCCTGTCCTCCGGTCGTCAGCTCTTCCGTTGCAACGCTAGATGGGAAGACGGCAAGGCTTACTCCTTCATCGATCTTTGCATGTTCGATCGCAGCTAGCCGTTGGCTCTCCTCCTGGACGGCCAATTGGTAGATCCGGCCTAGCGAAGGCGCCAGTTCCATCGCAAGAATTTGCGACCGGAAAGACGAGTATGACTTGTTGAGTATCAGTAAGAACCTTGTGACCTTTTCCCTTTCTTTTATCTCTTTGTATTGTTGGAGTGTGGCCTCGGGTCCTTCGAGCCGCTCCTCGGCCGCCTCGAGCTCGTTCCACAGAGTTGAGAGCCTGTTGAAGTAAGTGGTAACCGAAAGGTTCCCTTGCTTCAACTCCAACAGAGCTTGATTGATTGTGAATAACCTCGCTCGATCCAGCCGTCTGTACATCTCACGAATGTTTTCCCAAATTTTCTTTGCATCTTCGGTCGGTGGGAGGCCAGCAGCAATGTCTAAAGCTAGGCAATTTCTTATCCAAGTGCGAACCAATTGGTTGCACTTCTTCCAGTGCCTCTAAAGTCGTTCGTCAGCGGAAAAAGGTATGGCTCCGTCGAGGAAGCCATCCTTGTCTTTTGTGACAAGGGCTTGCCGGAGATCCCGAGCCCAAGCGTTGTAATTCTCCGGTCCGGTGAGTTGCAAGGTAATGAGGCGTAACTCGGGTCCGTCGACTGGCGAGGTATAGAGTGGGTCGTCGGGCTCGGGACGGCCACCGCTGCCGATTGGGAACGCATACGGTAGATACTCGGGTTGAAGGACTAGGTAGGGATTTGTCCCTAGACCCGGCGGAATGGATCCAGATCCGGATCTGGATCCATGACCCGGATTTGTCCAACCCGTTCTGCCATTCGGATTGGTTTCGTGCGCTGGATGAATTGATCCATCCCCACTGGGCTGATTTCCAGGCCCAGCTACATTTTCCTCTCCGTGCAGGCCATGTTGAGGATTGGCCCACGCTTGTCCTGGTCTGATGGTCCATTGACCTTGGGTGGAATACCAGTGAGCTAGATGCCACTGAAATGGGCCGGGAATCTGGACTGGAGCAGGTCCAAATGGCCCGGAAATCGGGACTGGAGCAGGTGCAAATGCGGTTGAATGCTGAACAGAAGACCGTCCATCATCAGTTGGATTAATTTGATCCGATGATGTTGGAGTTTGAATTTAGGTGAGTTGAGGGCTTCTTCATTTGTATTATGATTTTCTGACATTGTATCAAAAAATGAATTCCTACCGGGTGGCTGATTTGTTTTGCAAGGTTATGATTGCAACAACCAAAAAGGAGAAAACACCGGAGGCAATTCCAGAACTGTGGAAGCTAGGTTAGGAAGGATGGCTCTGATACCATGACAGAAATTGAAGAGAATTGGAGAATTTGTTATTGTATTGTATTGATCTCATGTATACATGTACATAGTCTATTTATAGTGTACAAATGAAAGAAAAAGAGGAAACAATATACAAGAGATCATAGTCAAATTAATCAAGGATCAATTAAATCAATTAGTCTCCAATTGATATCCATATCGGAATCTCCAATACTATCAAATCATATTTCCAGCAGTTTTCTCTGTTGAGGGCATATAATTTGGGCTTCTCTTATTTACATGCACTCAATCTGTACATCAACTTTCTTCTGGAGAGAGAGGGAGAGGGAGGTCAGCCTTTACAAATACATGCTCTTAGTCAACGCCACCGAAAGTTTCTCCTCTCAAAAAGTCAGACTTCAGATGCCATATCTCTCGTGAACAGATGTGTAATTTTAAAAAGCATACATTAGGAACTCCCTCTATAATTGCGCATTTAGCAAGGTCAACTCGCCTCCTCACCGTAGTCCAAACGTACGAAATGCAATAAGTGCTTCCTTGATTTCAATTGCCTAATGACTAAAATAACACGACTTTCCTCAGTAATTAAAGCATGATATGAATTCTAAATCACCTAATTCAAAAGTCGAAGGATCGAGAGATGGAACAAAGCATACTTTTATGGAAAAAATTGCCCACGATCTGGCCGCCGGAATAAGCACTCCGGCGAAGATTTGGCTGCCGATGAGCTCAGACCAAATCCTTTTCGGAAAGAAAGTCCATTTCGGGTTTTCTTTTGAGAAAAGGGGAAATAACACAAATGATTGGTCCAGTATGCAATATGGTCCCTGAATTATTGGTAAATGTTCAACATAGTCTTTTTATTAGGCTCAAACAACAAATTAGTTGTTATCTGATGACGTGAATGAAGATATTGAGTCAATATGTTCATATTTTTATTCGTCTACTTCAAAAAGAGGAAAACAAATGAGGGTGTTGACATCATTATTTAATTATGTGGATCATCACATCCTATTTTGAGATGAATATCTTACTTATATAATCTGATATGACTTTTTTTTCATGGGCTCACCATTTAAACGTAAGTAAATTGGAAGTCAGATAAGCAGATTTCGTTAAGTTAAATTAACGAAAAGAAGATAATGAATATTTTTATATAATTAAGGGATTAAATTAAATATTTACTAATAATTTAGGCATCACATTAAACATATTAAAACACTTCAGAAATGAAATTGCGCACTAAATCGAAGTTAATGATCAGTCCGCTGCCTAGGTCAAATATTTGAGAATTTTTTCTTGGATGGGCTAGACACGTGGGCGACAAGGGGCCCACCCTCGCCTCGCCTTTGCTCGGGAGAAAGATTGGATTGGATTGGATTGGATTGGGGGGATCCGGGGGGCGGGCGGGACTCTCCTCTCACTCCACTTCCACTGGGTCTGTGCCGTGCCGAGGAGGGGGGGTGGGAGGGAGGGCCACCCGCCGACTCAAACTTCATCATCATCACCACCAATTAATTCTCGTTCGTTCCCACATCGGAGGGATGGAGGGAGGAGGGAGAGGGATGAAGGAGGAAGAGGTAAAGGAAGTGGAGACGAAATCCGGGAATGGAAGCGGCGCGCCTCCGCCCAACCCAACCCAAAACGACGCCGCGGCTCCTGATGCCCAGCTATTCCAGCTCCTCTCCGGCCTTCTTCACCAGGTGTGGGTGGTGGTTTTCTTTCCCTTCTCTTCCCATCCTCCTCCTCCTCCTCCTCCATTTCCCCTTTGAATTCTCCCCTCCCCCCCTCCCCTCCCCCCTCCGACGATTCCATTTCATTCCCGACCTACCCTATCGAAATTCCCCCTCTCTCTCTCTCTCTCTCTCTCTCTCCTTTTGTTGTCGTCGTCTGCTGGGTGTATGTAAGTATTGGATGTTTTGGGTTCTGTGTGATCCGCGCGTGCTGGCCCAGCGCGAGGTTATTTATCTTATGGAGCCATCGTGACGAAATTTTTGCTTTCTTGGGATGAGCTTCTATTGCGAAGCCGTGCCCCCCTCAGCTGCAAAGACGACGACCACGCTTCCCCTCGTCTTCTTTTCTTTTCTTTTCTTTCTCTTATTTTTTTTAGCTGGGTCGCCCTTTTCCGTATCTCAAGGCGCTGTTTCTGAGTTGCAATACAATTTAACACGAAGGCGTGGAGGAGGTGACGACAATTGCAATCTGGCGCCTTGGATCGATACACTGTGTCCTTTAGGATTCCAGGCATCTCTTTGAACCCCCCAACATATTGTTGTTTGTTCTTCCTGCTTCTTGTTGTTGTTGTTGTTGTTGTTGTTGCTGCGCTTTCAAACAATGTACATCTCTTTGTCACCCTCCCCTGTTCGAAGGAATCGAATGTTCGGTCCGTCTAGGACTAGGAGTGCCATCTCAAGAAAAAAAAGGGTGGAATACGATTCTAGCGTCTGTCGAATTTCAAAGGGCTGTCAAAATTGGCTACATCAATCATTGTTTCTTAGGAAAGAAACTCTGGAGGTAATTAATGTGATGGCTTATCTTCAGAGCATCCGGAGTTGCTGTATGTTTCTGCCTCCTGTTTCATTTCCCAGCAAGCATCCTACCTTTCACTACTTGTTCAGTCATCAACCTGGGGATATCTGTTTCTCAATGCTTTGTTTGGATATATTTTCTAACCTTCTTACCGCACGTTGTTTTCGATGAGAATTTTCGAAAAAAGAAAACAGAAAAATGAAAACTTGACTCAGCTTTTCATATTGCCTGCCCTTCATCCTTGTAGGTGCCGAGAGGACGGACTCTGGAAAATCATATAATGAGTCTCTTTGGTTTTCTTTGGCATGTTTATCATTTTTCCTGGCTAAAAATGAAGAGCGTTTCTGTGCCATGTGATCGTGTCTGGTGTTTGCATGTGTCTGCACGTGTCTATGCCCACATCGATGCCTTGGATGCATGATGGAGTGCGTACGTCTACCTTGCATGTGTATGTCTCTCCTTTAGGCCATGGGGTTAAAAGGTGGCATTTTCTCTAGAAACGTGTATGTATTGGGTGTGCTCGAATTGGATTCCGTAGGGAGCTTTTAGCTGATGCTTTCTTGAGGTTTTATTCATTAGGTGGAAGCATTGACCAACGATGAGGAAGTCGAATTGCGGTCCAAGATTGAAGCACTTAGATTAGAGGTGACAAAGGTTCCTTCAAGCTCGACTCGGCATCTTGATGAGGTATTTGTTTCAAGGTTATCTAGCAATCATGTTTCAATTGTTAAGAGGTCTTTCTCTGAGCACCCAAGATTTCATTTGATGCTTGGATTACTATAACTACTTCATATGAGGGATTTTCCTTTGATGTTTCTGTTCGATTTAGCTGGAAATAGCCAAAGAGTTGGACAAGCTGTCAACGAAGTTGGATGATGTGGATGAGATGATATCGTCAGCCATAGCTTTGGATCCGCACGTGCAGTCGCTCTTGAGTGGTACGGCTGATATATGGATGCCAGTGATTACAGCGAGCGCTGATGAGAGACGTAACTTTGCCGGACCTACTGGAGAAGGTGATGCCAGAGAGAGTGAGAAGGCTCCTATGTAGTTCTTGTAAAATCATGTCGACCATTTGAAAGGCGGAAAAACATTCAATAGAGTTGTATGGACAACCAAACACTTGTGCTCGTACTTGCACAAGCCAATTAAATATTTCAAAAGCTGTCGCCTTCTTCAATTCCAAACTAATTTCAATGCATAACCTGTATGATAAGAAGATAACAGAGGTAATCCAGGGATGGCCATTTTGTTAATGAGCGTGCTAAGGGCAGGAATCAATAAGGAAAAGTTCTGCTTTTGTGATGTGAACTTTGTAGTCGGTGCTTTGACAATATGTCGAGTTTTAGTACGTGGTGTTGGACTACAGGGATTCTCTCTAATTTTATGTACGTCACGGTGGAAGTTAGTGCTCGTTTGTTTAAGCCATTTTGTAAACTGATGCATGAACTCAAACGTGCGCCAAATGCAACTTCTTATATCCCGGGTGCCCTTTGTCATTCCATACGTTCTTATATCCCAGGCAAAGCAGCAAGGGTTTTTTTTTTTTTTGGATCGAAACAATATCATTTCATTTCATCAATATGAGCTTCACCACATGCAAGATTCTAAAGGGTTTCGAGAGGGTTAAAGACCCAATTATAGGGCAAAGATTTGCACCTTTGAGTCTTAACAATCCTGCCACCTGATTTATTTCCCTATTAAAGTGGGCTAAAGAACATTAGGTAAATAGGCTAGCACTTTGGTAACAACAGATGTGATTGTTCAAATAGATCATCCTAAAATTCTGAAGTTCATGCTGATTCTCACGTCATAAACTTTGTGAGGCAAGCAATTTCGTTTTTATATGAAGTTTCTTATTTGCATATGGAGTAAAAGAAAAGGCAATGAAAATTAGAAAAAAGCCGTAATTCATGGAATTTATTTTCATGAAAAAGACGTGGGCAAAGCATTTTCTTAGTCATAAATAATGGAATGTGAAAAGATCCATGTTCCCCAAAAGACTAACGGAGTATATAAAAAAGGCCTGAGAAGTGTAAGGAATAGAATTGGGTTCCTCTGGTTGCAATCTTTCGGAATCGGGCCATTTGAAAATGATTGCTCAGGAATCTTCTAAACTGATGAAGAGAATTTAAACACTATGCCAAACCTAGAAATTGCCGTACATGAGATAAACAGCAGAGGCCCTCGTATCTTGGAGTCATGCCTGAATACAAGCTGTCATTTGTTTCAGAATTTCCTACTAAACAGGTGGGATCAATTTGGTGGAGGTTCCACATTTCGACTGCTCTCGTCGTCGTCAACAACATTACACCAAACAAGCTCTCACTAAGCTATTTAACCAAATAGAGAACTGTTCGGCTCGGATTCTGACAAGAGGTCGCCTTTGCAAGGGATGAGTTCACTGTACACTCAAAACTGCCCAAAAAACCATTGTCAATGACAGCAGCAGGACGGAGAACTCACCAGACGAGTGAAAACCATCGCCAGCCGTGAAGCCAAGGTCCACGAAGATAGAGGGCGGTGAATAATTGGGATTGGGCATTATGTTGGAATTTTGGGACGCATGCACGCGTTCAAGCTTATTACCATTTAGGATTCCGAGGAGGATCCCATCCAAGGAAGGTACTCCAAGTTAAAATGGGAATACGATACCAACAAGGAATAGTTATTCTGCTTTGTTCTCAAACTAGTATTAAAGGTGCTGTCACTACAAACCCTAAAAGTGAAATGTGAAAACATCTACAATAGCTACACTTTGTAGTCATAATTTCTCGCAAGGCAAGATAAGATCATCGACTCTCCCGACGAACCATAAAAGTGAAATGTGAGATGTGTGGAAGGAGCAACCAGTGGCTATCTGGAGTTAATGCCAGACAATGCATGAGGCTCAGTCCTGCTGTAAGTGGTAATTAACCATTATTTCCATTGAAGCCCATCATTTGTATATCACACAGCTACCAGGTCAATAATTTGACGAGCCATCATAAAAAATTTAAAACTTGCCGAGAAAGGGAACAGGCGAAGAGTTCTAAACCTCTCACAGCTAGACAACACCATAATTCAGCATCGCCGGGCCTATCAATAGAAAAATCAGCACTTTCAAGAAAATATCACAGAACAAACATTAGTGGCTCCATCGTCCACGTTTAGGAGGTGGCTGCTTTTCTGCAGTAATTTTCAAGCCATTCCATGGTAACACTTTTGGGCCTCTCTAAAGGCAACCCAAGTGCTCTGTCCCATATCAGCTGAAGAAGTGCAAAAAAGCTTCCATTAACTCTTAAGACTGAAAAATCAATACTCAACGGTAAATGAACAATAGAGGAGTACCTGTGAGCAGATTCCAATGCTCCTAGATACGCCAAAAAGAACAGTATAGTATCTGTTCCATAGTTTTGAAAGAAATTAAACTCCAACTTTAAAAAAAGAAGCACATGCACACAGTGTCAAAACAGATTGTAAGCAACAATAAGAAACGTCACCTTGCTTCCGTCAAACCAAAATGATTCAGCAAAACTCCACTGTGAGCATCCACATTAGGCCATGGGTTTTTGACCTACAAGAATCCCCAACCACACGACACATTTACAGCATTGTAAAAATTCCATCAGGTACAACACTAGAGCTTAGACCCACAAAATGCTGCAGGAAGTGTAGCTTAATTCGTGCACACACAAGTGCTATCTATACTTATTTCTTTTCGTGGTGATTCTAAGAAATTATATTAGCCAATTAATAAACAACTAGATGATTTAAAAAACCTACATTACTATGAAAGAAATCAAACAAATATTAAATCAATCTTTCTCGTACAAACCCTTATCATTGCATAGTAATTTGGACCCGTAGACTGAAAAATTGGAAAAGTTTTATCAGCATGCAAGTCTGGTCATTCTCTCTTTCATAGTATTCCCTTCTATATGAATTGAGCTTGACTTAGATAATTGTGACAGTTTCGGAACAACGCATCACAATGATAAAAAGTGCCCTTGTCTAGATAGATAAGAAAATCCCATGAAAAGATGAAGGAAAAGAAAGACACTAGTTGATAGGAAAAATAGAGTTGACAGAGATGATAACTAAGAACAGCATGTACCTAAAACTATTGAAGAAAAATATAGAAGTCAAAAAGCAAAGGAAGTGATAGAAAAAGCAAGGGGGGAAAACGATAGTAATTTGAGAGGTGAAATGAAAGGGCAAAACTAGAACACCTGATTTCTAGCGTATCCCCAAGACCAAAAAGAAAAAACCAAAAATGAAAAACGAAAGGGCAAAAAAACAATCCATCAAATTCAAGATTTACTTAACCACTGGGTTTGCCCCAGTAGCCACCCTCCTACTTGGGAAGGGGGAGGTGGGGAGTTCGATTCCCCACCTTTTCAGAGAGGCTAAGGGTGGGGAGTCAAGAGTTAAAGTAGGATAGACACAAAAAAAAATTCAAGATTTACTTCTTTTATATTTTTGCCCATAAATTCATCAAGAGTTAAGGGGGCTGTGACTAGTTACTATTTTTTGTGTAAGTTTGTACTCTTCTAGAGTTTGACCCTCAAATTGTCTTGTTTAACACAATCAAATAAGATGGGGGAAAAAACTACTGTATTCTAAAAGGCCACCACTCAGAGAGGGAAAATTCAGTTGTTACTGTCCTGTAAATATCATGAGAAATCACAAGAAAAAAGCCCATCAGGCGGCACACTGCTTTAGCGTTAGTTAAATTGTCAAAATCTTGACAAATTTCATGATTTTCTTGTTTTGATGGCGAATTTGACATAATGCTGAAAGTACAAAGAATACAGAATTTTGATTAAAAAAAAGTATTATCTAAAAACATTCATAGTGAAGAGTATTTAAATTAACACAATACCTTTCCTAACTCAGTCAGTATAGGAGGTACCACTTCATAAAGCTTTGAAACCTAGTCATTCAAATTGTAGTAGATGGTTAGTCAAACAATAAATTGATTACATAACATAATTAGTCACGCCAAGCTAATTTTTGTACACAATGAGGGCTCAAATACTAACCAGTTGGAAAAGGGGATCATCAGGTAAATGCTTCAGAGCAAATTCCCTCTGACATGTATATCTGGGATCTGTTTGCCGGAGCACTCCATGACCATACCCAGGAACGACCTGCATAATCAAAAGGAGAAAAGAAAAGAATGGACAAACAATCAGCAAAATCCTACTTAGAATTTTAGTTGGGCTTTGAGCCTTATAACTTTAAGGACGATACAGACAGAAAACTTTACGAAGTGCCATAGATAACAATGATAATATCACATCAAGGACCTCTCCCTCACATGCAACATAGTATTACAACAACATTGAACAAAGAGTGAATCAGCATTTCCGATATTGACATGTTAATGTATGGAAAACCAAATCCAGCCGAATCAAGTATTAGCATCATCGAGAGTTTATGGATTTCTCAAAATATCCTAACTGACATAAGCTGCACAGACCAGCTTTTAACATTTTCTCTCAATTAGATAGCAATGTAAGGAGGGGAGGTCCAAAAAATGGATATGTTGGAGTGCAAACTAAACCAATTATAGTAAGTGGCACTCTATGATTCTGTGATGGAACCAACATATCGCTTGAAGGGGTGTGTAATGTAACCACCCAGTTTAAGGCAGTAATCCAAGAAAGTAACAGAAATAAGGGGCAACCGATTGTCTGCCACTCTAGATTTAACAGTGTTCAGAAATTAACTGAGGCTGTGTCAATAAACGCCTCACGTTGGCTTGTAAATCTAATATCTCAAAGTAGAGAAGTACTCTATACAAGATTGAAATTACAAAAATAAGATGTAATACATATTCACATTTAGGCTCGAGCTCTTAGGATCAGCAGCACACTCAAGGGGACTGGCAAGGGCCATCATCTCCTAGGCCATAAGGTGCCTTGGTATATTTTTTCCAATAGACAGAAATTTCATGTAGTACGCTTTATTTCACGCCTCCCCTACCCCATACTAGGATCTTGCAAATATTTAATTTCAGCCCTTAATCTAAGGTTCTGCATTTCGTTTATCACTGCTTCTTTTAATATGAAAACAGTATATAAGGCAAAGCCAAAGTGTATACAAAAAAAAATTGACAACATGTGAGACCCAACAAAGAGTTCCATCAGACGGTATTTTTCTTGCGTGAAATCACCAAGATCAAATCTCGAGGACTGTCTCCCAAATGGTGAGTAACAGTTATGTTTACCAAAAACATTATATATGAAACAGATGAATGCACCTTGCCACTATTCAGAGTCTTCCAGATATATTCTTTCAACTGTTCTGTACTGACATTCTCTCCACACTCATCTACAACTGACTTGATCCAAAGCAAAACTTCCTGCAGCAGAATACAGTGACAGTAAGAGATGGAAGAGAATGAGAATCACCAAAGCTGCGACCAGTAAATTTCGAATAACAAAAAAGAAAAAGAGATGAAAAGAAATACAACTAATACTAACATGCAAGGAAATAAACTAAATTTCATAGAATTTTATCCAATGTTGATTAAGAAACATATAGCCATAAACAACCGACAGAAATAAAGCATGTTCCTAACTAGACAAGTGACACATTTGCAAAAAGTATTTCCAACAAACAAATGATGAACTGAACCAAGAAATCAATTTCACAGTCATTGCTTTGTCGTATTAATGCAAATCATGTGTTCAGTTTCAAACCATTTATTCATAACTGCTGCTAAAATATGATGAAAAATAAGTTAAAAACATTAGGCTGGGTATATGCTCCTTAGCGGATATTCATCATGAAACCAGTCGAATCATCTGAGTTTCATGGAGGTTATGTTTTTGCCTCGTGCCAAATTTAATATTCTAGGTACTATATTACATTGCGATGACTTTCATCTAGGCTAATATTAGACAATGAAATATATCATCTACCTACACTTACTAATTTTATTTACTTTAACAATGGAGGGACACTGAAGTTGGTAACTTTAGTCCCCAAGTGAGTAGATAGAGGCTTATGGCATGGCTTCGGAGGCAGTTTCATAAAGTCCAATATTTATCAAAAATCCACGGTGGTACCCTCTAGACGACATTTCTTTCGGCACAACAGGTAGGCAACAGCCAGACCATATGTGACTAGCCAATCTGGCTTTGCCAGAACTCTACGTGCCATAACTTATGCTCTACTTGATAATACACAATCATGCCCTAAAGACATCTTCAAAGGTGTTCTTGTGTTCAGAAAGGGTAGCACAGAGTGTTTAAGTAGGGTTGCACGTTGCGTAAGACTAGATCTCTAACAAGACAATCGAACAAATTCATTATATATTAAAATAAAAGATGAAGAAGATCCTAAGGAATTCAAGGATATTTGTCAGAAAGAAGCTGCTTTCACATCTCACTATCGTTGAAAAAACCTATCTCTTCATAGTGAAAAATATATACCACCAACAGCAATCTCATCCTTCCCCAACACAAAAAAAAAAGAAGAAAAAACCCATCCCATTGAGTGGGGGCCCTATATTATTAGTTTTACACCACTGCGCTTGATTCTGTATGAAATTCAGCTTGGCTCTACAACAAAGAAGATCCAAGCAAGGATAAAAGTTTTCATCCAAAAGCACAAGTAGATAAAAACAGCCACTTAGCGAGACTGTTGATGGTATCAGCAGGAAAGCAAAAATTATATGTATCCCCACTTCTTTCTTTTCTTTTCTTTTTTGGTTCAAGGAGAACCAATAGAGCAGTTGCTACCACAAATACTTAAAACAAAATTTTTAAAGAGCACTGAATGAATTGGCAATCCTGTGTTGAAATCTTCGTTACCCTATTCTTCATCCCACCTAAAATGAGTTACACTATCCAGCTTCACCGCTTTGAGTAGAATGAACATCGCTTTGGTTTGATGTCATTTTACACATGAGTGTGTAAAAAGCGCTTAAACAATTAACAAGAGCTCCATCCCATAATCAAAGCTTTTAAAAATGTTAAGAGTCGTCCCACCACTCCGACCATATATCATTGTCATTTGTCTTCAGCTGCATGCAATATTCAATTAATTGAAGTTTGCTATGAAGTAAAATGCTTTAAAATTGATGGCTAATGACTTCTAATAGTTATGAGTAATGAAACCTGATTAGCCAATCCATGAAGTGGCCCAGCTAAACCATTTAATGCAGCTGCAAAGGAAAGATACGGATCTGAAAGTGCACTGGCAACCTGAATAAAACAGACATTTGTCAAGATTTACCGATAGCATCAACATTTAACAAATTATCTCTCTGAATGTGCATTACAATGCATATATGTGATCCACTAGACGATTATTGGTTCTCATCAGATTCTTTCAACTACAGGAGCTAGAAACCTATAAGAGCAACATCAAATAAGATGATCAGGAAGCATGGCACTTACAAGGTGGGCAGTGTGAGCACTGACATTTCCACCTTCATGATCACTGCAGTGAAGTTATTTTGTTAAACCAAGTTATATAAGAATTTAAATTATCACATGCTAACACAAACAACAATCATGAAATCAAGGACATGGGATTCTTGCCATGCAATGTACCTGTGAATTGTGAGGTAGAGTCTCATAAGCTCATGCATTTTGGGATTATCAAATCCTAGCATGTGTGCAAAATTCCCTCCATAATCCAAAGAATCATGCATGGGTATGAACTGACCTTCCTTGTATATCCTTTAAAAAGAAAGGGCTTGTGTCAAGTTATGATTTGAGAAAGCCACAATATAAAGAGATAAATAAAGTAATAAATGCCATGCTAACTCCAATCCTATGTTCTTTTCATTGCAGTATTTCTGAACTAATTCTCAAAATTATGCCAAAAAAGAGTCTTGGTATTACCTTAAATGCTAAAACCTTATCCATGCATAGCTACTCAACATAATTGGAGCTCTAGTAGTTTGTATTAAAGAATTTACATGCAAAATCAATCATGTGATCTACTAACCTCCGATAAATGTAAGCAGCAAGTGCTGGAAGACGAGCAATCAAATTAAGAGAGTCCTCATATGCTGTTTCCCAGTATCTGAAAATCAGTTTAGCAATTGGCATCACTAAACAATAGAAGGCCAGTGTTATGCACAAGCATTCCAAATTTACTAACTTTGATTTATGAATTCCTTTTGCATATGCCTTCTGAAATTCACTTTGAACCTGAAAAGGAATGTCAATAAGTTAAACTATATAATACGCTTCAAACTTCAGAGACATTGATAAAGCATATGCTTCAGCAATTATCATGAGGTTATGCTATGAAAATTCTTTCAATGTGGAAATGACAGTTCACCCCCTTAAAATTTCAAAGCTGGACATAAACTATTTTCCATGTGGAACTCATGCAATTTTTACAAAAGCCATGTGGTACTTTTCTGCTCCATGATGACACTTCAAACATTTCCTCGTGGGAAGCTTCTAGTATCAATGTAATTAAAAACTCGTCTTCTGTCTTTTGTTCCAGCAATCGCCTCTTACTCTTATTAGCTGATTTGTTCACAACGCTTTGTTAGTCGATTTTGCCAAGCACCATTAAAGTTTACCTACGAAAATAAAAAGCTAATGGGCACCTTTCTTTGTCACTTCATGCAATCAGCAGAGTTCACACTACGGCAATTCTTTTCAATTTACAAACCCATAAAACAAGAGACTAATTTATAAACAGAATAGTCCATCTATGAACCTGAAGGAACATAACCCCGGCTGTTAATTGGGTCATTGGGTGAGCTGTTACATCCAGACCATCAATAAACTTGTACAACTTATCTGCAAGCAAATTTTAGAAAGCCAGTGATTGTCAAATGCCAAAATAATAGGGTTATCAGTATATAAAAAGAAAAAACATCATGAGCACTATAGACCATGGTATCAACACCAAAAAATCACAGCATATTGTCAAGGACGGATTATTTCAATAAAGTTAAGATGGACATCAGAGGACTATGTGCAGCCATTGAATATCTAGATAGATTTTGCCCTTTTTACAGTCGTCACAATTCTGAATAAATAGCCAACGACCCAAGCTTGAAAGTTCCTCATGCCTAATGTTTAAAAACCTTCAAATTTCCTAAAACACTAAGTTAAAAGATCAAAGTCAAATTACCCATTTAGCATAAGATATAAACAAATCACCAAACAATACCGGAAAGAGATCAATACTCTAATAGAATCCACAAAAACCACCCGACTAGAGTCTGTTCCCTCAACTTCTTTTCTGGCTAAGGCTTCACAAGCTTTGACGTTCATTTTCTCTTTCAATCAAAACAGTCGCAGCAGAAGCACATGCTATAAACATACCCACAGTTTTGTTGGTCTGGAGAGAGAGAGAGAGAGAGAGTCAGAGAGAGACAGAGAGAGAGAGTGAGAGACCTGGAACTTGAGCACGGTCTCGCAATTCAGCAGACAGTGCATCCACCTGTGCCTTGTTGGGAACCTGAACCAGAATAGGAGAAGAAACGAGCTATGAGTTTTACAAATAAAGTAACAAGCACCTTTTAATTTTCCAGTACATAAAAGCCTACAAGATATTTTCCTCCTTATTAAGAATTGAAATTTGAGGATTTTCCAAAAGAAATAGCTGTCAAGAAGTTCTTAGCTTAAGTACTGTTGTTCTGAAACTCAAATCACAACACACTTTCTCATCAGATGGTAAATGACGGGAAGCACCCAATAAATACTTTCTTCCTAATTACCCGAAAAAACACAGGTATACTATCAGTTACAAAAGTTCATCCTGTCAATCTCATGATGATCCAAAATATTGAAAATGCAAGCTCTCATAATTCCCTAGCAAATTGAGAAGACTAAAACTAACATTCTTAATGATCCAATATAGCTTCAGGGTACATACTTAAAATATGATATTTCTTCAATACTAACTAGCATGGAATGCAGGTCTTGTACCTTAGCATCCACAATATTGGAAATTATGGTAAGGCATGTAAATGGGCCAGAAGACAATTTCTATTTCTAGTAAATATGGAAAAAAATGTAGAATCATGCATGTTTGTTGCCGGGGGCAACAAGATCAAGTTGGTAAAAAGCAAGGAGATCAACCTCTTTCTTTCAAATATAAATATAAAACATCGATTCTAGTTGTCGTTCCTTAACTTAATTCTGACTCTAACCACTCAATGAGCCCCCCCATCACTCATGTGGACCTAAACATAGTTTTCAGCTCATCCGGATCTGCTTGCCCATTCACAAAGATTTTTTTGACATAGGTCGGATAGCACAATTGATTCCTCTAAGAGAAGCAGCCTGATTACTACGACACTTCCAATATATTGTTAAACATAAATGCGGAAGGGCTTGAGGATACACTTTTAGGCCTGATCTCCCAACCAGCCCATCAAGACAATATATGGGCCTAAACTATCACTAGGCTAGCCCGAGCCCATTTGAACCTGTCTAAACCTTTATGTATTTGTCACTGTCATAAGTGAAACTGAATAAAGATATCTTCTTCCTCATTCTTATGTTTGTTCCACATACTGGAAATATCCACTGTCTACGAAACCTACTTTATCCATGAATTTTAATGTATTACTTCTTACGAAAAACTCTATATGTTTATATTAAAATGCTCCCTTAGAAGATTATCCTGGGGATCAGACAAAAATAGTTTTCATTAGTAGTTCCTCCGTCCACCCACAATTTTCATCTCTCTCTCTCTCTCTCTCTCTCTCTCTCTCTCTCTCTCTCTCTCTCTCACACACACACACACACACACACACACACACACGCAGCCCACTTGCCCCATGGCGCACCCCTTCCCTTCAATCACAAATTTATGTGCTGTGTGAACAATTAGATCGTGAGTATCTTGGCATCAAATCAATTGAACTCTTGACATCTTTTGCGAAACTATCATAAATTGCTATAGTACTAGATATCATAAGCCACTGCACCATCAACATTTTAGGAGAATTAAAAACTCAAACATAAACATAAAGGACCTTTCCAGTCAAAAGAAGCCAGAGAAGGCCCTCAGGAAGCGGCTCTCCCCCAGGTTTTGCAGCTGGTAACACCTTTTGGCATTCAGGAATTGAAAGACCCCTGAAGCGAATGCCCTGGAAATCAAAGAGCCACCATTAATATTTAAATAACAACACAAAAAGGAAAGCCAACCGTGATAAGAATCATAGATGACAGACCAGAACTACTTCAAGGAATCATCATACCAATATAACTTGGTGCATAAACAACAGTTAATGACAACATACCTCATCTGGGTCAAGTAATGAGGTCTCCCACAGTAACCCGATCATTCCTCTCATGCCACCAAGCACCTTAGCAGTTTTCACATAAGAGATGTCAAGTAAGAATCAAGAAAAAAGGAACCACCTTTTGCATGAACACAGGTTCTTCCACAAACAAAAAGGGGAGGGCACTTGCACTCTTGTAACAAGAGCTGAAATGACCATATTAATGTATATACCATATCAGTTGTAAAATTCCCCAATTGAACCTTTCCATGTTCTGCTTTCAGTTTCTTCAGTCGCTCCTGTCAACAGAGGAAAATTTCTTAGTGTCAAACATGAATTTTCTGATCTTTAGCATGTCGCCATGTTGCAGTCACTTAAGAGACTCAAAAATTCATTGAGGGCCCATGATGGAGCATATTGGAATTGAACAGAGCTGCCCTAAAGTGTTTATCGATTTCTAATGCAAACCAATACAACGTTAAGTCTGATTGCCACTACTCCAAATTTCAACACTAGGATTAGTGTACTATTTATTTAATTATTTATTAATCCCTATGGAAAGAGAAGAGAAATAATGTTAAAGGCATCGCCGCATCTGACATCTAAACATAGGTGAACATCAAAGAAAAGTCAAAAGTAGAACAAAACCTGTTGTTCTGGAATCATCTCCTTCAACTGACTGTGAAGATCCTGAACGAAAAAGATATCACGTGAGCAAATCAAGTGGGTACTATAGTAAAAGCAAAAGTACTTGCTGACCATACCATGAATTCATGCTATACACTAGTTCTAATTTATGAATCTACGTGCAAGGGGTAGGTCTAGGGCATTTCAAGGTATCAGAGTTGCAGCATAATATCATAGCATTTGGTTAACTTTGTTTCTCTAATCCATTCAACCAAGCAAACTCAGATTTGTCGTACAGTACGGTACAGCTTCCTAATGAAATCTCGTGTAAGTATGAAGGTCTCGCAAAACAATTAATTCAATGATCGCGGGAGGGAGGGAGGGAGGGAGGGATATTACAAGATCGGAAGAGCTCTCCATCTGCAGCCATCTAACCGAATTTCCGAGACTAGATTGCTGCGCCTGCAAGACGAGAGAATCCAAATGAATCGAAGACGAAACCGGAGTGCCGTTTTTTTATTTTATTTTTTTGGGGTTCCTGAAATCAAGGGAAGATGGAACTTACGGAGCGGGAGCGCAGTCTGGAGAGAGCAGACAAGCTTCGAAAGAACGCCATGGCTGCAGGCTGCTTGTAATCGCCTTGATGCCCCTAATCCAAATCCAAATCCAAATCCAAATCCAAATCCAGTAATGACGATAATCAATATGAGATTTCAAAGAACAACAAACAAATCAGGGGAGAGCGAACAAATGGGAGAAGAAGGGAAAGGAGGCTCTGGCTCTGGCTCGAGTAGCAGACCGAAACCTGGTCAAGAGGAGAGCACAACCGCAATCTCCGATCCTTCTTCTTCCCCTCCTTCTCTCTCTCTCTCTCCCTCTCTCCCGTTCACTCCTCGGGGTCGTTTTTCGAAACCAGAGTGTCGCGTGGTGTTATGTGGACGGTGGAGAGAAGAGAATAGGGAGAGATGCTCTAAGCACTCCCAATTAGACCTTTCGATCAGTCAACTTCGCACGAAAGCCAATTCGAGGCCATCTCTCTTCCCTTATTATGGCCCGTTTGATTCAACTTTGAAAATGCTATTTGAGAAATGCAAATGCCTTTGGGTAAAAGCCCAATGGAGAAATGCAAATGATATTTGGTAAAAATATTTTATAAAGCTATTTTGGCCAAAATATAATATTTGGTGAATTATTTTTGCAAATGGACTTTGGGAGTAAAAACCTAACTTACCCTTCGCCGGAGCCGGCGCCGGCAGGCCGCCGGCGAGCCAGATCTGGCACCGGCGGCCGTCGCCTGAGGTCAGGCGACCGCCGCAGGCGAGCTGAGATCTGAGGGGCAGTGGCCCGTCGCCCGAGGCGGGTGACCCTTAGCGAGGGTCGCGGGACCCAGCGCGCGCTGGGTCTCGGGCGGCCGGCGCCTGAGTCGCGCGACTCGGAGAGGCCGTCGCACTGGGTCGCGCGACCTCGGGCGGCCGTCGCCTAGCGGGCGGCCGCCGGCCTCTTCTTGAGGAGTCACCGGCCTCGGGCGACGGCGGCCGCCGGCCTCTTCTTCGGCCGATCCAGGTCTTGCGCCGCCTCACCAGGCCTCTCTCGCCGGCCACCTCACGAAGAAGAAGATGAACAGTACACACGAGGGGCAAAACCGGAATAAGCTAAAATAACTAAGGTAGTTTGGGGATAAAAAATTTGGGTTCAGCATTTGGCAAATGCTGATCCAAATGCTGAACCAAACGGGCCCTATATCTATTAAAAGTGGAAGTTCGCCTTTTGCGGACAGGTGGGGGTGGACACCGGACACCTTTCTCTCCTCTTTTCCAATATTTCTCTCCTTTCCCACACGCCGGCGGTTGGCACACATGTAGACCCGCCAAACGGATTCGGGTCGGATCGGGTCGGAGATACTCCGATCCAAATTAACCCATTTCTATTCAATAGGAGCGTGAACGTGTGTAGGTGTGATTAGTCCTTTGTATAAGTGTTTTTAATCAATTCATAGCTAACTTTTGAGTACTCAATTTAGTTTTGCTATCATATTTCTGTTATTTGTATAAAAAATTATCTTTTGAAATCTGGAGTTTTGGAATGGGTTCATTGCTTCAAAATATCTTTCATTATTTGATAATGACTTTAATCAGTTCGACATTCCGACGATGTCGTTAATGAGTTAGGATTTAATTGCTCGAATTTGAATATGGTCTAATACTTGATTATGTTTTTTTTTTAAATTACTCTGTAGTTAATAATTACAGAGTGTAAAATGTCGAAGAGCTCTATGATGTAGCTAGCAAGGATCACCTAGAGGGGGGTGAATAGGTGATCTTATATAATTTTTTATCAATTTACGCGGAAATGAAAGATCACAGTTGAGTCTGAATAAACTTCAGATTCAAGACAGATTATATAGATAGTGCTCTTGATGTGCGGTATGTAAATTAAGAGATAAGGGATAGAAAAACTGTACACAAGTTTATAGTGGTTCGGCTTATAGCAAGCCTACGTCCACTTTCCCACGCTGACAGCCTACCGGTTGGATTTCACTATGTAATCAAGAGGAATTACAGCTTTTGAGTGACAGCACTCATGTGTATGATAGGACTCTCTATCTCACACAATCACTCTTACAAAGTATCCCTCAAGATCTTAATGTTTGGCTCAGAAAGACAAGAGTAAGGATCGGAGTATGCTCAAACTTTGGACTTGTTGATTCTTGATTATGTTCTCCTTCTGCTGCTCGTTGATCTCCTTAAATACTCATTTACTTCCAAACTAGCCGTTTGGACAGCTTTCAGAGGATCATCTTCCAATCTTCACCTTGGACAGATTTGTATAAAAAAGATTGAGTAGCCGTTGGATGGCAGATTCTGAATTCCGCTGATTCTGGTCGCCCATACAATCAGAATCTTGGTTTCCATAAGTAGAGCTTTATCCGTTGTAATGCATACTTGTCGTAATGTTTGATTGTCAATCAATTTGATTGAGATTGAGACAATCAAAACTTTCCTTTTGTGAAATCCATACCAGATCACTAGCTGTTATTTTTCATTCTGAGTTTTGCGTCTGCATCTGAAGAACTTCTGCATCTGCGTTTGCGTCTGAATAATTTCCGCGTCTGCGTCTGCGTCTGAATAATTTCTGTATCTGCGTCTGCGTCTGAATAATTTCTACGTCTGCGTCTGCGTCTCAGAACTAAGATTATGTGGGTCTTCAATAAGATATGAACTTCTTATTTTGCCAACTTGTAAAGTCTGAAAAACTTCCTTCTGAGCTTCCAGAATATATATACATACCTGGAATAAAATAGTTCAGAATAAGTATCAGATTTACAATAACATGGAAGATTTTGTCAACTTCAAAATCAATAGGAGTTTTCCTCAACAATCTCCCCCTTTTTTATGGTGACAAAACTTCCTTGCAGATTGAATCAAATTTGAAATAAATAAGCATATTAAGCGCATGAAGCATAGATTGAAATTGAAAGAGCAAACTCTATTGATATCTGTGTCTTTGCTTCCTTTGTATATAACCTGCATATGATCTGCATATTAATGTTAGTATGGCAAATCTGCATATAATTTCTCCCCCTTTTTGTCATCAGCAAAAAATAATAATAGAGAGAATAAAGCATTGATATAAATTAACCAAACAGTCTAACAAGAGGAATTGTTAAAATATTACAGACCAATTGAGAAAGAGATGGATTTTGAGAAAAATGTTAAAAAGCAGGCTATTTCTTGGAAGGTGTTCGAATAAGTTGAAAGTTTTCCAATATGGAGACAGCTTCCTCAATCTTCGAAGAACATTGACCCATAGCTTTGTCCATGTTGGTTGAGCACAGAGCAATAGCTTCCTCAAGTTCTGCTTTATCTTTTGCTGCCTGAAGACGTTGAGTCTTGTTGTTTTCCTCAATAATTTTATGTAGATTCTTCACGTCTTGTTCAAGTGTAGCTTGCTTATCTTTGATTTCGAGCAGAAGAGAGAGAATGGTCTGATTTTCTGAGGGCTGTTTCTGGACATTGGCTTGTTCAGACTGATCGAACCCAGTTGCTGCTTTTGGTGGAATCTCTCCTTGAAAAGGTGCATGGTCTGCAGAAACATGTTCTTCGGGAATTGGTTCTGAAACCTTTGAAGTTGGTTCGGAAACATGTTATGGACCATCACTATGTCCTTTTTCAAGGTGCTCTGCTTCATCATCTTCATCTTGTAGAAGAATTCTTCTTTTCTTCCTGTACACCTTGAGTGGGCTGGAAGAGTCAGTCTGCTTGCTTGCTGTTCCTGTCCTTTTTCTTTGCCCTTTCTCTTTATCATTTGTCTTCCCAACAGATTGTGCCTCTGAAGGTTGAGCATCCTTTCCTTTTGCTGTGCTTATTCTTTCCCTTATATCGTCAAACTGCTTCATCTTGATAAGCATTTTTTCTCCAACAAACATACAAGGTACAAGGTTTTTGCACATCTCAGCAGGAATTGATATCTTTAAGAACATAAAAATTCGAGAGATGAGAGCACCATACGGAAGTTGTCCCTTGTCCTTTTGCAGTGTTCTGTACATGTGGAAAATGATGATATGAGGAAGAGAGAAAGATTGACCTTTCAAAATTGCCCAAATAAGCTTCATTTCTGACTTGGATAAGTCAGTTTTGAAGGCTGCTTTAGGCTTCAAGCAGTTGATGATGATCTTATATAAGATCACAGATCTTCTGGACAGATCAGAATAGGAAATATGCCGTTTAGAGCTTTGAGCAAAATTTTGATTCTCTGAGGCCGCTTTGGAAGCATCTTCTAGGCTCACTTTCAATGGAGTAAATTTGGAATTTTTTGCTTCAATTATCAAAGCCGGCTCTTCCGCTTTCAAATCGAACTTTTTATCACCAACAGTGAATTGAAACCAGTTTGGTGACAAAATGGAAAGATTAGAATAAAAATAGGCAATCAGTTCAGCATATACATTGGCAGATTGCAGACAAAATTCATAAATCCCCAATTTCTCAAACAGATACTTCATTAAGATGCCAGCCTTTTCAAGATAGTCGAAATCCACAGTCCGATGGTTCATAACCCCTCGAGCAAGTAATAACTTATAGTAGACATTGTGGTCAGTACCTCTGAATAAGCCTCCAATACCTTGCACACCAGATGCAATTCCGACCTTCATTTCAAAAATATTAAAGAATCTAGCATTATCATCAGGAATTACAAATTTGGATGCACTGGTGGACTTAGGGTTTATTTGAACGAATTTCTTGTCAAAGGGAGTGGATGATTCTCTGACTTTCTCCTTGCCCTTTCTGGAAGTAGACTCTTTTGGAACAGTGCTGGCCTAATCGTGATCAGTTTTAGTGCAAAACTGAGAATAACTTTGCAAAAGACTTGCTTTAGAGAGAAAGCCGTTGTCTTTCAGACATTCGCGAAGGACCGATGCAGAAGCATTACCTCTTTTCAACCTTTGATAAGCATTCCACACAAACTTGATGCTACTGAAGCGAAAATCAGTTTTACCGGTGGTTTTGGGTGGCGACGATCGTTGTGGTGGTGTCGCTTCTGAAAGGTCTTGTTGTTGGTCCGATTCTGTGTCTGAAATTTTCATGAACTCTGCCGATGCTAAAGACTTGGAATCTTGGTTGAGAATACGCGAAGATCGTCTTTTGAAAGGCATTTTGATCACTTCTAGAGTAGAAAGATTCGATCTTGGAGAAGGAAGAGGAGTAGACTCAGAGTATCAAGAAGGTCGGGAGAGAAAAAGTTCGTACTGATAGGGTTTTAGAAGAGAGAAGGATAGTTTTTAAAAACGAGAAGGACAGTATGTGGAAAGAAAAACCACTTTTAGAAAATATAAAAAGTGATCCAATTATGTAGGAAGGAAATATAATTTTTGAAGCACAAACAATCACAAAAATATCATAACAATATTTTAAGCACAAATAATCAGATAAATTAGAATACATAATTTACTTCCAAAAATAACAAATATGAAAATATCCTGCCAGAGATGCCAAAAATATACTCGGCAAAATTTGAATTAAAGACGTACCTTTCTTTGTGAGTCTGAAATAGACATACAGATTGAGAACATTTGAGTCTGAAAAATTCATGTCTAACAAATACTTCAAGAAAATGGATAAGTAATGCTTAGTTTATTTCTAATATACTCAAATGAAGACTTATCGAGAGGTTTTGTGAATATATCAGCTAATTGATTCTTAGAATCAATGAATTGAATATTCACATCACCATTTTGAACATGATCTCGAATGAAATGATGCTTGATTTCAATATGCTTAGCACGTGAATGAAGAATTGAGTTCTTGATCAAATTGATAGCACTTGTGTTGTCACATTTGATTGCAACACTTGAATCTTCAATAGCAAAGTCTCGCAACTGTTGCTTCATCCACAGAATCTGTGCACAGCAACTTCCCAAAGTCACGTATTCTGCTTCTGCCGTAGAAAGTGCAACTGTATTTTGCTTCTTTGAGTACCAGGATACCAACATGTTTCCTAGTAGTTGACATGTTCCTGTAGTACTTTTCCTGTCCACTTTACATCCAGCTAGATCAGCATCAGAATAACCAGTAAGAGTAAAATCTGAATCTTTGGAATACCAAAGACCTGACATTGGATAAGTTCTAATGTATTTGATTATCCTCTCTACTGCATAAAAATGTGATTTCTTTGGGTCTGATTGAAATCTTGCACACATACATACACTAAACAATATGTCAGGTCTAGATGCAGTAAGATACAATAATGAACCTATTATGCTTCTATATACCTTTTGATCAACCTTTTTACCATTTTCATCTTTGTCCAGTTTGGATGAATGAGACATGGGAATGTCTGTTTTCTTGCAGTTTTGCAATCCAAACTTCTTGACAATCTCCTTTGCATACTTCTCTTGGCAAATGAATGTACCACCTTTGGTTTGTTTCACTTGTAGGCCAAGAAAGAATGTCAATCGCCCATCATACTCATCTTGAACTCATTCTGCATATTCTTAGAAAATTCTTTGCAAAGCAGTTCATTAGAGGATCCAAAGATGATATCATCAACATAAATTTGAACAAGTAAAAAATCCTTACCTTTTTTCTTAATGAATAAAGTTGTATCAATCTTACCTTTGGTGAAGTCATTTTGCAGAAGGAAGTTACTTAACCTCTCATACCAAGCACGGGGTGCTTGTTTCAGACCATAAAGGGCCTTTTTGAGTTTATAGACATAATCAGTCTTCCTTGATTTTTCAAAGCCAGGTGGTTGTTCCACATATACTTCTTCTTTGATATATCCATTCAGGAAGGCACTTTTCACGTTCATCTGAAACAATTTAAAGTTATGGAAACAAGTATAAGCTAATAGTAGCCTAATGGCTTTTAACCTTGCAACTGGTGCATATGTTTCATCATAATCTATGCCTTTTTCTTGAGAGTAGCCTTTTGCTACCAGTCTTGCTTTGTTTCTTGTGACTTTTCCTTTGTCATCCAGTTTGTTTCTGAATACCCATTTTGTTCCAATTACTAGATGATTTTTGGGTCTTGGCACAAGCTCCCATACTTTATTGATTCTGAACTGTTGAAATTCCTCCTGCATAGCTTCGATCCAGCTTTCATCTGATAATGCTTCACCAACTTCTTTTGGTTCTACTTCTGATATCGACGCTAAGTTGCTGATGTTCTCCTTGTGTTTATATCTAGTCTTGATACCATCTTCTATTTCTCCAATGATGAGGTTTTTCGGATGACTGGATTTATGTTTCCAGTTTCTGTCAAATTTTTCCTTCTGAATATCATCAGACTCTGAAGGTTCTGATTGAGTCTAGATTGTATCTTCTTTTCCTTCTTCTACGGATTCGACGATCTTTGGAGATTCTTGTTGAGCTTCTGATAACTCTTGAATTTTGGAAGATCGTTCAGATTCATCTTTGTGAGTCTGAATATTTTCATCAAACCTTACATTCATTGTTTATTCCACAGTCTGAGAATTCTTGTTGAAGACTCTGTATGCTTTACTTGTAGTAGAATATCCAAGGAAGAATCTTTCATCTGCTTTCTCATCAAACTTGCCAGAGCGGTCATTTGGATTTTTGAGCATAAAGCATTTACAACCAAACACACGAAAATATGAAATATTGGGCTTTCTACCTTTGTAAAGCTCATAGTGGGTTTTCTCAAGAATGGATCTGAGAAAAGCTCTGTTAATGATATAACATACTGTAAAACCTGCATCTGCCCAAAAATGAAAAGGAATCTTGCTTTCAATCAACAGAGTTCTTGCCATTTCTTGTAAAGAACGATTTTTCCTCTCCACAACACCATTTTGTTCTGGTGTATAAGGAGTAGAAAAATTGTGTTAAAAGCCATTTTCCTCACAAAAATCTGAAAAACTTTGATTTTCAAATTCTCCCACATGATCAGTTTTAATGTAGGAAATGGTATAGCCCTTTTCATTCGGAACTCTTTTTGCAAATTTTGAAAAGTATGAAGATACTTCATTTTTATGAGCAAGGAAGAACACCCAAGTAAATCTAGTGAAGTCATCGACAATAACTAAATAATATTTCTTACCACCAATACTTTGTGTTCGGGTTGGTCCAAATAAATCCATATGAAGAAGCTGCAAAGCACGATTAGTGGAAACATGATGTATAGTCTTAAAAGAGTTTCTTACTTGTTTTCCTAGAGTGCATGCATTGCATAACTCTGTTTTCTTGTATTTCAAATCTGGCAGACCTCGAACCAATTTCTTGTTTGAGATTTTTGAAATTTGTTTCATACTGATATGCCCCAATCTTCTGTGCCATAGATCTTCATCTTCTTTGATTGAGATCAAGCAATGAGTAGAGTTTCGATTGACATCTAGAAGATAAATATTGCCATGTCTTCTTCCTGTGAATGTTTGAAAAGAATCTTTGCTTGTTCCTGAGCGTGTATCTCTTGAAAATTTATTCTGAAACCTGTATCACATAGTTGGCTTATGCTTATCAAGTTGTAGTTGAGTCCTTTTACCAATGAAACATCATTGATTGTGAGTCCTCCAATTTCAACCGTTCCTTTGTCAACTATTTTTCCTTTGTTATTTCCTCCAAAGGAAACTTTTCCACCATTCAGGCTTTGTAGTTCAACGAATATGCTTGGATCTCCTGTCATGTGTCTAGAACATCCACTGTCTAGGTACCACTTTCTTTTTCTCTTTGTGGTAACCTGCAAAAGTCACAACATCTCAAGTTTTCTTTGGTACACAAATTTGTTTGGGTCCTTGAGCATTAGTATAGGCTGTCTTAACAAAGTCTCTTCGAATAGGTCTCCAGACCTTAGGACATTCATTCTCAAAATGTTGTGGATCTCCACATTTTGAGCACTTAAGAGCACTTCGGCCAACAGGTTTGACAAAATTCCTTTTGAAATGATTTTTATAAGCTTGTCGAGGAGGTCTTTGTCTTAGTCTCTCCTTGACCTTTGGAAAATCAATTAAGCTATCACTTTCCTTCACAAATCCGAGACCAGATTTGTTGTAGTAAGGAATTTGGATAGAAAGGATATGCTTCAAGGTTTTCTGAACCTTTTGAAAACTTGGAAGTAATTTCTGAAACTTCCTTTTTCAAAACAGCATTTTCTTTGGAAAGAAAATTTCGACTGTCCTTGACTTGATGAAATTCTTTTTGAAGGAAATCGATTTTTTCTTTTTGTGAAACATCCTGTTGCCTCAGTGATGAATTTTCCTTTTTCAAAGAAGAGATTCTTTTAAGAGCAGTCTTAAATTCAAAGCATAATTCATCAATGTAATTTGATACTTCAATAGGCATTTCAGAATGCTTTACCTCAATTTCCACTTTAGGATCAGAGTCTGAATCTGAGTCTGAGTCTGACTTAGCCATTAGACAGAAATTTGAGATATATTTATCACTGTCTTCGCACTCTGTATCACTCCAGGTTTATGCTTTTAAGGCCTTCTTTGCTTTCTCAAATTTGGTCTTCTTTTTCAGAAGTGGACAATTTGGCTTGATATGTCCACGTTTCCTACAGTGAAAGCATATTACATCCTTTGATTTTTCTGTTTTATTGAGAGACTTCTTCTTCTCAAAATGCTTCTTCCCTTTGAGGTTTCTTCATTTGATTTTCATCTTCTTAAACTTCTTTATGAAGAGAGCTAGTTCTTCATCGTCAACATCTTCATCTTCAGAATCTGCATCAGAATCAATGTTAGTTTTTAATGCAATTGACTTATTACCTCTGGATTCATTCTCCTCATTCCGTTGCTCAGTCTCATATGATTGAAGAGTTCCAATTAACTTATTCACTGATAGAGGCTTGATCCTTTGTGTCTCTCAAAGAGATGTTTTGATATTATCCCACTGCTTTGTCAGTCCTCTCAGTAGTTTGTTAACTTTCATCGCATCTGAGACTGGTTGTCCTTGATATGCAAGTCTGTTTACTATGTCAGCAAACCTATCATACATATCAGCTGTTGATTCTCCAGGCTTCATTTTGAAGGATTCATATTGACCAAGTAGAAGATTGATTTGAGTTTCCTTGGCTCGATCTGTTCCTTCATAAGTAGTGTGGAGAGTATCCCAGATTTCCTTGGCTGATTCACAAGAAGCAATTTTTTTATATTCAACAGGTGATAAGGCACAATAGAAAGAGTAAATTGCTTTGGAATCTAAAGATTCTCTTTTAGATATCTCAGTTTGAGATAATGAAGGATCTACTGCTTTGCTTCCGTCTGCCTTTTCTTTTGAATCAAAAGATTTTGGATTGACTCCTCTGATGATGACATCCCATTACATGTGATCAATTGACTTTATGAATGCCTTCATCTTATTCTTCCAGACACTATATTCCTTGACATCGAAATATGATGGTTTGTTGTTGCTCTGTTCTTCAATGAGCCCTGGAGCACTCAAGCTAGCCATATAGATCGTTAGCTCAAAAGTAAAACACTTCAATAAATGAGCAACCTTGCTCTGATACCAATTGATTTAGTTAGCAAGGATCACCTAGACGGGGGTGAATAGGTGATTGTTGCGACCTAAAATTTTCTCAGGCTAATGGATTATTAAGACTAAGCCTAACTCGGGCCCTCCCAAGCCCTACCAATTCGCAACTTAGGTTTAAGTTTTTAACATGCAAAAGTTTTCATGCTTGGAATCGCCACTAATCTATTTGTGATAGGTCGATTAGAAACCTAAATAAAACATAGGAAGATATGTTTTATTCTTACGAACCAGAGATTATAGACTCGGGGACTTGGTTACACTAGATTACTCTAATGCCCTTTCGGTACCTTTTCTCTTTTATTAAAAATATTTATGTAGGCAGTCTGGATCCATTTTATTACTTAATCACTAACATGTGAGGTGTTCATGCGGGTGCACAAACCACCAATTTAACACCCAAGAAAGCGATAAATAAATAGCAGGATAACATACCTTAAAGCCACGTAAGCATCTGCATTGTTAGTAGAAAATCACACAGACAATCCTAATATGATTTCTAATTAACAAAGTAAGGCACTCAAGATGTTCATTAGGGTTTGCGCTTTATTAAAATGCAAACTAACTTATATGCAATGACGTGCAAAAAATGACATGCGATTAATGCAACCTAGCATGCGAACTATATGTCATGCGACGACGTGACCTAATTCTAATGACGGACAAATGATTTATTTTTGGTATTTTTCCAATGAAATTCGGAATTTAAAAAAAATGCCTAAATTAACATGCAACCTATTCTAAAAAAAATAATTTAATCTATCCTAAAGTGACTTTTTTTGGTATTTTTATGAAAATTCGAAATCAAGAGTTACCCTAAAATGAACCATCGAGATCAGGATAATATCTAAATTAAACTAGGAAATAAATTACTCTAATTCCTAATTTAAATTAAAAAGTTATCCTATCGACTTATTCAAAGAAAGTTATTCTAAACCTATCCTAAACATGCATCATTCTTTTTGGGATTTTCCAATCAAATCAAAACAAAGATTCAAACCAAAGCCAAAGATAGCATCCAATCACCCAAGATATCATCCATATCCATTCAAATTTGGAAAATAAATTGACAAATCACATATCGGGCATGAGGATCGGATTGGCCAATTTTTCACGCAATCGCGAGTCATATTTCGGTCATGAAATCGGATTGAAGATTTTCCGTGCGATCGCGAGTCATATTTCGGGCATGAAATCGGACTGTCGATCATATGCACGTTGTGAAATTAGGAAAATATCACAATTTAAATTTACTTGAGGATTTCATTTGATATGAATAATATTTGAAGATTCAAACAATAATGCAATTTCACAAATTAGGCAACAAAATATACGAAAATCGAATCAATGAAGATTCTTACCTAATTCGCGATATTGCTCGAATAGCGTTTCCAAATTCGGATGGACGACGGATCCGGACTGCGGATCGCAGGACTCGTCAGATGGCTTGCGGTGTGACTCGGCCAGGGAGGGTTCGATAGCCTCTCGGTGAGGCAAGGACTGAGCAAGCTCGCAGCAGCGTTACTGTGAGTACTCGATGGAGAATCAGATAAGACAACGACCAACGAGATTGGACTCGTTGGACTTGGTAATGACTTTGAACTCACGGAGCTTCAATGCGAGGACACTTGTGAAGTTGCTGGACGTTACTGGATTTCAAAGGAGGACCTCCGGGAGTCGTCCAAATTGATTGAGACCCGCCAGACCTGCTGGAGAATGGCCGAATTACAGGGACTTGCTGGAAAACTTGATTGCAGTGAGCGTCGGGTCAGGGACAGTGGCTCGCCGGGATTTTAACGGTGCTATGGTAGCTGGCGATGAGCACTAGTTCTGCTGGGCTGCTGTGCTGAACATCGGAGAGGATGGGCTCGCCGAGAATCTGCAGAAAATTGTTTGGAATTACTGGAAACCGCTCGCGCTTACTGGCTGGTATCTCTAGGCGCTCGCTGACTGTTGGCACAGCGTCTGAGGCGTGAAGGGCTGAGGCAGGGACAACTTCGGATATTGGAAGCGTGGTGGTGCAGAGTGGCCAGCAGCAAAGGGGCTCACAGCAACAGTGATGAGCAGTTCGGCAAGGGTATCACTGAGTTGGACTTCACTTGGACGTAGTATATTGACTCTGTCAACAAAAGCCAACCTTGGGTGAACCTGCAAAATCAGAGAAGACCGAGCCAAACATAGAAGTTCAGATCTCGGTTGGGCTCACGGCAAGGACAGCATCAAGTGAGGGCAAAACAGCTCGTGGGCAGCGGCTCCTCGTCGTCGTCGGAGGTGGGCACAGCAGCAGCAACTTCTTCACGGACAGCCGCCAACTTACTTAAGTGACGCAGCGATGAGCGGAGGAACAGCCACGAGGAGGCACGAAAGCAGCAAGAAATATAGTCTGGTCGTGGAGCTCTCGGTCGTGATCATGTAGACACACGCCCAAGGAAGACGACGACTCTTCTCTCCCTATGAACTCTCTTGTTTTCTCTCTATGTTTCTTGTGTGTGATCAGACCCCAAAAGAAAAGCCCCTTTGTTGTGAATTCTCCTCCCCCTTTTATATGCAAGACAACCTAGATTTTTCGGGAAAGGACGTGGTCAACTTTCCTTATACAGAACGTATATTTTATTCCTTTCCTTCCTTAGGTTATATCTTCCTTCTGATCATGGGCACAGGGAGGTCTTCTTGGCAGCATACTCTTTCTTGTCTTGAGAAAGATATATTGCTCAAATAATATACGTCCTCACATGAATATTCCTTTCCCAGTTGCTCTTACTATTTTCCATTGACCGACAAAATCTTGCATATTTCCACAAATATCCGAAAAACAAAGTCTATGAAATCGTGGACATCTTCAGGAAATCATGAAAGATATTTCTGCACAAGTGCCCAACCAAAAATATATTGACCGAGAATCATGCATATATTCCGAAAATTCTTCATATCCCACGTGCGAAAATTCCACCCATGATAATGAACGAGTTTGGCGAAAATCTTTATTCGTGGGCTTTTAACTAAGTCCATTCGCCATTGATTTAATGCAAATGCAACTATGTGAGCCTATTACTATAAATGCTCCTAAAATCTATATGCAGTTCAATTATTATTTTTGCTAGGTGTCAGGATCGACCCCTAATTTTTCTGTGCAATTAATCACTAAATTGTTAGCCCAAAATTTAGATGTCAACAATGATCTTAAACAATTTTTATCAATTTATGCAGAAATGAAAGATCACAGTTGAGTCTGAATAAACTTCAGATTCAAGACAAATTATATAGACAGTGTTCTTGATGTGCAGTATGTAAATTAAGAGATAAGGGATAGAAAAACTGCACACAAGTTTATAGTGGTTCGGCTTATAGCAAGCCTACGTCCACTCTCCCACGCTGACAGTCTACCGGCTGGATTTCACTATGTAATCAAGAGGAATTACAGCTTTTGAGTGACAGCACTCATGTGTATGATAGGACTCTTTATCTCACACAATCACTCTTACAAAGCATCCCTCAAGATCTTAATGTTTGGCTCAGAAAGACAAGAGTAAAGATCGGAGTATGCTTAGACTTTGGACTTGTTGATTCTTGATTCTGTTCTCCTTCTGCTGCTCGTTGATCTCCTTAAATACTCCTTTACTTCCAAACTAGCCGTTTGGACAGCTTTCAGAGGGTCATCTTCCAATCTTCACCTTGGACAGATTTGTATAAAAAAGATTGAGTAGCCGTTGGATGACAGATTCTGAATCCCGCTGATTCTGGTCGCCCATACAATCAGAATCTTGGTTTCTATAAGTAGAGATTTATCCTTTGTAATGCATACTTGTCGTAATGTTTGATTGTCAATCAATTTGATTAAGATTGAGACAATCAAAATTTTCCTTCTGTGAAATCCATACCAAATCACTAGCCGTTATTTTTCGTTCTGAGTTCTGCATCTGCGTCTAAAGAACTTCTGCGTTTGCATCTGCGTCTGAATAATTTCTGCGTCTGCGTCTGCATCTGAATAATTTCTGCGTCTGCGTCTGCGTCTGAATAATTTCTGTGTCTGCGTCTGCGTCTGAATAATTTTTGTGTCTGCATCTGCGTCTGCGTCTCAGAACTAAGATTACGTGGGTCTTCAATAAGATATGAACTTCTTATTTTGCCAGCTTGTAAAGTCTGAAAAACTTCCTTCTGAGCTTCCAGAATATATATACATACCTGGAATAAAATCGTTCAGAATAAATATCAAATTTACAATAACATGGAAGGTTTTGTCAACTTCAAAATCAATAGGAGTTTTCCTCAATACTCTATGGTGATTTTATTTTGAATTTAGGAATGATCAATGATAATTCCTTTTGTGTAATTATGATATAAAAACACTTAGAAAAAGGACCATAGCGTAGACGCGGTCCAAATATACAGCGCTGCTGCTGCATGAAATGGCCGTTCTCTGCTGCTCCACTGCTCGACACTCCCTTCTCTCCTATGCTCTCCTCTCCGTTGCCACCGGAAACACCCTAAGAATCCATTCCCAACCGCACTCCTCCTCCAATGGCAAATCACAACCGTTTAAGCCACTGGACCCGTCCATTGAATGGCCACTCCGCCGCACCTAATCCCTGTTCCACTTCCGCACACTAGCCCTAACCTTGACTGTACTTGTGATTCACGTGGATCATTTCAAAGCATCAAGGAAGATCGAATGAAACAAGCTCGTCACGAGTTTCGCGCAGAGCAGATTTTCTCACGGGTCTGTTGATAGTACTAGCACAATCGTGACACAGTTGAGTAAAGGGCAGGAGCGAGAGAATCAGGAACTTGATTAGAGAAATTGCCTACAGTACTTAGTGAGGACTCCGTCGAGTTCGTCCGTCTCCTACAACGAGAAGGGCAGGTGGACGGTGGAGATGCCGGAGATAGGCAGTGGGGGTGGTGGCGACTCCGTTTGGTTGGGATAAGAGGGAGAGAGCTGACCCAGATAGAGATCTGCCGTCGGTGGAATTTAAGAGAGTGAAAGTGAAGAGAGGAGCCAAGAGATCCAAACCAATTTTGTTTTTTAACTTGGGTTGAAAATGGGTTTACCTCAAACCCAGGGCTTTTCATTTAAAAATCCATTAAAATTCATATTTCCTATTTGAGCCGATTCATTTATGATCCACTTCAATAAAATTGAGTTACATTATGGGTTTTTAATCCATTTTAGTAGGCCTATACACATGTATCAATTCTTCTTTTTAGATATATTTTTTCCCGATGGAAAAATATGACAAAATTACATTTTCGTCCTCGCAATGTTGGGGGAAGCTCACATTTGGTTTTTATTCTTTCTTTGGTGATAATTTTTGTCTCCGTGCTTCTCTTTGGTGACAGTTTAAGTTCTTTCATAAGATTCGGTTCGAGTTTTGTCGAAAATTGCGAATTCAACACCGGCTATTAACATGTGGTGTCTACATGTGCAAAATTGTAAATAAAAATTACACTTTTTAGTCATCCTACTTTTTAGGCTATTCGAATTTTGTCAACATACTTCAATTTTGCAACAATTCTGGTCCTTGTACCATTTATTGATGAGATCATAAGTAAAATTTTCTTCATTTCCAGTCCAAAATGTAGTGATTGTTCATACGTGTACAGATCTTTATAGTTAATATTGACATGGTAATAATAACCAAAGGAGATTCTTTTAAGCCATGAAATATAGAAGAGTCAGAGATGCGACACTCAACACTGATGGCCATCACTACATAAAACAGTCCCTACAATTCTCCTGAATTGCCTGAAATTTTAAATGGAAAAATTTCTCTACAAAGTGGTGAATTCAATTGTGGTTAGAAAATATTAAAATGATCTGTTTTTTTAAGAGCAATTCTAAATATGTCTCTGGATATAAGCTAGAAATGAGAACCCCATTATTATATATGTTGAATTAGCCTTGCGATTCCATCATCTGATTCACATTTGTATACATAGAAATTATCAATTAATGGTGGTCTTGATTTGATAATTACGCAAGATTTCGAAAGGAAATACAATGGAAGTAACTTCGAAAATCCAATATAAAATATTGAAAGGGGAATTCCTCAACTCTCACCACGGGGAGAGTAGAGAGAGTAGAAAAAGAGTGCACGTGGGCTTACTTTCACCAACCTCACCTTCTTAATTTTGTCATAATTGTTTCCCTTCTCAACATATACACATTTTCTTATCCTATCGCTATTTTCTAACTAATATTTCGACACAAATTTCTTTTCTTTATCTATTCAATACATGAACATGCATAATTTATGAGTAGATTCAATTTTGATTGTTTTCTTTTATACTTTGTTGGTTATCATTCCATTAGTTACAAGTGATTTCTTTCTTTTCATTGTTTTAATATGGGCAGAATATATAGAGCCATGAATTTCACGTCAATCCAACTCACCTGCAACTTGGTATAGGTAGTTGTCCCAATAATCTACAAATATGAGAAATGATTTTTAGGAGATACATGAGGTTGATGTATGTTTCCATATTGTCATTTTTTTATTAGTTATATAGTTCTCTTATCTTAAATTCATGTGTTTTAAAATAATCTGATTGCAAAATTTTATAGGATATAAATAGCAATAAAATATGCATTACTTTTGCATATGAATGTTATGGTACGTCAATATATACAATATAAGCTTTAAGCACATAATTTTAATGATTATTTTATGGGAACCATGTCAATCTTTTAACAATTTATGTTGCAAAAGTCTGACAGAATAAACAAAACTTTATTGTCTTGATCTTTTTATGATTGTAGAACTCATTTCTCTTAACACTCATCTTAAAGGTGCGAGGATATTTCAATTTATATAAAATTTAAATAATGTTTTATCTTCTAATATTTTTTTAGTTATGTCTGTGAGTACTATACATATTAATTATGACATTCAAATAATAAGGTGGATAGTTTCAACTTGGTTTCATGCATATTTATAATTAGAGAAAAATACTATCATTCTCATTTTTATGAAGAAGGTTGTGAGAAATTGATTGGTTTCGTGGGTGGTTATGGTTGACCTCACGTGCATAATGCCAAGTGAATAATTAAATAGGGTAGCCAAACGACGATGTCCCGGCGTACAATATCTCAATCAACTTATTTATAGATTTTATTAGATAATTATTCCAAAAACGTACATTATACGTATGTTGCACATATTGCACAAACATTGCACGAATGTCGCACGGATATTGCACGTTAATATAAAATCTTCTTAGACCTAACATAGAAGAGAAAGAGAAAAGTTTATGAAGATTTATGCAATTTGTATAATGGGACCAACATACTAATAATGTACGTTTTTATATTAACGTTGGATTTAATCTAATGGTGAGCATTATTACATTCGTTCTGGCGAGTATAACAACTTCATTTGTCGTCAAAGAGAAAACACTCGGAAAAGCATGTGCTGACTTGGCAGAAGGTGAAAGCATTAACAGAAGCTCGACTAAGAAGATACAAATGAAAGAGCTGACGCATGATGGTGAAAGGCTTAATTTATTAGAAGGGAAAAAACCACTAAAAACCCCAAATTTTATCATCTGTGACACATTTACTCTAAACTTTTTTTTGTGACACCAAAAACCCCAAACTTTGCTTTTTGTGACACATTTACCCCAATGTATTTAGTCCATGGGCATTTTCGTCTTTTTTGCTTTTTCTCTTTTTTTTTCCTTTTTTTTTCCTTTCCGGCGAGGGCCCCCCTCGCCGACGTTGGGCGAGGGCTGCCCTCGCCGGCGTCGAGCGAGGGCGGCCCTCGCCGGCGTCGGCCGAGGTTCGCCTCGCTCGGGCGAGCGAGGGCGGCCCTCGCCCGACACGAGGCGAGGTCAACCCTCGCCGGATCGGGCGAGGGCCGCCTCACTCGATGCCGGCGTCGGGCGGCCCTCGCCGGCGTCGGGCGAGGTTCGCCCTCGCTGGGCTAGAGAGGGCGGCCCTCGCCCGACTCGAGGCAAGGTCAACCCTCGCCGGCGTCGGGCGAGGTTGACCTCGCTGAGTCGGGCGAGGGCCGCCCTCGCTAGCCCGGCGAGGGCGACCCTCACCGGATCGGCGAGGGCCGCCTCGCCGGCGTCGAGCGAAGGCGGCCCTCGCCCGATATGGCGAGGTCGACCCTCGCCGGCGTCGGGTTAGGGTCGCCCTCGCCGGATCGAGCGAGGGTCGCCCTCGCCGGATCCGGCGAGGGCCGCCTCGCCCGATGCCGGCGAGGGCCCCCTCGCTCGATCCGGCGAGGGTCGACCTCGCCCGAGTCGGGCGAGGGCCGTCCTCGCTCAATCCGGCGAGGGTCGACCTCGCTTGAGTCGGGCGAGGGCCGTCCTCGCTCGCCCGGGCAGGGCGGACCTCGCCCGACGCCGGCGAGGGCCGCCCTCGCTCGACGCCGGCGAGGGCCCCCCTCGCCGGATCCGGCGAGGGCAGCCCTCGCCCAACGCCGGCGAGGGCCCCCCTCGTCGGAAAGGAAAAAAAAAAGAAAAAGCAAAAAAGACGAAAATGCCCATGGACTAAATACATTGGGGTAAATGTGTCACAAAAAGCAAAGTTTGGGGTTTTTGGTGTCACAAAAAAAGTTCGAGGTAAATGTGTCACAGGTGGCAAAGTTTGGGGTTTTTGATGGTTTTTTCCCTTATTAGAAAGAGATTCATAAGGTAATTTATTTCTGGAGACACATGATCAGGACAGTCCATACCCAGACCTCTGTTTAATCAAGCTTTGGATACTGTTAGATTTCTCGTGGTTGGTATAACAACCGCCAAAGAGGAAAATTGTTGGAAAAAATCTAGTAGAAGATGAAATCATAGAAATGAATGAGTTGACGTCTGATGATGAATCGCACGGACATTGCACGAATGTCGCACAGGCATTGCACGCTAATAAAAAATCTTCTTAGACCTAACATAGAAGAGAAAGAGAAAGGTTATGGAGATTTACGCAATTTGTATAATGGGACCAACATCAGGGAGAGCAGAATAGGGAAATAGGGAAAGAAAAAACCTTCAATTCAAAATATATTTCCGCCTACTTAGCACTATCACGTTGTTGGAGAAAGATACGATTTTATCTTTAACCTTGATTTGAATTGATTCAATCAAGGATACTCGGAGATAAAGTAGGAGAGTGTAATCGCTGTAATCTTACTTATTCTTTCCTTTTTTGTATGATAAATGCATATATGTACAATGTGAAGGAAGATGAAAAAAATTGCCCCAAAAATACGTCTTCATCGTTCTTGTTTTTCAACATGGTATCAAAGCTCTAGGTTTTGATCCTTGGGGTACTGTACGTCAATCATCGACTACGGCGATCCCGCTCGCCGGTGAGCGGGCTGGGGGTTCGGGGGCAGCGTGATACTTTTTTGATCCTTTTTTTTGGCTCGCTTTCTTTCTCTATTGCGCCGTCCGGCGTGCGTCTTACCCAATCTTCTTCATCTTTGATGCGCGATTGAACTTGGATCCATGTCGGATCAGAACCCTACCGGAACAATGATTCCCCACCAGAACCAGGGGGGAATTCAACCACGGAAGCTCTTTTGGAGAATCTGACTGCCAAATTAACTCAGATTCTCACTCAGAACCAGACGAACCCTCCTCCTCCATCACCAACACCGCAGAATGATTCGGTTTCTTCTCAGATTGCGATTAAATTGGATGGAGCCAACTATGGATTGTGGTCTCAGGTTGTCGAGATGTACATCACCGGCAAAGACAAACTGGGATATCTCAACGGAGACTTTCCTCAGCCACTGCCTACAGATCCTGGCTTTCGGAAGTGGAAAACATAAGACTCGACTGTGAAAGGATGGCTTATCAACTCCATGGATCCGGTGTTGATTGGCAATTTCATTCGATTCCCAACAGCGAAATCTGTCTGGGATGTAGTTGCAACGACTTTCTTTGACGGAACGGATGCCTCTCAGGTTTATGACTTGAAGAGGCGTGTTGCTCGGATGCGACAAGGAGGAGGATCAATTGAGGCGTACTACAACAACCTGCAGGGTTTGTGGAGAGAAATTGATTTTCGCCGCCCAAATCCGATGGTTTGCCTTGTTGATATCGAGCGATATAATTCAGCTATTCAGGAAGATCGGGTCTATATCTTCCTTGACGGGTTGGATGACCGCTTGGATAAAGTTCGAGCGGACGTGCTTCAAATGCAGCCTTTTCCCACAGTTGAGCAGGCCTATGCTCGTGTTCGACGGGAAGACGTACGACAGAGTGTGATGCTAGCACACGGAGATACCACACACCCGTCTACAGCTATGGTGTCTCAAGGAGGCAAGACGGGACTGCAGATCTTCGACCGAACTCGGGACATACCAGCATTACAAATGACAAAGCCGGGTGGTTTGACAAGAGGAGGTCGACCGGGTGGAGCATCGAGAAGCAAACCTTCCTCGACAGTAGTTGGTGGCTGCTCTAATTGTGGGAGTGTGAAGCATACCCGGGAGACGTGTTTCAAATTGATTGGGTATCCTGATTGGTGGAAGGAGCTGAAAGCACGCAAACAAGTAGAGATTGCAACGAATGGTGAAACAGGGAAGGCATCACTTGTTACTGGGGAGGCTCAGCTATCACTGATGCCACAGGTAGAATCAAACAGTGAATCAATCACTGGAGGTGAAGGTAATTATGGTCATGCTTTCATTAGTAATTCTCGAGATAAATGTAGTCAATGGATTATTGACTCAGGTGCAACAGATCATATGACCTTCACAACAGATGATTTTGTCAGTTATACTAAACCTAGGCGGCATAATATTTCAAATGCTAATGGGATTGTATATCCAGTGACCGGGGCTGGAACTGTTGCTATTTCCTCTTCTATATCACTATTGAATACTTTACTTGTACCATCTTTGTCCACGAAATTAATATCAGTGGGGCAAGCGGCTGAAGATTTGAATTGTGTTATCTTGATGTATCCACAATTTTGTCTTTTTCAGGATATTCTCACGAAGGAGATAGTTGGGCGTGGTACTAAGAGGGGGGGCTCTATTATTTGGATGACTTCAGTTCTGGGAGGGTGCACCAAGTGCGAGGCTTATCTAGTAGCAAAGAGAAGCAAATCTGGCTATGGCATCGCCGATTGGGGCATCCTTCATTTGGCTATATGAAACATTTACTTCCTGAATTATTTTCCAGTTTACCAGATTCAGTTTTTCAATGTCAGACTTGTATTTTGGCCAAAAGCCATCGTGTGCCATTTCCAATCAGTTTGAATAAGAGTAGCGTTGCATTTTCCTTAGTCCATTCTGATGTTTGGGGGCCTTCTCCCGTTACTGCAGTTTCGGGATATTGCTGGTTTGTTATATTTGTGGATGATTGCACAAGAATGACTTGGCTCTATTTCTTGAAACATAAGGATGAGATGGCTAATGTTTTTCGGGTATTTCATAGAATGGTGCAAACACAGTTTGGTGGAAAGTTACAAATTTTAAGAAGTGATAATGGTGGAGAGTACGTTAATGCGCAACTTAAGGACTATTTTCAGGAACATGGTCTAATGCATGAGACGTCATGTGCTCACACACTACAGCAGAATGGAGTAGCGGAGAGGAAGAACAGACATATTTTAGAGACCGCTCGTGCCCTTCTCACTGAAGGTCACGTTCCTAAACGTTTCTGGGACAATGCAGTTGTGACAGCTTTTCACCTCCTAAACCGAATGCCATCCAAGGTATTGGATTTCAAGACACCTCTGCAAGTGCTGTCTACACATGCTACCTTACCATCTGTCTTGCTTATTTCCCCTCGAGTATTCGGGTGTGTTGCTTATGTCCATATTTCAAAGACTCACCGAACCAAACTCGATCGCTGTGCGGTTCGATGTGTTTTCTTGGGATATGGTACACATCAGAAGGGTTATCGCTGCTATCATCCGGCTACTAAAAGAGCCCATGTGATAATGGATGTCACGTTTGTTGAGTCAGATTTTTTCTATCCGAGCACCAATTCTTCCTTTCAGGGGGAGATAGAGGAAGAAAGTGTGAATTGGTGGCAAGTTGGTGGTGTCATGTCTGGAGAACAGAAGGAAGCGCAAAAGGTGCAGCCTGGAAATGAACAACAACCGGCGAGAATGTCGCCAGAAAATGAAAAGCAACTAGTGGAAAATAGTGACAATGAGCAAGCTCTGCAACCGACAGTTATGGATGTACAAGAATTGAATATACAAGAACAGCCCCCAGAACCGAATATACAAGAACAGCCCCCTTTCTCTTGAGCACCCAAATCTGACTCATCTCCTGAGAATATCCCTGAGGTAATTTTCCCTACTACTACATCTTGTTTGCTTGATGATTCTGATATATCTGTGGGATATAAGTTACCTGACAGACATAATAGGGGCAAGCCTCCTGACTGATACTCACCTGATGTTGGGGGGAAGAAATCCAAGTACCCTATTGCAAACTATGTTTCGACGAGGAGACTATCAAAACCATTGAAGGCGTTTGTGTTGAATGTATCTTTAGTTTACATCCCGAGTGGAATGCAAGAGGCTTTGGAAGATCCTAAGTGGGTTCAGGCGATGGAGGAGGAAATGGAGGCGTTGCAAAAGAATAAGACTTGGAAGTTGATGAAGTTACCTAAAGGGAAGAAGACGGTGGGCTGCAAATGGGTCTTCACGGTTAAGTATAAAGGGGATGGTTCCATCGAGAGATACAAAGCACGGCTAGTAGCGAAGGGATACACGCAGACATATGGGGTAGACTATCAGGAGACGTTTTCCCCTGTCGCAAAACTTAACACTGTTCAGGTCTTACTGTCTTTAGCGGCGAATCTAGATTGGCCACTGCATTAGTTTGATGTCAAGAATGCGTTCCTTCATGGCGATCTGGAAGAAGAAATTTATATGGATATTCCACTGGGGTACACTTTTCCTTCATGGCCTGGATTGGTCTGCAAGCTAGAACGATCTTTGTATGGGTTGAAACAATCACCCCGTGCTTGGTTTGGCCGGTTTAGTGCGGCGATGAAGAAATATGGGTATATTCAGAGTGGTACAGATCACACATTATTCTTAAGGCGTTGTTAGGAAAAAATAACTGTATTGATTATCTATGTTGATGATATGATTATTACAGGGGACGATTCAGAGGAAATCTCTAAACTCCAAGAAATACTGTCCTTAGAATTTGAGATGAAAAACCTAGGGGGACTGAAGTACTTCCTAGGAATAGAAGTGGCACGATCTAAAGGTGGAATATTTCTCTCGCAAAAGAAGTACGTGTTGGACTTATTAGCGGAAGTAGGGATGCTAGATTGTAAGCCTGCAGACACTCCAGTTATACAGAACCATAGACTTAGGGAGTATCTAGATCAGATACCAACTAACAAAGAAAGGTATCAAAGGTTGGTGAGAAAATTAATTTATCTATCGCATACTCGACTTGATATTGCTTATGCTGTGAGTGTTGTTAGTCAGTTCATGCACGCCCCTAGTGAAGATCATATGGATGCTGTGATAAGAATACTGCGCTACTTGAGGGGAGCTCCAGGAAGAGGAATTCGTTTTTTGAAGAATGGACACCTTGAAATTGAGGGGTTTACGGATGCTGACTGGGCTGGGAGTGTATCTGATAGGAGGTCAACTTCAGGATATTTTACTTTTGTCGGAGGAAACTTAGTTACTTGGAGAAGCAAGAAGCAAAATGTTGTAGCATTATCAAGTGCGGAAGCAGAATTCAGGGGGATGCACAAAGGTCTTTGCGAACTTCTATGGCTTCAGAGATTAATGACAGAACTCGGTTATACTCCTATGTCCGAGATGAAGTTGTTTTGCGACAACAAGGCAGCCATCGATATATCTCATAATCCTGTTCAGCATGATCATACAAAACATATTGAGGTAGATCGTCATTTCATTAAGCAGAACCTGGATACCAAAGTGGTTCGGTTTCCGTATGTAAAATCGGAAGATCAACTAGCGAATATACTAACGAAGGCTGTATCGAGTAAGATCTTTTACAGTTCACTTGACAAGTTGGGCATCCAAGATATCTATGCACCAACTTGAGGGGGAGTGTTGGAGAAAGATACGATTTTATCTTTAACCTTGATTTGAATTGATTCAATCAAGGATACTCGGAGATAAAGTAGGAGAGTGTAATCGCTGTAATCTTACTTATTCTTTCCTTTTTTGTATGATAAATGCATATATGTACAATGTGAAGGAAGATGAAAAAAATTGCCCCAAAAATACGTCTTCATCGTTCTTGTTTTTCAACACACGTTTGTATGGATGTGGACGCTTCAAGAAGACCATCGTGCATCTTTGGCGTCACCTCTCGCATGGCTCCAGGACCTTACGGAATGAACAGCACCGAGGATTTTGACTTTTCGCCTGTTTCTGACATGGAGTCAAAATATTGGAACATGAGGACTATGTTGAAGAAGTCCTTGGTTACCACTGGTATTTTCCTTGAGATGTCCTTGCAGCATCCACGATGGCCTGACTCTGGCGAGCAACATTCCCCCTAGAGAGTTTCTTGAACTCAGCCTCCCCTTCAGCTTTCCTCTTCATTGCAACCCACAAATAGTCTGAAAATTTTAGTTTCTCAGCAGAGAGGTGTAATTTCCCAAGCTATTACACCAGAAATGCAAGAGGTTGTCCACTCTAGACTTCTTGAACTGGAGTGTTTTAAATTTTGTAAACTCTGCTTCTCTATGAATATGAGATTCTGGAAACCCAAATCGACAATGTAAAATTGGATGAGGGACTTGAGCGAAGGAGCCCGTCGACGAGGACAGTCCGAGGTAAAGAGATGTCCCTGGCGTGGCCTCGGTGATGTAGTCTCGGTGAAGAAGTTCAGGGAAGAAGATCACGTGCAAGGAAGAAGCCGGGGAAGAGATAAAATAGAAAAGGAAAAAGAAAAACATAAAAGGAAAAAATTTTAAAAAAGGGGGAAAATAGGAAAAAGGAATAAAAATTTAGAAAAGAAATAGAAAAAAGGGGGTTCACCAAGCGGGTCGGAATGCCGAATCGGACCGGGTCCCCTGACCCGGTCCGGAGTCTTTTTTACTAATTAATTAAATATTTAAAAATTCCAAAAATTCCAAAAATCCATAAAATTAGGAAATGTTCATAAATCAATTTTTGGCTTAATTTCACTAGATATTAGTGTTAATTTCACTCTAGATTTAGTCCAAAACTTGTGTTGTACATATATCGCACGGACATTGCACGAATGTCGCACGAATATTGCACGTTAATAAAAAATCTTCTTAGACCTAACATAGAAGAGAAAGAGAAAGGTTTATGGAGATTTACGCAATTTGTATAATGGGACCAACATCAATATATCGCACGGACATTGTACTCTAGACTTCTTGAACTGGAGTTCTCTGACGAGGATGGTCCGAGGTAAAGAGATGTCCCCGGCGTGGCCTCGGTGATGAAGTCTCGGTGTAGAAGTTCAGGAAAGAAGATCACGTGCAAGGAAGAAGCCCAGAAAAGGGGAAAGAGATAAAATAAAAAAGGAAAAACAAAAACATAAAAGGAAAAAATTTTAAAAAAGGGGGAAAATAGGAAAAAGGAATAAAAAATTTAGAAAATAAATAGAAAAAAGGGGTTCACTGGGCGGGTCGGAACGCCGAATCGGACCGAGTCCCCTAACCCGGTCCGGAGTCTTTTTTATTAATTAATTAAATATTAAAAAATATTAAAAAATTCCAAAAATCCAAAAAATTAGAAAATGTTCATAAATCAGATTTTGGCTTAATTTCACTAGATATTGGTGTTAATTTCATTCTAGATTTAGTCCAAAACTTATGTTGTACATATATCGCACGGACATTGCACGAATGTCGCACGGACATTGCACGTTAATAAAAAATCTTCTTACACCTAACATAGAAGAGAAAGAGAAAGGTTTATGGAGATTCATGCAATTTGTATAATGGGACCAACATCAAGGCCAGCAAAATAGGGGAAACAGGGGAAGAAAAAATCTTCAATTCAAAATATATTTCCACCAACTTAGCACTATCAATTTTGTGTGGACGTGGACGCTTCAAGAAGACCATCGTGCATCTTTGCGGTCTCCTCTCGCATGGCTTCGGGACCTTGCGAAATGAACAGAACCGGGGATTTTGACTTTCCGCCTATTTCTGACATGGAGTTGAAATATTGGGACATGATGACTATGTCGAAGAAGTCCTTGCCGATTACCCCTTGTAGACAAAGCAATCGATGCCTTTTACCAGCTGAGCAACCCGAGGAGTCAGATGGAGACCTATGTGATCAGTGGTATATGCCAAATGACCTTCCAAATTTGTATAATTTTCATGTGCAAGTAAAATACTCTAGTCCTTCAATTAACACTTAGAGAAAGCAACAACTATTGCATTCCTGTTTTTGTTGTTTCAATCAATGCAGTGATCAGAGCTAGTGTCGCAAAGCTAAACGCGGATGTTGCTTTTGAGCGGAAGAATGAAATCGCCGAAGCTGTTGAGAAAGAGCTCGGAAACGTTGTCCACTCTAGACTTCTTGATATTATTAAGAGAGATAATCCGAACGGGAGTTCTTATAATTTTGCAGGCTATGTCCGACTATGGATACGAGATTGTGCGGACCCTGATCGTGGACATTAAACTGGATCTTTGTGCTAGGCGAGCTATTAGTGAAATCGCTGGTAACCTTGAAGTTTCAATTGCCAATTGATTCTAGATAACTGTTCGACATGGTAAAATCTTTGAATGGTTAGTGATACATGACATCGTGTCATTTGCAGCACTAAGTGGCCATGTGTCAAAGGTTTAAATTTAAACTCGAATCGGAACGCCGAATCGGACCGGGTCCCCTAACCCGGTCCGGAGTCTTTTTATTAATTAATTAAATATTTAAAAATTCCAAAAATTCCAAAATCCATAAAATTAGGAAATGTTCATAAATCAATTTTTAGCTTAATTTCACTAGATATTAGTGTTAATTTCACTCTAGATTTAGTCCAAAACTTGTGTTGTACATATATCGCACGGACATTGCACGAATGTCGCACGGATATTGCACGTTAATAAAAAATCTTCTTAGACCTAACATAGAAGAGAAAGAGAAAGGTTTATGGAGATTTACGCAATTTGTATAATGGGACCAACATCAATATATCGCACGGACATTGTACTCTAGACTTCTTGAACTGGAGTTGTCTGAATTTTGTAAACTATGCTTCTCTATGGATGTGAGATTTTGGAAGCCCAAATCTGCAACGTAAAATTGGATGAGGGACTTGAGCGAAGGAGCCCACCGACGAGGACGGTCCGAGGTAAAGAGATGTCCCCGGCGTGGCCTCGGTGATGAAGTCTCGGTGAAGAAGTTCAGGAAAGAAGATCACGTGCAAGGAAGAAGCCCAGAAAAGGGGAAAGAGATAAAATAGAAAAGGAAAAACAAAAACATAAAAGGAAAGAATTTTAAAAAAGGGGGAAAATAGGAAAAAGGAATAAAAAATTTAGAAAATAAATAGAAAAAAGGGGTTCACTGGGCGGGTCGGATTGCTGAATCGGACCGGGTCCCCTGACCCGGTCCGAAGTCTTTTTTATTAATTAATTAAATATTAAACAATATTAAAAAATTCCAAAAATCCAAAAAATTAGAAAATGTTCATAAATCAGTTTTTGGCTTAATTTCACTAGATATTGGTGTTAATTTCATTCTAGATTTAGTCCAAAACTTATGTTGTACATATATCGCACGGACATTGTACGAATGTCGCACGGACATTGCACGTTAATAAAAAATCTTCTTAGACCTAACATAGAAGAGAAAGAGAAAGGTTTATGGAGATTTATGCAATTTGTATAATGGGACCAACATCAAGGCCAGCAAAATAGGGGAAACAGGGGAAGAAAAAAATCTTCAATTCAAAATATATTTCCGCCAACTTAGCACTATCACTTTTGTGTGGACGTGGACGCTTCAAGAAGACCATCGTGCATCTTTGCGGTCTCCTCTCGCATGGCTTCGGGACCTTGCGAAATGAACAGAACCGGGGATTTTGACTTTCCGCCTATTTCGACATGGAGTTGAAATATTGGGACATGATGACTATGTCGAAGAAGTCCTTGCCGATTACCCCTTGTAGACAAAGCAATCGATGCCTTTTACCAGCTGAGCAACCCGAGGAGTCAGATGGAGACCTATGTGATCAGTGGTATATGCCAAATGACCTTCCAAATTTGTATAATTTTCATGTGCAAGTAAAATACTCTAGTCCTTCAATTAACACTTAGAGAAAGCAACAACTATTGCATTCCTGTTTTTGTTGTTTCAATCAATGCAGTGATCAGAGCTAGTGTCGCAAAGCTAAACGCGGATGTTGCTTTTGAGCGGAAGAATGAAATCGCCGAAGCTGTTGAGAAAGAGCTCGGAAAGGTTGTCCACTCTAGACTTCTTGATATTATTAAGAGAGATAATCCGAACGGGAGTTCTTATAATTTTGCAGGCTATGTCCGACTATGGATACGAGATTGTGCGGACCCTGATCGTGGACATTAAACTGGATCTTTGTGCTAGGCGAGCTATTAGTGAAATCGCTGGTAACCTTGAAGTTTCAATTGCCAATTGATTCTAGATAACTGTTCGACATGGTAAAATCTTTGAATGGTTAGTGATACATGACATCGTGTCATTTGCAGCACTAAGTGGCCATGTGTCAAAGGTTTAAATTTAAACTCAGAATCGGAACGCCGAATCGGACCGGGTCCCCTAACCCGGTCCGGAGTCTTTTTTATTAATTAATTAAATATTTAAAAATTCCAAAAATTCCAAAAATCCATAAAATTAGGAAATGTTCATAAATCAATTTTTAGCTTAATTTCACTAGATATTAGTGTTAATTTCACTCTAGATTTAGTCCAAAACTTGTGTTGTACATATATCGCACGGACATTGCACGAATGTCGCACGGATATTGCACGTTAATAAAAAATCTTCTTAGACCTAACATAGAAGAGAAAGAGAAAGGTTTATGGAGATTTACGCAATTTGTATAATGGGACCAACATCAATATATCGCACGGACATTGTACTCTAGACTTCTTGAACTGGAGTTGTCTGAATTTTGTAAACTATGCTTCTCTATGGATGTGAGATTTTGGAAGCCCAAATCTGCAACGTAAAATTGGATGAGGGACTTGAGCGAAGGAGCCCACCGACGAGGACGGTCCGAGGTAAAGAGATGTCCCCGGCGTGGCCTCGGTGATGAAGTCTCGGTGAAGAAGTTCAGGAAAGAAGATCACGTGCAAGGAAGAAGCCCAGAAAAGGGGAAAGAGATAAAATAGAAAAGGAAAAACAAAAACATAAAAGGAAAGAATTTTAAAAAAGGGGGAAAATAGGAAAAAGGAATAAAAAATTTAGAAAATAAATAGAAAAAAGGGGTTCACTGGGCGGGTCGGAACGCCGAATCGGACCGGGTCCCCTGACCCGGTCCGAAGTCTTTTTTATTAATTAATTAAATATTAAACAATATTAAAAAATTCCAAAAATCCAAAAAATTAGAAAATGTTCATAAATCAGTTTTTGGCTTAATTTCACTAGATATTGGTGTTAATTTCATTCTAGATTTAGTCCAAAACTTATGTTGTACATATATCGCACGGACATTGTACGAATGTCGCACGGACATTGCACGTTAATAAAAAATCTTCTTAGACCTAACATAGAAGAGAAAGAGAAAGGTTTATGGAGATTTATGCAATTTGTATAATGGGACCAACATCAAGGCCAGCAAAATAGGGGAAACAGGGGAAGAAAAAAATCTTCAATTCAAAATATATTTCCGCCAACTTAGCACTATCACTTTTGTGTGGACGTGGACGCTTCAAGAAGACCATCGTGCATCTTTGCGGTCTCCTCTCGCATGGCTTCGGGACCTTGCGAAATGAACAGAACCGGGGATTTTGACTTTCCGCCTATTTCTGACATGGAGTTGAAATATTGGGACATGATGACTATGTCGAAGAAGTCCTTGCCGATTACCCCTTGTAGACAAAGCAATCGATGCCTTTTACCAGCTGAGCAACCCGAGGAGTCAGATGGAGACCTATGTGATCAGTGGTATATGCCAAATGACCTTCCAAATTTGTATAATTTTCATGTGCAAGTAAAATACTCTAGTCCTTCAATTAACACTTAGAGAAAGCAACAACTATTGCATTCCTGTTTTTGTTGTTTCAATCAATGCAGTGATCAGAGCTAGTGTCGCAAAGCTAAACGCGGATGTTGCTTTTGAGCGGAAGAATGAAATCGCCGAAGCTGTTGAGAAAGAGCTCGGAAAGGTTGTCCACTCTAGACTTCTTGATATTATTAAGAGAGATAATCCGAACGGGAGTTCTTATAATTTTGCAGGCTATGTCCGACTATGGATACGAGATTGTGCGGACCCTGATCGTGGACATTAAACTGGATCTTTGTGCTAGGCGAGCTATTAGTGAAATCGCTGGTAACCTTGAAGTTTCAATTGCCAATTGATTCTAGATAACTGTTCGACATGGTAAAATCTTTGAATGGTTAGTGATACATGACATCGTGTCATTTGCAGCACTAAGTGGCCATGTGTCAAAGGTTTAAATTTAAACTCAGAATCGGAACGCCGAATCGGACCGGGTCCCCTAACCCGGTCCGGAGTCTTTTTTATTAATTAATTAAATATTTAAAAATTCCAAAAATTCCAAAAATCCATAAAATTAGGAAATGTTCATAAATCAATTTTTAGCTTAATTTCACTAGATATTAGTGTTAATTTCACTCTAGATTTAGTCCAAAACTTGTGTTGTACATATATCGCACGGACATTGCACGAATGTCGCACGGATATTGCACGTTAATAAAAAATCTTCTTAGACCTAACATAGAAGAGAAAGAGAAAGGTTTATGGAGATTTACGCAATTTGTATAATGGGACCAACATCAATATATCGCACGGACATTGTACTCTAGACTTCTTGAACTGGAGTTGTCTGAATTTTGTAAACTATGCTTCTCTATGGATGTGAGATTTTGGAAGCCCAAATCTGCAACGTAAAATTGGATGAGGGACTTGAGCGAAGGAGCCCACCGACGAGGACGGTCCGAGGTAAAGAGATGTCCCCGGCGTGGCCTCGGTGATGAAGTCTCGGTGAAGAAGTTCAGGAAAGAAGATCACGTGCAAGGAAGAAGCCCAGAAAAGGGGAAAGAGATAAAATAGAAAAGGAAAAACAAAAACATAAAAGGAAAGAATTTTAAAAAAGGGGGAAAATAGGAAAAAGGAATAAAAAATTTAGAAAATAAATAGAAAAAAGGGGTTCACTGGGCGGGTCGGAACGCCGAATCGGACCGGGTCCCCTGACCCGGTCCGAAGTCTTTTTTATTAATTAATTAAATATTAAACAATATTAAAAAAATTCCAAAAATCCAAAAAATTAGAAAATGTTCATAAATCAGTTTTTGGCTTAATTTCACTAGATATTGGTGTTAATTTCATTCTAGATTTAGTCCAAAACTTATGTTGTACATATATCGCACGGACATTGTACGAATGTCGCACGGACATTGCACGTTAATAAAAAATCTTCTTAGACCTAACATAGAAGAGAAAGAGAAAGGTTTATGGAGATTTATGCAATTTGTATAATGGGACCAACATCAAGGCCAGCAAAATAGGGGAAACAGGGGAAGAAAAAAATCTTCAATTCAAAATATATTTCCGCCAACTTAGCACTATCACTTTTGTGTGGACGTGGACGCTTCAAGAAGACCATCGTGCATCTTTGCGGTCTCCTCTCGCATGGCTTCGGGACCTTGCGAAATGAACAGAACCGGGGATTTTGACTTTCCGCCTATTTCTGACATGGAGTTGAAATATTGGGACATGATGACTATGTCGAAGAAGTCCTTGCCGATTACCCCTTGTAGACAAAGCAATCGATGCCTTTTACCAGCTGAGCAACCCGAGGAGTCAGATGGAGACCTATGTGATCAGTGGTATATGCCAAATGACCTTCCAAATTTGTATAATTTTCATGTGCAAGTAAAATACTCTAGTCCTTCAATTAACACTTAGAGAAAGCAACAACTATTGCATTCCTGTTTTTGTTGTTTCAATCAATGCAGTGATCAGAGCTAGTGTCGCAAAGCTAAACGCGGATGTTGCTTTTGAGCGGAAGAATGAAATCGCCGAAGCTGTTGAGAAAGAGCTCGGAAAGGTTGTCCACTCTAGACTTCTTGATATTATTAAGAGAGATAATCCGAACGGGAGTTCTTATAATTTTGCAGGCTATGTCCGACTATGGATACGAGATTGTGCGGACCACGATCGTGGACATTAAACTGGATCTTTGTGCTAGGCGAGCTATTAGTGAAATCGCTGGTAACCTTGAAGTTTCAATTGCCAATTGATTCTAGATAACTGTTCGACATGGTAAAATCTTTGAATGGTTAGTGATACATGACATCGTGTCATTTGCAGCACTAAGTGGCCATGTGTCAAAGGTTTAAATTTAAACTCAGAATCGGAACGCCGAATCGGACCGGGTCCCCTAACCCGGTCCGGAGTCTTTTTTTATTAATTAATTAAATATTTAAAAATTCCAAAAATTCCAAAAATCCATAAAATTAGGAAATGTTCATAAATCAATTTTTAGCTTAATTTCACTAGATATTAGTGTTAATTTCACTCTAGATTTAGTCCAAAACTTGTGTTGTACATATATCGCACGGACATTGCACGAATGTCGCACGGATATTGCACGTTAATAAAAAATCTTCTTAGACCTAACATAGAAGAGAAAGAGAAAGGTTTATGGAGATTTACGCAATTTGTATAATGGGACCAACATCAATATATCGCACGGACATTGTACTCTAGACTTCTTGAACTGGAGTTGTCTGAATTTTGTAAACTATGCTTCTCTATGGATATGAGATTTTGGAAGCCCAAATCTGCAACGTAAAATTGGATGAGGGACTTGAGCGAAGGAGCCCACCGACGAGGACGGTCCGAGGTAAAGAGATGTCCCCGGCGTGGCCTCGGTGATGAAGTCTCGGTGAAGAAGTTCAGGAAAGAAGATCACGTGCAAGGAAGAAGCCCAGAAAAGGGGAAAGAGATAAAATAGAAAAGGAAAAACAAAAACATAAAAGGAAAGAATTTTAAAAAAGGGGGAAAATAGGAAAAAGGAATAAAAAATTTAGAAAGAAATAGAAAAAAGGGTTCACTGGGTGGGTCGGAACGCCGAATCGGACCGGGTCCCCTGACTCGGCCGCCCGCCGCCGGCGAAAAATATTTTCCGAAACTTTTTCATATTGATCACCGAACACCGGAAAATTATGTTCCGGAAAAACATTTTCCAGGAAAATGACTTCCGGAAAAATATTTTCCAAAAGGAGAATATTTTCCGCCAAACGAACGGAGCCTAAATCATTTTCCTCAAAACAATGAAGGATTTGGGGGTGGGGAAGGAAAATGTTTTCCGAACACCAGAAAACGCGGAAAATGTTTTCCGAAAAAATATTTTTCCGGAAACGAACGGAGCCTAAATCTCATGTTTATGAAGGACGAAAAAGGGATTTGCATAGTGCTGGAAATTCGACTTTGTTTGGTGCTTAAAAGCTAAACTCAAAGCCTAAACTCAAAGCTTTGTTTTTGTGGGTTGTAATGAAGAGGAAGGCTGTAGGGGAGGCTGAGTTCAAGAAACTCTCTGGGGAATGTTGCTAGCCAAAGTTAGGCCATCGCGGATGCTGCAAGGGACATCTCAGGAGAAAATACCAGGGGTAACCGGCAAGGACTTCTTCGACATAGTCCCCATGTCCCAATATTTCGACTCCATGTCAGAAATAGGCGGAAAGTAAAAATCCCCGGTTCTGTTCATTCCACAAGGTCCTGAAGCCATGCGAGAGGAGACCGCAAAGATGCACGATGGTCTTCTTGAAGCGTCCACGTCCACACAAAAGTGATAGTGCTAAGTTGGCGGAAATATATTTTGAATTGAAGATTTTTTCTTCCCCTGTTTCCCCTATTTTGCTGGCCTTGATGTTGGTCCCATTATACAAATTGCATAAATCTCCATAAACCTTTCTCTTTCTCTTTTATGTTAGATCTAAGAAGATTTTTTATTAACGTGCAATGTCGGTGCGACATTCGTGCAATATCCGTGCGATATATGTACAACATAAGTTTTGGACTAAATCTAGAATGAAATTAACACCAATATCTAGTGAAATTAAGCCAAAAACTGATTTATGAACATTTTCTAATTTTTTGGATTTTTGGAATTTTTTAATATTTTTAAATATTTAATTAATTAATAAAAAAGACTCCGGACCGGGTCAGGGGACCCGGTCCGATTCGGCGTTCCGACTCGCCCAATGAACCCCTTTTTTCTATTTCTTTCTAAATTTTTTATTCCTTTTTCCTATTTTCCCCCTTTTTTAAAATTTTTTCCTTTTATGTTTTTGTTTTTCCTTTTCTATTTTATCTCTTTCCCCTTTTCTGGGCTTCTTCCTTGCACGTGATCTTCTTTCCTGAACTTCTTCACCGAGACTTCATCACCGAGGCCACGCCGGGGACATCTCTTTACCTTGGACCGTCCTCGTCGGTGGGCTCCTTCGCTCAAGTCCCTCATCCAATTTTACGTTGCAGATTTGGGCTTCCAAAATCTCACATCCATAGAGAAGCATAGTTTACAAAATTCAGACAACTCCAGTTCAAGAAGTCTAGAGTACAATGTCCGTGCGATATATTGATGTTGGTCCCATTATACAAATTGCGTAAATCTCCATAAACCTTTCTCTTTCTCTTATATGTTAGGTCTAAGAAGATTTTTTATTAACGTGCAATATCCGTGCGACATTCGTGCAATGTCCGTGCGATATATATACAACACAAGTTTTGGACTAAATCTAGAGTGAAATTAACACTAATATCTAGTGAAATTAACCTTTTTTCTATTTCTTTTATAAATTTTTTATTCCTTTTTCCTATTTTCCCCCTTTTTTTAATTTTTTCCTTTTCCGTTTTTCTTTTTCCTTTTCTATTTTATCTCTTTCCCTTTTCTGGTCTTCTTCCATGCACGTGATCTTCTTCTCTGAACTTCTTCACCGAGACTGCATCACCGCGGCCACGCCGGTGACATCTCTTTACCTCCGACCGTCCTCGCCGGCGGGCTCCTTCGCCGAGAGTCTGCCATGCCAGACAAGCTCTCGCCAAGGCTCCGGCCACTCCAACGTTGGCAACGGCCACCACTCCAAACATTACCTAATTACTTCCGGCCACATTAACGCCACCGAAAACACACACAGGAAACAAACGTCATCCCAGCAAATCAATCACACACGCGTATTAAAGCAAGGTAAAGGACTGACCGCGGTGGCCTCTAGCAAGGAGAGATGGATTTTCCGGCGAGGAGACGTTCGTCCATAGCCAACTCGGGAAGACGATTTTCGTGCCACAAAATCACACGAAAGCACGGAGCAGTTACCAAACATCAATCTCAAAACGATTAAGGCATAAATCGAAGATTCCATGGACTGAACTCGTGTTTTTTGGCTTCGGCCCTCACTCGGGCATTTTGTCGACCAGATGACAGGCGAGTCCTAAGATTTGACGTTGTAAGCCTATGTTGTTTCATTGAGACATTTTATCGAGGAGGTACTGTGCGACTAGAGTAGGGGCTTCAGATTCGAGTTTTATGCAATTTTCGCCTTAGACGTGGTGTATTACGCTCTAAATCAACCTTGTTAGTCACAAAATAGCCTTGGTTTCAGACGGAATCGTCGGCGGAACTCGGCACCCTAAACTCGGCCAAAACAGGGGAAAAAAAAGGGCTATTGAGGAGGAGAATTACCAGTCAGAAATGGAGCGGGAATCGTAGTCGGCGTCAACAGGAACGATAGCGACTGGACTCCTCAACGAAGGCTCTTTCGTGTTGTGCAACAGACATGTGTACCGTCCTTTCGAAGAACAAGAAGCTCGTACACAAAAGTTTGAGATTTCCGGCTCAACCTCCGGCGTTGATGGACGGCTCAGTGCACCGAGAAGAAGGAGGGGATTTGCCGGCACTCCTGATCTCAGGAGCTGGAGCGCTCCCCTCTGAAAAACCTCTTCCGGCTCCGGTCCCTCTCTGCCCAAAAAAACGAGTTCTCTCCTCTTTAACCGAGAGCTCGCTCCATCGCGAGGTCTCTCCCTTTTTTTTCTTCCGTCCTTTCCCCTTCAGTGAAACATTTGCTACCTTTGCAGCTACCGCAAGCGAAGAACCGCCGCCAGTTGAGCCTCGGATTCCCCCAGAAGAAGCAGTGCATTCATGGAAAAGCCTAAAGCCTTGCCCTTGCTACTCGCTGTGTTCGTCGGTAGAGAGAGAGAGGGGTCAGATTCCAAGGAACCCCTTATCGCCCCCCGCTGTTCGCCAGCTCATTCCTGCTCGTTTAAGGCCCGTTTGGTAACGTGCCAAACAGTGAAAATTTTTGTTCTTTTGTTCCCAGAAATAGTTTGGGAACAGAAATGCATTTGGTAAACTTTTTGTTCCCGGACGCATTTTTGTAAATATTTGTATCAAGAAACAGTTTTGGAAGAGAAACAAGAAATAAAAAAAAGTTGCTTCTTGTTTCTCGACACAATTTTGAGAATCAGTTTTTTTTTTTTTTTTTTCTTTTCTTCTTTTTGTGTTGCTCTTCTTGGGTTGTGGTCGGTCGCCGGTGACCGGCCACAGCCCAGGGCCGGCGAGGGCGTCACGGCCCTCGTCGCCCCCCGGCGGAGGCAAGGGTCCCCCCTGCCGGCGAGGGTGAGGGCTGGACCCTCGCCGCCTGGGCGAGGCGGCTCGCCATCTGTCATGGCAAGGTCGACCTCGCCCAGATCTGGCGAGGCCGAGCCTCACCGTGGGTGGCGACGGCCTCGCCCAGATCGGGCGAGACCGACCTCGCCATGACCGACGGCGAGCCGCCTCGCCCGGGCGGCGAGGGTCCGGCCCTCGCCTCGCCTCGCCGGCTAGGGGGACCCTCGCCAACGGCGGCGGCCGGCGAGGGCCGTGACGCCCTCGCCGGCCTGGGGCCGTGGCCGATCGCCGGCCGCCGGTCGCCGGCAACCGGCCATGGCTTGGGTAGAAAGAAAAAAAAAATTAAACAATTTAAAATATTATTAAAATATTATTAATAAAAAGAAATTTATTTGTAGTTACCAAACGCATTTCTGTTCTTTTCTATTCCAGGAATAGAAATTTTAGATAGTTTACCAAACGCCTTCAAATGCACAGAAATTGTTTTTAGGCATAGAATAAAAAAAAATTATTTCTATTTAGAAATAATTTTCGAGCACAGAATGATTGTCATGCCCATCTTAAATCTCGCCTAAGGACGGTTGTCCTTGGAGAGGTAGAATGGGTGCGTGACGACCGTACCCCTGTCTGCTTCCCGATCCGTTTTGCGTTTTTGTCGTCTCTGTCTCGTCTCTTCTGTGTTTTGTCCTAGCGTGAGGGAGAGGAAAGACTGAAATGTCAAAAATAGAAGTCCAGAGTCATGAGTTTGTGGGCTTTGAGAACTGTGGTAGAGGCATGGCTGGGTCCAAATGGGCCGGGCTAGTCGAGCTCGAGTCATTTTCATCTCTATTTTTTTAATTATTATTACGTCTCATTTGCACTGATTTTTTGGCCCATTTACATTTTAAACATTGATTTAACAAGGTGGATAAAATTATGTGTCAACACTGGCCTTTATTATATTGTCATCCGATTCACAATTATAGACGTAGAAATTACCTAATTAATAGTTGATCTTGATTCGATAATTTTACAAGATTTTGAACGAAAATAAAATGGATGTAACTTTGAAAATCCAAATAAGATATTGAAAGGGGAGTTCCTCAACTTTCACCATGGGGAGAGTAGAGAGAGTAGAAAAAGAGTGCACGTGGGCTTCTTTCCACCAACCACACCTTAAATTTTTCATTATTTGCCTCCTCGACATATAATATACTCATTTTATTATACTGTCACTACTCTTTAGCTAATATTTCCAAACAATTTTCTTTTCTTTATCTATTTAATACATGATTTTGCATATTTATGAGAAGATTCAATCTTGATTACTTTTTATTATACTTTGTTGATTATTATTTCATTAAATCATAAGTGATTTCTTACTTTTATTGTTTTAATACGTGCATAGTAATAGAGAGTTATGAGTTAATCTTTTAATAATTTATGTTACAAAGGTTTTACTGAATAAACATAACTTTATCATCTCGATCTTTTTGTAATTATATAAATTTTTTTTCTCTTATCACTCATCTTAAAGGTGCGAGGATATTGTACTTTATATAAAATTTAAATATTTTTTTATCTTTTCATTATTTTTTTAAATTTCTGTGAGTACTATACATAATAATTATGACATGCGAATAATAAGGTGAATAGTTTCAACTTGGTTTCACGCATAATTATAATAAGAAAAGAATACTGTCATTCTCATTTTGATAAAACATGTTATGAGAAATTTACTTAAGCAATGTATTTTTCAATAAAGTTGCTGTATAGATGAACTTATTTTGACATCAAACAGATATATCATCATTTCACTTTTAGAAAAATGTGAATATTTCATGGCAATATAAAATTTATTGACTATTTTTATCACTATCCTTTGCTAGTGTTTCTTCGTGCAAGATTAATTTTTTCCGTTAATGTCAAATAGTAGCTTTCACGATTTTTGGATAAACACGGAAAAAATGTTGTGATATTCACGTTAGCTTGGTCGTAATATTTGAGTCATCATTTAAAAATTTTCAAAGCGATTGGGAATGAAATATTTTTCTTATTCAACTATAAATATCAATGAAGTCTACCAATTGAAAATACTTTTCCGCCGTGAAGCACAAGTGCATAGCTAGTTTTGTCATTAAAACAAAATACTGAGACTAAAATGGATCATCGTTAAAGAGTATATCGGATCAAAGTACAGTTTATTTTAAAAATTTGTATATACTAACATGGCATATTAGTTTTTGGTGCTGACTTAACTAATTTCGGCAAATTCTGGACAGAAATCGGATGGAAAGACTTAAAAATTGTCATACAAATATTAAAATAATGACATAAAGAAATATAGGGGGAAAAAGTATGAGTTTTCCTTTTTTTTAACCCAAGAGCAACATGCAAACGCCCCGAAACGAGCGCGCCTTCCGTGGAAGAGTGAAACTCAACCGCGAATGAAAAATCAAAGCAGATTAACATGAGGCTAACAAGCAGGAGATCATCAGGATCGGCCCCGTCAAACAGATGTTGGAAACACAAATCTGGAATGCAATGCGAGGCAGGGACTCTAATCTTCTGGCTGCAGCTGGGTGAGAAAGTGGAAGTCCGATCTCTGACGGAGAAGCGGCGGAGGGTCCACATTCCCCGGGTTGTTTATGTTGCTGCCACAGCACCGCAACACTTCTTCCATCGAGAATGGCGAGCTGACATTTAGCATGACATCAGGTTTTCTTTCTTTCTTTGGGGCAATGAAACAGCGAAAGGAAAAGGAGAAACGAGAACAAATCACCTCGAGTTCACGTCAAGCAAGAAGGAGTTGTTGGTGTTCATTGAATCCGCAGCCGTCAGAGCTCTCATTTTGCCTATGACCTGCAAGTTCCAAACATGACCCGGTGCTGAGTTCCCAAAGGAATGATGTGTGTTCATAGAAAGAGTGAGAAGAGCCACTCACATCCAGCGACAGCCCTCGCGTTCCGTACTTGTCGTCCCAAAACATGGTTCCAATGCGATATATTTGAGGGATGCTCAATTTCTAGCAAAAGCACACACACCGGGTTTAGTACCCTGCAACTGCAAAGGTAGGTGGGGTGGAGCACAATCTTATTCTAGTTTTGTAATGTTTTTTAGCGCTGGAAGTGGCAGTTTAATTCTTTTCCAGACTACTTTTCGAAATAGCCAAGTCCCTTTCCAGATGCACTCGCAGTTACATGATATATAAGATGGAGAGTTACCGGGCAGAATTCCCTAGTGATCTCATCCAAAGATTTCTGTGCTTTTTGATGACAAACCTGCAATCAGGAAGCTACTTTAGTCATTCCATTTCCCACCTTTTGGGACAGGCCGAGAATAATACATAGTGAATCTTGGTAAACTTACAAGAAATCCCACAGCTTGTCTTATATGTAGAAGTTCCTCAATTAGCAATGCTGCAGACTGTGAAATAGTTCAAAATTTAAGTTGGAACTTACCTTTTTCTTTTGTTTAGTTTTGATTTTTTTGGGGTGGGGGTGGTATCAGAAGATGGTTCGGGAAAGAAAGAGAGAAGAGGAGGTTGAACTCTCAACAGCACGCTGAGACTTGCCTGATCTGGAGCTTTGAGGCACCATTCCTCCAATTCTTGCAGACCAGTATTCAGATATTCCCCGTTGCTGAAGGAGCAGCACTCTCGACGAAGCAATAAGCTGATCAATATAATCTTGCAATTAGTTGTGTTTTCATCTCTAGAATATAGCTGTCTATGCGATGGAGTCTAAAGGAAACCTACCTATTGAACAGTTGAACATTGATGAATGAGAAGACCTGAATATACATTTTTCTTGTGATCATTGAAGGTACCTGATAATACATGAGTTAGGAAAGCAGTACATGGTTTATTTCGAGATAAAAAGTAATCAGCAGGAGGAGGGATTGGTTAATCTCACATGATTGTGAGAGATTATGGATAAGTATTGGTCTAGTTTCTTGACAATGCTTTGCCAGCATGCATTTGATGTGTGCTGTTTAGCAACTACATTAGATTGCAATCTTTTCGAAGACCCTCTGAATGGTCTCCCTCTTGCAGATCTTGGTGCCTGTCAGTAGTAATGTAGAATTGATTTACTGGACCGCCATATTTGCAACAACTACTATCCTCAAGCTAAATGTACGCGTTCAGATGCGCACCTGTATGCACAAGTTCAAAAATTGACTGATCTCTTTCTTTAGGCTATCACGAATAATCCCGTATAGTTTCTCAACACATGCAGTCAACTGTTGTTTAAATAGTAGTGCAGGGTACTTGGCTTCTATTTTTGATTGCTCTGACGGTTTATCCATCATTCCACTGTAACCACTCGAAATACCCAAGCCCATTGAAGATGAATGGAAACCCTGTTCCAGCAACTAGCCCTGTTGATTTCCCCTGATCTCAATGTGCCATAATTCAAGAGAATTTTCCAAGAGAACATACCTGCAGCGTGGCACCAAATAACATTGCAGGAATGTTCCTTGTACGATTTAAGGCCATACTAGGCAAATTACTTGCTTTAGTTGCATTTTGTAGAAGAAAGAGAAGAGTGGATGTTGTTGATAGCCAATATGCAAGATTGTCGATGCTATCTTGACTCTGTGAGGCACTAGAAGAACATTAGTCAAATCATGTTAGATACTTAATGTGCATAAAAATAACTCAGTCATTAACACATTAGAAACTGCTGCTTCTACTTAAGGTGCCATCATTGGTAACTGCTTGCTGAATACCACCTCGAAAGATGATTGTATTGCCTGAATAATCCTGTCAAATATATTTGTTTTATCTACTTCAAAGGCTCTCCATTGAAGAAGTGATGTGAACACAATACAAGCAGCTTTTGATCTGTCATTGTCGAATTGCTTCTCTTCCAATAGAAATTTTATTAATATGTCGTGGTTTTCCTGTTTATGCAAGGACGTAAAAAAGGTTGCATTAGAATGAGAATGGCATGGTAGTTTTGGCATAATGCCTAAACTTGCATATGGTAGCTAATACCTGCTGTCTCTCTGTTAAGAATCTTTGTCTTGACAGAAGGGAGACAAACTGTTCTGATTCCTGCAGGCAAGTAATTGTTAGGTCTTCATAATTCAAAAGAAGCTCCACTTCTCTAGTTTTACAGTTGAACCATTCTCAGAAAGATGCTCATACTTTTGTTCCATTATCTTTATCTGTTAGATGTCCATTTTCCTGAATCTGCACCAATCCCGTATGGTGTTTAGTGACTGTAAGTCCATGTAAAAGAAAAGGGCAGGTAGTAGTGATAGCAGACCTTAACATGTGTTGCTTTCCTTCCAAAGATGGATGTTTGCTGACTTGTGGCGACATGCTTCGGGAGGATTTCATTCTCTGACTCCAAGTTCAGAATCTTTGTCTTCGGACTGCAAAAAGGGAGCTTGGATTCTTCTTAAGATGGTAGCAAATGATAATGAACTACATTAGAATTCTCCAGGCTTGAGAGCTCATCAAAGACAGGTCACTACAACTAGCAAAAATTCCTCCTTTACATGTAAGGATTGATCAAGGGGATAGACACGTGGATTGATGGAGTCTTTATGCTCTAGTATCAAGATGCAATTCCATGACGAGGCACAATATGAAAAGAGATAAAAAAGACATGAAAGCGGAAACAGGGAACTAAAATGTGTGCTATAGTATAAGACAACCTACATAAGCAGCTTTAATATTAGGTGTTGTAGTTTAACCATTTCTTTGTTTAATGATGGCAGAGAAGATATTAAATCAAACCAGTCAGCTCTTTCTCGGTAATAAGCCACTAAACTCTATGAATGGTAAAAACAACAAGAGTTGCACCTAAAATGTGATTCCACAAGACTATGTTCTTACCCACGCAATTCATCCGATAAATTCTCCTCTAGCGGTGCAACCAATACTTGCTGCCGTAGAACACGATTTTCTGATTCAAGGTTGGACAAATTCAGTTCCAATCTAAGATGCAGAAACAAGAGTTGGTCAAATGCAGTTTAAGATATAGTGACATATATTTCACTTGTTTTCGCTCGACTACCTTTCCACAGTCTCATGAAGTTGCATTGCTCTCTCCTGAGCTTCGGCAGCTTCTTTTACCCTTTCTCTGTTCTCTGCCTCAACTTCCGAATTCTTTTTCTCGAATTCCTTCATTCTCTGCCTCACTTTGTCGAGTTCACTCTGTGTAGCAAGAAGCATTGTTAGGTTTTTAACTGTATCATACATGAAAACTTACAGGATAGTGTCAGCGAGCTGTCTGTGCAATCTTGCGTATTGCAATCTTCAGGGCATCTATCTCAAGTAGCCTTATGAACGGGCACAAGACATAGTGCCCCACCACTATGCACATATTTCAAGCATCATTATAGTTATTCTTATCACTTGGTGAACAATAGATCCTCGGTGACTCATCTAATCAATAAAATACATTCACATTATATGACAACATAATATCCCATAAGCCCTAACTCCTAAATATTTCTAGGCAATATATAGTCAATAGTCACATTTTTAGTCCCAGTTCTAAGGATGGTATCATCAACCCCTAATGAAAGAGAGGGCAAAATAGCCTTCGATGATCATAATATCTTAGCTCCTCGATAGCGCGATGGTGTATCTTCAGCATACCCTTTATGCTTCCAGCACCAGAAAAATGAATCTGTACCACTTGTCGAGTGAGGTCTGAAGCTAAGCACAGGAAATTACCTCCAATTTCATATTGTGATTTCTCAGCTGCTCCAATTTGGAATCGTCCACTACCGCTCTCTCCTTTAATATAGGAGGAGCTTGTTCAAAAGCTAAGTTTGCTGCTTCCTTCTCACGGATGATCGCAGCATGCGCTTCATCTAGTAGGTTGCGCGTGTTGTCCAAAGCATTTTGTAGCTTCTCAATTTCTTGGCGTTTGGTTTCTTCCAAGTCAATCTACAGTAGGACAGGTATTGTCATATAATGATACAAAGCAAAAGTATCTGTATGTGTATAAAATCACCTACTAGAACACATGCTCGTTGGTACTAAAAAAACATTCTTGTGGGTCCTATGTGCCTGTCAACTAATCAAGCATTCCTCCAGTGTGGTATGAATCGTTTTATGGGACACTTTTAGCGAAAATTTGGAATCTCTAGCAACAGAGAAATGAACATGTTCTTATCCTTGTCTACTCTACACCAGAAGGATATCCTGGCAAAGCTAGTCTAACAAAAATAATGAGAGATTACTGGATTTCGAGACCTCTATTTGTTATGCCATGAACTATAATAACATATTGTTGAAGTATTATCCCACGTCGATTGACAACGGGTCCTAAATGCTCTTTATATTCATGTGGTCTCCATCCACCTAATAGCTTAAGCATTTGGGTTAGACTTTCTAACATGGTATCAGAGCCAATACTATCCCTTTCGCGAATGTGCGTGGTAAAAATTCCATGTGAATGTGCGAAGTCAAAATTTCACGTGTTGCTCGTAATCCGGCTTGCACGTGAGTGGGGGTGTTGAAGTATTATCCCACATCGATTGACAACGGGTCCTAAATGCTCTTTATATTCATGTGGTCTCCATCCACCTAATAGCTTAAGCATTTGGGTTGGACTTTCTAACACATATAACATTGTCCCAATGTTGGAATGTGGTTGCCCCATCTATTAACCATAACACATAACGAACTACCATAATAGAGAGGGCAATGCTACTGAGACTACACGTCAGGTGAGCACTGAGTACTTTAAGATTGCCTCTTGCATATGTTTCATGATCTGATTGTCTTGAAACTTCATAAAAAACAATTCAATATACTATACCCTCAGGTGCTTTTCAAATTCTAACCGCCATGTTAGCTCTTCTACACGCTTCTCGAGCTTGTCCTTAGCTTCCTTAAGTGCACCTGTTTCTCTGGCAGCCTGCATTAGAAGCCTCTCGATTATATATTGGAATACTAGTTTAGTTTTTGAAGTAGATACGATAAAAGCTTGAAACTTACCATCCTTAGCTTTTTAAGCTCCTTTCTAGCTAATTTTGCTCTCCAGAGGCATTGGAAAATAAGAGTCGCCTTCTTGAGTTGTGAATAAGCAAGAAGAGCTTCATATCTTCGCCATTGTGTCTACATGTACAGTAAAGAGTTGATGTTAAATCAAAAAGAAGTTGGACCACATTGAATCTCCATTTTTGGCAAAAATTCATTCAAATTATGACTATTACCCGGAGCAGGGCAAAAAGGAACTCATGATCATTTAGAAGAAGAAGAAGGAGGAGGAGGAGTTACCTACCCATACTACAAGAAGTCTATCGAGTATATGCCTGCTCCATGTAAAAATTATTGAAAGCAATTTTTATTCATCTAACGTGGATACAATACCCTTGTTGTGGAAGCAACAATTTTCATCTTTCAAAATATGATGTGAGGCTACTAAATTCTGATTCTGCATAGTTGCACATTGTCTTCACTGTAATCCCAGAATTAGAACAGAGAAAAATTCTTTTGTGCTTCCTGATTGTTATGCTGACCGATACCCCTACATATGTGGAAATATTTCTTGCCCGAGATAGTGTTAGATTTTCAAATGGACTATGGCCCGTTTGGTTCGACTTTGGGGGAATGCAAATACCTTTGGGTTAAAGAGTTTTCCGAAATGCAAGTAGTGTTTGGTAAGTGTTTTTTAAAATCAACTTGGGCTAAAGGACTTTTGCTAATATTTAAAAAAAAAAAAAAAAGCTCCGGTGGATCTAAACCACTGGCCATTGCCGCCGACCAGATCTGGTCGTCGGCCAACCGCCGACAGCCAGATCTGGTTGCCGGCCACCGCTGCCTGGGGTTGCGTGACCCCGGCGCCCGCCGCCTGGGGTCTGGCGACCTCGGGTGGTCGCCGGGGTGGCGCGACCCAGGCAACGCTTGGCCTGGGTCGCGCGACCCCGGCGACGCCCGAGGTCCGGCGACCCCAGGCTGCGATCGCCGGGGTGGCACGACCCCCAGGCGGTGGTCGCCAGGGTCGGGCTAGCCCTCAGGCGGCGGTCGCCGGCCGCCTGACCTCGGTTTGGAGAAGATGAACAGTGCTGCATTTCGAAAATGCAACTTTTTAAAGCACCTTTACCCTTACATTGGCCAAAAGTCCTTTGGAGAGCGTTCCAAATACAATTGCATCTCCTTAAAGTGAGTAAAAAAAGTTGTCAAACACCATTTACATTTGGCCAAGGGATTTTAGAGCCCAAATGAGCATTCCAAATGCTGAATCAAACGGAGCCCGTCACATCTATGACAATGTACGACTCTTTGGATTTTCAAAATTGCTAGGCGACCTTATGCTGGATGCTATTGCTAACTACAATAATAACGAATTTATAATACGTATTCTCTAGTATTAGGCGATATTATATAACAGCTCCAGTAGTGCTACTGGGCAAATGGTCCAGTCGCTTGGAATTGGGAGGAGGAAGGGCTAAATTAGGAGTTCGTAAACCCTGGAAACGAAAAAAAAAGGTTAACTGGTAATTTAGCATGATTCTATTGACACAAAAGACCTATCAAACTTTTACTCATCATTTAATCATATACAAGTCGTGTAGATATTATTGCAGTTGAAAGTCCAAGCCAAGACTCGAGTACCTGGACTAGAATTGCAGCTTTTGTTCTTCGTCTGTAGCTATGTTCTTTTCGTGCCTCCATTGCTCTTAATCCACTCTGAATAACTATGGCTGACTCGTGCAAATGACTGTAAATTCTTCTTGAGACTCGAGCCCTTGCATACTTCTGTATGCACTTTGAGGCAGCATCCCTCCGCAAATGTTCATACAGCTTGCGTGCAAGTTGGCCTGCATTGAGGAGGCAAGAGGTGCATCTTGTTATTTACTTTGTAGGAAATGCTAATTCTGTCCAAGCACATCAAAATTTTGAAAGGCTCCTAATTTTCTCCTTATATGGCCTTTGGACAAGATGAGCCTTTTTCATTGGCTCACCTGTACTTCTGTTTTACAAACTCCCTTTAGCAGTCTATTAACTGCATCCTGCTGTTACTAACAATTAAGTGAAATAAAAGAGAAATATTGAACGAAAAGTCGCAACCTCTCCAATGTTTCTGCATACATATGGTAGCCCTTCGCAGAGAAATAAAGTCTTTTCTGGTCAAATATGTCAGGATTTGCCTTTGGATGAGTCTTGCAGCGTTAGCCAAAACTTCAGTTCTCCGTGCATCTAACTCAGCCATCTGTCCAGCCCTAAGAAACACCTTCATTTTGCCAATCTGAATACAGTATTGAGGGGAAAGATTAAATACATAAAGAAAAAAATACACTTCATGTAAAGCTGTGTGAAATGAAGGATGCATAGACTTCATTCCGTATATGGAGTATATGGAGTACCTGATACCCGTTTAGGCACATCTTGTCACAGATGGCTATACAGGCAGATTTCTCATTGGATCTGCACACAGGGAAGCATCATGGTTGTTAATGTGAGAATCAAGTGTTACGAGGTGCAGCTGGTGTAGACTACATATATGCCTTAACTATGAAATCAAGCTTAACACATCGGGATTAGCTATGTTGCTGGATCTGGTATTTCAAGGATCAACTTCAGTAAGACAACAACAAATTCTTCACAATTAGTTCCTTTTCCTGTAGTGTGAGATGCAAGAAGCATACCCCTCTGAAAGGTCAGGCACAAGCATTCCGAAACGGTCTAGAAACTCATCAAATGTCCTTTTTGTGGGATATCCAGCACAACTTATCCGGATAGCTTCTAAAACGCCCTGAAAAATTTGTGTCAAAAGAAATATCTCCATTCTTAGGATAAACTGAGCTTAAATGGCAAAGCCTATTTAGAGAGGTACAGGCATATCAGAACCTACCCCGCATCTCAATTGATTTAAGACATTGAGATTCTCAAAGATTCCTGGCTTCAAAACCGTATTTGGTTTTACACATCTAATATAATGAGGTTCCGTTGTATTCAAGGTCTCCATCAGAGCTTGTAATTGTTGCTGGAAGTAGTCTGAAAGTAAGTTCAGTATGCAATTTTGTTGAAGTGCAGTGATATGCATCTATTATGTGGCTAGTCCAGTTACCTTACCTTGAAACGAGTACCAATGGAAGAGAACTTGGACTGCTTTAATGCCTCCTCGTGCAATGGAGGAAAAAGATTCGAAACAAACAAACACTCGGAAGCATTTAGTAAAGCTTGGTGTTCTGCTACCACATAATCCTTGTTTTTATCAAGGAATTGATCTGCTTGATACGTAACCTATTGAAAGCAAATATAAGTAACCAAAAATTTCAGCTTTTGAAGAGAGAGAGAGAGTTGAAAAAAAAAACATAGAAGCTTGCTCACATCTCCAGCATAATGATTTATCGTGAAGTCTGTTCGAGCAAGTTTAGGCTTGCTGAAACGCTTGTTGCCTTTATAAGTCTGATACATCTTCTGTGCAAATGTCTCGTGGGTCGATTTAGGGAACATACTGCAGAATGACTTGAAACTTAATTCCAGGTTATGTATAGACAGCCTTATTGTTGTATTTCTTGGAAATTCACAGGTAGAAGCAACATAAGAGTTAGGGAAGGATTCTGCTTCTACCAACATGGAAAAAACACAGATTCTAATATTCTCTTGCCAACAAATTTTTAGGACTCATGTAGAAAAATCACCACAGTGACTTAAGAAAAACATACCAGGCTTCATCAAGAAGTGCAATTATACCCCCAGGTTTCTGCAGATGAGAAATTACGGGCACAATTTTCATTTGACAAGATTTTTCTTTAGTTGCAAAAAGCTGATTGAAATGGATACCTTCTCTATGAGATCTAGCACATCCTGGTTGTCAACAAACTCCACATAGCTCCAGTCAATCTCCTCTCTCGTGTATTCTTCTTGTTCCATCTTGAATACATGCTGTTAATAAAATTTCTATTGTTTCAGGGGAACTCAATTAGATAACATTGAACTTCAAATTACTAGTTTCGACTTTTACCTGGTTGAAATGCTGTTGCAACTTCTCATTTGTAAAGTTGATACATAGCTGCTCAAAACTAAGAGATGTGTAATTTGTTACATGTTTATTCAGGGTATCGGAACTTCTATTTGCAGGTTTCAAGATGTATCATGTTGCTATCTACCTGTTGATTTTGAAGCTCTCAAAGCCGTAAATATCAAGCACTCCTATCAAGCTAGCTGCATTTGGATCTTGACCAATCGACACGTTTATCTTATCCACAATCCTGCCAAGGTTTAATTAATTTGGTCAATATATTTGCCCCCACAAAATACAGGCACGACAAGAAACAGTAATTGAAAGCAGAGTCGCTCGACAATTAACTTATGAAATTCATTTTCTGGTCGAAAGTTTTTGCTTACCAATCGAATAATCTGGAGTACACTGTCTTTGCCAATGCATCGCGACTTAAAGTAGCTAACTCGGGATCTAGTGGTTTCGTAATGTTTCCATCTGGAGTTACTATGACACGCTTGCAGAGGGAGTCCTCTAAAGCCTTCTCATTGCACCTGAACGACACAATTGTCAAAGACCACGTGTTACCATATTTAGAGGCTATGGTAAGGAAATCTAGTATTGGTATTTCTACATGTAAAATAAGCTGACATTAGTAGCTCTGCTGCTGTTCGAAGATGATATGATGATTTCTCATCTTTCAGTCTGGACGAGTCTACTTCTTTTCCCTTTGTAAAATTAACATTTCCAAGATGGAGAATTGCAGCCACTACTCGGAATATGGCATCCTAGAAAGAGGAAAGCCTCTCACTGTTAAATTCAGTGTCTCAATTAGATCATGGTGATAATTTCAAATGCAGCAAACCTGTTCATCCTGGCTGATCCCTACAATATCCATGGCATTTCTTGTCTCCAAGTACTCTCTTGCATCATCCACATTTGCCACTTCATAACAATTGGACTGATTTAGGTAGTGGAATGTTCTGGGGTCTCCCAGCTTAAATTTCACTAGATCCTGCATAAAACAAGAGTCAGCCAGATTCTCTTATGAAAAATCAGAGAGAAGATGATCAGAATTCTGGAGGAGCGTTTCAAAAATATGGCCAGTAGCAGCATATTGTTTATATCACCTCCGTTGGTGCTGCACATAACATGTAGAAACAATGGTAGTTTCTTTCTGGATCAGATACTTGGCAAACCCGCGATCTTTCTAGAAGATATGTACGAATTGCAGCACCCGAGATCTTGCCATGCTTATCAAACTGAATTTCGACAAATTTACCAAACCGACTGTAGAAACCGTTAGATTTGATTTCCTAATGTTATAGTCTGAAGATAGGAACTAAAGAATGCCAGTAGAAGGAACATAAGGTGGAGAGTCTTCTAATGCGATCTTTTAGAAGATGTACCTGGAATTGTTGTTTTTAACTGTTTTGGCATTCCCAAATGCTTCCAAGACTGGATTGGACTGGAGAGGGAGAACATCAGATTAGTCTGTGGGATCATTGAGCAAGCGCTAGCCCGCACCCATCAACTTGGGGAGGAGGAATGGATCAAGATGAACAGATACCCTGCGATATGGCAACAACAGAGCAGATTGGAACTCACCTCCAAAACCTGTTGTTCCACTGTTCTTCCTTCCGAGTGGGATCTACCTCCCATGAAGGCCAGGTACCTCATAAGCATTTTGGTTGTCTCGGTTTTTCCAGCTCCACTCTCTCCACTTACCAAAATGGATTGGCTTTGCTGCTCATATATCATTGCCCTGGTAATATCAAAAAGAGAAGGCTATGTGACAGTAAGTTTCCAAATCATGCAACGTCATGTGAAAAGTTTTTTGAAGCTTCAGCCCTGCCAATATACCTATAAGAAGTGTCTGCGACTGCAAAAAGATGGGGACTTAGCTCTCGGAAGGGCGCTCCTTTGTATTGTTCCATCATCTGAATGTCATACAAGTGTGGCAGTCTTCGGAAAGGGTTCACTGCTATAAGGATATTGCCGGTATATGTCTGCTCATTATCACTGACAGGTCGGTCACCCTCATCCAGATTGCCCTTCGGCATATATTTATATTGTAATGGAGAATAAACTCACATAGATCTCATTGATAGCGAATCTGCATGCAAGGTTGTGGAGGACTCCTGGTTCATGGAGGTAAGCTAATTTAGTCATGTCATCGACCCCGGCAGGTGGCGCCTCCATGTCTTTTGGATATATGTTTGAGATATCTGCAACCACCTGGGACCAACGTAAAAAGATAAGTTGGTTGGATAACCGAGGATGGTGATAATGGTGATGATGGGGGAAGGCAAGCAGGCAAGTGCGTACAGTTTTCCCATGGGAGGTGAGAATGGTGGCTTCTCTGGCATTGAGGGTCTTGACTTCTCCATCAACCCAGGCGAGCTCTGCATCATCAATCCACACCTGGGATCCAACGGCGATGTTCACGGAAGTCCCCTGGATGGTGAAAGCTAAGTCCATTAGAGAGAAGCAAATAGAGGGAAGAGCAGAGGATGTTAACCAAGGATGCTTACCATGCTGAGAGTCGACGTAGGAATGGGATCATCAAACTCGTGCAAATCAAGAACAAGATAGAAGGTAGGGGGGGAGCGTCCATTGAAAAAGAAGGTCGAAAAAGCAGAGTCGGCAAAAAGGGTGGGAAAAGCACAAAAGGAGAGATCACACCCCCCACCAGTTTACTTTGAAGAAGAGCTGATCTGGCACGGGAATGGTGCATGCAATTGCAATTGCAAATGCAAATGGGATTCATCATTGATGATGATGATTCGATGCTTGAGCCACAAGGTTGCAAGCTCACTCTGGTTACTTCCTACTGCACCGGACTGGACCCGATGCTTTGGACTTGTTTTATGTACACATCTCAGGTGATCTGTAAAGTAAGACATACTTAAGCACCCCTGCCCCTGCCAGCGCCTGCTGATTGGAGGGTCATATCAAAAGAAAGAAGACCATTTCTGCTTTTGCTTTCTCAATCCATCCTTTTAGACTATGCAAAAAAACATTCACGCTGGCCGCGGGGCTCCTTCACCATCGTATCATTTGCCGATTTCCTTTGGTAGTAGTTCCCTCTTTATGTTCCCTCCTCAACAAGATAACAATACGTCAAGTACTAATATTCAATTGCCAAATTGGTGCACAAAGACGATGTCATAATTTTATTTAGTATTGCACACTATTGGTGTTGCGGAAGCCAAGCGATCGAACAATAAAATTGACAGAATAAGAAAATAAATCGGACATCAGATTTACGTGGTTCGGTCGTAATAACCTACATCCACGGGGAGAGCAGCACGGAATTTCACTATAAATCAAGCGATATAACGGAGATTACAACCACACTCGAGTCACTCAAACACTCTCAGTGTTTCCGAAGCCCCAATTACACCCAATAACGCACACAGTGTTTAGCTCCCAATTCCTCACGAAATAATCTCTAAATCTCGCAAAGGAATTATACACAAATCTTATCACAAGATTTAATTGTTACGAACACTTAAACTCTTGGTGTAATTTCACGAACAAAATCACGAATATTGCCCACCGCCAAGCACTCGCACACTAGTGGCGCTTCAAGAATAACTTCACGTATTCATCAACGACTGCGTAAATATATACTCAGGAAGAAAACGCGGCGGACTCAAAATTGGAAACCTGGATAATTCGGTCAACCAAGATTGGCTTGGACTTTCCCTCTGTTGACTGTGAATCCCACTAGAATTAGGAAAGAATACTTCTATTCTTTCTATTTTCTTTCTTTTATTTCTTGCCGACTCCAACAGAGGAAATAATTCTGTTTTTCGTTGATTTCTTTCTTCTTCTGACACATTGACCGAGTCATTGTGTAAATCAAAGTCCACTCGGACTTTCCAATTTGAAGCCACGGACTCCAACTCCAATCCGGAAACTCACGTCTCTTTTGCTTTGCTTGATTTCGGATGTCCGCAAAATATCCAATTTAAAATATTTAGATTTTCGCTTCGGGCTCAAACTCGAAACATATTTTCAACAATCTCCATCTTGGCTCGACGTTTGAGCCAAGTCACAATTGCTTTGATAGAATCCGAATTTCGCTACTACTCTCCCACAGCCCCCGATGGGCTCAACCGCCACAGATGTCTTTCAAGTCCAAGCCGTGCTTGAACTTCGCCATAACCGTGGACCTCATCAGAATACCAACTCCACATGCACCTTTAATCGCTCCACAAGGATTTTCCGATACAACTTCCTCAATCGCAGATAAAGCAAAACCATTGTTGCATCCATATCTATCGGGAGATTGAATACGCACCTTGTCAATTTCAGCAGTTACAGCAACTGTTGGCTCAATAGGCTCCACCTCGCTACAAGCACCATCCGTGTTGATTACTTCGTTAGAACCCGTTACCTCAGGAGTTTCTGGTTGCAACTCCACCTCAAGCTGAACACCGTCTAGATCCGTATAAACACTGCTATTAACACTCCTAGCCAGAAGTACTGGAGACTCGTCAAATGTAACTTCTTTGCTGATAATAGGTGAATTTAACTCCGGGCACCACAACTTATAGCCCCGCTCACCTTGTGCATAACCTAGGAACATGCGCTTTCTTGTCCTTCCATCGAGCTTACCATCACTAACTCGAACATAACATGGGCAATCAAATATTCTAAGAACAGAATAATCAGCAACGTTACCTGACCACACTTCTTCGGGAGTCCAACATTCAATCGCAGTCGATGGGGATCTATTCTTCAGGTAGCTCGCCGTACTAAGCATATCCGCCAGGAATTTCCTAGCCATACCAGCACTAGAGAGCATTTTATGGCCGTCTCTAGTAATGTTTTGCTCATCAACTCTACAACCTGTTGTGGTGCAATGGCACTAGTGCGGTGTTTCACTATGCCTTCCTTCATGCAGAATTCGTTTAACAGCTTCGAGCAAAACTCCATACTACTGTCAGTCCGCACTTGCTTGATCGTTTTACCAGTCTCCTTTTCGATCAAAGCTCTCAACTGCGTGATCCTGATAACAGCATCACACTTGTGCCTAAGCACAAACACCCAAGTCTTCCTCGAGTAGTCATCAACAACTGTTAGCATAAATCTAGCACTCTTCCTCGAAGGAAATCGCGACAACCTACGAACATCCAAGTGAATTAATTCTGCAATATCCGTGGTTTCTCTGACAACCGTACTAAACTGCACTTTCTGCCGTTGATCTAAATCACAGCACCTGCATACATTCAGTTCGTTAGCCACATAACCACATAGCAAATTCCTTTCACTTAGAACCTTCAGGCTTCTCTCGCGAATGTGCCCCAAACGCATATGCCACAATTCAGACTCTCGAACATATGCATCCGATGTCTCCACAGCGAATTCCGTCACTGTCTCACCTTGAAGCTCATACAGGCCACTATGCTTGATTCCTTTCATTATCACCATGGCACCTCGAAGAACTTTTAGAACTCCACATTATGAAGAATACCGATACCCAGCTGAATCTAGGGCACTCAAGGAAATCAGATTTTTCTTCAACTCTGGAACATGCCTCACTCCAGTCAATGTCCACACAATACCATCATGCATTCTGATTCTGACATTACCAACACCAATAACATCGCATTTAGCATTGTTCCCCAACTGCACTTTACTACTATCTGTGCACTGATAAGTAGTAAACCAGTTCCTGTTTGGTGTAGCGTGAAAAGAACAACCAGAATCCATAATCCATCCATCAAACGATGAATTATCAGTGACAGACAAGACATAATCAGCATTATCCGAATTACTGTATGCTATAGCAGCAACATCATCCGCAGACTCAACTCTAATTCCCTTACCCTTGTTGTTTTTCAGCTTAAGGCAATCCCTTCTAATGTGTCCCCTCTTGCCACAACTCCAACAGACAATACCACCAGTCCTAGACTGACTTCGTCTATTCGAGTGCATACTACTCCTGCTAACACGTGTACCAGTTCTTCCTCTATTTTCATCTACTAAAGCAGCATATACATGTTCGCCAGATTCTCTTCTACGGATGTCTTCACTCAGAATTAAATCTCGAACACCATCAAACGTCAAACTTGTCGACCCAGAGGAATTACTAACAGCAGTAACAGTAGTATTCGAACTATCAGGCAACGAGGATAATAGAATCAAAGCACGTACCTCATCTTCAAAGTCAATCTCAACTGAACTCAATTGACTAACGATCACATTGAATTCATTAATATGATCAGCAACTGACGCACCTTCGCTCATCTTCAAATTAAACAGACGTCGCATCAAATAGACTTTGTTGATTGCAGAGGGCTTCTTGTACATGTCCGACATGGCTTTCATCAAACCCACAGTGGTCTTCTCATTCACGATGTTAAACGCGACGTTACAAGCCAACGTCAGCCGAATAACACCCAAAGCTCGTCTATCCAACAATTCTCAATCAGCTTGCTTCATCGTCTCTGGCTTCTCCCCAGACAAGGGCAAGTGCAATTTCATCTGATATAGATGATCCTCAATCTGCATATTTCAGAAACCAAAGTCTTTCCCATCAAATCTGTTGATTCTCACTTTTCCTTTTTCTGCCGCCATCGATTCACTTCAACTTAAGCAAGTCTAGCTCTGATACCAATTGTTGCGGAAACCAAGCGATCGAACAATAAAATTGACAGAATAAGAAAATAAATCGGACACCAGATTTACGTGGTTCGGTCGTAGTGACCTATGTCCACGGGGAGAGCAGTACGGAATTTCACTATAGATCAAGCGATACAACGGAGATTACAACCACACTCGAGTCACTCAAACACTCTCAGTGTTTCCGAAGCCCCAATTACACCCAATAACGCACACAGTGTTTAGCTCCCAATTCCTCACGAAATAATCTCTCAATCTCGCAAAGGAATTATACACAAATTTTATCACAAGATTTAATCGCTACGAACACTTAAACTCTTGGTATAATTCCACGAACAAAACCACGAATATTGCCCACCGCCAAGCACTCGCACACTAGTGGCGCTTCAAGAATAACTTCACGTATTCATCAACAACTGCATAAATATATACTCAGGAAGAAAACGCGGCGGACTCAAAATTGGAAACCTGGATAATTCGGTCAACCAAGATTGGCTTGGACTTTCCCTCTGTTGATTGTGAATCCCACTAGAATTAGGAAAGAATACTTCTATTCTTTCTATTTTCTTTCTTTTATTTCTTGCCGACTCCAACAGAGGAAATAATTCTGTTTTTCGTTGATTTCTTTCTTCTTCTGACACATTGACCGAGTCATTGTGTAAATCAAAGTCCACTCGGACTTTCCAATTTGAAGCCACGGACTCCAACTCCAATCCGGAAACTCACGTCTCTTTTGCTTTGCTTGATTTCGGATGTCCGCAAAATATCCAATTTAAAATATTTAGATTTTCGCTTCGGGCTCAAACTCGAGACATATTTTCAACAATTGGTTTCTTAAAATATTTTTTTATTGATGAACAAATCGATTATATGTACCTATCTTAATATTCTTGATATTACTCTAAACTTATTAGGTCAATCACCCATTTCCCTAAGATGGTGAAATTGTAGTTAAATTTCACGTTCATATCACATGCTTCCTCGGTGCTTGCCTCATCATTATAGGTTACCAAACAACGTGAAGAGAGGGAATGGGAATCCTTGAGTTCATTCAATACCATCAAACAGGCCAGAGAGAAAAATAGAATACGGGTTCACTCAACCCATCGGTTGAGATGAGATGAGATGACACTCCAATGGCTCTGTCACGTCCTCCCGATGGCCCTAACTCCTTCACCCATGGGGGTCGGCCCAACCACCCATGGTGGGTGGGGCTTTGTTTATTCGGCCCAGTCCCCAGCAAGAGTGCTGGTCGACGTAGCCCCCCGTCAACATCCAAAGTATCAAATGAGATAAGCTCACATAAAAGTAGTATCATATACAGCCGACCAAGTTAGTCCAAAAAAAGACATGTCGATAAGTTTTTCATACGGAAAAAGAATTTCTTTGAAGTGATTTTTTTTTGTAATATTTATTTCTCCTAAATTTTGCCATGTCCTTTAATCTTTTTTAATGAATTTTTTAATTTTTCAAGATATTTAAAGATTTTAAAATTTAAGTAGTCTTTTAAATTTCCGGCATAAGATGTTATGGTGTGGCGTGGTCTGTTCATCATATTTGCCCGAGAAGGATAGCTGCCGTCTGGGCGTTGCCTGGGATACTGCCAAGAGTGCCATATGCCACTCCAAAAATCCATAAAGTTGCGATCTAATTATTCCTGAGTCTGACTCTCTTAGTTTGTTGGAAACGATGACGAGAATATTGTCTTTCTTTTGGCTCCTTTAGGATGTCATTGACAGATTTTCCAGACCCTGAATTCCTACCATCAACTAGGAACCTAAACGACGAACTAAGCTTCGTACGACTCATTTTGATTAGAATTCCCAGCTCCTGAAGCGAAACGGTATCCTTCCCTGCTATTAAACGAAGTCCTCCTCCGTACCTCCTCCCAATAGCCTCTCTCTCTCTCTCTCTCTCTCTCTCTCTCTCTTTCTGCGCAAGCTCTCTTTGTTCAGAAGGGACACGTCAAGTCTGAAGCAGAGGGGAAAAGTGAATACGTGAGTAGCTACCACTAATTCCTAATATGTTTTCTGTAGAGAATTTGTTAAGGAGAGCCCCTGCAAGTCTTCGCTTAAGAGAAGATAACAAATCTAAGCATATTATATGTTCCAGTTTTTTTCTTGATTAAAACTTTCTTTGCAAAGTATGTTATGGTTGTGGTTAAGGAGCGGAGTTTTATCCTGAATTAGGCTCAAAACACATGTTCAATTTCCCCGCTGCCAAGTACAAGCAATTCTGGGTTCGGGCCGCTTATCCGAGTTTTAGCTCACATTTTACTTGGCACATGAATTTAAAGAAAGCATTAACAAGTGTTTTTAAGACACTTATTAGTTGTTAACATGGCTATTTCCAGATTTATCTTAGTAAAGGGCAACGCAATTACATTTATGGTGAGGCCACTAAGAACAATTGAATTCAACTTAACCATGCTCGCTTTTCTTAGGCCATGTAGATGTATAATTGTTTAATGCACGAGGGAACTAGGAATACTCAATTTGATTACAGTAGGGCAGCCTTGTATAACATGACCTAAACAAAGGTCATGTTAATCATTTCCCATGAATAAATACCTTCTTATTCGCATTCTGTAGAAGCAAAAGGTGTATGATTCTGCATGATTTTACACTGTGACCTGAAGAATGTGACAGATAGTCGAACTCGTCCCTTTAATCCCACCATGATCGGCATTCTGCCAACTAGAATAACCTTTTTGGAGAGAAAATATAAGTTCTTGGATGGACTTGAGTTAACTCTAGACTTTTGTTCACCTGAGTGTGCGCACAGTAGAGATAGCATGAAAATAGGAAAGATTGAATGGGCTATTTTCGCAGCTGCAGAGAAGCAGAGAGAAATGGAGGCCATTACTGGAGAAGTGAGAAGAATTAAAGTCCTTTACTTCCTCAGGCATGGCCGTGGGACTGGGGACGGGGTTGAGCAGCCTCACCTGTTCTGTGCCTATCACAGCAGCAGCAATGACCTTCTTTTAAAAGGTTCATCATGGCTTCCAATCCCTTTTTCGGGGTCGTCTACTACTACTAGCAATTGTACTACGTATTTAGCGTTCACATACTTGCAGTAACCTTCTTTTCCCTTTTTTTTTTCTCCTCGATGAAGATATTAAGAGGTGGCTTGCGGATTTGAGAGGAAGCCACTTGACCGAGGCCTTATCTTGGTCCTACAAAAGGTTCACATGCACTTACTGGCCAGACTGACTATCTATTTTCTTCGTGAAAAATTTGGGGGATAACCCGTCTGAAGAATCAAGACTGCTGACTATAATTGGTTTGGCTGAAAATGCAGGAGGTGCAAGACGGGATACATTTGGCAAGAGGTAGTGGATGACGATCTTGTGATGCCTACCTCTCGTAATAAGTATGTCCTCCAAGGATGTGAAAAAGTTGCCCTCCCTTCATCCGGTACCCCACTCACTTTCATGTTCTTTCCAGTATCAGTTTATCATTCCTCGATCACTACTAGCAAGTGACATGTAGACATAATTAAAAAGTGCAATTTTTAGATCATTTTCAGTTTCACCTTCCATTACTCTCTCTAAACATTCTATTCCGATGTTCCTTCTGTTTTATGTACTAAACGTATGAGTTTTTCTTAAAACAGAGTCTTGTGCATACAACGATGAAGCATCCGCTGGTAATAAGGTATCCAGTTCCAGAGAAGAAATCAGAGACAAGTACCCGCATTCCTCGCAGACAGAATCACCGACATTCCTACAACATTATTTTATCCTCAGCTCAGACACATCAACGTTCACCATCAAATCAGGGCATCTTGAGGATGATGAGGAGCATTTTGGTATGAGTGAACCCGACAACCATAGTCACTGTCATACTTCTTTCAAAAACATGGAGAAATGTGAGAGAATCCGAGGAGGGATGGCTAAAACACCTGTTTCTACCTTGTCATTCGTTCAACCTCCATTAACAGAGAGTAAAAGGCGTTTTAGTGGAGCATCCCACAAGTTCAGGAATCTAATTACGTGTGGTGCTACGGATACGAATGACGCAGTCTTGGTGATGATTGATCGGGTTGAAATGAAGATTAGTTTAAGGCAGGATTTTAACATCGAAAGGTCATCTCAGATATGTAGGGTAGATAGATTAGGAGGGTCTCGTAGGACCTCAAATACTTCTTGGAGTACTGGGAAAGGGCGACAGGAACCACATTGCCATCCAAGGTAATGTCCGCATATCTACTCTCTCTGCCTGACTGCATGACATGCACTTATGCACGTCTTTGCTTGCAAAAGCCCGTTTGTTCATATAAAGGAAATCAGAAATAGCTGCACTGCTGCAGGAAAAGCTTTGATGGGGTCAAGGGCTGGAAAAGAAGCAAGAAGCAGAAGAATGCTTGTGAGGGAGACGGAATTCTGGATGCTTATAAGCCCACTTCAATGCCTAGTTGCTCGTAAGCGATTCGTTCATTTCATCATCCCTTGTTATTTGGTACCAGATAAAATTAGTTTTCTCGGGAGATAGAGTCAGGTTACCTTTTTTGGTCTAATTATTACGTTTCTTGAGGAGCAGAAATCCACAATTACTTCTATCTAAGATTAAGAGTGCTTATCCTTTGATTCGCATTTGGTCTTATGACTGATCAAGGGGCAGCGTTCAATTTTACTCTAAATCAAAGTCCTAAAGAGAAACCCTGCACTTTCATTCTTTGAACAAGTCTCTCTCCTGTTACCTTTTCCTCCTATCCAATTTGGTTGAAGTGCCAAAGAGGGATCACGGTTCTGCAAATCAACAGTGAGTCAATGCATTGCATGCCTAAATGGAGCAACTAGGCTCGAGTTTTACATGCTGATTTTCTCCTAGTTTGATTTTCTTGAAGAAGTTCAGAACATTGGTAAAAAGCGACGTGGAAATAGGACGGCAGTCACTGAACAATTTCTCATATTTATATTTCTAATCATAACTCCGATTCATTTTTAATTGAGTTACTCACTCTCACAGACAGTTTGCTCTTATTTTTCCGACTCATCGGACACTCATTCATTGACATACAACTAAGGGACTCTCTTGCATTCACGCTACATACCCACACAGACTACTATGATCACTCATGCTTGTGCCCACAAAAGTTTACACCTCAACCTATTCATAGGCCGTGGAGGTCGACATGATTACCTGACTTTGTGCAAATATCCAACATTCTGGATGGCCAATAAGGCCAATAGATATTGAAGTAGAAAATTTTGAATGGTGCTCGAGAATTGTTGAGATAGGGGCAATGGTGATCGTTCAACATCCGACACAAACATTAATGTCGGCAAAATGTAGGGGAATCATGTGGAAGTTTGTACTCTTCCAGCTGTGTTTTGTTGATAGAGTCAGATGTGCTAAGTCTTGGATGAGGAACTTAGTGTTGAATACTTAATACATGACTTGGCATATGCAGGCAATGTGGAAAGCCATTTAAGCCTGAGAAAATGCACAAGCATATGAAATCTTGCAAAGGAAAGAGGGTTTTATCAAGAGAGAGCAATAGTTAAGGCGCCATGCTTGCATTATGAAAATGCAACTCTCAGATCGAGGATCCATCTCCAGGCTGCTGCCTACATTGGCCTTCAGAAGATCAATCTATATTATGTTCAACTTGCGTACAAGTCAACTTCATAGGTGGATAATTCGTTGACTAAAATACTCTCACCTCTAAATTAATCCCTTATACATGTGAGTATGAATCATCTAAAATTTCATTCGACCCAAACGAGACTTTTGACAGGAATATAGAGAATATTGCAAAGGTTCACAACCTTTTGCATAATCAATGCAATCTTGTGCTGGCCAAAAATATCCACGGTGGCACAACAACCGGTTCATTTTTATTTCAGCTTGATGTACGCCACATATTTCTTCATGTACTTCTGCCATGGCCAACATTGATATGTTTTTACTTAAGCACATGAGTTCCCATCAACAGTTCTTCTGTATAACTCGTCACCAAGTAGTAAGTATTTCGTTGCTTGTCTTTTCAAATTTTTATCTTTGGCAATTGGGTTCTTCAAATAATCAGCAAATGGTTTTGTCCAATCCCCTTGGTCTTTATCGACAACTTAATCCCCGACTGAATTGGCATATAACATCATCACTCGGTTTTCCATCGATGGCAATATTTTTACTTTATTAACGATGAATTTTCCCAATTCCTTTGCTATTCTATACTCATACGGCATTTGAGTTACCTTATTGGCTTTCGACCTTTCATCTATTTTGATATGGACCAATTCGTAATCGGAGAAATTATTTAGTAGTTCTTTCGCCAATGTATGATGTCGAATAATGTTCTTATTAAGGCATTGATATTCTTTAGTTAATTGTTTAATCACTAACTGAGAGTCTTCTATTTTTACAAATCACGCATTTATGTTAGCGAAGATGTTTAGGCCGATTATCAATGCCTCATACTCTGCTTGATTGTTTGAGCAATCAAAATCAAGTTTGAACATGAATTTTATCCTATGTCCCTACGGGAACACTATGAGTATTCCTATACCTGAGGCATTATTTGCACAGGATTCATCGAAATATAGAGTCAATGGCATCGCTTGTACTAAATTTTCATCTTTTTCTCCTTTAGTGTGCACACATGTGTCGCGACCTAAAAAAAAATCGGATTTTCGATCTTAGGCTAATGGATTACTAGATCAATTAAATTAACTAACCTAGCTCGAGTTCTCCCAAACTCTACCAAATCGCAACTTAGGTCCAATTGTGAGCATGCAAATATTTTCAATGGGAGTCGCCACTAATCATTTAAGGTAGGTTGATTAGAAACCTAAATAAAATAGCGAGAGTACTATTTTATTTCTGCGAACCAGAAATTATAAATTCGGGGACTTGATTACGCTAGATTCCCTAACGCCTTTTCGGTACCAATTTCAAGAGAAATACTCAATTGGACAATTTTGATAAATCCTGACTTAGAGTTCAAAGGTGCAGAAATTTTCTTTTTTGATTTTTTATTTATTTAAATGAAAGCTAACCTATATGTAATGATGTGCAAAAATTGACATATGATTAATGCAACCTAATATGCAAACTATATGTCATGCGACGACGTGATCTATTTCTAATGACGGGCATATTATTTTTTTTTTGTATTTTTTCTTTAATGAAATTCGGAATTAAAAATGCCAATTATCTAAACATGCAATTTTAAAATAAAGAAATTAACTTATTCTAGAGTAATCTTTTTGGCATTTTTTTTATCAAAATTCGAAATTAAAATCAAGTAAAAAATATAACCGCTAAATCTTTCGAATTAAGTTTCGATCTGAAGCATGACAGATCGATCCTAAAATTCGAAATACCCGCTATGGAAATAACTCTATCTAAAGCCTGATAGATAGATTTATTTCCACGTGTGCGGTTGCGGATTAGGAAATTTTCCTAATCGATCACATCTTGAAAAAAATTAGATATCTTAAATATCTTGGATATATTCAAAAGATTTTGAAAATTCTAAATTCTATCCAAATTTGAAAAGTAATAGATATCCAAGATTTCAAAAAAGGAAATAAAATCCTAATTGAAATAATGCTTATTATCCAAATATGCAAAATTAGATATCAATAAGCACAAATTAGGCAACCAAATATTCGAATCAAATCGGGATATGATAATTACCTGATTTGCAGATTTCTTTCCTAATTTGAATCTGTAGCGGATCGGGATTGCGGATCGGCGGTGCGTCGGGAGTGGCGGCGTGACGTCAGGAACAGTGGCGGCTAGCGACGGTGACACGATAGGAACGGCGGCGCGGCGGGGCGTCCCGGCAGGCCGGGCCCAATGTGGGGACGGGCGACTCTTCCGCGGCCGTGCAAGCCGAACAATGGCAGCAGACAAAGCGGTGGGCTAATGGCGGTGCAGGCGGCTTCGGCTAGCGAGCGGCGGTGCACGGCAGCTCTGGCTGGCGAGCGGCGGTGCAGGGCAGCTCTCCGGCGGCTGTGCAGCGAGCAGCGGCGACACAGACGGGCGGAGCAGGGACGTCCAGGCGGCGGTGGCACCGCGCGGCGGTGGTGTGCGACGAGGGCAAGGGCAGTGTGCGTGCAATGCGGTGGCACACGGCGAGAGACGGCGCCAGCACGGCAGAGGCAGCCGGCGCGCGGCGGTGGCACGCAGCGGGCCGAGGGGCGGAGCAGCTCCGGCGTAGTGCGGCAGGCGGTGGCGCGACAGGCATGCAGTGCGGCGCGGCGGGCGGTCTCCTTCTCTCTCTCTCTCACTCTTCTCAAAATTCTCTCGTATGTCTCTCTAAAAATCCGATCTGAAAAATTATGAGAGCCCTCCCCCTTGATTATGAGACATAAACATATATTTATAATGTAAACCTAGGTCAATTAGCCGGGCTTTCTAGTCCTAATGGGCTTAGGTTTAGGCTTTAATTTAATTCTAAGTGGGCTGAATTAATTTGGGCTTTTCTTTAATTAAGCATAATGGGCTAATTTAAGCTCAAATTAAGACAACCAAGCCCTTTTGTGTGTGATTTTCGGCTCATGCTTTCCGAGTGAGCCGAGTCTCATTCGGTGCCCGAGCTCGATTTACGTGATGAATTTTAAGCTTGCTTACCACCGCCGATCCGATGCGAAATGCAGTTAATCTATATGAACCTAAACTTTATGCTATGCGATTTGTAATATTTTTGTTCAGGGATTAAATTTTAATCCCTAATTTTCTATGCAATTAATTACTAAATGATGCGCCGAAATTTAGGTGTCAATAGCTGCCCCTCTTTGAGTGGAGGCTCGCAGAGGTTTCGCTCAAAGACTGAGACTTAAATTTAAACTATGCAAAATGATGAATGATGATTTTTTTTAATGCAATGATGCATGATATGCAAACAATAAAGAACGTATGCTAAGGCTTCTCACTTCGTGTAGAGCGGTGAAAGAGCCTTACATACGGATCGCACAAAAAGCGTCTAAGTGAAGGAAAGCTTTATAATGCTTTGACTTCCCTCGATCTCCAAACTTCTGGTCCACTGGAAGTAAGGTTCTCGAGGTACTGGATTGCCTATCTGTTACCTGTAGTTTCCTACAGATGCGAAATAGCGCATGATATAAAGAAAAGAATGGGATGTGTTGCCCATACCACTGGGCAATCACGAAAAGGATCATGTCACCTCTTCCATTGGATGAACATGAAATGGGGTGTGCCGCGTACTCCACTTATCAACACCAAATGAGAAATTATGCTGCCTGTACTACTGGGCAAACATGAAATGGGGTGTGCCGCGTACTCCACTTAGCAACACCAAATGAGATATTATGCCGCCCGTCCTATCGGGCGAACATAAAATGGGGTGTGCCGCGTACCCACTTGGCAACACCAAATGATATGTCACCTGTTCCACTTGGCGAACATATGAAAGAGATCATGTCTCACATTCTGGGAAAAGAGAAACAATGAAGAATAATTAGTAGACGTACCTGATTTCTTCTTGTGTTATAAAAATGGCAAAGCCAATTGCATTGCACCTGTTTTTACCTGAGAAAAGGCTAAAACAACACATGCGCAGGGGCATAGAAAACATAATTCATGAATCTGCTTGCATTACCAAGCTTTACTGGGGAATTTATCAATAAGAACAACTATTTCGTCCTTTTGACAATTTGATCACATTAAATGAGAAACCTTTAATCATAAAGGACTTTCTACTCACTTTCAATAAAAGGCTTTTGACCCGACCTTTGATGCGGGTATAAGAATCACTCAAACTCTCTTCATCGTGCTTGACAAGGGTTCGGATATTCTCAAAATCAGTATGACTTGACCAATCTGAGAGGTCTTTATAAGGACTAAAACGTGGGTTTGGTCAATGGCTTAGCAAAAGGGACTCTTCGAGTCAAGGCTATTGAAAGAATTGATATCACCAGCTGCTCCGGGTTTACAAGTCAGGAATGCTGCAAAAATGAGATAGAAAAATCTTGCTCGCACTTCTTCGAGCAACATTTATAAGCATTTGAAACTCTACGTTAACTCAAGTGCCCTATTCTGAAGAGACTTCGGTAAGGGTTGTAACGTAGGTTCGGGTAGGCTTGAAATGAATGGCTTATTTCATCAAAGGGGGGTATTATGAACATGGAGATTGGTGATCATCCAATTATGCTACTGGTACCATTGACCTATCTCTAGCAATTGCTCCACAAATGAACCTTCAAACGGTCTTTTCCTTGAAGACTGATCTTGTATGTCGACTCAGTTCTTGCTGAAGCTTTTCTTTCCCTCCTTTTTTTCTCTCTCTCTTTTTTTTTAGAGAGATTTTCTTTTCGAGAGATTTTTCCGAGAGAGAGAACTTCAATTTAATGGAGTCCTTTTGCGTCCTTTCTGATGAATTTTCTTTCTAACTCCCATTTGCCTCAAGTCACCTTGAACTTGCTTTGAGATGATTTCATTTGTTTATCACTGAATCGATCACCAATCGGGTTGAAATGAATTCACCGCTCAAATTGGGTATGCAAAGGGTATAATGTGTAGGGATATAGAAAGAAATGCTCTTCGTCATATCTAAGGCACTCGAGCTAACACAGAACTTGCATGCAATAAATATACTTAAAGATTGATGCAAGTGAAAGCAAGAAAATTCTAACCATTTTGAACTTTTTAAGAAATTGCCCCGGTATGGGGTTGTTCCTGACAGGGGTAAGAAATGAAACTTCGTTCAAAGGGGTTAAGCAAATGATAACCTGTAGTGTTTAGATAGAGGAAATGAATGCCTTTCATCATTTTGGTCGTCATACTTTTCGTGAGATAATCCTTTACCTTGTCAGCACGGAATTTTCACTCAACTCGCACTAGGGATTATTATTCAGAACATGTATGGAAATGTCTTGCCTTTCGTCATCTTGAAGTCTCTCATGCAATATGATCGCTTCATTAGGACAGAAACAGATTGCTAAATCAAAAGCCTTCCTCAAACAAAACTTGGTAACATAAATTGATTCATGAAATTCAACTTGATACTTGATAGAAACAAAGTCAGAATGAGTACAAATCAAGTGTAATACTTCTTCACAGAATCGGAATTAACTGGACTGGAAAAAACACGACCATCCATCTCGGCCAAAATCAAAGCACCTCTTGGAAGAACTTTCTTCACAATGTACGGGCCGCCATAATTTGGGGCGAATTTTCCTTCTGCAAGAGGAACTATCGGCAATAATTTCCGCAGGACAAGGTCGCCTACCTGAAAATGTCGAGGCTTGACTTTCTTGTTGAAAGATTTAGCAACTCGTTGTTGGTAGCACTGGCCATGACATAGAGCTCTAAGCCTTATCTCATCAATCATGTTCAATTGGTCCAATCTCTGCTGGATCCAATCTGCTTCTGACAATTGTACCTGTGAAAGAATACGCAACGAAGGAATTTCAACCTCAACAGGTAGAACTGCTTCCATACTGTACACAAGAGAATATGGAGTTGCCCCTGTAGATGTCCGGATAGAAGTCCGATATGCCATAAGTGCAAAAGGTAATCTCTCATGCCAATCACGGTAGTTCTCAACTGTTTTAGCCAAAATTTTCTTGATATTCTTGTTGGCTGCTTCGACCGCTCCGTTCATCTGCGGACGATATGGAGAGGAATTCAAATGCTTGATCTTGAACTCCTTGAATAGATCATCCACCAATTTATTATTTAGATTCGACCCATTGTCAGTAATTATAGTCTCAGGTGTACCATATCGAGCAATGATGTCTCGACGAATGAACTTCACCACAATCCGGGCCGTCACTGTCGTATAGGATATAGCTTCGATCCACTTCGAAAAGTAATCGATAGTGACCAGGATAAACCGATGCCCATTTGACGCTTTAGGATTAATTGGGCCAATCATATCAACGCCCCACATAGAAAATGGCCATGGTTCAGACATTTGATACAATTCATTCGGAGGAGTTTTAATCTTGTCACCATGGATCTGACATTTGTAACAACTTCGGACATGCTGAATGCAATCACTTTCTAAAGTGAGCTAGTAATAACCTATCCTCATTATCTTCCTTGCTAGCATATGACCATTCATGTGCGGACCACATACTCCCTCGTGTACTTCTAGCATCAAATGAACAGCCTCGGTTGAATCAACACACCTTAATAAAACCGAATCATAGGACCGCTTGTATAGGCAATCCCCGCTCAAGAAGAACTTCGACGCCATTTTCCTGATATACTTTTGGTCAGATGCGGTACTTTTCTCAGGAAATTCCTGTGTTTGAAGATATGCCTTGATATCATGATACCACGGCTTGCCGTCAGGCTCTTCTGTCGTGGCCATGCAATAAGCCGGTTTCTGTAAGACCTCTATCTTCAAAGGTTCAACTTCTAAACCACTTGTCACTCGTAGCATTGCCGATAACGTAGCCAAAGCATTGGCAAAACTGTTTTGAGTCCTTGACAAGTATTCAAACGAAATGTCTTCAAACTCTTCCACCAACTCCTCTAGATAGACGTGATAGGGCTGCAACTTAGCATCTCTAGTTTGCCATTTACCAACGGTCTGAAGAATAATGAGGGTTGAATCCCCGAACACCTTAAGTCGAGCTACTCCCATTTCAATTGCAGCTTGTAACTCGAGGATGCATGCTTCATATTCGGCGATATTGTTCGTACAAGGAAATATCGCTTTGTCGCGACCGGATAATGTTGTCTCGCCCGGGAGATATTAAACCGCCCGATACCCGAACCCGACAAGTTTACGGCTCCATCAAAATACATGGTCCATACATACTCATCAATTGGCATGACTCTATCCTCTAACGGATCCAGATTCTCATTTTTCCCAGGATTTTCGGCCAAGACATCAGCAATTGCTCGTCTTTTGACTGATTTCTGGGACATGAATCGAACATTAAATTCTGAGATGAGAATCTGCCATTTTGCCAGTTTTTCAACCAAAGCGGGTTGATTGAGCAAGTATTTGATGGGATCACACTGTCACAAGCAATATCCGATAGTGCAAAGTGTATTGCCTCAACTGTGTAGTACCCAAACCAATGTCGCGCACGTTCTTTCTACTTCAGAATAATTCATCTCAGAGGCGGTGAATTTCTTACTCAAATAATAAATCGCACGCTCCTTTCCATCCTCTTCACTTTTCTGAGCAAGCATGGCACCTAAGGATTCACTGTGGATTGTAAGGTACAGGATCAGAGGTTGCCCCGGCATTGGTGGAACAAGCACTGGCGGATTCATCAAGTAGTGTTTAATCTTGTCGAATGCCAGTTCATACTCTTCATCCCATCTAACAAGCGCATTCTTCTTGAGGAGTTTAAAGAAAGGCTTCGCTGTCTCAGATAGCTGAGAAATAAATCTGGCAATATAGTTTAGTCTGCCCATTAAGCTACGAACTTCCTTCACTGAAGAGGGAGATTTTATTTCACAAATGGCTTTCACTTTTGACGGGTCAATCTCAATCCCTTTGTTACTAACAATGAAGCCAAGTAGTTTGCCAAAGGCTGCCCTGAATACGCATTTTGCCGGATTGAGGCGCAATTTGAACTTGCGAAGCCTGTCGAATAATTTCGTCAAGATTTCTATGTGATCTTCTCCACGCCGAGTTTTTGCAATCATGTCGTCAACATGGACCTCTATCTCATTATGCATCATGTCATGGAACAACGTGACCATTGCCCGCTGGTAAGTTGCCCCAGTATTTTTGAGACCGAAGGGCATCACCTTGTAATGAAATGTCCCCCAAGGAGTAGTAAATGCTGTTTTTAACTTATCATCCTCATTCATCAAGATCTGACTATAACCTGAGAAACCATTCATGAAGGAGAATAGTTCGAATTCAGCTGTACTGTCCACAAGCACATCAATGTGCGGGAGTGGAAAATCATCTTTAGGACTAGCTTTGTTCAGATCTCGGTAGTCAACACATACTCGAACCCGATCGTCTTTCTTCATCACTGGGACTATATTAGCGACCCATTCTGAGTATTGGGTAGTCTCAATAAATTCCACGTCAAGAAGCTTCATGATCTCTTCCTTGATTTTCTTCGCCAGTTCTGGCTTAGCTCTTCGCGGCCTTTGTTTCACAGGCTCAACCGAAGGATCAGTCGGTAGACAATGTTCGACGATCGATCGATCAAGACCCGACATATCAGGATAAGACCAGGCAAAGATGTCTTGATAATCCTTCAACAACTGGGTCAAGCGTTTGGCCACATCTTCAGGAAGACATGCCCCAATCTTCACCTCTCTAGGATTCTCCGTGTCGCCAAGGTTGATCATCACGGTTTCTTCGGCGGTCAGAGGCTTAGATTTCTCATGGATTTCCAAGTTCCGTCGTATCTCTTCATCATTCGGTTTAGAATCATCTGAGTCATTGGATTGGCTTGCATCACATATATGAGGGTCCACGATTCCCGTCCCTTCGCATACCTCGAGATTAGTCCTGAAACATGAAAGAAAGGGATAAAAAAGACAAGACAGGGCTTAACTACATGCAATTTTTGAAAATTGTTCTTTGCTTTTTTTTGAAATTCATTTTGCTTTCGAAGACCTCGAAACGAGAATTCTTGAGAAGCCCAACCCTCAGTTCTTACCGTAGATGACAAATTTTTCAATCGTTGGTTATCGTCATCGGGTTGGTTTGGGACACGTCAACAAGATTCAAAATGCTAAAAAATGCTTAATTTTATTGATATTGAACCAATGAATTACATCTTATTGGATTGAAAAACCTAAGTGCAACATGAATAGGAATGACAATCGAAAAAGGCAATAAAGATTCCCACGCAAGGGAGATACGAAAACTAGAAATGATTACTCTTGAGGGCTATCGCCCATCCCTTCAAGTGGTCCTTCAGTGATTGCACAAATGGAGGTCTCAGCAAACCAACCGGTGAGGTAAGGTATACCATCATCAAAGTCCAACACCCTCGACTCCGGCTTCTTGAAAATACAGGGTGGCCGGTCATCCTCAGAATCGTCAGACAAACTGACAAGAATCGCTTTACCGTGCTTCTTAGGTGAGTCAGTTAGGGCTTGTGGCGACTCAGGAAAGATGAGCCCAAGATCATCCTCAGTCGGGCTCAGATTTAAATGTTCATATCCTCCCACAACTCCAGCCGAGTGAAAGGTGTCGTTGATGGAAGGTGGTAAGGGACTTTGACCTGCTCCTGTTTGGCTTCTGCAACAATTGTTGCTTTGTTCGCGGCTTCCCTGCCTATGATATCCCAAACCAGCTTTGTGGGATTGTCCATTTGTCTCAATCGGGGCATGAATGCCTTGGCCTTCTTTCCCAAGACCCTGACCTGGCTTAAAACCATTACCGACCATGACCTTAGCCACCATGAGAGCTGCTTTAGAAACTTCAGGAACGGGCAACGGCATATCAGAGGAAGCTTGAACAACTTGAATTATCTCAAATGAATGATAGCTATCCTCCTCAACATGATCGGGTTCTATGTATGGGATCGATGTTGCATTGAAGATTCGGTGATCTTCCTCTCCATAAATTGTAACCAACTTTGCTTCAGCCACAAACTTGATCTTCTGATGCAAACTGGAGGGTACTGCGCCTGCATTGTGAATCCATGGCCGTCCCAGCAAGAAATTGAAAGCGTAAGGGATATCCAAAGACTTGAAAAGAATATCAAACACCGAAGGTCCGATCTGCAGCCTTTAAGTTAATCCGGCCTATGACATCTTTCTTTACTCCATCAAAGGCTCGTACAGAAGTCTTGGCTGCTTGCATGGTAGATGGAGGAATGCCCAGCCTTTTCAAAGTAGCCAACGGGCATAAATTCAGAGCCGACCCGTTATCAACAAGTACTCTAGCCATGTGAGTCTCCTTGTACTTCACTGATATGTAAAGCGTCTTATTATGACTACGTCCTTCAACTGGGATTTCCTCATCAGAAAATGCTACTTGATCTTTGAGGAGGATCGTCCCGACAAACCCTTCTAGCTTATCTTCTTCAATAGTCTCGGGCACATGAATCTCACCCAACACCTTCATTAGAGCACTCCGATGCTTATCTGATGTCTGGAGAAGTTCCAACAACGAGACTTGTGCAGGTAACTTTCTCAGCTGATCAACCACGTTATATTCACTAGCCTTAATCACAGCTAGGAATTCCTTCGCTTCTTTCTCAGCCACTGGCTTGGCCGGTTGCTTATCAGGATAAGTTTGCCTTGACCTCGTTATTAGATCAACGTCGTACGACCATGGAACCATCTTGTCACTCTCATAAGCGTAGGGCTGAGGTGATGCCAGCATCAATACTTCTGGAGTGTCGGGTATAATGATCCCGAGGTCACCGTCAGAGGCGTCCTCGAGAGCGGGCATGTCAGGATCCAACTTCACTTGTTCATCGATCATCCTTGCGAGTTCTTCATTCCAATCAATGATGACTTGGGATATAGCGGCCACTACCCCGAATTCATCTGCTGTCCCAATCATCCCCTCTCTCACCAACTCATCCACTTTCTTTCTTATGTCACCGAGTGACACCACTTCACCGGTCGAAACATAACCAGCTCGGACTAAAGCATCGAACATATTTTCGAGAGGGACCCTGAAGCCTCGAACCTGCTTGACTCCCGGGCCAAGGACAACATTTGTACTGCTCGAATGATCAGGGAGTGGATTGTTCTGCACATTGGGCTTACCGGCTGGCTGTAGTGCAAACGCTCCAGTCTCGAGTAGATCCTGCACTCGATGTTTGAGCACTTGGCAATCATCTGTCGAATGCCCAACCTCACCTCTATGGTAATCGCATTTCTTCGACGGATCATACTTTGCATAGCCGGCAGCGTTAGATCTTTGTGGCTCTGAATTCAGCAAGTTCTTCTTCCTTAGCACCGCCAGTACCTGAGATAACGTCCCGAGAAGTGGAGTAAACTGGCGGGATTTGTGCTGTTGGCGTGGGTCTTGCTGGCCTTGCCATCCATGAGAGGTCGTCTGCTGGGTGCTAAATTGTAGCTTAGGGGCCTGAGCTGGCGTCTTCTGCACATAGGTCATGTTGACTTCGGGGACATGCTCTTTGTCCTTCTTACTAGTAAATCTCTTGCTTGATGAACCTGACTCACTGTACCATCCTTTCTTGAGCCCGGTCTCAATCTCCTCACCCATGGCTATCAGCTGGCCAAAAGATTGGGCGGCCGTTACTAACATTCGTGAACGAACTGGCTGCGGTAGAGTGGACACGAACAACTTCATTAAGTCACATTCTGAGGGTTCAGGCATGATCTGCCCTGCCATGTTCCTCCAATGAGTGGCATACTCCTTCAGAGTCTCGCCCTTTTTCTGCTCAACTCTCTCCAGGTCTTCCCTTGTAATAGTGACGTCGAGATTGAACTTGAAGTGCTTGACGAAAAGGTTTGCCACCTCTTCCCACGAGTCTTTTTGGTTGATCTGGTGGTTGGTATACCACCTCATTGCAGCATCCTTCAAGCTTGCTTGGAAGGTTTGGATCATTAGGGGTCCGTTAGACACATATCTATTCATGAGCCCCTGGTACATATCGATGTGCTGAATTGGGTTCGAGGTGCCGTCGTACTTCTCAAAGGCTGGCATCTTGAATTTATTGGGCACTTGGACCCGGGTAAAAATGGATAAATCCACAGGCGGAACACTTTGAGTTCCCTCCACTTCACGTAACCTCTGGTCGAGCTTGGCCAACAACTTGGCATTCTCATCGTTGGGGGGTGAATGAGGAACAGGGACCGACGGAGAAGCACTAGTGTTGATCAAAATGGCATCATCCAGTTGAAGGGTTGTATTAGTGTTTACTGCAGGAGATTTGTCAAGGCGGAGGTCTTGACGGGTTGGAGGTGGAATCTCCGATTGAGAGGCAACATTGATCTCGTGCGCTTGGCCATGAGATCACTCATCATTTTGGACATGGCACCGTGATCCGCTCATTGATTGTATTCATGTGTTCTTTAGCTTTTCGTCGATCATGGCTGCAATCTCGGCTTGATTGGCCATCCTTCTTTTGGTCACCGATCAAGTATTATGAGGATGAGGGGGATCCGTGGCAAATTACCTGCAAAAAGCAACGGTGGAATAAATATGACAAGTAAGAATAACGAGTCGGTCCATGACATCCTCTAGACCCTCAAGATGAAATTTCTTTCGAACGATCGATTCGTCCAGTAAATCCCGAAATTCCAAATTGCTTTATTCAATAAAAACCTGGACTGATTCCAAAATTTACAAATTATAGCTCAACGTTTTTCATTGAATTGCTCAAAATGGAAAATGTCTCAAAAGAATTCTTATAAAAATCGTTCAGCAACATTTATTACCAAAAAACATCAATAGCATGAAGTACAAATGTAAGCTAATATTCCATCTTAAAAAGAAAGAAAAACTTCCTAAACCAAACTAGAAATCAGATAGTCTTTCTCTTTTTAGAGGCTACGTGATCTATAGACGAATGGGCCTTCAAGGCGTGCCGTAATCGTGCATTCTCTTCAGACAGAGCATCTGCCTTATCCTGGGCTTTCGTCGCCTTTTCTTCGCTGATTTTGATTTGAGTTGAAGGGTATGCCGTACTGTCACGACCGGGATCTTCGGGAGTATCTCAGCAGGGATGGTATGATGCTGAATATACCGGGCTGTGGCAAAGTGACTTCACATCCTTCCGGTGGGCTCATCCGCGGGCCAAATCAGCTTTTGAGTGGAACAATTCTGCCAAGCCTCAGAATGACGCCTAAGCTCGACTCTGTAGGACTCGTCCTTCTCGAACTGGACTTGAAATTCATTGGGCCTGAGTGGAGGTGGGACATCCTGCAGAACTCGGAATTGACGTGTAACTCGAAGGGGCTGATAGCAGGTTGCCCCATAAATGCCCATCAAAGGTACGGGCTTCTGATCGCCATGGTATAATCGAGCTTCAACCTCCCGAAACCACATAACTTGCCAAAGGAAAATCTTAGAGCTTGGATCCTTGAACAGATGGACCCATTGTGTATAGTGCAAGCTCTTAGTTTGATCTTGTATTTGTTTGAACCTTAAAATAGGGTTATCAGTCATGTCCATTTCAAATACAGTCATATTTTCCCCAAATTGAGAAAGGTGTGAGAGAAGCCAGATTTGTAAAAGCTTAATCGGGGCTCGAAAAGCTCTATCTTTTCCTTTCTTGAATCGTGTCAGAGACATGAAAGTTTCTGCCAGAATTGTGTTTATAAAACTAACTCCACCACATATTTGTTTTACCGTCCTAGCTATCACCGGATCAATATCATTTTGACGGAATGGAAAAATGATGAGTCCAAAAAAAACTAAGATAAAAATTTTAGATCTCATGAGGACGGAGTTATTTTCGAAACATTCAATAAGAAAAGATAATGGGCATGCTTGACAATTACCCTTTAGCACTTTTTCAATTTCCTTTTTAGTCAAATTCAAAAATTCAGCAAGCACTACCACATGATCTACCTTAATGGGTGGTTCGACTATATCCAACTCAATCGATTTTCCAAAGGCAATACTGTATTCTTCCAGAGTCGGTGTGAGCTCAAACTCACCTCCCAACACAAATGTGGTTGTCTTGGGGCACCAAAAATGAGCGAGTGCTTGCATGATCCCGCTCTGAACATCTATGTCTAGGATTGGCAGCATGAATCCAATACGCTTGAGAACGTACTGCTGACCATCTGGCTTCAACTGGCTCCATAACTTCTTGAGCTCTAGCTTTGGAGTAGGCACGAAACGGATATCGAGGCGACCCATTCTTATAGACCACGTGCCAAAAGACTCAACCTAAACCATGGACCGACTCAAAATAAGATACAGAAAACCAAAGATAAAGCTCGAGAAATTACCGTCTTTGGGGAAAAAATGTCAATCACAGATACATGCACATGAATCGTGAGTTTAAATCTTAATCTATCTATCCTAATGGCTTTTGCAAAGTGAAATGATGAACGGAACGACACGTCGCAGCCTCGCGTACAATCATCATGACTAGTCGCGGCCTCGCATACCGTAGTCATGACTAGTCGGGTCCAATCACTTCGGCTTGGTTCGGTCGACAAGGGTAACCTCCATGCATTGTAGCCTCACGTGCATGAGGACGACCCTTGAGCCATTTTTTGAAAAAAATTTCGGGATCCAAATGGGATAACCTTTAGCGAAGTCTTACCGCCAAGGTTAAAGAACCATCCAAATACCATCTTAAAACTATGGGTGTGACCCAGGTCCGGTCACAGGTTGTGTATGGTGTAGTGCAAATACTGTAAATCATGCACAACAATTATATGCAAACACCACTTCAATAGTGCAAAAATTAAATCACAATTCCACTCCACCAAGCCTGCAAAACAAAGGGTTAGCCAATCACTACTCCCCTTATAACTCCCATCCTGGAAAACCATTTAACACCTAAGAATGAGAATCCGATCAAATTTTGTCAAATCAAGTGATTTTTCCATAAAATTTTTTTGGCCTAAGTCCTCCTTAAATTTTTTTTTTAAAAAAAAAAATTAAAGTTAATCTCCCCAGCGGAGTCACCAAGCTGTCGCGACCTAAAAAAAAATCGGATTTTCGATCTTAGGCTAATGGATTACTAGATCAATTAAATTAACTAACCTAGCTCGAGTTATCCCAAACTCTACCAAATCGCAACTTAGGTCCAATTGTGAGCATGCAAATATTTTCAATGGGAGTCGCCACTAATCATTTAAGGTAGGTTGATTAGAAACCTAAATAAAATAGCGGGAGTACTATTTTATTTCTGCGAACCAGAAATTATAAATTCGGGGACTTGGTTACGCTAGATTCCCTAACGCCCTTTCGGTACCAATTTCAAGAGAAATACTCAATTGGACAATTTTGATAAATCCTGACTTAGAGTTCAAAGGTGCAGAAATTTTCTTTTTTGATTTTTTATTTATTTAAATGAAAGCTAACCTATATGTAATGACGTGCAAAAATTGACATATGATTAATGCAACCTAATATGCAAACTATATGTCATGCGACGACGTGATCTATTTCTAATGACGGGCATATTATTTTTTTTTGTATTTTTTCTTTAATGAAATTCGGAATTAAAAATGCCAATTATCTAAACATGCAATTTTAAACTAAAGAAATTAACCTATTCTAGAGTAATCTTTTTGGCATTTTTTTTATCAAAATTCGAAATTAAAATCAAGTAAAAAATATAACCGCTAAATCTTTCGAATTAAGTTTCGATCTGAAGCCTGACAGATCGATCCTAAAATTCGAAATACCCGCTATGGAAATAACTCTATCTAAAGCCTGATAGATAGATTTATTTCCACGTGTGCGGTTGCGGATTAGGAAATCTTCCTAATCGATCACATCTTGAAAAAAATTAGATATCTTAAATATCTTGGATATATTCAAAAGATTTTGAAAATTCTAAATTCTATCCAAATTTGAAAAGTAATAGATATCCAAGATTTCAAAAAAGGAAATAAAATCCTAATTGAAATAATGCTTATTATCCAAATATGCAAAATTAGATATCAATAAGCACAAATTAGGTAACCAAATATTCGAATCAAATCGGGATATGATAATTACCTGATTTGTAGATTTCTTTCCTAATTTGAATCTGTAGCGGATCGGGATTGCGGATTGGCGGTGCGTCAGGAGCGGCGGCGTGACGTTGGGAACAGTGGCGGCTAGCGACGGTGACATGACGGGAACGGCGGTGCGGCGGGCGTCTCCGAGCAGCGGCCAATAGGCGGGGACGGGCGACTCTCCGGCGGCTGTGCAGCGAACAGCAGCAGCACAGGCGGTGGGCTAACGGCGGTGCAGTGCAGCTCCGTCGGGCGAGCGGCGGTGCAGGCGCCTCCGGCCGGGCGAACGGCGGTGCAGGCGCCTCCGCGGCCGTGCAATGAGCAAAGGGCGACATAGGCGGGCGGAGTAGGGACGCCCAGCGGCGGTGGCACCGGGCGCGGCGGTGGTGTGCGACGAGGCAGCGGCAGGCAGGCGTGCAGCGGCGGTGGCACACGGCGAGAGACGGGCAGCCGCACGGCAGAGGCGGCGGTGCGCGGCGGTGGCACGCAATGGGCCGAGGGGCGGAGCAGCTCCGGCGTAGGCGGCAGGCGGTGGCGCGGCAGGCATGCAGTGCGGCGCGGCGGGCGGTCTCCTTTCTCTCTCTCTCTCACTCTTCTCAAAATTCTCTCGTATGTCTCTCTAAAAATCCGATCTGAAAAATTATGAGAGCCCTCCCCCTTGATTATGAGACATAAACATATATTTATAATGTAAACCTAGGTCAATTAACCGGGCTTTCTAGTCCTAATGGGCTTAGGTTTAGGCTTTAATTTAATTCTAAGTGGGCTGAATTAATTTGGGCTTTTCTTTAATTAAGCATAATGGGCTAATTTAAGCTCAAATTAAGACAACCAAGCCCTTTTGTGTGTGATTTTCGGCCCATGCTTTCCGAGTGAGCCGAGTCTCATTCGGTGCCCGAGCTCGATTTACGTGATAAATTTTAAGCTTGCTTATCACCGCCGATCCGATGCGAAATGCAGTTAATCTATATGAACCTAAACTTTATGCTATGCGATTTGTAATATTTTTGTTCAGGGATTAAAATTTAATCCCTAATTTTCTATGCAATTAATCACTAAATGATGCGCCGAAATTTAGGTGTCAACAACATGGATAATTTTTTTTTTGCCAATTCAGTCCTACACCTATTAAAATTATACCAATTCGGTCATAAATCTTTTTTTCTTGTCATTTTAGTCCTAAACCTTTTGCATTTGTGTCAGTTCAGCCCATCCGGCCAATTTTGGTGGGTCGGCGCTGATGTGGGCTGATAAAAAATGGCCGGATGGGTTGAACTGACACAAATACAAAATGCTTATGAATGAATTGGCAAAAAAAAAAGGGTTTAGGACTGAATTGATATAATTGCAATGGGTTTATGACTTTTTTGGTAATTTTCCTCATCTTCAAGTGACATGTTGGATCATCTATAAGTTAGTTTAATACAGTGTAGTTACTGACATGCTAAAGGAAAACCAAGAAATCACAGAATCAATTGCTAGAATAGTTCTTTGTTGTTAACATATATACTAAGCTTGTATCCACGTCTTTCCCATCAAGTGCGTCGACTGAACTGTCATGTAGGCTATCCCCACTGGAGATGTGGTTCTGTGAACAATCATCCTTGGACTGAATACTGATGAATGTAATGGTCGCTATAAATGGCTATTACTCAGCTCAATTTTATTTGACACCATCTTTCAATTTTCTAGATGCTTCTTATCTCTTAATAGCAATCTCAAGGTTTAAATGTCAATGAATGTGCTTTTCCGGGCACCCTATTGGTTTCTTTCTCAGGGTTGGGTGGATAACAATTCAGATCATCTGGAAGATAATGCTTAAGCAAATTAAGCCGTAAAGCATGGTGACTTACAGATAAGTCCCTAAAATGGAATGAATGCTTCCAACCCCTAGGCGATAAAGCATCTGTTACTGCGTAATTAAATACTATTGCATATGGTCATTGCATAAGATGGTGAATTGAAGGAGGCACCTGTTATGCAGTTCAACTAAAGCATAATGGAAGTGTGGAAGCATCTTTGTAAAAGCATTTAAATTGAACAAACTACATACTTTTAATAAGATCAGTCACTTTCTATACTCTTGTTGGCAGTAAAAATAATCTGGTCATTGATAAGCACATGCCTAGCACGTGAATGAGAACAAACACGTGAATAGCACATGAATACGGACAATCACGTGCATGGCACATGAGCGTCACTGCACTTATGCCAACTTATCGACAAATTTAAAGATTAACATGTGTTAATTGACATTGGTATTTATCAATGCCACATATTCAGTTATCAAACTACGATGACTGATAGTCGGTAGCCGCTAATATGAACATCGGCGATGAATAATTATCAGAGGGACATTGAAACACCGTTTTGAAACATAAAGTCGGTGAGACAGTTAGGATTAAGAGCACATTTTGGAGAAAACAGTTATCACTTGAAAATAAGATCATGAGACAACCATCGTAACAAGGAAAAAGATCACGGAGCAATTCACATCTGACAAAGGCAATTGTCGGAGAACATGGATGCCAAGCTTGTGGAGGTATAGGAACATGGAGGTCATCGATGGAAGTTACTCAAGGAAATGCAACCGCTGAAAACCATTAGAAGATAGTTACTTCAGAACCAGTATAAATACCATCGATCACCCATCATATATCCACTCCCGCCACAAATGAAACAAATGTTATCTTTCAATTATTTTTAGCTTTCCTGGATTGTACTTTAAATTCCCCTAGCTATAATTTTCCGATTCGAGTCGTTAATTAAATTTCGACGTGTATCTTTATCTTGGGTATTGTGCCGTCAATTAAATTTTGGCGTAGTATCTTTACATTTTCAAGTTGTGTCATTGATTAAATTCCAGTAGAGTTTGGTTACGTTTGGTTACTTAATCGAGTCTGTACCTTCCGGACCTTGTCGTCGATTAAATTCCGGCATGGTTTGAATCTATACGATTCCGTTCGAATTTGAAAGTGTTAATTTCTTTCTCTTGTGCCTGTGATATTTTCTGCTCGAAGTTAGCGTAGAATCATGGTTTCCTTAATTAAAAAGTCAAAAAATGATTTTTGGTGAAATATATTTCGTCGCAGGAGAAATCGCGGCGAAACAACTCTAAATTTTGTCTGTTCTTAAGTCGGTCAGCAAAGGACAATAATAACATTGTGAAACTCCTAGATACCAAATGTTCAAGGTAATATATTGCAAAACAACAAGAAAATTTCCCCAAGCGACTTTACAAATTTAGGCAAACCAAGAAGCTTCTTCTAGAGAGGACATGCATCAGCGCGTAGTTCAACTACTCAACAGAATATGCAGGCTAAACAATGAAAAGAATCATGAAACTCAATAAAGTAGGTCAATTGAACAGGTTTGACTTTACACTTTCAGCACTATATTCAGTCCCTTCAGGAAAAATTAGACACCGATACCTCTGTGTAAAAAACAGACGTATCTCTGAAGCAATTGATCAAGGACCGGCCTAGCAATTGATGAGTCTACTAGGACAAGCTATACAAGTCCAGAGTACATGGCTCTTCTACTTTTGACTGAGCACAGCAATCCAATTTTAGTTAAAAGAATAGTCCAAGGACAAACGAACTGAGAAAAGAAAGTAACTAACTCTTGGAAAAACAAGGATGATTATTTCAAAAGCCAACACCTACTGAAAGAGGCATCTCTGAAGCAAACCATTCAGCTCTTGCTAGATAGTTCCGCCCATACAGCTAAATACCTCAGCTTGCTGGCTGCAACTAGCTTGGCTTGACAAATCTTGAAACGGGAGACTGTCATTAGATTGTTTAGGATTTGGGGTTTTAGGGCTTAGAGCTTTGGGTCTTTTTTTTATTTTTGGGGTGAATTCAATTGGTCTTTGAATGAGCACGTAATGGGTGCAATTGAATGTTTAAACATGTGAAGATATTGCTCGTTTGCACATTGATGTAATATCAAACTATTAATATTATTAAGAATTATCAATGTCAGAGTCGACTATGTACAATGATTTCCGGTAATAAGGATTGAACTAACAAAAATGTAATAGGTTTATAACTTTTTGGACAATTTTTCCCAAGATAATCGATGCAAGACAACGTGAAGGAGGATTACATGGAGAATAATTGTCTCGCATCACTTACCCAGAGAGCTTTCCAAGCTTGCATCTCCTATAAAAAGCAAGGCTTGCGAGCAAATAAGGTTCCTCTTGAGAGTCTCTTTTTATTTTTTATTTTTTATAATAATATTATTACTAGTAATATTTTTAATAGGTTTTTTTTTAATCACAAACACATTGTTAAATACATGAAAAAAATATATTTTTCTTGTAAAAATACATAAGTGGGGCACATTCGCGGGGTAGGATTGAACTGGCCCGAGCATGCCTAATGACCCGGGATAATTTTTCTTGGAAATTTTGCTCTATTTGGAGCGGTGCCTTGTGAAAAGGCATGGATTGCCAGCACCTTGTGCCTTGTGCCCATCCCATCCCTATTCGTGACTCAGCTTCTTCATATGTGTTATGTGTGCATTTGTTTTTTCCTTTTTCTTTTTATAATATAGGAAAACAAGCGTAGAGATTCGGCTACTTAGAGGCTCATGACAAACCCTATAAACCGATTAAATCTAGATATTTGCTCGGTTTATGTAGCCGTAACCCTATAAACAAGGGCACTATTTTAGTTTTTAAGAAATTATGAAAAGAGTTGGGATAATAACACAAACAGTCATGAACTTTGGCTCAATATGTAATTTGATCTCTGAACTTTTAATTTGTTCAATGTAATCCCTGAACTTTAGCATAATGTTCAATGCGGTCCCTGGACTTTTAATTTATTCAATATGATCCCTGAACTTTTGGTGCATGTTTAATTTAGTCCCTAAACTATATGAAAATGTATAGTATAGTTCCTGAATTTGAATTAATGGAAGGACTACATTGAACATTTTTATAAAGTTCAGGGATTAAATTGAACATGTATCAAAAGTTCAGGGGCCACATTGAACAAAGTGAAAGTTCAGGAATCACATTGAACATAGGATTAAAGTTCAGGGACTACATTGAACAAATTAAAAAGTTTAGGGACCAAATTGCACATTGAGTCAAAGTTCAGAGACTGTTTGTGTCATATTCCCGAAAGAGTTTAAAGGGCCACATAAATATCTGTACCTTGTTGATTGTTTTGTGGCCTTTACCTTGTTAAAGGTTTCGGGTGTTCAATACTGATCGAAAGACTAAACTTTCAACATCATCAGAGAAGACATGCAAATTGTGTAAAGCAAAGTCGTCCCAAACATGCAAGGTTGAGATACTTTGGCTTTAAGCCGAAGTTGACACAATTTTGGATGTGCATAAAGGCTGGTGTTGTCACTTATTTATCGGCAAAAGGACACTATAAGTGCCATAACTTGTGTACGGCGCTCACTTTGGTGCCATAACTTTTTTTCGGATCACTTTGGTGCCAAGTCGGAGGAAAAACGATCACTTAAGTGTCATAACTTTTTTGGATCACTTTAGTGCTAAAATTTTGAAAACGATCACTTAAGTGCTAAAATTTTTGAAAAACGAACATTTAAGTGCTAAAATTTTTGAAAACGATCACTTAAGTGCCAATCTCCGGCGAGACTCCGCGAGCCACGCGCCTTCCGAAATTAATAAAAAAATGCCACGTCAGATTTCCGGCGAAAAATTGTGTACGGCACCGGAGTTGGCATTTAAGTGATCGTTTTTCAAAAATTTTAGCACTTAAGTGATCGTTTTTCAAAAATTTTAGCGCTAAAGTGATCCAAAAAAAGTTATGGCACTAAAGTGAGCGCCGTACACAAGTTATAAGACTTGTAGTGTTTTTGCCTCTTATTTATCCTTGCCCTTAGCGAAAAGGATAAGAGCAGGGAAAAGAAATTTCATATTTACTGTTGTTTTTGTTTTTAGTTGTGGAGGTTGTGCTTGACAATTAGCGTAATATTTTCGGTATTTGCTGCATGCAAGTTTTTTTACCACAGTTTTCAAAGGAGGAAAAAAGCTCACAGAGGAAGACAAAAAGTCTGGTCTTTCGATGCTAGCAAAACAATCGTCGTTGTCATCACTATCTTCCTCACCCCCTTCTTTAATATCAACATCTTCCCCACTAATATTTTGACCGCAAGCAGGATCCACATTCATATAATTGGTTTCATTGTCGTCTGTGTTTTCTAGTACAATACCAACTTGTTCGTTACACTCTTCACCTAAAAGTATGACAAAATCCAAATTTTCTTAAAAGAAATTGCTTTGCATCAAGAGGAACATAAACAAAGAACAAAGGATATATCCAAATGAGCAAGCTGCATAGGATAAGAGTAACAATGTCCCCACACATCATTGAGAAAGTCAACAATGTGAATCCATACATTGTCACGAAAACCAATTCCATTCACATACGAATTGTGTGTGGTGATTTTTCTGCATTTCCACCACAATTTGGATGAACGAAGATGTCTTCCCATATGCCTAGAGTAGTGAAGACTATCAAGAAATTCTAAGCCCAATAAATCAAAGGGATGGCTTAAGAGCCCAAACTAAAGCCTTGAAATTGTAAAGGCCCATAACTCTAGATATTTCCAAGGGCAATATAGGAAATGTACACATCAAGATATTTCTAGGGGTAATATAGAAAATGTATTATAGATATTTTTTAGAATTAGATCTTCACCGTTAAATCAATAGGAGATCTAACGGCTATATATGGGAGGCCTCATGTATAAATAAGCGCGCTCTCCCTTCATTCAGATCATCCAACAATCGAAGAATAAGTAAATTCTCTCCCAAATCTTCTCTCTTTATACTCTCTAAGATCCGGGACGCTAACATTCCTATTCAAAATTGAAATTTGAACCATCAAATTGACGCAAAGCAATTGCTGTAGCTTGTCTGGTACTGAATAGTTTTTTGCATTCACTATCTAGTGTAAGGTAGACCAAGTCCAAATCCTCTTGTTCCACAAACCAACTATTAGGACGAACAGTTGGAGAAGGCGAATCCAGTAACATCAAGCCCACTTCAAAAAAATGATTATAATAATAAGAGAAATACATTTCTTGCACAAATGTGGAGAGGAACATCAGATTATATATATTTTTATGATTTTTTCTTTTTTTTGTATATTTTTTTTGTATTTTTGATATATATTTTTTATTAAAAAAAATGTGAGGTATCAACATCATTGAACTTGGAGATAAAGGCAAGCGAAGGAGAAAAAAGTCTAATACTATAGATGAATGCAGTCGAAGGCGAAAAAAATAAGCCCAAGGCGAAAAAAGTTCAATACTGGAGATAATGTAGCCGTAGACGAATAACGATTCAAAGTCAAATACTGCTGGATATAGGCGGAGACGAAGTAATGAGTCAAAGTCAAATATTGCCCGATATAGGCGGAGACGAAGTAATGAGTCAAAGTCAAATATTGCCGGAGACAGGTAGAGACGAAATAACGATTCAAAGTCAAATACCGCCTGAGACAGGCAGAGACGAAATAAAAATTCAAAGTCCCTGGAATGAAGGCAGACCATGTAGCAGTGGACCTTCCAAGTGGAAGTGAGGTATAGAACAAGCCTAAGGAAAAAGAAAAGAATACATGGGGAGAAGGAGGTGTCGAGGCTGACATTGAATGCTACATCGGGGACACTTTAGTGGCTTCTTTTTGGGTGCATCAGCATAATTACTTGGATTGGCTTGATCTGGCATACATGTTCTGCTTGACTTTGATTGTAGTGCTAGTGATGTTAGGTAAACTATCCCAATCTAGGAAGGTGATGAGATGGGAGAGGCCACATGACTCGTGCAACTACCGTGCTGATGAATGCCGTTTTCTCTTTGCTCTTGATAACAAAGCGAATGCTTTATTTCGTTGGGCAATACATGTTATCTTGCTTGCCAGTAGCATAAACTTTGACTGAAAAGTCAATCCGAAGTCAAAATTTGATTTTTTGCATGAAAAACCCTAAAATATTGTCAATTTCACTTTTACATAATCAATTTTCAAACAATTTAAAGTTTGACCCATTAATTAATATTTTAGTACTTCGTTACTAAAATGTTGACTTTTGATAAACAGTTTAACAAAAAAAAAATTGGAAAATTTGAAAACCCCTAAGTCACCTTATTTTTACTTCAATTTGACTTTACCATCATCAATTTTGCAAAAATCGGTTTATAACCAAATTTTCCCCAATTTGGGGATTTTGGTTCAAATCGGCGAAAAATGAAATTACTTCATTTCTAGTCATTTTTTGGAATAACTTTCTTCATGATATTTGATATAGAGGTCATTTCACATCCAATTTTCAAACCAATTTCACAATTCCAAGCTAAGGATAAAAATCCCCAATTTGAGCCCTAATTAGGGGTTATGGTCGGCTCTTCATGTTTTGTGCAATTAAACCATGAATGAGTCTGTTTTCTTATTTGAAACTCAAATCTAGCATCAATTTTGAAAAATTCACATGAATTCAAGTCAATTTGATCAATTTGGCTAACCAATGACTTGTAAAACCAAGCTAAATTGGTCTAATTGACATAATTCAATTTGACCCATTCTAATCTAGGGGTTAATTTAATGAATTGTGCTTAAATTTCACGATTTGATTTAAATTTCCTTTGGGGGTTTAATTCGAGCCATTATGTAGAAGTCAATTTGAGCACATTGAATGTTTTAAATCTACTTGGGGGTGGCAGGCCAAGAGAGGTTCCAGACCTTCTTGGGGGTGGCAGAGTTTGTTATTAGGCAGGGAATCAATAGCCAATTCTTTTACGTGGTCAATTGGCGATGGAAAACGAGTTAAAATTAGGGAGGATAAGAGGTTAAAAAGTGGTCTTATAGGGGGTCCAACAAACCAGAATGAGCCAATAATGGTCTCAGAGTTGACATTAGCTGAAGAGGAAAAATGGAAAGTTCAAAAGCTCCAGGAAATTTTAGATGATCAATTAGTGTAGGAGATTCAAACAATTCCAGTCAGACCCCACAATGCACAGGACAAGTTTGTATGGACATGAACTAAATCGGGTATTTACACTGTAAAAAATGGCTATAACATTCTGAGAGAAGAGACAACACAAAAGCACAAAAAAAGCATCCATGCTCCTCATATCAAACTCCCAAATCACTTTGGCGAACCATCTGGGACATGTAGAATTATCAACAAATTAAAATTTTCCTTTAGTCCCTCTACACTAATGCAGTTCCCATAAAGGAAAATATCTGGAAGAGGAAAATTATATGACTCAATCTGTCCTATTTGTTGATTGGGGGTAGAGACGGTAGAGTAGATCTTTCTACTCTGTCCTTGGACACGGTTTGTTTGGGCTGACCCTTACATGAACATTCAAATCAACAGCCAGGAAATCTCAAGGTTCAAAGTATGGTTGCTGGATTTATCTGAGAAAGGCACTAATTTACTTGACTTACCCTTAGTGGCGACAATCCTTTGGAGTATCTGGAAATCCCGCAACGAATTTGTGTTTCGAGGCAAAATTCCAGATGTTCAGTAAATGGTGGAGTCAGCCATATTTTTGGAAGCAAACTTCAGGAAGTGGAATGCCAATTAGCAAGAATTCGGGAAGAAGCACACCCTTACTAGTTCGCAGATATGGGTGCCGCTGGAGGGGACAACGCTAAAATTCAATGTTGACGGCTCCTTTGTCGAAGGTTCGGTGGATGCCGCCATAGCTAGTATTTGCAGAGATCACTTGGGAATTATTATTGCTGGCTTTGCTAAATCAATGAAAGTTTCTTCAGCTGCACAGGTGGAAACCCTAGATGTTTATGAAGCTACTTTGTACTTAGCATCGAGAGAAGACTTGGTTTTGAGTGTTACTATTGAGTTTGATCAGGCAGATCAAGTTGAAGCATTGATAAGTGGTTCAACAGATTACTTCAACTAGAAGGAGCGTCATCTTATCATAGATTGTCTCAAGCTTATTAAGGCCCATCCAACTATTAGCATAGCCCATTGTCTGAGGGAGTCCAATTTGGTTGCCAATTGGGCCGCGAAATCCCACAGACTTGGTTCTCTTCCAAAAAATTGGCTTGCAGACCCTCCGCAGGCTCTTGGGGCCATCCTTTGTCTTTCCCATTTTGGGTTGTTATAGACCTTGTCAGCAATATAATAATACTTTTGATTTCAGACAAAAAAAAACTAAATTGAATCAGTTGATTGTTTTTCAAATCAATATAGGTTTAATTGGAATCAATTTTACCAATTGGGAACCAAAATTGCACAAATAGCATCAATTAAATGAAGATCCGCAATTGTTGTGAAGCAATTGATTAGGATGAAATTGGCCTCGCCCATGATATAACTCAAACAAATTCAGTCAATTGAGATGTTGGGAATGAGTTTCATTGAATTTAATCTTTTGAATTCGAGTTGATGATAAAGAATTGGACGACCTTAAAACAATCATAAAGAAAATTACTACTTATACACAAAGCGAAGATCGAGTGGTGGTCAAGGAACTTACAGTATAGAGTTTAAAGCATAGGGCATAGGATTTTAAGGGTTCGGGTTTGGGCTTGAGGTTGGACGGCTTAAGGTTTAGGGTTTAGGGCTTAGGGTTAAGGGTTTAGGGTTAAGGGTTTAGGGTTTAGGGCTAAACGTTAAGGGTTAAGGGTTTAGGGTTAAGGGTTTAGGGTGTTAGGGTGTTAGGGTGTTAGGGTTTTAGGGTGTTAGGGTTTAGGGTTTAGGGTTTTTAGGGTTTAGGGTTAAGGGTTTTTAGGGTTTAGGGTTAAGGGTTTTTAGGGTTCAGGGTGTTAGGGTTCAGGGGGTTTAGGGTTTTAGGGGTTTAGGGTGTTAGGGTTCAGGGGGTTTAGGGTTTAGGGTTTTAGGGTGTTAGGGTGTTAGGTTGTTAGGGTTCAGGGTTCAGGGTGTTTAGGGTTCAGGGTTCAGGGTGTTTAGGGTTCAGGGTGTTAGGGTTGAGGGTTCAGGGTGTTAGGGTTCAGGGTGTTTAGGGTTCAGGGTGTTAGGGTGTTAGAGGTTCGTGGTGTTAGGTTCGTGGTGTGTCGGTGGTTCGGGTGTCGGGGTGTCGGGTGTCGTGGCCGAGGGTGTCGGGGTTGAGGGTTGAGGGTCGAGGGTTTAGGGTTTTAGGGTTTCGTGGGTTGAGGTTGAGGGTTTAGGGTTTTAGGGTTTTAGGGTTTAGGGTTGAGGTTGAGGTTGAGGTTGAGGGTTTAGGGTTGAGGGTTAGGGTTTTAGGGTTGAGGGTTTAGGGTTGAGGGTTGAGGGTTGAGGTTGAGGGTTTAGGGTTTAGGGTTGAGGGTTGAGGTTGAGGTTGAGGGTTGAGGTTTTAGGTTGAGGTTTAGGGTTTAGGGTTTAGGGTTGAGGTTTAGGGTTGGTTGAGGGTTGAGGGTTGAGGTTGAGGTAGTTGAGGGTTGAGGGTTGAGGGTTGAGGGTGAGGGTTGAGGTTGAGGTTGAGGGTTGAGGTTAGGGTTGAGGGTTTGAGGGTTGAGGGTTGAGGGTTGAGGGTTGAGGGTTGAGGTTTGAGGGTTGAGGGTTGAGGGTTGAGGGGGCCCAGGCCCAGGCCCAGGCCCAGGCCCAGGCCCAGGCCCAGGCCCAGGCCCAGGCCCAGGCCCAGGCCCAGGCCCAGGCCCAGGCCCAGGCCCAGGCCCAGGCCCAGGCCCAGGCCCAGGCCCAGGCCCCAGGGCCCAGGCCCAGGCCCAGGCCAGGCCCAGGCCCAGGCCCAGGCCCAGGCCCAGGCCCAGGCCCAGGCCCAGGCCCAGGCCCAGGCCCAGGCCCAGGCCCAGGCCCAGGCCCAGGCCCAGGCCCAGGCCCAGGCCCAGGCCCAGGCCCAGGCCCAGGCAGGCCCAGGCCCAGGCCCAGGCCAGGCCCAGGGCCCAGGGCCCAGGCCCAGGCCCAGGCCCAGGCCCAGGCCCAGGCCCAGGCCCAGGCCCAGGCCCAGGCCCAGGCCCAGGCCCAGGCCCAGGCCCAGGCCAGGCCCAGGCCCAGGCCCAGGCCCAGGCCCAGGCCCAGGCCCAGGCCCAGGCCCAGGCCCAGGCCCAGGCCCAGGCCCAGGCCCAGGCCCAGGCCCAGGCCCAGGGCCCAGGCCCAGGCCCAGGCCCAGGCCCAGGCCAGGCCCAGGCCCAGGCCCAGGCCCAGGCCAGGCCCAGGCCCAGGCCCAGGCCCAGGCCCAGGCCAGGCCCAGGCCAGGCCCAGGCCCAGGCCCAGGCCCAGGCCCAGGCCCAGGCCCAGGCCGGCAGGCCAGGCCCAGGCCCAGGCCCAGGCCCAGGCCCAGGCCCAGGCCCAGGCCCAGGCCCAGGCCCAGGCCCAGGCCCAGGCCCAGGCCCAGGCCCAGGCCCAGGCCCAGGCCCAGGCCCAGGCCCAGGCCCAGGCCCAGGCCCAGGCCCAGGCCCAGGCCCAGGCCCAGGCCCAGGCCCAGGCCCAGGCCCAGGCCCAGGCCCAGGCCCAGGCCCAGGCCCAGGCCCAGGCCCAGGCCCAGGCCCAGGCCCAGGCCCAGGCCCAGGCCCAGGCCCAGGCCCAGGCCCAGGCCCAGGCCCAGGCCCAGGCCCAGGCCCAGGCCCAGGCCCAGGCCCAGGCCAGGCCCAGGCCCAGGCCCAGGCCCAGGCCCAGGCCAGGCCCAGGCCAGGCCCAGGCCCAGGCCAGGCCCAGGCCCCAGGCCCAGGCCCAGGCCCAGGCCCAGGCCCAGGCCCAGGCCCAGGCCCAGGCCCAGGCCCAGGCCCAGGCCCAGGCCCAGGCCCAGGCCCAGGCCCAGGCCCAGGCCCAGGCCCAGGCCCAGGCCCAGGCCCAGGCCCAGGCCCAGGCCCAGGCCCAGGCCCAGGCCCAGGCCCAGGCCCAGGCCCAGGCCAGGCCCAGGCCCCAGGCCCAGGCCCAGGCCCAGGCCCAGGCCCAGGCCCAGGCCCAGGCCCAGGCCCAGGCCCAGGCCCAGGCCCAGGCCCAGGCCCAGGCCCAGGCCCAGGCCCAGGCCCAGGCCCAGGCCCAGGCCCAGGCCCAGGCCCAGGCCCAGGCCCAGGCCCAGGCCCAGGCCCAGGCCCAGGCCCAGGCCCAGGCCCAGGCCCAGGCCCAGGCCCAGGCCCAGGCTCAGGCCCAGGCCCAGGCCCAGGCCCAGGCCCAGGCCCAGGCCCAGGCCCAGGCCCAGGCCCAGGCCCAGGCCCAGGGCCCAGGCCCAGGCCCAGGCCCAGGCCCAGGCCCAGGCCCAGGCCCAGGCCCAGGCCCAGGCCCAGGCCCAGGCCCAGGCCCAGGCCCAGGCCCAGGCCCAGGCCCAGGCCCAGGCCCAGGCCCAGGCCCAGGCCCAGGCCCAGGCCCAGGCCGGCCCAGGCCCAGGCCCAGGCCCAGGCCCAGGCCCAGGCCCAGGCCCAGGCCCAGGCCCAGGCCCAGGCCCAGGCCCAGGCCCAGGCCCAGGCCCAGGCCCAGGCCCAGGCCCAGGCCCAGGCCCAGGCCCAGGCCCAGGCCCAGGCCCAGGCCCAGGCCCAGGCCCAGGCCCAGGCCCAGGCCCAGGCCCAGGCCCAGGCCCAGGCCCAGGCCCAGGCCCAGGCCCAGGCCCAGGCCCAGGCCCAGGCCCAGGCCCAGGCCCAGGCCCAGGCCCAGGCCCAGGCCCAGGCCCAGGCCCAGGCCCAGGCCCAGGCCCAGGCCCAGGCCCAGGCCCAGGCCCAGGCCCAGGCCCAGGCCCAGGCCCAGGCCCAGGCCCAGGCCCAGGCCCAGGCCCAGGCCCAGGCCCAGGCCCAGGCCCAGGCCCAGGCCCAGGCCCAGGCCCAGGCCCAGGCCCAGGCCCAGGCCCAGGCCCAGGCCCAGGCCCAGGCCCAGGCCCAGGCCCAGGCCCAGGCCCAGGCCCAGGCCCAGGCCCAGGCCCAGGCCCAGGCCCAGGCCCAGGCCCAGGCAGCAGGCCCAGGCCCAGGCCCAGGCCAGGCCCAGGCCCAGGCCCAGGCCCAGGCCCAGGCCCAGGCCCAGGCCCAGGCCCAGGCCCAGGCCCAGGCCCAGGCCCAGGCCCAGGCCCAGGCCCAGGCCCAGGCCCAGGCCAGGCCCAGGCCCAGGCCCAGGCCCAGGCCCAGGCCCAGGCCCAGGCCCAGGCCCAGGCCCAGGCCCAGGCCCAGGCCCAGGCCCAGGCCCAGGCCCAGGCCCAGGCCCAGGCCCAGGCCCAGGCCCAGGCCCAGGCCCAGGCCCAGGCCCAGGCCCAGGCCCAGGCCCAGGCCCAGGCCCAGGCCCAGGCCCAGGCCCAGGCCCAGGCCCAGGCCCAGGCCCAGGCCCAGGCCCAGGCCCAGGCCCAGGCCCAGGCCCAGGCCCAGGCCCAGGCCCAGGCCCAGGCCCAGGCCCAGGCCCAGGCCCAGGCCCAGGCCCAGGCCCAGGCCCAGGCCCAGGCCCAGGCCCAGGCCCAGGCCCAGGCCCAGGCCCAGGCCCAGGCCCAGGCCCAGGCCCAGGCCAGGCCCAGGCCCAGGCCCAGGCCTAGGCCCAGGCCCAGGCCCAGGCCCAGGCCCAGGCCCAGGCCCAGGCCCAGGCCCAGGCCCAGGCCCAGGCCCAGGCCCAGGCCCAGGCCCAGGCCCAGGCCCAGGCCAGGCCCAGGCCCAGGCCCAGGCCCAGGCCCAGGCCCAGGCCCAGGCCCAGGCCCAGGCCCAGGCCCAGGCCCAGGCCCAGGCCCAGGCCCAGGCCCAGGCCCAGGCCCAGGCCCAGGCCCAGGCCCAGGCCCAGGCCCAGGCCCAGGCCCAGGCCCAGGCCCAGGCCCAGGCCCAGGCCCAGGCCCAGGCCCAGGCCCAGGCCCAGGCCCAGGCCCAGGCCCAGGCCCAGGCCCAGGCCCAGGCCCAGGCCCAGGCCCAGGCCCAGGCCCAGGCCCAGGCCCAGGCCCAGGCCCAGGCCCAGGCCCAGGCCCAGGCCCAGGCCCAGGCCCAGGCCCAGGCCCAGGCCCAGGCCCAGGCCCAGGCCCAGGCCCAGGCCCAGGCCCAGGCCCAGGCCCAGGCCCAGGCCCAGGCCCAGGCCCAGGGCCCAGGCCAGGCCCAGGCCCAGGCCCAGGCCCAGGCCCAGGCCCAGGCCCAGGCCCAGGCCCAGGCCCAGGCCCAGGCCCAGGCCCAGGCCCAGGCCCAGGCCCAGGCCCAGGCCCAGGCCCAGGCCCAGGCCCAGGCCCAGGCCCAGGCCCAGGCCCAGGCCCAGGCCCAGGCCCAGGCCCAGGCCCAGGCCCAGGCCCAGGCCCAGGCCCAGGCCCAGGCCCAGGCCCAGGCCCAGGCCCAGGCCCAGGCCCAGGCCCAGGCCCAGGCCCAGGCCCAGGCCCAGGCCCAGGCCCAGGCCCAGGCCCAGGCCCAGGCCCAGGCCCAGGCCCAGGCCCAGGCCCAGGCCTAGGCCCAGGCCCAGGCCCAGGCCCAGGCCCAGGCCCAGGCCCAGGCCCAGGCCCAGGCCCAGGCCCAGGCCCAGGCCCAGGCCCAGGCCCAGGCCCAGGCCCAGGCCCAGGCCCAGGCCCAGGCCCAGGCCCAGGCCCAGGCCCAGGCCCAGGCCCAGGCCCAGGCCCAGGCCCAGGCCCAGGCCCAGGCCCAGGCCCAGGCCCAGGCCCAGGCCCAGGCCCAGGCCCAGGCCCAGGCCCAGGCCCAGGCCCAGGCCCAGGCCCAGGCCCAGGCCCAGGCCCAGGCCCAGGCCCAGGCCCAGGCCCAGGCCCAGGCCCAGGCCCAGGCCCAGGCCCAGGCCCAGGCCCAGGCCCAGGCCCAGCCAGGCCCAGGCCCAGGCCCAGGCCAGGCCCAGGCCCAGGCCCAGGCCCAGGCCCAGGCCCAGGCCCAGGCCCAGGCCCAGGCCCAGGCCCAGGCCCAGGCCCAGGCCCAGGCCCAGGCCCAGGCCCAGGCCCAGGCCCAGGCCCAGGCCCAGGCCCAGGCCCAGGCCCAGGCCCAGGCCCAGGCCCAGGCCCAGGCCCAGGCCCAGGCCCAGGCCCAGGCCCAGGCCCAGGCCCAGGCCCAGGCCCAGGCCCAGGCCCAGGCCTAGGCCCAGGCCCAGGCCCAGGCCCAGGCCCAGGCCCAGGCCCAGGCCCAGGCCCAGGCCCAGGCCCAGGCCCAGGCCCAGGCCCAGGCCCAGGCCCAGGCCCAGGCCAGGCCCAGGCCCAGGCCCAGGCCCAGGCCCAGGCCCAGGCCCAGGCCCAGGCCCAGGCCCAGGCCCAGGCCCAGGCCCAGGCCCAGGCCCAGGCCCAGGCCCAGGCCCAGGCCCAGGCCCAGGCCCAGGCCCAGGCCCAGGCCCAGGCCCAGGCCCAGGCCCAGGCCCAGGCCCAGGCCCAGGCCCAGGCCCAGGCCCAGGCCCAGGCCCAGGCCAGGCCCAGGCCCAGGCCCAGGCCCAGGCCCAGGCCCAGGCCCAGGCCCAGGCCCAGGCCCAGGCCCAGGCCCAGGCCCAGGCCCAGGCCCAGGCCCAGGCCCAGGCCCAGGCCCAGGCCCAGGCCCAGGCCCAGGCCCAGGCCCAGGCCCAGGCCCAGGCCCAGGCCCAGGCCCAGGCCCAGGCCCAGGCCCAGGCCCAGGCCCAGGCCCAGGCCCAGGCCCAGGCCCAGGCCCAGGCCCAGGCCCAGGCCCAGGCCCAGGCCCAGGCCCAGGCCCAGGCCCAGGCCCAGGCCCAGGCCCAGGCCCAGGCCCAGGCCCAGGCCCAGGCCCAGGCCCAGGCCCAGGCCCAGGCCCAGGCCCAGGCCCAGGCCCAGGCCCAGGCCCAGGCCCAGGCCCAGGCCCAGGCCCAGGCCCAGGCCCAGGCCCAGGCAGGCCCAGGCCCAGGCCCAGGCCCAGGCCCAGGCCCAGGCCCAGGCCCAGGCCCAGGCCCAGGCCCAGGCCCAGGCCCAGGCCCAGGCCCAGGCCCAGGCCCAGGCCCAGGCCCAGGCCCAGGCCCAGGCCCAGGCCCAGGCCCAGGCCCAGGCCCAGGCCCAGGCCCAGGCCCAGGCCCAGGCCCAGGCCCAGGCCCAGGCCCAGGCCCAGGCCCAGGCCCAGGCCCAGGCCCAGGCCCAGGCCCAGGCCCAGGCCCAGGCCCAGGCCCAGGCCCAGGCCCAGGCCCAGGCCCAGGCCCAGGCCCAGGCCCAGGCCCAGGCCCAGGCCCAGGCCCAGGCCCAGGCCCAGGCCCAGGCCCAGGCCCAGGCCCAGGCCCAGGCCCAGGCCCAGGCCCAGGCCCAGGCCCAGGCCCAGGCCCAGGCCCAGGCCCAGGCCCAGGCAGGCCCAGGCCCAGGCCCAGGCCCAGGCCCAGGCCCAGGCCCAGGCCCAGGCCCAGGCCCAGGCCCAGGCCCAGGCCCAGGCCCAGGCCCAGGCCCAGGCCCAGGCCCAGGCCCAGGCCCAGGCCCAGGCCCAGGCCCAGGCCCAGGCCCAGGCCCAGGCCCAGGCCCAGGCCCAGGCCCAGGCCCAGGCCCAGGCCCAGGCCCAGGCCCAGGCCCAGGCCCAGCCAGGCTCAGGCCCAGGCCCAGGCCCAGGCCTAGGCCCAGGCCCAGGCCCAGGCCCAGGCCCAGGCCCAGGCCCAGGCCCAGGCCCAGGCCCAGGCCCAGGCCCAGGCCCAGGCCCAGGCCCAGGCCCAGGCCCAGGCCCAGGCCCAGGCCCAGGCCCAGGCCCAGGCCCAGGCCCAGGCCCAGGCCCAGGCCCAGGCCCAGGCCCAGGCCCAGGCCCAGGCCCAGGCCCAGGCCCAGGCCCAGGCCCAGGCCCAGGCCCAGGCCCAGGCCCAGGCCCAGGCCCAGGCCCAGGGCCCAGGCCCAGGCCCAGGCCCAGGCCCAGGCCCAGGCCCAGGCCCAGGCCTCAGGCCCAGGCCCAGGCCCAGGCCCAGGCCCAGGCCCAGGCCCAGGCCCAGGCCCAGGCCCAGGCCCAGGCCCAGGCCCAGGCCCAGGCCCAGGCCCAGGCCCAGGCCCAGGCCCAGGCCCAGGCCCAGGCCCAGGCCCAGGCCCAGGCCCAGGCCCAGGCCCAGGCCCAGGCCCAGGCCCAGGCCCAGGCCCAGGCCCAGGCCCAGGCCCAGGCCCAGGCCCAGGCCCAGGCCCAGGCCCAGGCCCAGGCCCAGGCCCAGGCCCAGGCCCAGGCCCAGGCCCAGGCCCAGGCCCAGGCCCAGGCCCAGGCCCAGGCCCAGGCCCAGGCCCAGGCCCAGGGCCCAGGGCCCAGGCCCAGGCCCAGGCCCAGGCCCAGGCCCAGGCCCAGGCCCAGGCCCAGGCCCAGGCCCAGGCCCAGGCCTAGGCCCAGGCCCAGGCCCAGGCCCAGGCCCAGGCCTAGGCCCAGGCCCAGGCCCAGGCCCAGGCCCAGGCCCAGGCCCAGGCCCAGGCCCAGGCCCAGGCCCAGGCCCAGGCCCAGGCCCAGGCCCAGGCCCAGGCCCAGGCCCAGGCCCAGGCCCAGGCCCAGGCCCAGGCCCAGGCCCAGGCCCAGGCCCAGGCCCAGGCCCAGGCCCAGGCCCAGGCCCAGGCCCAGGCCCAGGCCCAGGCCCAGGCCCAGGCCCAGGCCCAGGCCCAGGCCCAGGCCCAGGCCCAGGCCCAGGCTCAGGCCCAGGCCCAGGCCCAGGCTCAGGCCTCAGGCCCAGGCCCAGGCCCAGGCCCAGGCCCAGGCCCAGGCCCAGGCCCAGGCCCAGGCCCAGGCCCAGGCCTAGGCCTAGGCCCAGGCCCAGGCCCAGGCCCAGGCCCAGGCCCAGGCCCAGGCCCAGGCCCAGGCCCAGGCCCAGGCCCAGGCCCAGGGCCCAGGCCCAGGCCCAGGCCCAGGCCCAGGCCCAGGCCCAGGCCCAGGCCCAGGCCCAGGCCCAGGCCCAGGCCCAGGCCCAGGCCCAGGCCCAGGCCCAGGCCCAGGCCCAGGCCCAGGCCCAGGCCCAGGCCCAGGGCCCAGGCCCAGGCCCAGGCCCAGGCCCAGGCCCAGGCCCAGGCCCAGGCCCAGGCCCAGGCCCAGGCCCAGGGCCCAGGCCCAGGCCCAGGCCTAGGCCCAGGCCCAGGCCCAGGCCCAGGCCCAGGCCCAGGCCCAGGCCCAGGCCCAGGCCCAGGCCCAGGCCCAGGCCCAGGCCCAGGCCCAGGCCCAGGCCCAGGCCCAGGCCCAGGCCCAGGCCAGGCCCAGGCCCAGGCCCAGGCCCAGGCCCAGGCCCAGGCCCAGGCCCAGGCCCAGGCCCAGGCCCAGGCCCAGGCCCAGGCCCAGGCCCAGGCCCAGGCCCAGGCCCAGGCCCAGGCCCAGGCCCAGGCCCAGGCCTAGGCCCAGGCCCAGGCCCAGGCCCAGGCCCAGGCCCAGGCCCAGGCCCAGGCCCAGGCCAGGCCCAGGCCTAGGCTCAGGCCCAGGGCCCAGGCCCAGGCCCAGGCCCAGGCCCAGGCCCAGGCCCAGGGCCCAGGCCCAGGCCCAGGCCCAGGCCCAGGCCCAGGCCCAGGCTCAGGCCCAGGCCCAGGCCCAGGCCCAGGGCCCAGGCCCAGGCCTAGGCCCAGGCCCAGGCCCAGGCCCAGGCCCAGGCCCAGGCCCAGGCCCAGGCCCAGGCCCAGGCTCAGGCCCAGGCCCAGGCCCAGGCCCAGGCCTCAGGCCCAGGCCCAGGCCCAGGCCCAGGCCCAGGGCCCAGGCCCAGGCCCAGGCCCAGGCCCAGGCCTAGGCCCAGGCCCAGGCCCAGGCCCAGGCCCAGGCCCAGGCCCAGGCCCAGGCCCAGGCCCAGGCCCAGGCCCAGGCCCAGGCCCAGGCCCAGGCCCAGGCCCAGGCCCAGGCCCAGGCCCAGGCCCAGGCCCAGGCCCAGGGCCCAGGCCCAGGCCCAGGCCCAGGCCCAGGCCCAGGGCCCAGGCCCAGGCCCAGGCCCAGGCCCAGGCCCAGGCCCAGGCCCAGGCCCAGGCCCAGGCCAGGCCCAGGCCCAGGCCCAGGCCCAGGCCCAGGCCCAGGCCCAGGCCCAGGCCCAGGCCCAGGCCTAGGCCTAGGCCCAGGCCCAAAATTCAGGCCCAGGCCCAGGCCCAGGCCCAGGCCCAGGCCTAGGCCCAGGCCCAGGCCCAGGCCCAGGCCCAGGCCCAGGCCCAGGCCCAGGCCCAGGCCCAGGCCCAGGCCCAGGCCCAGGCCCAGGCCCAGGCCCAGGCCCAGGCCCAGGCCCAGGCCCAGGCCCAGGCCCAGGCCCAGGCCCAGGCCCAGGCCCAGGCCCAGGCCCAGGCCCAGGCCCAGGCCCAGGCCCAGGCCCAGGCCCAGGCCCAGGCCCAGGCCCAGGCCCAGGCCCAGGCCCAGGCCCAGGCCCAGGCCCAGGCCCAGGCCCAGGCCCAGGCCCAGGCCCAGGCCCAGGCTCAGGCCCAGGCCCAGGCCCAGGCCCAGGCCCAGGCCCAGGCCCAGGCCCAGGCCCAGGCCCAGGCCCAGGCCCAGGCCCAGGCCCAGGCCCAGGCCCAGGCCCAGGGCCCAGGCCCAGGCCCAGGCCCAGGCCCAGGCCCAGGCCCAGGCCCAGGCCCAGGCCCAGGCCCAGGCCCAGGCCCAGGCCCAGGCCCAGGCCCAGGCCCAGGCCCAGGCCCAGGCCCAGGCCCAGGCCCAGGCCCAGGCCCAGGCCCAGGCCCAGGCCCAGGCCCAGGCCCAGGCCCAGGCCCAGGCCCAGGCCCAGGCCCAGGCCCAGGCCCAGGCCCAGGGCCCAGGCCCAGGCCCAGGCCCAGGCCCAGGCCCAGGCCCAGGCCCAGGCCCAGGCCCAGGCCCAGGCCCAGGCCCAGGCCCAGGCCCAGGCCCAGGCCCAGGCCCAGGCCCAGGCCCAGGCCCAGGCCCAGGCCCAGGCCCAGGCCCAGGCCCAGGCTCAGGCCCAGGCCCAGGCCCAGGCCCAGGCCCAGGCCCAGGCCCAGGCCCAGGCCCAGGCCCAGGCCTAGGCCCAGGCCCAGGCCCAGGCCCAGGCCCAGGCCCAGGCCCAGGCCCAGGCCCAGGCCCAGGCCCAGGCCCAGGCCCAGGCCCAGGGCCCAGGCCCAGGCCCAGGCCCAGGCCCAGGGCCCAGGCCCAGGCCCAGGCCCAGGCCCAGGCCTAGGCCCAGGCCCAGGCCCAGGCCCAGGCCCAGGCCCAGGCCCAGGCCCAGGCCCAGGCCCAGGCCCAGGCCCAGGCCCAGGCCCAGGCCCAGGCCCAGGCCCAGGCCCAGGCCCAGGGCCCAGGCCCAGGCCCAGGCCCAGGCCCAGGCCCAGGCCCAGGCCCAGGCCCAGGCCCAGGCCCAGGCCCAGGCCCAGGCCCAGGCCCAGGCCCAGGCCCAGGCCCAGGCCCAGGCCCAGGCCCAGGCCCAGGCCCAGGCCCAGGCCCAGGCCCAGGCCCAGGCCCAGGCCCAGGCCCAGGCCCAGGCCCAGGCCCAGGCCCAGGCCCAGGCCCAGGCCCAGGCCTAGGCCCAGGCCCAGGCCCAGGCCCAGGCCCAGGCCCAGGCCCAGGCCCAGGCTCAGGCCCAGGCCCAGGCCCAGGCCCAGGCCCAGGCCCAGGCCCAGGCCCAGGCCCAGGCCCAGGCCCAGGCCCAGGCCCAGGCCCAGGCCCAGGCCCAGGCCCAGGCCCAGGCCAGGCCCAGGCCCAGGCCCAGGCCCAGGCCCAGGCCCAGGCCCAGGCCCAGGCCCAGGCCCAGGCCCAGGCCCAGGCCCAGGCCCAGGCCCAGGCCCAGGCCCAGGCCCAGGCCCAGGCCCAGGCCCAGGCCCAGGCCCAGGCCCAGGCCCAGGCCCAGGCCCAGGCCCAGGCCCAGGCCCAGGGCCCAGGCCCAGGCCCAGGCCCAGGCCCAGGCCCAGGCCCAGGCCCAGGCCCAGGCCCAGGCCCAGGCCCAGGCCCAGGCCCAGGCCCAGGCCCAGGCCCAGGCCCAGGCCCAGGCCCAGGCCCAGGCCCAGGCCCAGGCCCAGGCCCAGGCCTAGGCCCAGGCTCAGGCCCAGGCCTAGGCCCCAGGCCCAGGCCCAGGCCCAGGCCCAGGCCCAGGCCCAGGCCCAGGCCCAGGCCCAGGCCCAGGCCTCAGGCCCAGGCCCAGGCCCAGGCCCAGGCCCAGGCCCAGGCCCAGGCCCAGGCCCAGGCCCAGGCCCAGGCCCAGGCCCAGGCCCAGGCCCAGGCCCAGGCCCAGGGCCTAGGCCCCCAGGCCCAGGTCTCAGGCCCAGGCCCAGGCCCAGGGCCCAGGCCCAGGTCTCCAGGCCCAGGCCCAGGCCCAGGCCCAGGCCCAGGCCCAGGCCCAGGCCCAGGCCCAGGGCCCAGGGCCCAGGCCCAGGCCCAGGCCCAGGCCCAGGCCCAGGCCCAGGCTCAGGCCCAGGCCCAGGCCCAGGCTCAGGCCCAGGCCCAGGCCCAGGCTCAGGCCCAGGCCCAGGCCCAGGCCCAGGCCCAGGCCCAGGCCCAGGCCCAGGGCCCAGGCCCAGGCTCAGGCCCAGGCCCAGGCCCAGGCCCAGGAGGCCCAGGCCCAGGCCCAGGCCCAGGCCCAGGCCCAGGCCCAGGCCCAGGCCCAGGCCCAGGCCCAGGCCCAGGCCCAGGCCCAGGCCCAGGCCCAGGCCCAGGCCCAGGCCCAGGCCCAGGCCCAGGCCCAGGCCCAGGCCCAGGCCCAGGCCCAGGCCCAGGCCCAGGCCCAGGCCCAGGGCCCAGGCCCAGGCCTGAGGCCCAGGCCCAGGCCCAGGCCCAGGCCCAGGCCCAGGCCCAGGCCCAGGGCCCAGGGCCCAGGCCCAGGCCCAGGCCCAGGCTCAGGCCCAGGCCCAGGCCCAGGCCCAGGCCCAGGCCCAGGCCCAGGCCCAGGCCCAGGGCCCAGGCCCAGGCCCAGGCCCAGGCCCAGGCCCAGGGCCCAGGCCCAGGCCCAGGCCCAGGCCTAGGCCCAGGCCCAGGCCCAGGCCTAGGCCTAGGCCCAGGCCCAGGCCTAGGCCTCCAGGCCCAGGCTCAGGGCCCAGGGCCCAGGCCCAGGCCCAGGGCCCAGGCCCAGGCCCAGGCCCAGGCCCAGGCCCAGGCCCAGGCCCAGGCCCAGGCCCAGGGCCCAGGGCCCAGGCCCAGGCTCAGGCCCAGGCCCAGGGCCCAGGCCCAGGCCCAGGCCCAGGCTCAGGCTCAGGCCCAGGCCTAGGCCCAGGCCTAGGCTCAGGCCTAGGCCCAGGCCCAGGCCCAGGCCCAGGCCCAGGGCCCAGGCCCAGGCCCAGGCCCAGGCCCAGGCCCAGGCCCAGGCCCAGGCTCAGGCCCAGGCCCAGGCCCAGGCCCAGGCCCAGGCCCAGGCCCAGGCCCAGGCCCAGGCCCAGGGCCCAGGCCCAGGCCCAGGCCCAGGCCCAGGCCCAGGCCCAGGCCTAGGCCTAGGCCCAGGCCCAGGCCCAGGCCCAGGCCCAGGCCCAGGCCCAGGCCCAGGGCCCAGGCCCAGGCCTCAGGGCCCAGGCCCAGGCCCAGGCCCAGGGCCCAGGCCCAGGCCCAGGCCCAGGCCCAGGCCCAGGCCTAGGCCCAGGCTCAGGCCCAGGCCCAGGCCCAGGCCCAGGGCCTAGGCCCAGGCTCAGGCTCAGGCTCAGGCCCAGGCCTAGGCCTAGGCCCAGGCTCTAGGCCCAGGCCCAGGCCCAGGCCCAGGCCCAGGGCCCAGGCCCAGGCCCAGGCCCAGGGCCCAGGCCCAGGCCCAGGCCCAGGCCCAGGGCCCAGGCCCAGGCCCAGGCCCAGGCCCAGGCCCAGGCCCAGGCCCAGGCCCAGGGCCCAGGCCCAGGCCCAGGCCCAGGCCCAGGGCCCAGGCCCAGGCCCAGGCCCAGGCCCAGGCCCAGGCCCAGGGCCCAGGCCCAGGCCCAGGCCCAGGGCCCAGGCCCAGGCCCAGGCCCAGGCCCAGGCCCAGGCCCAGGCCCAGGCCCAGGCCCAGGCCCAGGCCCAGGCCCAGGCCCAGGCCCAGGCCCAGGCCCAGGCCCAGGCCCAGGCCCAGGCCCAGGCCCAGGCCCAGGCCCAGGCCCAGGCCCAGGCCCAGGCCCAGGCCCAGGCCCAGGCCCAGGCCCAGGCCCAGGCCCAGGCCCAGGCCCAGGCCCAGGCCCAGGGCCCAGGCCCAGGGCCCAGGCCCAGGCCCAGGCCCAGGCCCAGGCCCAGGCCCAGGCCCAGGCCCAGGCCCAGGGCCCAGGCCTAGGCCCAGGCCCAGGCCCAGGCCCAGGGCCCAGGCCCAGGCCTAGGCCCAGGGCCCAGGCCCAGGCCCAGGCCCAGGCCCAGGCCCAGGGCCCAGGCCCAGGCCCAGGGCCCAGGCCCAGGCCCAGGCCCAGGCCCAGGGCCCAGGCCCAGGCCCAGGGCCCAGGCCCAGGGCCCAGGCCCAGGCCCAGGCCCAGGCCCAGGCCCAGGCCCAGGCCCAGGCCCAGGCCCAGGCCCAGGCCCAGGCCCAGGCCCAGGCCCAGGCCCAGGCCCAGGCCCAGGGCCCAGGCCCAGGCCCAGGCCCAGGCCCAGGCCCAGGGGCCCAGGCCCAGGCCCAGGCCCAGGCCCAGGCCCAGGCCCAGGCCCAGGCCCAGGCCCAGGCCCAGGCCCAGGGCCCAGGCCCAGGCCCCAGGCCCAGGCCTAGGCCCAGGCCCAGGCCCAGGGCCCAGGCCCAGGCCCAGGGCCCAGGCCCAGGCCCAGGCCCAGGCCCAGGCCCAGGCCCAGGCCCAGGCCCAGGCCCAGGCCCAGGCCCAGGCCTAGGCCCAGGCCCAGGCCCAGGCCCAGGCCCAGGCCCAGGCCCAGGCCCAGGCCCAGGCCCAGGCCCAGGGCCCAGGCCCAGGGCCCAGGCCCAGGCCCAGGCCCAGGCCCAGGCCCAGGGCCCAGGCCCAGGCCCAGGGCCCAGGCCCAGGCCCAGGCCCAGGCCCAGGCCCAGGCCCAGGCCCAGGCCTAGGCCCAGGCCCAGGCCCAGGCCCAGGCCCAGGGCCCAGGCCCAGGCCCAGGCCCAGGCCCAGGCCCAGGCCCAGGCCCAGGCCCAGGGCCCAGGCCCAGGGCCCAGGGCCCAGGCCCAGGCCCAGGCCCAGGCCCAGGCCCAGGCCCAGGGCCCAGGCCCAGGCCTAGGCCCAGGCCTAGGGCCAGGCCCAGGCCCAGGCCCAGGCCCAGGGCCCAGGCCCAGGCCCAGGCCCAGGCCCAGGCCCAGGCCCAGGCCCAGGCCCAGGCCCAGGGCCCAGGCCCAGGCCCAGGCCCAGGCCCAGGCCCAGGCCAGGCCCAGGCCCAGGCCCAGGCCCAGGCCCAGGCCCAGGCCCAGGCCCAGGCCCAGGCCCAGGCCCAGGCCCAGGCCCAGGCCCAGGGCCCAGGCCCAGGCCCAGGCCCAGGCCCAGGGCCCAGGCCCAGGGCCCAGGCCCAGGCCCAGGCCCAGGCCCAGGGCCCAGGCCCAGGGCCCAGGCCCAGGCCCAGGCCCAGGCCCAGGGCCCAGGCCCAGGCCCAGGCCCAGGCCCAGGCCCAGGCCCAGGCCCAGGCCCAGGCCCAGGCCCAGGCCCAGGCCCAGGCCCTAGGCCCAGGCCCAGGCCCAGGCCCAGGCCCAGGGCCCAGGCCCAGGCCCAGGCCCAGGCCCAGGCCCAGGCCCAGGCCCAGGCCCAGGCCCAGGGCCCAGGCCCAGGCCCAGGCCCAGGCCCAGGCCCAGGCCCAGGCCCAGGCCCAGGCCCAGGCCCAGGCCCAGGCCCAGGGCCCAGGCCCAGGCCCAGGCCCAGGCCCAGGCCCAGGGCCCAGGCCCAGGCCCAGGCCCAGGCCCAGGCCCAGGCCCAGGCCCAGGCCCAGGCCCAGGCCCAGGCCCAGGCCCAGGGCCCAGGCCCAGGGCCCAGGCCCAGGCCCAGGGCCCAGGCCCAGGCCCAGGGCCCAGGCCCAGGCCCAGGCCCAGGCCCAGGCCCAGGCCCAGGCCCAGGCCCAGGCCCAGGCCCAGGCCCAGGGCCCAGGCCCAGGCCCAGGCCCAGGGCCCAGGCCCAGGCCCAGGCCCAGGCCCAGGCCCAGGCCCAGGGCCTAGGCCCAGGCCCAGGCCCAGGGCCCAGGCCCAGGCCCAGGCCCAGGCCCAGGGCCCAGGCCCAGGCCCAGGCCCAGGCCCAGGCCCAGGGCCCAGGCCCAGGCCCAGGCCCAGGCCCAGGCCCAGGGCCCAGGCCCAGGCCCAGGCCCAGGCCCAGGCCCAGGGCCCAGGCCCAGGCCTAGGCCCAGGCCCAGGCCCAGGCCTAGGGCCCAGGCCCAGGCCCAGGGCCCAGGCCCAGGGCCCAGGCCCAGGCCTAGGCCCAGGCCCAGGGCCCAGGCCCAGGCCCAGGCCCAGGGCCCAGGCCCAGGCCCAGGCCCAGGCCCAGGCCCAGGCCCAGGGCCCAGGCCCAGGCCCAGGGCCCAGGCCCAGGCCCAGGCCTAGGCCCAGGCCCAGGCCCAGGCCCAGGCCCAGGGCCCAGGCCCAGGCCCAGGCCCAGGCCCAGGGCCCAGGCCCAGGCCCAGGCCCAGGCCCAGGCCCAGGCCCAGGCCCAGGGCCCAGGCCCAGGCCCAGGCCCAGGCCCAGGGCCCAGGCCCAGGCCCAGGCCTAGGGCCCAGGCCCAGGCCCAGGGCCCAGGCCCAGGCCCAGGCCCAGGCCCAGGCCCAGGCCCAGGGCCAGGCCCAGGCCTAGGCCCAGGCCCAGGCCCAGGCCCAGGGCCCAGGCCCAGGCCCAGGGCCTAGGCCAGGGCCCAGGCCCAGGCCCAGGCCCAGGCCCAGGCCCAGGCCCAGGGCCCAGGCCCAGGGCCCAGGCCCAGGCCCAGGCCCAGGCCCAGGCCCAGGGCCCAGGCCCAGGCCCAGGCCCAGGCCCAGGCCCAGGGCCCAGGCCTAGGCCCAGGCCCAGGCCCAGGCCCAGGCCCAGGCCCAGGCCTAGGCCTAGGCCAGGGCCCAGGCC